>NW_025408618.1:2582500-3182500 GCF_020137385.1 Morchella sextelata | reverse complement strand
CTGGTGTCCCACTCCGCCCAGTTCATGTCAGGATTCATGCAGATCCATTGTCTCTCCTTGCCCGTCTTCTTGATTCCAACCCAAAGTCCTATACACAAGCCGACAATCTAACCAACATTGCCAAGGACCTCTGCTTTGGTACCACTGGCTATGACGGGGGTAGAAAAACCAACGCCAGAGTCCTCGGGATGTGCATAGACGCAGCACTTTCAGAATCCGATTTTGACACTGCGTACTCATTCAGCATGAACCGACTTGTCTCTATGGCCACAGATGATGAAGACACTGAAGAGGTTAAGGACGTAATCTGGCGTACTTGCTTCCAGGCAGGACGGTACCGTTCCCCATATGCTGCCCTTATAGGCGAAACATCTGCATATGGCGGCAAAGCATTGCGAACAGTCGAAATGCGAATGGAACTTCTCGGCCAAGCTCTTCGGGTATGCCCTCCGCCCGCATTGGCAGAAGTCCTAGCCGCCTGGCGACGCTGCGAGGAAGAAATGCAAGCCGGGCTCAAGGAAGAGGAGGAAGAGGAAGAGCGTCATGCTGCACTCTGGAAGACCGGGGATGCAAGAACCGGCTCAGGCAGAAGAAAAGAAGACGAGGCTCCTATGGGGCTATTTGCCGTCGCGAGAGAGGCCGCACAAGCGCTCAGAGGGTCTAAATTTCCACTTGCTGCTGGGCGAGGAATGGACGGTACTGGTAGTGAGCATGGAAGTGAGGGGTCTGTGGCGACAGAGGAGAGGATCAGGAAGAGAGATATGGTTTCCGGCGTTGTTACGCGTGGGCTTGCGGGTGGGATTGGGTGGGTACTTGGTGCCCAACCCGCTGTCCCACCACGTTAGAAGCACCTGGATACAGGGTGTGTAGAATGGGTGGGTGCATTGAGATTATAATTACTACATATTTTTCTTATGTCAAGCGATGGCGTTAGTTGGTTTGACTTTTTCTTTTCTTATTGGCATTACTACAAGTATCTGTGTGCTAAGCTTATTTATGCATTACGTTTGATGTGCGATACGTAAGTGGAGATTTCCGATTAATTCAACCTTTTCCACCTATCTTACAGTCAATTGCGAAAGTCTTATATGGAGATGCAAAAAAGAACGCTTTTATTCCCAAGATCCAACTACATGTAATTATATAAACACATCTAAATTCTAACTACAACAAATTTAAAGAAAATCTACGAAAGAGAAAAGAAACTCTTAACTCACCATATATCACTCGAGCCGTAGCTTCACCGGCCCCCGTCCCCCCAAAAATGGAAACGGGGAAACCGGTTGAAGAGCCATGTTCCTAATTCAAAATGAACTAGGAGATCAGAGGACTCAGAGAGGAAGGTCATGCTGCTGAGGGGGTAGTTCCGGTTGGCAACTAGCCCAGAAGCAGCACTATGGAGTTTAAAAGAGGTGTGAGGAAAACTGCTTCGTCTGCCGAAAAATGCTGCCCACCCTAAAGTTGCTGGATGCCAAGAGAGTGTGGCATTTGCTCACAGATCTCTTTATCTTTCTTATCAATTGATTGATTTTTCATGAAGAGATAGCAAGTAGGACCTGTCAAGCGGGATTTTGGCCGCTCCCCGCGCGATAAGCCAGTATTAAATTTCCTGTTTGATACTTTGATTTCGAAATTCTGCGAGGAGGATTAAAACAGCTCTGGGTAAGTCTCAAGACTTTCGCAGTTGATGTAATATGTTTCTCTATCATAAAATAAGCATTTACAGGTTCAAAGATTGCTCATGATCACAATTTCCTTGAAAACATCATTGTGCCCTTATAATTGAGAATGCGTGGTAACTTCGAAATCAACAAAGAACAGCCGGCCCCCGGTAATCAACTCGGGAACAAACCAGTACCTCCCCGATCCCCTCACACGAGCCAGAATGACGATGGGCAATATTGACTTTCCGGAATTTCTTTCAGTACAGAACCAGAACCAGAACCTGGAAGTTGGTCGGAAATTGATTGGGGTCGAAATAACGGTGTACAAGCCATCTTAGAAGCACTCGAGTAGCCATGACAAACGTCGAATCTTGCTTCAAGAAATTAAAATATGACGATAATATCTCTCCTAATGACTGATCTTTATTTTACTGCCACTTCGGAAGGGGGTTGAGGATATGATGATGGGGGATTTTCTGGGGTTAGGCGAGGAAATGATCGAAATGCACTAAATCCAATGCCAAGCCAGGTCGAAACTTTACATTCATCGTTAACATCGAGTTTTAGCGTCATAGTATGTCACTCGTGGCCTAGAACAACATCTTGAAACGTTGAACCAGCCCACACAATACTTTCAAGTTTACAGCTATAATCATTACTCACATACAATCAACCCTTATAAACTAAGCATTCCCCAATATGTTCTCTTGTTCCTATAACCAAACCCTTACTGTCACTACAATCAATACACATACTACCCAATAATACCGAAAACATATACGTAAACCAAAGGCCTATCGTCGGACCCACCAAAATTTATATAACCATGTCCGAGCGCCAATCTATGCCCGCAAGTCGTGTCCAGTCCGTAATAGGCCGCGGCCAATTCCTTCCCCTACGCCTCTCCCGCTCCACCCTCTTCACAGACCTCGAGATCACGCGGATACTCCACGAAGGCAACCTCCTACAACCCCCACCTCGATGTCGCTCCCATTCCTTAGCTGCGGCTGTAGAGACTCCAAGTGCGGGAGTGAGTATGGTCAGGAACGTCTATGATACCCGGATCCTTGTGCCGCCGGGGGCGAGTGTCATGTATTTCCACCCCGGGATGAATGAATATCTAGTCTTCAACCCCGCTACCGTCGATCGAACAGAGAATATAACGACTACAAGGGGGGACCGGAGGGATATGAACGTCCTAGAGAAAGGGATGGAAATTATGGCTAGTATTTGGCGGAGGATGCGAGAGTTCGGGAAGAGACTGGGGCATCAGGATGAGATTGCTATCGTGGAAATGCAGAATAATGATAGTTTTACCACGGTAGCGGTGTCTATCACATCGACGTCTTTGGTTTGTGTTCTGACCCCCGGAGGTTTGTTTTTGCTTCGTTGGGAGAAGGCTAATATAGTAGTTGGTGTATAGAATCCATTGAAGTTTGCGTTCACAAAGTTTTTTAATCGGTGGTTTCCAGAAAGTTGGTGGGGATCGAGAACGGATAGCATGTTGCTGCGGTTTTCGATGATTGTGTTGGCGAAATCGTGAAGATATTCGATTTGTATATAGGAACAAGACCCCAGGTTGTGATTTATTAGATACTATCAACACCACCTCCGTGAGAAAATGTATCTGAACTATCCTCCCGCAAACCTCGCCTAGAAAATGCTCTTGGAGATTTATTAGCCAGGGTCCCAGAGGAAAAGTATCTCTGTGGATGTAAAGATTTTCGGTAGGAGATTCCGTGACAGCAGGCTCAATCTCTCCACCGCCAACAGCAGGCTTAGAGGTCTTTGTTAAAGAAACGGAGCTTTCTCACGAATCCTAACTACACTTTAGTTAGACCTGAATTTTCTTCCCCCTCTCTCTTCCCCTCTACTTACTTCTTTGTTCGCCCAGGTCGTCAGTTTCTGTTCCTCTTCATCAACGATCTATCTTCAACATTGTTGAAAGTCTTGATGCCCAATGCCAAGCCTCGAGCTAGATAGTTAAACACTCTAGAAAGGAAACATGGCGCACGAATAGACCGCTTCGTCACGACTTTCCATACATAGAAATTGCCTTTCTAGCAAGACCTTCTCGATGAAATGGTTAAACGTTACAGGTACACCTCTCACTGTCAGCCCGTCCTGCCCTGGATCCCACGGCGAATTAACCGTAGTCATAGGCGGTTCGTGACTAGATGAGACAGGTTCGCCGCAGAGCTATAGCTAGGGATGACTACATACTTACAGAGCTAGAGTACCCAATCCCTAAACAGAATGTACACCGTATTATTCACCGCTGTCCTTGTTAGTGATCCATGAGCCGGTATGAGATATTCCAGGCTCGAGTCCTAGGCTCTCCCAGAGCTAGTTAGCTAGCTTTACTATTCAACGAGTAAGCTCGAACTCATGGTCAGGCTTGATTCTGAAGGTATTCGCTCTTGATTGTAATACAGTGAGTTGTGGTGCCTATGGGGTGGAAGGCTTTGCAATTGGACCATATGCACAATCCAACAAACCCTGAAACGCAGTAGGTGCAGTGGTAGGGTTAGGTGTTCCAAGGAGTTACCATTGCAGTGACGAGTCACAGCTTACCTCACCCAGTTTAGGTTTTGAGCATAAAACAGAGGCCAATTTACAACTGTACCATTTCCCATGGATATGTACATACAACTACCCCTGATTGACGGGTGATACAGGATCGTTCTCGGAAAAGAGGTTCGAATCCCTGTGTCTATCTATCCGCCCCCCGGGAGACTCAAGGTCAACAACTACTCTACTCGGTTTCTGCCGTGGTCGTACGGGACCCAGTTCTCAAATCCTTCTTTGAGGATTCTCAGGACATAGTGCCTTGCCTGCCTTTTCGCCAAATCTACCACGTGGGGGGATATGCCGGTAAGTTCATGGATCATCACTCGGCGTCGACCGGATGCATCTGTTGGTCGTGCAGATAGCTGTATAAAATGGAGGCAAGCATTCCAAAGGTCTCAGGACGATTACACGGTAAGCCCAAGATCTAGAAGCCATAGAAAACGATCTTGGCTCGTATTGATGCATGCATGTCATTTCAAATCCCTTGTCTCAAGAACTGGCCCAATGGCGTCAACTTTAAAGTTCATTGCAACTGGAGCTGTGTTACGTGTCGGACGCGATGCAGCGGCAGAGGTTCTGGGCTCAACGGAGGGTAGTCTGAGTTCTTTTACTTCATGCATCCCGCCTTCGAAGTGGGGGTACAGGTAGGAGGGCTGGGAACGAGCCTGGTGGTTCATGTATGTAATCCTCATCAGGATTCCCCTCATTGCATGTACAGCGACGACTAAGCTTCGTGTCACTATCCGTTGCTACTAGAGAAAATATAATTTTTTTTCAGTGGTTGGAGTTCTATAGGTGTACTTCATACCTGTATACATCATGTAGGTTCTGATACCGGTGTCTTTTTCAGCTGATAATCCGCATACACGTATTGATGGTAACCTTCAAATCTCACAGATAAGACCCAAGGCTGAAGAGGACTGGTCGCACGTGTTTTTCGATTACGGTACACCGGTCCTTTCTATATTTCTATTTCGATATAATCTAGAAGAGATCGAGGTAACTACCCGTGGAATCACCCACACACATCACCACCGAGCATGAGCCCGTAACCTGCGTGTAGATAATCTTTCAAGGTGGTTCACGGACGAGGACGCACACGTTGTTTTCATCTGTTTATTGTTCGGGCTTCAAATGAGTTAATCCGGACAAGAATCACATCATCATCGTAGCCCGTCAATAGATTGCACAAAACGGTCAAGAAACGCAGCTGATCGAGTTCATCTCTGAAAGTTGTTTTAAACGTTTAATCAGCGGTAGCCAATCAAGATGTTACCCCACAAGTACATACGTTCAAACGGGAGTGGGGGGTTGACACTTAACGCGTGGTTTTTATGTGTACGACGGTGGCCATACAATATGTTTCCAGGTTACCAAAATGTTTCAGTGAGGGTGTGATCATGGATTCTGACTCGGCAGTGTGGGCGTGGGCGCGAAAGATCGACCCTACCGGGTGAAAGAACATTGGCATTTCACAAGTCATTGATCGTTACCTACAGTGATTGGCAGCGCGGTACGTTACTTGGAGTACGATTCGATTCGATCCGATTTCAGCAGCGGTTGATAATGGTCCAATCAGGTCGTGTGTGGGCCATTTGAAAAAACTTATGATTATTTATCAGTTGGGGAAACAAATAATAATCAGCGTGGTTGATCGACTGAATAGATTAATCCGGCTCATCTCCACTCCACCACCATAACGGCTTTTTGGGGAAAATTGCAAAAAATTCACCATCGGCTAAAAGTCATTATTCTTATTCCTATGAAAAAATTTTGTGTTTCGCCACGAGAAATATATATACCACGATCAGCTGTCTATCAAGACCGATTAACTACGATTTCGATTCAGCGGTTCCAAAGAGATTTGAATGGATCTATGGAATTAATGCTGCATACATGATACATACTAGGTTAATCATTAAAACGTCGCAACCCTTTCAGGATAATTATTTGGTGTAGCCCCTAAACAATTATTATTTCATGATGTCCTGAAACCACATTTTATTCTGTCCCGTTTGGGCTTTGCTCTCCCCCTTCTGCAGCTGGGGGATAGACCAAAAGGACAAGACCCCTCCTAGCTGCTATCAAACACACCCAATTAACATGCAACATCACCAACGTGCAACACCAACACCACCAACACCACTACCATGTACCACTCAGTGTGCTCACGCTCCATTCTTTCCTTAACTAGCGTTAATTAATTGGGTAATAGTTTTCTCTCCACTTTACAGATCTCTCGATCATACACCACCAAATAAAGAAAATTAAATACCGAGAGAAGGGGATGGACATTACGAGGATCCAGAGAGGGGTATCAACCTATCACCGGTGATATCATTCCACAGGAGTATGTAGCCTTGGACCTGAGCCGCAGCAGGTCAATTCCCAACCGCCTTGGAACCTCCGTGGTGGAAATACCGACTCATGTTGGGTGATGTCGCAGCGATTGGAGGGGGGAAGTAGGCACGTACTCCTCACTCACTAATCAGGTAGTCGTATTTGATACTGTACCCAGCTAGTCCCCGCTCAAAGATTTTTTTCGTTTATTATAATTAGGAAGGAGGTTTCGGTAAATGCTAGTACTTGAAGATCAGCGGGCGGTGGGTAGATGTTCTAAATAAACCCCTCCAATAACCGCCCGTTTTTGAGGACGAGATGTCACATCTCCTTTTATGGTCCAAACCCTCGAACCTCAATGTGTGATGAACCGTTTCACTCGGGGGTGATGGTTAATACTGTGTTGGTAAAGCAGAAAGAGGTAATAATCCACGACGTCGGTATGCTTTTTCTTACTACCATGTTGCATAGCGCATAGTTTGGTACTTATATACCAAACCTGGATAGAATATAGCTTTGATGCAGGGCCGCTGCATATGTCTGCAGTAATATTTACTCTGGATTGCGAGTACTAACTTGTAACGTCAGCTTCTGGCAATAAGCACTAATTGCATGTACTTTTGTAATCATTGTAATACCCGGCTCACATTGGTCGCTGCAGATATACGGTCAATGCCATCATTGACCGCGCAGGCATGTAGTAATCATTGACCCATAGTATGCCAAGCGTGATATCGATAATGAAGTTCAAACGGAAGAGATTGACTAAGCTGCTAGTAATACCTGAATTCAGACGATGGCAAGCTAACCAGTATTTACAAACACGCGAGTATAGAACAAATACCCAGTACCAGTTTAAAGAAACATTTGAAGCCCGTTCTTCTTCGGGTCCTTCATACTCCTCGCCCATTCACCCCCATCAACCAATTTTTTCCCTTCGAGCTTGATGCCCCCGACCCTGACCCACCCACCTCCGACCTTGCACTTTATCGCCAATAGCTCTTCTCCATGCCTATCATCATCCTCGCCTTCACCTTCCATTCTGAGATACTGAAATGTTCCCGGTGGAACCTCGACACCATCGATATTCTCCTCCGGCACATCCAACCTGTGGATATCTGACAATATCGCCCTTTTCCTCCTCAACATCTGTGGCTCCTCTGGCGACCCAAACTTGCACCACAAACTCTTCAGTGCCCCCGCCTTCCTCTCAACCTCCTCCGCGCTAGCTGCGGAGAACTTGACCCTTGAGTCGGCCTCCGGATTGACTTTTGGCGCGAAGCTGGGCTTGTAATCGTTGGTGATGGGCTTGATGGGCGGGATAAAAAGACCCTTGACACATGTCTCCACCAGTAATTCTGCGCCGTGGACTGCGAGTGCGTCGTGGAGGTCCTGGTAGCTGGTCCTTGGGGGAACACTAAGTGGGGGGTCCGTCTGTATGAGGATTTCGCCCGCATCGATCTTTTTGGGGTGGAGGGTCTGGACGGTGACGCCGGTTATGGGCGTGGCGTTGAGGAGAGTGTGGTATATTGGGGCTGCTCCACGGTACCTGGATGTATTTCAGGTTAGGAATTGCAATATGCCGGAGATCCGGGATTCATACATTGGTAGCAGAGATGGGTGGACGTTTACGCCGCCATATTTGACTGCTTTGATGATGCGTTCGGGTATCAGGAGGCCGAAGGAGGCGGCGACTAGCAGGTTTATATCTCCACTGGAGGAAGCTTCTGGGAGCTCTTGAACGGTGAGTTTATGGGGGGGGGGCAATTGTATGGATAACGGGCGCTATATATATACCTCCCAGTCCTTAAACCTGTCGACTTCATGGATGCGGAGTCTGAGCGAACTTGCCACTTCTTTGATGGGGGCTGCATAGAGATTATTGTAAGACCATCGACTTCTTTATTTGTATATGTACAGATAGAATAGCGAATGGCATACCCTCTTTCAACGTTCTCCGTCCACGGCCAGATAGTTTATCCTCCCTGCAGAGAACATCAATTGAAGCAATGATGTCTCGCCGCCTTTCATGTAACGCATAGAGGGCCTTGAGAGAGGTTGCGCTGAAGTGATCGGAGCCGCAGAAGAGAATCTTGAGGGGAGGGCGTGGAACATCCGGGGTGGCTTCCAGCGAAAATAATCGGCGGGGGACCCTGCATAACGGGGCAATTGACCTGTGGGGGCACAGCGACGGCCTCGCAAGCAAAGCGAGAGCGGATTGGCGTAAAAGCGACATTGAATCTCTCTCCTGACTGACCCTCACTCAATCACTCGCTCGCTCACTGCTCAGGCGCTGGTGAAGATGTCTGTATCTCGGTGGTGGTGGTGGTGGTGGTGGTGGTGTTGATCTCGAGATCTGATCCTACTGCAAACCCCCCGGTCGATAACAATACGTGCGCCAAGCAATATGCGCTCTATCATCATCGATTCTCTCGATATCAAAATACCTATCTGCTGTCCATCAACAACAACAACTCTCCTCCCCCCCCCTCTTTCTCTCCTCCGTCCCTCCATAGCCTCTTCACCCCTTCAGATGTACTCCCATGAGCTCCTCTTCCTCCGCCGCCGCCCAAGCATCTGCTTCTAATGCTACTGCCCATGCCCCCCCTCACCTCCCTCCCCCGTCCTCCCTCGTCACGACCATCACCCCCGCCGCGCTCTCCTCGCTCGCAATATACAACCCGTCACTCGGCCCGACAGAGAAGTCCGTCCATGACCAGATCGTCTTCTACACCTCCCGCAAGGGACCCGTGAGCTCCGACACAAAGCTCAGAGAGATCGGCCTCGCCCAGGGTATTGTCGAGTTTGCCCGGTGAGCTTTCTCGACCCCCACCCCCCCCCCCCCCCCCGGGGCCCGTACTAGAAGCTCCCCTCTAAGACACCCTAGCTAATATGGAATGGGGGAGCTAGCGGATTCTCGAAAACCGAAAACTTGAGTTCAATAGAGACCCAGAAGTCGCGGATCGTCACGCTGGAGATTGAGGAGCCTGGATGGTGGGTTCTAGCTGTTTGTCTAACTACATTCTCTCTCTCTGGATAAAATAGCTTGTTGGGATATAAAAAAAGATAGCTAATATAAAGCTCCCGCAGCAAATCGACTTGACATATATACACAACCCGTCCACCTACCCGCCCACGATCGAGTACTCCTCCCGAGAAGTTGCTCCCCCGCTAGTCCTCCTTGCACAGATCCGGCAGGCCTACAACCAGTTTCGCTTCCACTACGGGAGCTTTGCGCAGAACCATGCCAAGCTCGGCCGCACCGCGTTCTGCCGACGGCTCGAAAAGTACTGGCTGCGCTGGGCATGGGGCAGGTGGGAGGTGATGCTCCATGGGTCGCCGGGGACAGTGGCGTTCGGCGATGGCGGGATCAAGATGGTGGGCGGCAGGCCCGGGAAGGAGATTGCGGAGGAGGAGAGGAAGTTCCTCAAGACGTGGGCGGAGAAGGAGAAGACAAAGGGAATGGTGGACATGGTGGTGTTTAGGTTCGGCGACTTTATCGAGGAGGAGGAGGACAAGGACAAGGACAAGAGCGCGCAGAGCGGGTATTGGTTCTGGGGGAATACTACGAAGGCTGTTGCTGCAGCAATGTCGACGACTTCCACACTACCAAAGGGAAAGTCTTCAAAGGGCCCGGGAATCATTATGCCACAGGATGGCTGTGTTTTCCCTGGCACTGGCTCGCTGGAGGCCCGCTCGGTGAGAGATATCGCAACATATATCAGCGAGCTGTACCAGTTCGGCGACGATATATCACGGCGGTCTGCGAGTAGCAAGCAGAAAAAGAACCGTAAGAGACCAAAGGGACTGTTTAACAAAGCACCCAGCTCAGGATACTCTGCAGATAACAGCTCTGTAGAGAGCTCGCCGAGAAGGAGTCTCTCGGCAGTTAGGGATGAAGCTAGATCTACCCCACCACCTCCTGCTGCCGGATCAAATCTGAAGCCTTCGGCCGACGAAGCTTCTGATGGGAGCAGAGGAAGAGTGGGACAGGCGACAGCAGAGGAGTCTAGCAAGAGCAAAATCACTATCAATGCCAATGCCAAAATCTTTAATCTACTCACATTTGGATGGAGCGGTGGTTCTACCAAGAGCGCGGCCAATGATAGTAATACTGGTACTAATGTGCCCACTGTGGCTAGTAGTGCTACTCCTACGAGTACTACAACTGCTGATGCTACTATTACTTCCTCATCTGAGCCCGAGCCCACACCTCCACCAATGACAAACGTAGACCCAATGGAGCATGTTGAGAGGGCCCCCCCAAGAGCACTTGGCGGAAATGATGGAAACAGCAGCAAGAGTAAAAGAGCACGTTTCATGATTGGATTCTTGGGGGATGTGTATGCGGAGGACCTTGACGACGATCTCCAGGATGCGCAATCCACGGGACGAATAACGAGCAGGACCGTCTGGGCAGAACGAAAGAAGCCTTCACCATCACCACCATCACCAGAACAAGACAATGCTTCCAGAAGTACGGAAGTAGCAGTCGCAGACGCATCTGGAAAGGGCAAGAGAAAGGACAGCACCAGCCAAGGACAAACAACTCAGCAGGCTAGCATAAACCTAGAAGAGTTCAGGATTGTCGTGTACACGGTAAGGATCCCATCCCCATCCCATCCCATGCATACCGCATACATCGCATCACTTATCAGATGATACTGCATATTGGCGGGAGAGAGCAATTTGACTAAAACAATCTGATATCCCAGAACCACCCGTTCATCTTCGCCTTCATCTTCGAGTCCACCTCCGCGCAACTAACCTCCCCGGCCTTCTACCGCACGCTGCACCACCAGCTAGCCCCCCTGCACGGACCGCTGCTAAAATCCTCGAACCTCCCACCAACCGCGGAGCCGGCCAAAAATACCTCTAGCAGCAAGCTGCTGCTGCAGCACCCTGCCCCGCCAAAACCGCCCTACGACCTCCTCTACAACCCGACCACGCTCATGATCCACTCCACGGTCCCGCCCATCCCCGAGCCCGGGCCCGAGTCGTCGCAGCAGCAGCACAGCGGCTGGACCCGCGCCGAGGCCTTCCACGTGCACACGCTCATCCTAGGCATCCTGGGCGAGACCATGCGCGACCGCGCCGAGCAGGAGCGCAGCGCGCGGAGCACCCGCGGCTGGTGGATCAACTGGATGCGGCTCGAGGGCGGCGAGGAGGGCATCGTGGTGAGGCGCGCGGGGGAGAAGAAGTCGGATTTGGCGGCGGGGCTGGGTGGGGGCGGCGCTGGCGGCGGAGATATCAGGAGGTATTTTGAGGGCTTGGTGAGGGGCGTGCGTTAGGGTGGAGATGGAGATGCCAATGATTGACATTGTTGTCATTGACAGCAACGTGCCCCCTCCCCGCTATTCTAATCATTTCCGCTTATTGTATCTAAAGCCCTACATACAACTATTATTACTACATACTGCTATTATCATATCACTACTCTACTTACCCCCCCCCCGGGGGGCCATTGTTACTCACTCACTACTTCCAAGCTTTGTATCAGACCCGTGGAAGGCTCTCGCTGGTGTAGGAGGATAAGAAGCGAGTTTCATGTATCTGCAACCTTTCCTTCATGTCTGTGTTGTCGACCCATACATATCCCGTCCAGCCCAGTTCAGTGGTCTTTTTTACGAAAAAAAAAAAAAAAAAAAATTTAAACGGCTCCACCCCCAAGTCTTCAAATTACCTGTCCTGCACTCCCGACTGCATTCGTTTGCCGGTGGGCTCTTCTCCTTTCCGGATGGCATTGGGCCGTTTATTCACCCATCCCCGTGTCGAGTAGGGCAGGCATGGTGCCCGGGCAGGGTAGGGTACGGGGAGACCACGTTTTACGTGCGTTTTACTCTATCAACAATTGATTCCCTCGGTTTCTCTGCTTGCTCAGCTCAGACTCAGGCACCATATTTATTGATCCACTTAATGCAATGAGCCAATTATGCAACCCAATCTATGTTTTCCGTCTCACTCCAGAGCAGAGTATGCTAGCTTAGCTGCCTGTGCTGTTAATCCATCAGGAAAGGGGAAAGCCCCAGGACCGGTTATTTATATGCAGCCCGATCGCAAATCGATCTACTTTACCTGCCATGCCATGCCCTCCCCCTGCCCTGTGCTTGTGCTTGTGCTTGTGCTTGTGCTTGTGCTTGGTGCTGTCGGTGGGCTTCGTTACTGGATGGCATGGATGGATGGGTATAGATCTCGGTGTGCTAAAAATGGGGATGCTTATCCGGTGGCGGGGAGTGTTAAAGTGTTAAGGTGTTTTTACTCTAGAGTAGGTATCGTACAGTAGATGGCCGTGGGGCCGCGGTGGTGGGGATGTTTTTCTACCGGTTATGTATGCAGCTGTAGATAAAGTGCCTACCCAGAGTACAATACCGGTATGCTATGCTGTAAGAGCCCCCCCCCCCCCCCACGGAGCTGGGTTTAAACGTTTGGAGAAACGGTTTTTTTTTTATTTTGGTTTTTTTGGTTTACTGTGCGGGAGATCTGGGTGTGGAGAGGGACTTTTGATACTTTTGATATTACCGGGGCCTGGCCTTGCCTGGCCGGGGGCTAATTGTTGGTTGGCTGGCTGGCTGGGGGTGTTGAGGGAAGGGAAGGGAGTGAGTGAGTGAGTGATTTCATATAAGGTGGTTGAGATGGAAATAGCTGCTGTCTCGCTGATGTAGCAGGTAGAAGAGAAGCTAGGAGGGCAGATTACATAGCACGATAGAGAAAAAAGACGTGATAGTTGCAATTGTGGCCTCTTCTTTAATTTTGGAATGAATTGCATATATGCGGTGATTGTAGTTGCGGGTTGTGCAATGCCGATTGCAATTGGGAGGTGCGGTTACGTGATCTGGATCTCGCACTCTCACTCGCACTCTGCCTGAGTAATAATAGCTAGCAGTACTGGAGGAGGTGCGGTTTTGTTTCGTTGGGCCCAATTACTACACGCCGTTACGTGATCCCATCAAATCCATCCATCCATCCATCCATCCATCCATCCATCCTCAATCCGTCCCAGTACTCTATCTCTCTACTAGATACTTCTACTATGACTATCTATGCTATCACAGGCAAAAAGAAAGAAAAAAAATTGGTCAGTCGCAATCGTAATAATCCGCTTCATGCAGGAACTGGGTGCGTCGCCAATTCTTGGCACGTTGCATGTCTTGGAAATTTTTTCTTTCTAAAAATTTGGTTTCATCCCCTCCCCCCTCCCCCCCCATGTGTTGTGTAGAGTATTGGAATTGCTGGTAGGTATGGATAAAACAGCAGTGCAGCAGTTGCAGAAACCATGGCCAGTCCAGTTCATCATCACCTCAATTGAAACCCCAATTCAACGTTGGCAGGGCATGTGCTGCATTATCATTCACCCTCACCACCACACTCACTCACTCACTCTCGGTAACTAAACCTAAGATAACTCTGTGCCCACTGTCGACGACGACGACGACGACGACCGCCCATCACCTTCCCGCCCCACTCATCCCTCCCATCTCTGAGTAAGATAGAGTAGAACGTGAAGTGAAGGACAGCATACCTACTCTATCCAGATGCGCGCTTTTCTGCCTGCCTGCTGCTGCGTGGAGCGAGATATGTACAGAGCAGGGAAGGGGTGGAGGAGGGGCAGGGGAGGGAGATAGAGTAGGGAGACGGAACGAGAGATCGTAATTCAGATTCTCGATTTCGATTGCGACTGCGGCTATCTTTTGGGGGGGGGGGGGGGGGGTGGGACGGTGGTACATACGGTGAGTGTGTATGAGAGCATCTAGGCCTGGAATAGATGGGTTGATGGTGGTGGTTGTGGTTGTGGTGGTGGGCAGAGAGATGGCAAATCTCAAATCTCTTGGCTGTGTAGCTCTATCTATGTACTCTATCTGCATCTGCATCTATCTGTGTCTGTATCTGCCATCGTGAGTCTGAACATCTGTTTCTGTGCGACGGCAACTATCGTCGCCGGCCATGTACGCGACCAGAATACAGCAATCTACAGCCCACACTGTCTCGTCTAAATATACTCACCACGCCTCCTCTCGCAATTAATCAATTGTGGGGATCTCTCGGTCCACCGACCGACCTACCGACCGACCGACCGACCGACTGTCCGACAACAGATCTAATCTATCCACAGCTTCCATCCCGGGCTATCAAGCCCTCAATTTGCAGATTTCAATTTCATATCCATCCACATCCACCATCCGATCCGTCCCTCCCCTTCCCTTCCCTTCCCTTCCCGTGGCCCGCCCATTCTCAATCCATCTACCGCGGCCGGGAAGTGTAGGTACTCTACCTGAGCGTGAGCGCTCCAGGCCCTGGTTGTACGTAGGGGACGTGAGAATCGGCGATGAGATTAACTCTGGAGATAGGGGATGGGATTACTTCGGGAACACTTCTTTCTTCTTCCTCTTCCTTCTCGTCTTGGGTTGGCCAAGCATTGTGTTCCGTACTGTGCCAGGGGGGAAAAGAGAGAAGAAGAAGAAGAAGAAAAAAACAGTTATTTTTTTCTTTCGGATATGGACAGCTTTTTTTTGTTTTTCTTCTCTACCCGCCCGATGGCAGCTGGTGAATTGATGACGAGATTTTTCTCTCGAGTAAGATCGATAACCCGATTCCCCACTCCGAAACATCCCTCACTCCCCCTCTATGTAGGCATATCTCGGTAGAGTTTTCCTTGATGATGGTGATATTGCAACTTTCTTTTTTGTCGCTTTCTTTTCTTCTTTGCCTTGGTCAATCAATCAACCAGTTCAGCTCAGCTACGTAGGTAGACTTGCGCATGGCAAGTTCGTATCGTAGATCACCGCACCGTCCCGCTGCTGGCTGCAATTCCTTTTTCTTTCTCTCTTTCTTTGCTTTGCGAGGAACAGACGACGGATGGCGACGGAGGTGGGCCAGTTCAAGACTTGTAGGCTTCTAGATGGGCGCGATTGAGATTCAAGATTCAGATCAGATGCGATTAGATCCCACACCTGACACCCGCACACCTAACCCGGACACCCGCTGCAACTGCAACCACAACCACAACCACAACCACAGCCCTAACCCACCCCATCCCCATCGCGCATCGGAAACAAAAAAACCCTCACCTCACTGCACATCACCACCCCACAATGCCGCCCCGCGCAAAACCGACTGCGCCCACAACACGCAGCACCCGCTCGACGCGGCCCGCAGCAGCGAAGCCACAGACGGCAGTAGTGCAGCCAAAGACAAAGACAAAGACGGCAGCACCCAGCACGAAGAGTAAGAAACGCACCCGCGACGACACCGAAGACGGCGATGGAGAGGGGGGTGGAGAGAGCGGGGGGGATAGCGTGGCTGCGTTCTACGGACACGGGCATGGGCATGGGCACGGGGGGGCTAAGAAGAAGAGGCGTGGACATGATGGGCGTATGTTACTCTACTGCGTCTGCTTTAGAGAGATATCTCAATACAAGCAAAGCTACACACATATCTAACATACATACAAAAAGCAGCAGCAGCAGCAGTAGCAAAACCGGTGCCGCGGTCATTACCCCCACCAAGCACCGAACCCACGACCACGGCCACGCCGCCGCCCCAATCCACGGCAGCAGAGACACAGGCAGAGGCAGAGGCGTCGCCGTCCAAGCGCCTCAAGTTCGACCCCGACGTGCACGGCAAGGAGCTGCAGGAGCGCTTCCTCCAGCTGCAGGAAGACCACTTCGAGAAGCTCGTCTCGCCGCGGAAAGGGTCAGCGAGCGTCGAGGTATGTCTTTCTGTCCAATAGCGAGGATGAGGGGGTAATGATAGCTAACCCACAAACCAACCTACAGCCCATCACCCACCCCAACCCCAACCCCAAGCTCAAGTCGAAACCCAACCCCAAATCCAAACTCAAGTCCAAACCAAAGCCCAAACCAAAGCCCAGAGTCCCGCCCACGACCCGCCCCACCCCCGCGCAGACACTAACACTCACGGAGCGTCTCCAGCGCCTCACCAACCCCGGTGCCAACCCCGCCACTACCACCACCACGACCACGACCACGACCAGCATCCTCCCCGTGCGCCCCGCCGCCGTAAAGTCCTCCAAGCCACTCACAAAGCCGTCGTTCGAGCTGCCGGGCGACGCACACATGAAGAAGCGCGCCGCCGAGCGCGAGGAGCGGCGCAAGCGCATGGAGGACGCAGCAGCGGAGCGGGAGGCCGCGAAGCGCGCCGGGAGGGTAGTTGTAGCAGGCAAAGCGGGGGGGTCCCGCGCCGGTAGTGCCAGTGCCCCGGGGAAGAGCAGTGGTAGTGCTGCGACGACGACGACGACGACGACGGCGGCCCCAGTACAGCAGCCAGCACGAGTACCAACACCCCCACCAGCACCAGCGCCAGCGCCAACACCAGCGCCAGCACCAATGTCGATTTCGTCGCTGTCGCCCGTGAAGCTAACGTCGTCATTGATACCCTCGTTCGTGTCGCGCGGCATCACGGCGGTCACGGGACTGGGCGGCGCGCGCTCCCCCGCGCCCAAGGCAGCGTCCCCCCCACCAGCAGCAGCACCAGCAGCAGTGCCAGCAGAATCCGCGCCATCACCGCCACCAGCGTCCCCAGAGCCCTCGCCAGCGTGCGAGCCGACCGCCGACGCCGACGCCCAGCTCAGCAGCGAGCAGCGCGAAGAGGAGGAAGCGCTGGTGCTGCGGCTGCGCGCCGAGGCCGCCGAGAAGGGGAGGGAGTCGGCGAGGGCGTGGGCGGAGCAGATGAGGGTGAAGGCGGAGCTGGAGCGCGGGGGTGGAGCGTCGTGATCGGTGTGGTCATGGGTTTGTGTTGGGTTGGGGTTGGGGGGGTGTCAATGATTGCGTGACTGGGATCGCCAGGGCAGCTGGGCTGGGCTGGGCGGACTGGGGGGCGAGGGGCTAGGGGCTGGGGGCTGGGACGTCATATGCTACTACGAGGGGAGAAGGGGAGGGGAGGGAAAAGTTGGAGTTTTTTTTTTAGCTTTTAGCTTTTAGCTTTGTGGTTTTGTGGTTTTGTATTTTAGGATATTGTTTTGTGGTTTTTGTTTTTTTGTTTTTTTTGTTTTTTTGAACTGCTCGCTCGGTTATCTGGCCTACATGAATCTGGCTGAGCTGCTCTCTCCGCGTCCGTCGGTATGCAGTCAGTCAGTCGTGTTTCTAATCATCACTGGGCGTTTTTCTATTTATTTATTTAGTTATCATTGCTATTATTCTGTGTTAACGGCGGTAACAAATATTATCCTTATCCTCCCCTAAGCCACCACCATGGCCAGGGCACAGGTATCAGCCAGTCAGCCAGTCAGCCAGTACGGTCAGTCATAGGCAGCATGTCTGATCTGGTGCCACTGCACAGTAGTACTGCTATGAGTGTAGTGCTAGAGTTTTCTACCCCTTTGGTGGGGCGTGAAATGTTTTTTTAAGCGAGTTTTGCATGCAATTGTGGGAAATCTTTATTTGCTTTTTTCTCTCTTTCTTTCTTTCGTCCTTAGAGGGGAGGAGTTGGGAGGCGAATGACGCCTTTTGCAATGGGGGCGTTTCGTCTAGCTAGCTGGGAGTCTGATCTAGGCAGTCTACCTAGTCTGGATGTGGATGTATTTCTTATCCTGGCCATCATCTGATGTTTGAGGAACTCGAGGAGGACTTTTTTGCCCAAAAAAATTGTTTTTGGCTCTACTCTAAATGCACAATGTTTAATATAACCTGGGCTGAGCCTCCTGGTGTCGTCGCGCGTTCCGGACGTAGCCATGTCGCAGGGCTGCATGAGTAGAGTAGGTACATAGGCGAGCTACAGAGCTAGCGAGGTCTGGAAAATAGAATATATAGATTAATTGATGAGTAGGAGGTACAAATGGAGAATGAAGATGGGGGATGATCATGGTGGTACTCTGCTGGAGGTACTCTAGGGTATGTGATGTGATGTGATGTGATGTGACTATGGTGAAGGATTAGGTGGAGGGCACGTACCTGCTTTGGTCGCCAGTGCTTATTTGCAGCGGTTCTCGCGTTTCGAGAGCTTGATAATGGTGGTAATAGTAATCATCAACCCTCTGCTCAGCTACCTACAGTAGAGTAGAGCACGAGTCCCTGGCTGGCTACATTACATGGCTAGCTTCTAGAGCTGTCAGTCAGTCATCGACAGCATGGAAGAAAGTTCCGTCTGATGTCCATGTAATCACCGTACGCCTGGAGGTCGGTTCCGTCCCGAGGATTAATTGGATCGCGACTCGAGTCCCCCGCATCATGTCGGCCAGCCAGGTACGAGGTGCTGTGTGCTCACAATTTGGAATCATGATGTGCAAGCAAGTGAGTGTGTGCCTGGCTAGCTAGCTGTGCCGGCGCCGGTGGTACGTACCAGCTACTACACCTACTACTACACCTGCTACACCATTTACCTAAGAGCAAGCCGTTTGTTCTAGAGATCACGGTTTTTCCTCACCACAGCTCAGCTCAGCTCAGCTCGACAATTTACTGGGAAAGAATAGACGAAGGGCAGCAGGGTCTCACACACACCACTTCAGGTCATTTGAGCCGATCACGAACCAACCCTCTCTACTCTGGAAGGAGGGTATGTAGTATTCCCCAAAGAAAAAAAGCGCCATTGTGCTCTGCAGGTCAGGATGACGAACGAACGAGCCTTTGTTTCTGTCGGGAAAGGAGGGAGGGATGAGTGATGGGATGAGGCATGGGGATGGGGCAACAGTCTGGCCGTCGCCGGATATGATGTCTCAGTTCTATCTACATCCAGACAGACATACATACATCTTGGGGAAATACCTATTCATCTCTGAGTGAGTAAGTGCTAGTGAGTGACCAACATACAGAACAGATAGGGCAATTAAACATTCTTTTTGTTTCCCTGGATCTCAGTCGCGGGTGTCTGCCAAACTGAGATATCATCTCCTTAGACATTAGGTACAATTAACTGCCCAACTACCCCGCCGGTACCGCAGTTAGATGGAACAGTGTGGTACACGTGCTGAAAGCCTTAACTTCCCGGGAAACACCCTACTAACATGTCTATTAAATCCGGATACTCTTGCCTTGCCCTTACTTCCTGTCCTGTCCTGCCTTAATTGCCTTAACTGACTGACTGACTTGACTGATATTGTCTTGACTGACTAGCTGACTGAACAAAACCAAGCGTTCCCGAGACCCGCAATTCAGAACATGTTGGAATTTTCCAATACCTACTCCAAGACCTGGAGAACAAAGACAAACCACGCGGCCGGCCCGGCAAGGCAAAGCAAGGCAAGGTAATGTAGTGAAGTGAATTGACCATGAATTGATGAAACAGACCCGCGCTACCCGCAGTGCAGCCATTCCAACATTACCAATGATCCAGTGATCTCTATGTATGGCGGACGCCGGTACCATCCATAATTCCCGGGATCCAAGCCTGTGGGCTGTTGGTACTCTATTGTTGGGTGTTTTTGCTTTCGATTGGCTTACGTTGGCAAAAAAAAAGAGATTTGTAGCACGTTTATTTGTGTTGTTTAATTCCGGTATTGGGGATTTCGGGAATATGGGTGTTGGGGTTTTGGGTTTGGGGTTTCTGGGGTTTCTGGTTTTGGTTTAGAGTAGGATAGGATTTGGGAAGTAGGGGGATAAGCACTAGAAAGCTAGAAGGAAGCTCCGGTGGGCTGTGAGTGGACGGATACATAGGATACAAGGGGAAGGAAATAGAAGCCTCTGTAGGGTAGGGTAGGGTAGGGAAAAACAAGCCAAGCTCCCCCCTGTTGCGGCTGTTTCGTCTTTTGGGGGTCTTTTTTATTTTTATGTTTTTGTGTGGTTTTTTTTGATAGTGCTTGTTTTTGATATTGATCTTCAGAGCTACGTACCCAGCTAGAAACACGGAATGGGGATACATGTAGCCTACTACCTATCCTACTCTACCTTACTAGCTTACGATAACCTCCAAACTCCTCCCCCTCAGCCCTGTGCCATCACTCCCTCGATCCTCCTGCTCACTCCCAACCCAAACACGGAAGCACCCATAACCAGCGCCAGAGCCAGAGCCAGAGCCAGACCTTCTGAAAACCCCACTACTCTCGGCTCCCAGCGGAAACCCATGCTACCACTAAAGCCGAACCACTCAACACCGGCCAACACCTGAACACACGGGAGGATCTCCACTAGCTCTGTAAAAAAAGTAGGCAGGTATATTGTCGTCATGTAAGTTTTGTTCGGAGTTTATCATTAGTAGTGCGGTTACCTGGTTGGCTGTGCATATTGGCAAGGCATGGCAGGGCATGGCAGGGCATAGTCATGCATGGAGCACAAAACCCAACCCAGGGAACCGACCAGCAAAAAAGCAAAAAGAAAGGTCGATCTTGCTCGTCTCGTGACTTGCACCGGCGGACGAACAGGAGAGAAGAGCACCGAACGTCCAAGGCCGGAGTAGAAAAAAAGAAAGCAAGTGACAAAAAAAAACGTTGCGTGAGGAAGTGGGAAAGAGGAGTAAAAGAGTAACGTGCACCAATGGACACACCTAGAGTATGATGGACTAGCAAAAAAGCAAAAGAAGTGCGGAGCTTTTCCCTCCAATTGTTTTCTCTGGCTCTCTGGCTGTCTGGAGGTAGAGTGGAAATCCAAAGTAACCGGCGAGAGCCGAGTGGTGATCTGTGTGCACAGTGCAGTGGTGTCGTAGAATAGATACTCTAGGTGTATTCGCTCCACCTATCGATGAGACGAGTTGCGAGTGATAGCAGGAGGAGGCGAAGAAGCTTTTGGTTGGTTGCTAGGGAAGGCTAGGGAGGGTTAACCTTAAACTTCCTAGTCCAACTAACTTGTCAACGGACGACACTTGCTTGCATCATATGAACGACAACGACAAATGTCGCGGTGGTACATGGTACATGATACATAGAGTTCCGGGATAGCGATTCGACCGCAACCCGAGGAGGCGGTTGGAGAGGAGTATGAATAGTATCTACTAGTAGAGGTACTTTACTCCTCACTCTAGAGTGCTAATGTAGCTCTAGCTTAGCTAGCTAGATAGCTTGGCCAGCAGGTAGAGTACCTACTCTGAGTTACTTACTAGATTATTACCTGTCAATCATAATTCGGACCGCCTCAACTCAAGAGGGGTCGGTTAGTAAGCGGTACAGTGACTTTCAAATACGGTTCTCCATCCCAGTCGAGTCCCCATGATAACGAACGTTAAACCAGTACAGTTACAAATTCTGCTCACTATCCCAGCCGTACTGACTGCCGAACGTCGTCGGTAGAGTAGAGCAGATTAGAGAGAGAAAGGGTTCTATGCAACGGATACCTGCATCAACAGTCCCCTTCCAAATCCAAAACGTTCTATTTTGAACTCTCTCTGCCCGGGAGGGGCAGATAGGTAAATAAAAACCCTACCTCCTCCCCGTCCCCCGCCTTACCCGGATTGGTGGTTTTGTTTTTTTGTAGTGAGTGAAGTGAGTGAGGGACGAAAAACGTGGTTTTAGTGATCCGGGGGGGTAGAGATAAAAACGTTGGAGTGCATGTTCCATGTGTTTGTTGAATAATCTCTCTTCTCTCTCTCTACGGCTGTTGCGGACTCGCAGATAAAAAGAATCAAGACCCCTACCTGCCATACCACCACACATAACCTTGAATATTTGGAAGAGGCAGTGAGTCGAGCAAGAGTAGAGTAAGGTAGAGATAACCAATAATTAATGATCATTCAAAGAACGTTAGCCCAGCTCTACAGTCGCGACACCACAGATAGCGTTGAATCGTGGTTGGCGATGGGGATCGTGCATTCCCCCGGGCCTGGCACCCCATCCATGGCCCATCCACTCCCCCTCCAATTACGTGCCGACGTCATTTCAAATTAACCCTGGGTTTGTCCGCATACATACAGACACACACACAGAGTTAATTAAATTTTTTGGTCCCCATTCCATAAACCAACGATTCATGAACCGCATCTCCGATCTTGCTGTCCTCTTCTTCTTTTCTGAATTAACAAAAAGAGGGCATATGTGTACGGGTACATAGATAGGGTACCGAGGCCGCCGTTTCGCATGGCATGAACCGGTTTTTGATTCTTTTTGGACGAGCTTGCGCGCGAGTGCGGGTGGGGAGAGGATGAGATGTTTTTGATACGGAGGACCAGAGATTTGCGATATGGTGGAGAGACAGGCCTTCCTAGATCCGTACTAGGGAGGGATGAGACCCTTATCGTTCACCAGCCAGCTAGAGTAGTAGCTAGAGTAGTAGCAGTTGTAGTACCACCACCGCGATATTGAGTCGTGGGGGGAGACGCGCGAAATATTTTGTGAACCCCCACGAAGTATTTTCACTCTATCTACACGCGTACGGGTACTCTATCGCCGTGGACCCTGACTTGGCTTGACTAGGGATAGATCGATGGAGGGGGGGAGGGGGGGAGGGGCGAAATATCATGAGCAAGAAATAGAGTATGGTTAGAGATGATGCTTCATCGGATTAATGAAACACTCAGCTTGGATTGATAGATGGCCAGCCAAATCATGGGTCTCGACTTCTCTTTTTTCACAAGCGAGATCGGAAGTTGCACTGACTCCAGGTTGGTCGTGCGCGCGCGGGCTTTGTGTAGCAGTGGTAAATAAAGATTGGGTGAAATTGTAGAGAAAAGGTATTCTTGAGCGAGCCGAAATGTTTCATCCAAAGGGGACGGACACACGCTAGGGAGGGAAGGAGCCAGAGAGGTTCTCAGAAACATTACCCACACTGGTAATCATCATCACTAGCCAGAGTTTACTACGCCAGCTATTGAAACACCACAGCTCCACAACCTACAACACCACACACAGACTTAACCGCGATACTCGAGGGAGAGGCTCAAGAAGCACCAAAGAGTGGAGATGATCTCGGTTGCCGAACCCCGGTGTGCTCTGTGTGATAAGCCCGTCTACTACCTATCCTTCTCTCTAGTGTACGTCTACCTACTCTACTCTCCGCCGGTCCCGCTCAAGGGTCTTTCAATAAAATTGAAATAGCCCACGCATCGGATCTGCGCACGCACACACACCACACGTCGAAATGGATTGCGACACCAGGCAGCAAGAGCGGGCCAAGCTATTTCCCGGTGCTAGCTTTTTTTTTTTTTCTTTTTTGCGCGCGGCGAAGGTGGTTCATGATGATATGAGTAGAAGCCTGAAAGTTTATGTAGTTGGCCTAGCTGAGTAGAGCAGCAGAAGATGTAGGTATCTAGGCAAAAAAGGGTCTTTAGCCTAGCTAGCCTTTTCGATCAGTTCCATTTTAAAGCCTACCGATTGACAGCTGCCTGCTTGAGCGAGCGAGCGCAGGGACAATTGCGGTACAGTCTGGATTCTCTCATTGAGCATGATGGATAGCTTGGCTGTCCCATCTTATCGGCATGTTACGCAGGTTTTATCTACCATCTACACTCAGATATCGATTATTATTTTTTTTTTATTCTTATTTCATTTTTTCTACCTTCCTTCCTTCCTTTCGATGCTTGAAATTAAGTCTTCAAGATGCGACGGGGGTGGCCAGGGAAGCTACATGGCATAGGGTAGATCTATTACTTCAGCAGTGCGAGATGACGGCGGACAGCATATATGTCCCCAGATATATATATATCGGTTCGTTTAAAACAAAATAAAGCAGGTTTTCATTTTACCTTTTTTTTTTTTTTTTTTTTTTTTTACCTTTTTTAATAATAATATACTGCAAACCGGGGAAAATAAAACAGAGTATCATCAATCAATCAATCAATATAATTGCCATGGCAGCGCCCCCAGCCCCTAGCCTTGATAGCGAGAAATAACGTAATGAGATCCAAATGTTTCGAAACATTGGGCGGTGAGCTCAGCTTTTGGTGTTGCAGATCATTGATGTTTCGCAGTACCACCACCACCATTACCACCATTACCACCCATCATCACCGGTCACCCACCATCAATACCACCGAGACCACCGACCGGCTTTACACACAGAGGTATTTACGCCGCAGCCGTATATAGCTTACCGGTGAACTGGTAAAGGATGGCGGAGGATCAGTAGTAGATTTATAAAAAAAAAAAAAAAAAGAACTCTAATTTACTGTACGCACAAAAAAAATAGATCATTAATTATTATTATTTTCCTCAAAACAATATGCTTCGACGCACCGCCACGGTGATTTCTGTTTTCGTTTTAGTGGACATTACATGAAGGAAGGGGAGGAAAAGGCTCGCGCGGCCTTCTGCTTTCTCCTCGTGGATAACTGTACGACAGCAGGAGCACCATGAGCAGGCGTCTGTATGAGAGGATTAATATGCCATCACGATGGAACAATATATTCAATTGCGGTGGTAGTACTGAAAGGAAAGGAGTACGTTTTTCAGAGAGCGCGTGGTGGTTAAGCATATCAAATCAGCATTCCCGCGTTTTCCATGTGGAAACCTAAAGAAAGAATCCAAGACAAAAAGCCCTCCAAAAAAAAAATGATTTTTTGATGTTTGATCCTTATGAAATGAAATTTATCTGTATCCCAAGGCTGCACACACAAGACAAGTCCGTTTTGTCGCCCAAGTTGAAGCGAGACCTGCGTGCAGCTGTGTTTAAGGCAACTCACCACTTCTGGACTATCACATCACAAGGAGGGAAGGTACCAAGACGCCAGGGGAGGCGCAGGTAAATGTAAAATACCTTCTATGTAGCATGGTATAGCATACCTAGCATACCCAGCAGCAGCAGTAGGTACATAACCACGGTTAATTAAATAATTGGGGGATTTTTTTCCCCAAGAAAGGCTTTGTAATTTAATTAGGGGACGCTGCGGTCCTGGAAGTACTACTACTTTGATAAATTAACTAACCCACACACCACTTACCACCATCACATACCGACCCTCCATAATGCAGGCTGCAGTGTAACTTGTTTCTCGCCATGGTTACGGGTTACGCAGAGTTTGGTGCGAAAGGGGAGAGAGTGAGAGGAAAGGGAAAAGAAAAGTGAAGATCCTTTCCTTTACAAATTTTGCGGAGCGTTCCATTAATAACCCCAGTAGCAGCATCAGCAAGCAGCACGCACTGGTCGAAGGCAGACAGACGTGCAGAGAGCAAGAGAGAAAAGGGAAAAGGAAAAAGGAAAGAAAAAAAAAAAGGAACACCCCTTAATTGAACACTTTTCTCTTTCTTTGCTTCTTCGTTCTAAGGTCTTCGTTGTGTGCTTCGTTCGACCTGTGTGGTAAACGGCTGGTATATGAGACAATTGGACAAAGGCATTGGTGCATTGGAATGTAACTGTTGCAATTGTGCGTACATGTCATACTCTGTAGAAGTCAATGATCAGTTGATATTTCGCAAGCAACCTCCCCCCCAACCAACGAGTGATGGCCAAGCAAGCGGGACCCGGGACTACTACCTAGGTAGAACATGCTACCAATGTAGCAAAAAAAAAGTGTTTTCCCTACCCTCAACGTCTCGTTTCGACGCGACGTGCAGCGCAGGTATCTCATCCCAAGCCGGTACATACCTACAATATGCAGTTTCATCCTTCCCTTCCCCACAAAAAAAATAAAATAACAAAAAAATTTGAAGCGTGGAGAAGGAGGTAGAAACCGTACCTACACCCTTGGAACAGCCGCACTCTCTCTCCCTTTCTGTCTCTTTAGAGTACCCATATCCATAGTGCATATTACATACCTACCGCTCGGTACACACAGGTATGTATGTGTATGTAGCAAAAAGCCAAACATAATATATAGCCTAGCTATCCTCACACAAACCCGCGTGCGCTCCCGGCAAAGCATCTCGGGAAGGGATTTTTTTGATGCGGCTTTGCGGGCACCTTCACTGATTCACACGCAGCGCCCGCTCTTGCAGCGGGGGCATTGGCCCCATGCGTCCTATATGATGGGGTAATTGATATACCTACATCTCTGGTAATGGTGATAAAGCCAACCTTCGTCTCGTATGTCTTGAGTTCTTTTTCTCACGAAATTAGTTGATTATAAATCTTTAGGATCTTGAGATGACTGTTTTTTTTTCTCCCGGGGGGTGGGTCTACGGTATGTCAGAAAACGATATATAGGAATTAAACAAATTAACCCCAGACGATGTATGTGTGTGTGTATGTGTATATGTATGTACTGTATGTAGGTAGGTACTATGCCTAATT
Source organism: Morchella sextelata (assembly GCF_020137385.1). Classification (NCBI taxonomy): domain Eukaryota; kingdom Fungi; phylum Ascomycota; class Pezizomycetes; order Pezizales; family Morchellaceae; genus Morchella; species Morchella sextelata. The sequence goes on along the minus strand of NW_025408618.1, from coordinate 3,155,886 downwards.
TCAATTTCCCGGTAACGTAGAGGTAAGGTATGTATGTAAGTTGAATGACCGCAGAGATCGTAATGTACGAGTGAGAGAGTGAGAGAGTGGGAGAGTGAGGCTACATTACATACATATGTAGTTGTCCTTGATTTTCTCATCAACTGGTTTTTTTGTACGTACGACATTGAGCTCTCTGCCCGTATGTAGGGATGGAGATCATTTCAATCTCGGCCTGGAGAACGAGGCAGAAGGAACATTCGGTAATCGTGATAGTCCACAAGCTTCAAATCGTATCGTGGACGTCAAAGTATGGGGCGTTCGTACTTGAAGGAACCAAGACCAAGAAAGAAAAAAAACCAAGCTATTCTAAACCCCCCTACCTACCTACGTGCTGCTGCTCCTGTCCTGCGAGATGGGTCGGTCCCATGAACAACCTCTTGCTTGGAGGGCTAGGCTAGCGTGGCCCTAGCTTAGCGTACCACACGTAGCACTCTCCTCCGAACCCTGAATTTACCCCAGAGTGGGAAGGAAAGGGAGGATCCGAAGGGGAAGAAAAGCAGCTAGCGAGAAAGCTAAAAAATCTTGAGTACGACGAGTTGAGCAGAGCAGCACAGAGATGTATGTACGGTACGGTAGTGCGAGCCAGCCAGTTGTTGACCAGTTAGCTAACCAGCTGTTAGCCAGTTACTCGCCTGCTAGCCAGCCAGCCAGCCAGCCAGCCAGCCAGCCAGACAACAGAGCAATGAACGCAAAAAGAAAATCAGCGCAAAGGAAAGAAGAAGAAGGAAAAACCAGACAAGTACGTACTGACTGCAGTACTATGTAAGCTGGCCGGTCATGGGAATGTTGATTTGGCTGTCCACTCGGCTTCGGCACAGCTATTCTGGTAACCAAACCAAAAGTAATAGGATTTGTAGTCTATGACGAGAGTAGCGTGGTTCCTGGATGGCAATCACTAAATGCGGGGAAGCACTAATAAACGACGCTAACGTAAAAAGGGCATCACTCACTCCAGTCACTCAACCTCGCTCCCTCCTCTCACCATATGAAAAGGGAGAACGGAAAAAAAACACCCCAGAAGAAGCAAAAAACCCACACGACAGTTGTGTAAGAGAGGCTCTCTCTCTCTCTGAGAGTGAGAAGGAGCGCCATGGCCACCTCAAATGCCGCTAGGACGAGACGAACGCTGATGCAGCGGACCTCCTCCATCCATCCATCCCTTCCCTTCCCCTCCACTTCAAAACCCCCCTAAATCCTACATACAAGAGTTACATAACCTACCTTGAGTGTGCAGTAGCAGACCCCAGGCTAAGAAGAACCTGGAGAAAGGGAAGATGAGACACGGGATCTCGCGTACATATGGTCCATGGGGAGTACCAGCAGCCAGCCAGTTGGCGGAGAAGGAATGGGGAATAAAAAAATAAAGGAATAAAATGAGAAAAATAAAAAATATTAGAAAAAAATAAAAAAAAGGAGAGACGTGCTTCAAACGGAGATACTCAAATTCTGGTAGGTGGTGAGTCGATCTTGGGTAATGGTTTCGCTACATTTTTTCCGTTTATATATTTTGTTCTTTTGAGAAACCTTACACTCACTCAAGAACGAAGAAAAAAATCGATAATGCTTGCTTGCGGGAAGTCGCATGACAAGTCTCTCCATACTTAGGGGGAAAGTGCATGGTAAAAGTGTCATATCACTTTCACTTTGAAAAAAGGCTTACATCCTCGACACTCTCGTGAGATTCAACAATTTCTCAACTAGGACCACTTCCATGTAGATCAATCTGGTACTACAACCTTAGCTTGGAAGTCATATAAAGGATGAAAAGGATAAGAACTGTACTCCAAAGGAAAAAAGAAAATATACCACGGGGATTATTTCTGTTAAAGTGCTCATTTAAACATCAAGACGAAGGGAACATGGTCCTCCTGGTCCTTTGGACAAGTCATGAGGCAATCAAAACCTGGGGAGCGGAGGTCTAGAAGGAGATAAGTATTGAAATATGTACAAGTCAATGACGCATGTATTCACTTGACTGAATAGGTGATGAAGTAGGTACATCTCGCGCAAGGAACAGTTATGAATACGTACATACTCTGCGAACTACGAACTGTCACTGAACGTCTACAACTCACTCCCATGCTGCTTAACTCCCCTAATTACGAGTCCATACACTCTCGTGAGAAAAAAATAAACATGGAGTCCTCTTGGCTGAGGAGGGTGACGAGCCTCCACAATATGCATGACAATTGACGCAAGCCCTGGAAACTCAGCTGACGGTCCAATCATAAAAAAGCGGAGTACTGAAGCAGATGGGGTCCAGGTTAGGACCGTAGGTTAACGTCGAATGTATTCTCCATCACTTTTCAGTCTAAGCGCGGCCATGAGCTGTGCCTGTGATATGGCCGACGGTTAGCTAGCTAAACCAGACACGGTTCGTCTCAAGAACAACGCGGAAGCCTCACTCAAACTCAATAACGACTGACAGGCCAAGAAATGATGGCATTGATCAACGGGTGCAAAGCTCACGACCTAGATCTCGCCGCAACAGGAAGCCTCTTTTAATATTGTGGTCCAAGGGCAATTATGTTTCACTATATGGAGTTAAAATGCAGGGTTCCACTAAGGAAATACTCGCAGTTAGCGACTGAAAAAAAAAGATAGGGGATGTGGACGTCTATGCGCAATCAATATCGTGAATGTTCAACACTATGGGCCCTCAGCCTGGGTCTCACGACCACATCTCTAAGAAATTGAGCCTTTCTTCGGGTTCGGGATAGAAATTCGGCTTATGAGATTATCTGTTGATCAAAAATTTGACAGTCTGTTCGCGCCTCTCTTCGGTTCGCCACCCGTACCTATCAGTGTCAATCTATGTCTGATTTGGGAACATGATGGACAGCGGGAAGTGATAGAAGCAGTAGAAAAAGCTTTCACGATGGTTACCTACGACAAACAAGGCTTTGAGCTTCTCTCAGTAACAAACCGTCTATCTACACTTGCCACCAACCACATGCTACAAAAAAGGGCTATGAAACTCCTGGGGGGATTTTTTTTTATGAGCAGTCGTATGTGATTGGGTGGGTCAGCTGGAGCTTGTGTTTCGTTTTTTTACCTTACATAGAAACAACAGTGGCAGAAAATAGAAGTAAAAGGAAATATCGTGAGATAATAGGTGATGCAAGTAAAGTGGATTAACATCATCCTTCTTCCCCGCTTCTTCCTTGGTTTTTGAAACCAACCTCCTCTTTTTACGTGACAACCGTTCTCACACACCAAAAACTCCCACCATTCCGGCTTCATGTCGGTCGCCCACTTGTTGCTAAGGAAAGCCCTCTTCGAGGTAGTCGACCTTAGCTCGCTCGACAAGGTCCTTGGCCTTCCAGAGCTCAGACACTCCCTCTCTGCCGAGGTTGAAGAAAAAACCGGAGCCAGAGACCACCGCGACTCCAGTCAAATGAATACCCTCCTCTTGTTAGGAATTATTCATCAAAACAAACAGCTCGCTGAAACAGTCTCCAAGCTAGGAGACGACATCACCTCCCTGAGGGAGTCAATCGCAGCCCCCAAGGCTGCTCTCACCACCTCAGACCCTCTCATCGTCCAAAAACTGGACACCCTCATCGGGAGAACCAGCCTCCCCCCTCCCACACCCCAGGCCCCCCACAGACCTACCCCGCCCGCCAAGCCTGCCCATCCGAGGGCAACCCCCATGTATGCACAAGTGGTTCGATCCACTCCCAACCCACCCAACCCCCCCAGCAAGAAGGCAGCCAAGGCAGCCGCAGCCCCGGCCCCAGGATCCGCCCCGAAGACGAAGCCCCTACCGTCTGCCCACCGCCGCTTCTTCGCCACCAGGACAACCCCCAGCCCCATCGCCAATGCCGAAAGGCTGTCGGCAACCCTCCCACGCCTCTTCGGGCAAGCCCTGGCTCGAAGCCACCAAGTCGCCCCCGTCACCTCCCTCTCCGTCACCATCAACAACAGAGGCACAGTATCTGTTACCGCTCCCCCCACCGTCCCATCAACGGTCTATACACCCTTCTTCGAGGCCCTCACCACGATCCTAAACGTGGAGGTAGCCTCCCCGGAAAACCCCTTCACCACCTTCCGCCCCGCTCCCACCAACGTCGATCTCGCCATCCATGGCGTCCCCCTCTACGAGCTCCCCAACCAGGAATGCCTAGAGGAGATCCTGCCCTCCGCACTTAAACTAGCCGTTGGCATCACCCCCTCTGCCGTCCGTTTCCTAAACACGGATGAAACCTCCCGCTCCTCCAAGGCCACCACCTCTGTCATCGTCTCCGTGACGGCGGAAGAGGCAGCAACCATTGGAACCACCATCCGCCTCTTCTCCCGCCCCAGACGCTGCAATGTCATGTGGCGAGCATCCTCCACCACCCAATGCAGGAACTGCTGCAAACTCGGCCACGCTACCCAGGGATGCAGGTCTCCCGTCGCCTGCCCCCTGTGCACCCTCCCCCACAAGCTCCAAGACCACCGCTGCCCAGTTGCCACGTGCAAAGGAGCATCGGCACCTCTTGAAAACTGCTGCGAAATCTCTCCCGCCAAGTGCGTCAACTGCAACGGGACCCACCGCTCCTTCGCCCCAGCCTGCCCCAGCAGGAAACCCACCACTCCCCCGACCCCCCCCAACCCCCAGACCGCGATGGAAATCTCATAAAAACGCCGCGCCACCCCGCCACTACCTCCAGGAGACTAGGTTCTCGGAGGCCCCATTAAGGATTTTTCCCCTCTTTCATAATTTTTCATTTGTCTTCGTAAGCTTTTTATAGGTGGAAAAATAGTCGGTCGGGGATAGGTCTTTACGCCATAGTTTATACTTTATGCGACTCTTTGTACCTAGAAACAATAGAACTTGATCAAAAAAAAAAAAAAAAAGTGGATTAACATATGTTTTCCAGGGTATAAAATACGGCAGGGGCAATGATCATGTTAGAGAACCCAAAAGAGTAATACCGTTTAACATGGAGTTCAAGCACGGATTTGGATAGCACGACAGCAGAGTGAGTGGCCTAGAGGTTGATCAAAAGAAAGAGGTGCAGGAACGACATTGAAGCCTAGCTAGCTGATAGGTAACCACTGTCGCCCTCCTCAGTTGATGAACAGCCCGTGACGAGGCGTAAAAAAGGCCCGAAGCGAGTCTTTACCCAGGAAAAAAAACTCGTTGCGTTTCGTGAGTGGACAGATGTGAGAAATTTTGTCCTTTTTTTTCCCTTCCTTTTTTTTCTCCAATAGATTGCGTGCCTTCAATAGTACTTTACGGTAGAGTCGTGATGGAGGGTGAAAGGACAAAACAATTGGGTGTGTGAGGCGCAACGGGCAGAGCAGAGAGACTGGAGGGAGGTGCCGCACACACGAATGCAGGCCAAATAGAAAGTGGATTAGGAAAGAGGTTGTCTCGGAGGGCTGGTGTGGGAACTGGGGCGAATTGTTATTTCGTTTTTCCAATTTGAGATTATTTATTTATTTTGGGATGAAGGAGGGTTGGAATAAATTGGGAATTGGAAGAATGAAAAAACAGCATGAAAAAAAAACTGATTTTTGTGTTTTGATTTTTTGGAGGGGACTTGCGCTTCTGCTGCTGCTGCTACTGCAGACGACGACGCAGCTGCTGCTGCACAGGGATCGAAGTGGCCTCACCCTCATGCTTGGTGGCCCTGCACTCCTCAACCCACCACACACCCTCACACAAAAGCCTAGTACTTTTGCGATGCATCACACCCTCGGCGAACTAAAGACCTCATTGGCTCACGCCAGACAGGCAGCGATCGTCTCGGATGGTGTGGATCCTGGCAGACCCACTCACTTTACCACCAAAGCACGCAAACCCTCCCCTCACTCGCTCACTGACTCTTTAGTTAGCAGCAACCTCACACACTGCCTGCCCTGCCTAACACTCTTTAAATATATGCTGCCAGTCTCCCCCTCCGATCTCGTTCTAACCCCCCTCTCTCACAACACGTTTGGCTTGCCCTTCATTCATCACCATAACTATCCACTATCCCTACTACATATCGACTACTCTGCCAAAACAACTGAGTTCGTTCCTTCATCAATTCAAATCAACAATCAATCGATCGATTCTTCACTCTCGAACATCGTCTCAAATAGCTGAATATCAATCAGCTAAAGTTTTATAACCACCAAAAAAACACCTTCACTACTACTCAATAAACATCACTAAAATGGACTGGTCTCCTGATTACTGTCTCTCTTGCGATCGTGAGATCTCGCAATCTGGTCACGGAGCATACTGCTCACAATCGTGCCGCTTGGCGGATCTCGAACACGCTTCTTGCAATTCCGGCTCATCATCACCTACTACCACTCCTACAACTTCATGGCAGAACTCTAACATGGGCACCGGGGCTGGATTCTACCTTCCTCCTCCGCTCAACTTCTCCGCAATGTCTGGAAGACAGTCAAGCTCAGCATCCTCATCACCTGCATCAAGAAGCCCAATCTCATCTACTCCTCCCAATCTCTACTCTTCGCCGTACGCACCAAACAACACTCGCCCTTCTCAGCTTTACACCTCACCATCACGCACCTCATTGTCGTCATTGAACAGCTACAGCGGACAGCAGGAACCGGCAGTGCTTTCGGACAAGGTCAAGAGCGAGCTTAGGGATTACGCCAGCTCATTCGACCATGTAAGGGACTGGAAGCGAAGGATGACGGTGGTTTAATTTTGGGGACAAGAGAAACAAACTTGGGCGGTTGTACGATGGGAGGGAGGCTTTAAGGGTCTCAACACAAAAAAAAAATATCATCATTTCGATTCTTACGAACATATTTTAACTACGGGTTTTGTGGGTGGCATTGTCACATTACATCTCATCTCATCTTTTGCGTACGCTATACCATTCGCATCAGCATTCGAACGATATCTTCTCCTGGTGACTCGCTGCTTTGGGAGTTGGCTGGCATCGAGGGCTGCTTTTCTTTATATCTTCATTTCTTATCTGCATATTTCGGGGTCTTTTTAAAAAGTTTCTATTTTGTCGGTTTTGTGCTTTACGTTCGGGGTTCGGTTTTCTAGGTTATTGTGTGTGCGTATGGGAGATTTTGGGGCGTACCTTTTTTTTTCCATTCTATGTCTTAACATGATCTCGGAGAGGTGAACTATTTGGGTCTGCTTCTGTTTTTGCAACATCTACACTCTTTACATTTCCTACTCTTTCTTTTACTTATGCTATGTTGCAGGGGGAAGGCGTCTGATGGGCCATCTAAGACTTTAATTGGTTTCTTTCTCTTGTTACATACTACGACTTTCGATGTTCAAAGTTTTTATTTCCTATGTTAGCGGGTTTTGGGGATAAGGAGAGCTGTTCGAGTACGATTAGGGCGTTGTAACTACTAGATTTTTTTTTTTTTGATTTTTTTTGATTTTTTTTTTGGAGGTGATCTCCAGTAGCTGAATAGTTAGGCCAATTATATGGCAGGGAAAGGGAAAAAATTAAGTTTGATCACCACACACATTTTGCTCCAAATTATTTCTTACTTGCGAAAAATTTTCTAAAAAGTTCCTGGCTGAGTTCCTTGCTGGGCTGTGATGTGACGTTCGCCGAGATCGAGCGCGGGCTCTGTTTCATCCGGTCGGCGATCCTTCACAACCGGTATCGAACATATTTTTCTGCAGCAGCTCGGTGGTAATGGCAACGAACTTTAAAGTACTGACCTGATATGTTGTTGGGCTATCAGGCAACCTCATACGATGAAAGAGTGGGCAATAAAGATGGGGGTTCAGTAAGGGTTCTCCGCAAGCAGTACTAATGGAAAGGATCAATTTTTTTCTTTTCTTTTCCTTCTTCTACCATCGGTCTCTTCGGATGGGCATTGGCGGGTAGGTTCATCCATACATCGTGCGCACTTTGTACTGCCTCCTTCGATGTCTAAGGTACCCTACCAAGTGAAGTACCTACGTAGGGTACTGTAGGTCTGCACATCTGCAAATTTTTATTCTTTTTTTTTTTTTTTTTTTTTTTTTTTTTTACTCTTTCCATTTCCCTTCAGTTGCTTCGTCTCTTACGCACACTGTTGCACGTTGCTGGCAGTTCGCTGTCTGATACGTAGGTTAGCCTACTACTACTAAAAAAGTCACGGCCACGGGAGACAGCCAGTCAATCCAGAGGATCAATCATCCCCCCCATTCCTTGCCAACTGAATTAGCTTTCTAGGATGATTCGATCAGGTATCATTATTGTATCATCAGGAAGTTAGTTAACCACTTCTGTGCCTAGAGTGGCTCTTCCAGGCAGAGGTCCCCAATCCAAGGTTGCGATGCAAATTTCAGATTGATGGTCGGAAGGAAGCGGACGGGAATGCATTGCTGCACCACGTGTATGGGGAGGGGAATTGTAAGTAGCCGGACCCCGAAAATGGAGACGCTTGTATGGTTTTTGAAAGGTCGTACAGATTTTGGACGTTTTATGCCACTTGCCTGCCTAGGTGGCTACAGTAGCTAGCTAGAGTAAATATTAATATCTCTACTACTTGCTAGACTAGGCTTGCCCCATACAGCAACAACAGTTGTTAATTCTGCACCTGCAAACTCCGATAGAGTACGGCCTAGAACTGTGGTGTACCTACGGATATGCTCCCAGATAGTAAGGATAGCCATGACTCAAATTGAGTTGCTTCCCTTCTTTCAACGACCATGGAAAGGATATATTGTGCGCTTTATTTTCTCTTGGCACCGGGAGTGTGCTGTAGAATACGTACGACTGCGCACGCAATCAATTTCTCTTGCTTGCTTGCTTGCTTGCCTGCTTCATACTGTGCTTTTTAAAGTATGTATCATGTAAGATATGTGCATGGAAGGAAACGTCTTGAGTTTTTTTTTTCTGTCTTGGAGAGAACCAAGTCCGGAGTACCATAAAGGTTAAAGTAGGCGTGTTTCACGACCGTAAGGGAAGCCTGGCATTTGCAACATCCCATCCATCAAACCGTATGTACTTGAAGAAACGGCCGGTTGTCTATCCTTCAGGTTCATCGTTAATCCCTTCAAACGCGCAGCACAGAAAAATAGTCTGGAATTTTGCCAAATCAGACACACAAGGCTGTAGATCAAACCCCAGTACATGGCAGGAGATTGACACCCTGGCCCTTGCCTTTTTGCCTGCCTACCAGCCTACATACATCCTTCTTTCTTCCTCTGCTCTCCCTCTCCTTGGTTCCCTTCATGCTCAACGCACATTGGAGAAAGGCGAAAAAAAAGATGACTTGTTCCAAATATCTCCACTGCATTTATTCGTCGCTTAAACAAGAATGAAGCAAAAGAGATCCTTTCCGGTTTATCCGAGTGGTAATGTATGTACCCAGAGCGCGTAAAACTGGGTTCTTGGAGTCACGTCAAGCAAGTAGGCAGGAAAGAAGGAAAAAAAAAAAAAAAAAGATCCCCCATACTGGCGGAGCGCCAGAGTCATCATGAAAAATTTCCCATGGTTGACCTGTCAAAATACCCAAACCAAACACTTTTCATGCACATCGAGCGATATTGAATGTACCCATCCATGCCTCTGGGGCCCGCACCGCAAAGCGACCGAATCAGCTGAGAATATCGCTGCAAAAAGTGAAGTTTTTCGTGCTTCGCTTGTTGTGCTTGCTGCTGAGATTTTCCTTCAGCCCACTATTCTGAGACACTTCGATCAAGCAATTGAATAGAAGCCTTTCTCTGGCAATGAATGTATATATCCCTGCACTATCATCGATCTCAGACCCTCGCGGAACCGGGAAAGAAGGAACGTATGAGAGAGCGGCAGGTACATTGGATTGGTACTTTCCCTTTCCATCCTCTCTCTATTACAGGTCTCTCCTTGTTATTGTTGTTGTGTCGCTCCCTGATTGAAACGAAACGTCAAGGTGAAGGATGATTTGCTCACCACCCCCCTTGGCACTGGTACTTGAGGACCGCCCATCGAGAAGCTGATTCGTCGCCTTGGACAGGGGGGGGGGGAAGAACAAAAAAACAAAGGATGACTTGCATGACGCAAAGTCCGCAGATGGATGGAGAGAGAGAGGGAGAAGAAGGGAAGGGGAGACAGCAGGGGGAGAATGTTTACAGGAACACCCCTGTCGGCTTTGTTCCGCTCCCGTGTCCTGTTCCTGTCCAGACTTGCCTACGCTCAGACATAGTACAGGGCAAGTCAGCTTTGAGCCTCTTTCATGTATTTTCTTTTATTCCTTTTTTAATTATATTTCGTTTTTCTTCCTCTCTCGGACATAAAAGGTACAAACAGTAAAACGAGCCGTAGACAGATCGCAGCCTTGTGGAGTTAAGATGCCGCCGGTGGCATTTCAATTGAGTGCGGGCATAGGAGGCGAGCCCTCCTTACAGCATATTGGAGCCTCCTTCTTCTCCTTCTTGGCCCGTTCCTGATTTCCCTGAGGCTCCGGTGCTAATGGCTTGGGGCATGGGGGGGGGGACAGTGTTCCTGGTTTTACCCCCCCCTCCTTCCTCAATCCCACGGGGTATGAGGTAGTCGTATCATTCCTTCTCCAGGTTTCGACTTCCGGCTCCGTAAATAACACGAATCTTACCAGAGCTAAGAGCTAGAGGGAAACAAAGAAAAGAAAATAAACCTCCGTCATCATCCGTTCTAATTCTCCTAAGCGCGTTAACCCGCACATTGGGAATTACTACGGGGTTTTTGCGGAGGTTTGGTCTACTTTACTTAGTAACAGTGGTACGAGGCGAGAGACTCTCGTAGATAGAGAGTACTCTACCGGTCCTAAGGTTCGTCCGAGGACCGTGAACAGAACAGCCCATGGGAACACAAGGAAAAAAGCGGTTGGCCGTGGAACCTTGGTAGGCAGAGGACGAAGAGGAGCGCTTACTGTATGTAGCCATCCATCAACAACGACAATCCTATCTAGCTAGCTAGCCAGCTACATTACCTATTCTACTCTCCAACGGGGCCTGCAAACGAACGGGCAAAAAGGGCCTCAACTCCAATTCAATCCTGTGCAATTTATAAGATTTATTGCGCAATGACACTTCATCAACCACGATTATCAACTCGAGGAAGGGGGAGTTCGAATCAAAAATGGCGTTTGGCCCTGAGTGGATTTGGTTTGGATGGATGGTTGGATGGGCAGGCATGGAAACCTCCAGGGAACAAGCCATACACAAACGTAACCACCACTATCCACCGTCCACCATCCATCCAGCAAGGTGGTGAGGTGGAATTATGCTCTCACCATAACAGCTTGGCGATAGCGCCCCCTCCGGAGGGTGGGAGGGCGCGATCTTGGTTCCGAAACCACATCCACACGCACGGTAGTCCCCCGTTGACTCATCCATGGGATCACCGATTCGCACTCTTCCTTCTCGGAGGCTCTAAACCCTATCTTCACCTAGACTTAGCAGTCACTGGGGTGATGGGATCGAAATAACTTGACAACAATTTGTTCCTGGCCAGCCAGGTTCTACCTACGTGCGTGGTGATGGTGGTTCTGGACATGGTTGATCGATGATGCTTGATTTTAGTAGCCTTGATGGTTGAGTTAACAGTCAGCAGGGGGGACCTTTTCCGCACCATAGAGTTAGAGTACCCTAGCCCTAGGTATCTAACTAACCTCCTTCCTACTGGAACATTCACCCTAACACGGCCGCCCAGTTTAGTAGAAAAAATTATTTCTTCTTCCACTTCGGCGCCGGAAACATCTTTTTCCATTTTTCTTGTCCACTACCACCACAACTACGATCAGCCCCACGTGCTCGAGCTCGAGGGCCCTTCATAAAGAAAAACAAAAACCAGGGGAGATCAATTCCTCAAAGCGGGTATCTTTGGACGGACAACGTGCTTTTTTTTACATAATAATAATAGGATACAGGAAATGCTGCGCTCTGCGGGTGTAGGTAGGAATTGATTGAATAGGAGGGAGGGCAGGGACGCACGTTTTATGTTTCGATAAAACAGGTGTCATGGCATGAGCAAGCATGATGAGGCTTTACATATGTGCAGTAAAGGTAAGGCTGTGGATATTTGTTTTTCTTTTTGGCTGCTGTGCTGCCTGTACGTATCAGGAAGGAAGGAAGAGATGGAAGGAGAGGTGGTAAGTTAGTTAACCTGTTCTCGGTTTTTGTTTTTTGAGAACTTTTGTTTTTTGCTACGCTATGCGGCCTGGAGCTGGCTAGTTGTGAAAACGGTACGAGCCCCATAAAATGTGGTTTAGGGGAGAGGTTCAATATAATGATGCGTACACGTATACGTAGCAAGGAATTGCTATCAAGAAACCCGCCAAGGCCAGGCAAGTCAAACCAGGCAAATTATATTAGCTTTCTATTAGCTAAGTAGGCACAGGGCTACGTACCACGAAGGCGTGCCCCAAGGTGCACGTGTATATCAGCTCCTGATCATCAACTGAGGACCTTGATGGTCACGGCAAGCAAGCAAGGCCCAAAACAATCGGCATGATAGCAATTAAGCAGCAGCTATTAACCCAAAACAATCGACATGATAGCGATTAAGCAGCAGCTATTAATCAACTCATGAAATGCGAACCCGCACTGGTTCTTATGTGCACGGCCCATCTATAGCTATAATCTGGTTAGCTGTTAGCTAGATATTGGATGTCATATATATGGTGAGATAGAGCGAGAACAGGATATATGCTGCTCATGCCGGTAGGAGCAGAGCGGCAGCAGAAGGATCTAGGGATACCGATAGATTTAATAGGTCGTACAATTAATTAGGATCTAGACGCCGTTGTTTATAGGCAATGGAATTAATGCTGGGACCTTTTTTTTTAATTTTTCACTTTTCATTATTTTTGAGGGTGTCCATCACATTAATACATGTAGTAATGGGATATAATTAACTGCATAACTGGCTACATATGTACCCCATACTGTTACCTAAACCACATTTTTACTCTTCTCTCTCCTAAAATACCAAAACCACAGAAAACAGCCGCCACAAAAAGGCACCCGTACCCGGGTTTTCAAAACTCTTTTTTTTTTTTTTTTTCCTACTTACTCTACTTCCTCGGCCTTAAGCTTGCCAATTAGAAAAAATTCCAATACCGCCCGCGGCATGCAGAATGACCACCCTCTCTATGTCGAGTACCTCTCTATCTCTTCCCACCCAGCGTACCGGGAATTAAAGTGACGTCTCCATCCCTCCCTCTCCATTTCCTTGTATGCACGACTTGTAGCTACGCCATTACCGTATTGTTTCTTTTTTTTCTTTTTCCTGAAAAAACAAAAGAAAGAAACTTTGTTTTGCAGGTACCCCATAATATATTACTGTGGTAGGGTGGGTAGGGTAGGGTAGGGGGTAGGGTAAGGTGCAATTAAGAGTGCATATATATTTTATGCACCACCCGCCGGCACGGCAGAGTAGATTACGGAACGGAAGACTGAGAGCTTTATTTTTATTTTTATTTTTATTTCCCATTCAGAGTTTTTTTCCTCTCCCGAGAGATGTAATGTGTATGCATGAATCTTACTTTTTTTCACTATACCTTTTATCTTTACCCCTACTTGCCGGGCCGAGCTTAGAGTAGAAGTCGGTATGTACAGAGAGAGAGAGATACGATGCATCACGTAGTACGTACGTACTCTACATACTCGACCTCCGCGTGGGGAAGGAGGTCGGAGATAGGACGCGGGAGCTAGGCGGGTCGGTGGTGACATGGTGGTGGTGATGATCATGGTGGTGGTGGTTAGTCAGTGGTATCAATGATCGGAACGACTACTTAGTTGGTATGTACCTCGTACAGTACGTACCTACATACATGTAGACAGAATTAGACCCAAAGGCAGAAAAAAACTCAGAATCTCGTACCTACCCCCCCCCCTACCTAACTCAGGCAATCTACTCTATCCCAGGAAATCTACTCTATCCCACAAGTCGCCTGGTACCAGCCAGCCCTCCCACAACCACCACTCACTACCCACCCCTCCCAAGGCATAACCGAGTGACCTCTCATGCCTCACCCACTCCCTCTCACCACACTTCTCACCACACCCTCACCCAACCCCACACTCCACCACTCCCCAACCTCGGGCCCTACACCACAGCACACCTCCCCCCTCCGCCCGTCGGGAAATCTCCTCCCCAAAAACAAAACAAAAACACAGTAGAGTACCATATCCCCATTGGCCGCCCGCCGTACCACGGCAGATGGTGTAAGCTACGCGGGCGGGTTTCGAAGTTAACCGTCGTCGTCGTCGAAGAAAAAAAAAAAGGGGGAGGGGGGGTGACTTTTTTCTTCTTCTGTGCGACAGCAGCAATAACCCCAACCCTTCCCTTTCCTTTCCAGCCCCGGGGGTTTGGGTTTGTGTGGGGTGGGTGGGGATAGAGTGGAGTGGAATAGGGTTGGGGAGTGAGGGTGGTGGGGAGGCCAGCAATATGCAGAAATTTCGAAGCAAAAGTAAAAAGTCGCCCAGATACTCGAGATAGATAGAGTAGATAGGGTAGATAGGTCCAGTCATGAATTCATCCAGCCCTCCCTCCCTCCCTCCTCCCTCGGAGCCCCCCCCCCCTCCTTCCCAACCACCGTCGCACTGCATTGGTGGGGGGGGGGGAGCTGTTTTGTCTGGCGAGCGGCGGGGTGGAGGAAACAATAGCAGGACAGGGCCCAGTTTCGAATCTGCAGGTTCGTTTTGTTTCATTTCGTCTCGTCTCGTTCGTTGGCCGTGGGCGCCTTTTCTTGTTTAGAGGCGAGGGGGAACAGGATATTTCGAAAACCGAGAAAAAAACCAAATCAAGATGGCCGGTAGGTATTCCAACCGTACGAGAGGGGGGACGTATCGGAGTTTAGCTAGAGTATAGGCATATGGTATCATGTATAGTAGAGAGGCAGGCAGGTAAGAAGAAAAGAAAGAAGTGCAGTGTGGAGAGCGTTTACATATGCCTATGCTTTGCTTATGCCTATGCTAGATTATGCACGTCACAGTCTACACTACTCCTCCTCTACACTACACTACACTACGTGACTATACGACTACATACGAGCGGAGCGGGATGGCTGGCTGGATGGATGGAGCTCCTCTCCTCTGGTGTCGGGTCGCGGAGAGCTAGAGAGCGGTGAGTATCGTATCGGAGGTGCGCCCCGTCCGCTACGTACTCTTTCCTTTTTGTTTTGTTTTGTTTTGTTTTGTTTATCCGTGAAGGACGTTAGCTACATGTACCTAGGTGGCTAGATATGTAGTTTTTTTTAGTTTAGTGTTCATGTCGGTATCTCTCCTTCCCCCCTCCCGCCAGCCGGGATGTGAATTCCCCCCCATATTTTAATTGCCGAATGGGCTTGGTGTTTTGGTTGAAACCGAGGCTTCATGGCTGTGTTTGATTGGCGGGCTGGGCTGGCTTGTTTTTGTTGTGGTGGTGGTGATATATGGTACAGCTAGACAGATACATAACTTCGTCAACAGCAGCAACAACGAATAGAGCGTGACGTAAGGATTACAAAGTCTGCGAGGAACAAGTGCTCCAATCAGCTAATCCAGCGGTCAGGAAACAATGAGTTGTGGTGGTGTGTTGTCGGGATGTTCTCTACATGTACTATGCAGTCATGAAACGTCACTCGGACGCCACAAAGCTGGTGATGACGAGACGAGGAAGAGGAAGAGGAAGGAGATCAGGAAGGAAGGGAAGCGAGAAGCGAGAAGAGAGACTCTGCGCACACACGGCCAATGACTGCGCGCGGGTGCCGTTTCACCGCTAAGCTTTCTGCACGATAAGCGTTGTTGCGGCCCGCACTCACTGCTGATATGCAAAAAAGCCAATGATCATTTTTTCAAACTACCCATACACAACAATATTTTCACCCAACTACTTCCACATGCAAAAAAACACTCAACACCACAGCATTCACACCCCCTCCCCCTTTACAAAGAAAACATCAAAGTCCCATACCCCAGCTGGTCATACCCGCCACTGTTGGGGCCATAGTTCCCGCCGCCGCCCTCAGACCCGCTTCCATTCGTCCTGACGAGCGCCGCATACTGCGTCGTCCACGGCGCCGACAGCCCCCTCTTCACCGCGTACTGATTGTACAGCAGCTCCCAGATGGGCCTGATGTCGCCCCTGCTCGCGGGCGCAATCACCGTCTGCGTCACGTCGCTGTTGGTGTAGGTCGTGTACGGCACGTCGTTACCCAGGTTGTACTTTGCCGCGTACTCGGAGCCCTTGAGGATGCGGTTGTCCAGATAGCCGAAAAGGTCCACGCCCTGGCTGTCCGCCATCTTTGCAATCGTCCCCAGCATCCCAACCACGAGCATCGCGTGGCCCTGGTCGCGCCCGCTCTCCTGCAGCTGCGCAAGCCCGGCGTCGGCGCCAGTGTACACCTTCCAGATGGCCTTCTCGATGGCGCCATTTCCGGCGCCGTGGTAAAAGTACTCGATGGCATCGTCGTAGATGGTCTGGTTATCCGCGACCACGCCGATGGCGATCGCACTCGCGATATTGCACAGATCCCAGTTGGCCCAGTAGTGGTCGATGGCCGCGCCGTTGTGGTTGAGCAGGAAGTCCCGGTTCATGGGGTAGAAGACGTCCAGCAGGACCTCCTTTGCCGCTGCGAACCCGGTCCATGCGCTGTACCCACGCAGGATCTCGACCGCGTTCGCAAACTGGAACCCGTACAGGCCCGCCGCCAGGAACTTGTCGGAGCTGCCCGAGATCTCGGTGAGCGTGGAGGACCAAGCGTCGATGACGGCGGCGCCGGCCGCGGCGTAGGCGGTGTCGCCGGTGATCTTCCAGCGCAGCGCGAGCGCATATGCGGCGGCCATGTCATTGAAGAGGAGGGAGTAGTTCTCGGTGCCGAGGCTGCTGGCGCCGCGGTAGACGGTGGCTACGGGCCGTGCCGTGTAGGTGGAGGCCGAGTGGGAATTGGCCGTCAGTTTGGCAAAGCCCGTGGTCCATGGTTGGGCGCCGGAGGCGACTTTGCTGGCGACAAAGGTGAACTCGGAGGCGGTGTGGAGGAGGCCTGGATGGGTGAAGGCGGCGAGGGAGAAGGGAAGGAGGAGGATGAGGGAGGTGGCGGAGACCCTCATTTTGGATGGTGCTTTAGGGCGTTTGAGGGGGCGTGGATTGAGAAGCTGAGGGGCCAATGAGCTTGAGAAGCTTGAGAACCTGAGGAGCTGATGAGCTTGAGGAGCTTGAGGAGCTTGAGGGTAGCTATTTGGGGGCTAACAGCGAGTTCTATATAGGAATTAGAACTCGGGAGTCAATCCTCAGTACTCTAGAGAAAACATCGAGATATCAAACATACCATAGCATCTCAATTGCCCCTCCAACCCACCAAAGCTCTCCCAGCAGTATTCTCCACAGCTCCGTAGCTATACCGGCTCCCTCTCCCAAAACCACCCCCGGAAACAGTCCGTGCGATCCTCCGCCGCCGTCTGGAGTATACAGGATTTCCAGGACCGGCGCCGGAGTGTAGTACACATTTTATATTATTTTGGACTGCCCTCTTTTTCTGCTGACGTTGGGGGATGCTCACCCCAGAAACCCGGTAACCACTACTATAGTAATAATCGGACTTTAGGAGTGTACAAAAGCTCCCGAAAGAGGACTTTTGAAACATTATTTTTGTTTAAGGAGTACCGCATTAGGTTGGGGTTGTGCCTGTACGGGCCGGGGTCCGTTGGGAACGGGTTTTTATTCGCCGAGTTTTGGATACTGATGGTAGTGAGGCTTGGTCAGGACATTTATTAGGAACGCCCAGTATTGGTTAGTAGGCCAGTTACTCTAATGCTTTGTTTTAAAAGGTTAGAATTATATAAATCCATAGAAACAACTATATTAAATCAATACCTGAACTATAGCTACCGTTACGAACAGGATACCACGGCCAATAGATCTTACGATATGGCGAGGTTCCCAAAATAGTGAGCAAAGTATATACTTATAACTACCTGTGTAGGTTCAATGATATGCTATCAAGTTATCACTAAAGAGGGGACCTATAATCACAGTCAATCATAATTTCAACCTATCTAGTAATCGATTAAGTAATATTTTTAAACTTACGCGGCGAGTTAAAACACCCATTCCAATAATATGTCAACCTATGTTCATCCAAAAACTCAGCAGCGGTGTCCCCCCGCACTTTCTCCGTACTTTTAACCTCCCCGGTTTTTTACCCCCATTCTCCGCACTCTTCCCTGCATCAGGAGCCTGCGCGGCCGAGTTCCGATTGCTGGTACCACTATGGGGTTTGTAAGGTTTTAAGGGGTGCAATATACCAATCGGGCTATGATCGACCGTTTATATTGGCTGATGCTTAGCTAAACCCTTACGGTACTAATGACCTCTGAGTAGTTGGAGCTTCCACTATTTTCTGCAACTAGTACTTAATACCACGGGCCTTCCTGCGGAGTTGGGGGGGGGGAGACCAAATTCTCCAATTTATCGAGGTGAATTATTATTATTATTTCCCATCAATTCGCGGTTTTGGTGGATAAATCAAGTCTGCAGTCAAACCGCATTATTTTGATCATCCGCATTAACAGGCACCCCCTAAATGCATTCCACGTAGTGTCGTTCTCCAGATTTCCCTACCGGGACGGCACGAGACTAGATTCCGTGTGCTCAGATACATTTACCATCAGAACAGGCACTGAAACTACTGTTCTTGGCAGGGTTACTAGCAGAAACTACCGTGTTGTAGCATAGCACGAAATCGAGGTTTTATGCAGTGCTGCGCTGTTCATCTATGAGAATTACCTTCAATTTCTAGAAACGTCAAGTAGAAACGGCATATGTACCTTATTCTTCGGTCATGGGGGGGAAGGGAGGTTCCGGTTTCCCCATATATGCATCAGGGTCTCTTGTACTAGCTAAGCCATCCGAGCCCACGGAAAGATGAAGCTTGGCCCCTTGATACGGAAGTTCCACTCCAGGGCAACCAAGGGTTGATAAATGCCAATGTTCGGGAAATCGTTAAATCTAGGTGGCCCGGGCCGAGCATTTTCTTCTCGGTATCCTCCGAACAGGCCCCCCATAACCCTAGAGAAACAGCAAACAACACATCAGTGTGATTCCTCTGCGTATGCGGGAGTGTCGCTTGCTGTTTGGTGTTTTGTTATCCCCAAGGGTCAACTTACCCTCTTACGCTTCTTCCTTCCTTGATTATCAGATCATCTGCATAATCACCTCAGGTCTTCAAATTTTACGAATAGGTAATAGAGGGTATGTACTTCAAGAGAGTGAAGTATGTCACATGATATCGTACGCCGGTAGAACGCATCAATGACCTAATGAAATCAGACATCTCTGCCTTTATCAAGATGTTTTGTGTTAATATAGCGCAGCCCAACCAGTGCGACCGGCCATACCCATCCAATGTTCCTCCGCACCGGGGCCGGCGAACAAATGTCGGTATCTCGCCGCCGCTGTAGATCAGTATTGTGCCAATTCATGTAATTGATATTAATGTGTTATATAAAGAGGTAGTATAAGTCGTTATTGGCTTCGGTGCTTTCCCTCTTGTGATCATCGTTGTTCCAGATTATCTTTTCGTCATTGGCAAAGACTTTTCTAGATCTCCTTGCTCTATGGGATATATTAGGTTCTCTGAGATAACTGTAGCAATATCCCTTTTTAACATGTTTGTTTAATATTGGAGGGTACTAGTCGCGCCAAATCTTTTGTTGTCGATCTTAGCTTTGGGTCACCGCAAACCACTTATCAAAATCACAGGAGAACTTACAAAATGCAATAATATAATCCAACAAGATTCTCCCGGAGCTACACGTACCTGTATAGAGCAGTAACCTCCGTGTAAACTCCGAACAAGCGGGAAACACGGAACCCGAAACATGCACCTGCAAGGAGAGGGTATACAGGCTCTATCTGGATGATATCAAAAGGGCTTCGAAAGACCTTATACGCTGCCCTAGAGAACCGAACGGGAGAGTTGCTTAATAATACCAATGCTATGGTGCAATGGCTCCTCTGTTCTTCGGGGTGGTAATACCTGTCATTCGCCTATTGTATCCGGTTTATTCGCCGGCCACCATGTACCAGTTTAGAAGGTCTATATGATTCCACAACACTGAAACCTTATGTATCCATGCAGACGCTCCAACCTATATAGACATTGGATTCTATATACCCAATTGCGTTTGGTAGGTAAGATGAAAATCGCGATCAATCGAGCAGCCCTTTCGGAACTTCCTTTGTTAGCTTACTTCTACAAGACGGACACGCTTCTCTATCTTCACCTTTTGGAATTCTTACTTTCTAATACGCGTTTAGATCCAAAAAACTAGTTGAA
The DNA here is from genome assembly GCF_020137385.1 of Morchella sextelata. Classification (NCBI taxonomy): domain Eukaryota; kingdom Fungi; phylum Ascomycota; class Pezizomycetes; order Pezizales; family Morchellaceae; genus Morchella; species Morchella sextelata. Next base: position 3,135,651 of record NW_025408618.1, on the reverse strand, counting down.
CTATGCATACGGTAGGTGAAATTGGGTTTGAACCGAATCCTTACATGAGTGAGTTGTGTTGCACACAACCGACGAGAGGCTCCTACGGGGTGCAATTCCGCTGTATGGTTGAGGGAAAGATGGTTGCAGAAGATAATGTATCTCTAGAACTCGAGGAACTCACCGAGCTTGTATGACATGTGTCTTCACCACTGTCGATATATATACCTGTATGTTGTGCACATACTTGCGTGTACGTGTCCTTTCTGCGAGCGGGTTAAAAACTTCCTCCAAAGCTTAAATTTTCGGATATAAATTTGATGGAATAAGAAAGCGAAGCTTCTCATACTGCAGTTACATACGCAGGACGGAAGTATTTTGCGGAGAAAGCATTCCCATCAGCACCTACATGAAGATTATCAATCGATCAATCATCAGCACCTATAAACACCGAGTGATGACCCATGAGCCTAATTACATCTATCACTCACCCATGTTTTTGGAAAAAGATTAAGGATTGAGTCATAAAAATTCTTGAATAAGTATACAGAGTATGTATCCTAGTCCAGTAGGCTTTGGCCTCAAGGTATCCCATGAACTGTCAAGATGGCTGAGGCATTCAACTGGAGAACGGTTTAAACAAAAAAAAAAAAGAAAAAACTGGAGAACGGTAGTGGATGGTCTGTGTTTGTTAACATAAACTACAACATCTTACATATTGATGATTCTGCTCAGATTTCCTGGGCTTGCGACCGTTTGCTTTGTCAAAGGCCTCTAGTCTCCGGCCTAATTTTCAACGATATATGTTCCATCTCGGTCACCACAGGATTCTGTTGACTGACCAATTAGACTGCTGGTAAATGAGTTGTCTTGTTGTATGCTACTTAGTCGTAGCTAACCGCCTCCGGGATCTTATAAGGTTTAGCCAATTTGGATCAGTACTCTGGAGACTTTTATTTATAATTGATACTTTCTATTTTCTAGCATTCCACTATCCTAGGAGCATACATGTATATTGCTATTACCTCTTGACTTGCCGTTAAAGATAAAATTATTCAGAATGAAATGTGATTAGCTCCGTTTCTTTGGCCGGGTTATCCACCGGCATATCGATATATCAGACAAGCGTCTACCGGCTTTCGACCGGACTGAAGCTGTGGAGTATCAATCTCTGAATTATATTATTCTATAGTTATCAACTCCCTTGATCACAATTTTGCTTATTCTGCTGGCTGACAGAAGTAGGTTTTGTTTCATACTGGAAACAGCATAAGAAACGTATCGTGGAGTACTAGTGCATAGCCGAACACTACGTGTACTATATATCGTTGTTAGTATCACATATTGGAGCCAACACCATACCATCTTTATTAATCTGTCGACTCACAAGAATATATTTACTCGCAATAGTTAATCAATCGGCTGACTCAGTTGATCAGAGAAGACACAAAAGAAACTACTATATAGAAACGAAAAAAGCTCACATTATGTACACGGTATATCCATACTTATCAGATAGTTCCAGAATCAGATTTATAAGAAGCTTCCAGTATAGTACAGAGATTGCATTCAGGCTTCGTTTTTCTAGCTCCTCGTAATATTGTGAATCAACCACTGTAATAATGCCAACCATCTGGTTTCCCGGACAGGTCTAACTAGTACTAGTATATCGCAATTAGTGATATCATAACATTAACAAGAGGAGTCACCTAACAACTCTTTTAGGCTACGTATCACATATTTCTCCTGTTGGTAGAGGGGCCGATAATCATGTTGGCGACTAGGACGGAACATATTATAACGTCCCCGGGGTGTCAATAAGTGATGCAACAATCTTATATCTCAGCAGTTGTGCTAGCATGAAGAAAACCAAATGGATCGACAGTTAATTGGGACTCATATATTACGGTTTTGACCGGATTATGTAGCGCTATAGCTTTGGGTCCAAAGTTGCATATTGACCTTGCCGAGAAGCTTCGACGACCACCTTATTCATTATATCTATGAAAACCAGATTTTTTATTTTCTAAGCCGATAAACGATACCTAAATGTAGTGTCGGGATTTGAGACTAGTTTAGGTTTTGTGTTGTGTCGAAACATCGGTTTTTAGGCGGCTGAGAAGTCAAATGTGGAATCACTTGCAATTGGTGATATTCCAGGGACATGGCCAAATAGACTAAGCCTGCAGGCTAGTCTGGAGCCATCCCCTCTGCAGACTACTGCACTCGGGTGGAAATGACGACTACATCTACCTAAATCAAACTCAATCTTCATACTACAACGCTTGACACATGATGTCATCATAGATTTCTTTCAAAATGCTTGTCTTGTGTCGCGCTGTGATCCTTACATGCCAAGGATGACGACATACACGCGAGTGATACTCTGTGCATATAGATCCTCAACCACATTTCAATAAGCTCACGAATTATGTTTTTCACTTTTGGATGGACAGCACAGAATATAATATAAGATCTATGAGTATTTTGTATTTGTATGTGCCATCTCAATCAATTCCAACGAACGACCTCTCATAAATAATACAGTAAGGTTATCATAATACAGATAGTGAATGTGGTATAATGAAACAAAATATTTCCTCCGTAGCCGACGATACACCCGCCGCAGTAGTTGAATACATAGAAGGTCAATAATCAGTCATAAAAACACAAACTGGAATGCAAGCATATACACCAAATAAACAGAAAACTCCTCCCCAGGTGCAAATGAAAGAAACGGATGATAACGCCTGCAAAGCCACCGCCGAACGAAACGACCTTATCGCTGGGGGGGAAACATAAAAAATACCCCATACTCCACTTGAATGGCCCAACAACCTTAGACCACAATGTCTCCATGAACCCGGGGTGAGGGGGGAATACCGAAAGAAAAACATTTTTAACAATCCTCCAAAAAGAACTCCCTTAATGCAACTGATGAGATGTGGTTTCAGCAAAGAAAAACTGCCCGAATAAGTTTTAGCCTCTATTTATGGGTGCCCAATAAGCTGGATTGGGTCGTCTTCATCTTCATCGTCCTCTTCATCTTCACCCGCTTCTGTCTTAAACTCGTCTTCGTCGTCCACTTCCAGGTCCGAAACCGCATCACTATTCGTCTCCCAACCATCATCGACTATCAAGTCCTCGTCTCCCATATCCAACGTAACACCAATCGCCTCCTCGGCTGCTGCAAGCGCTCGGTTTGCATTTAGAATTGCCGCCTCTCCATCTGTGGGCCCGGCTTCGGCCCGCGCCAAGCGTGGCGGTGAATTCAGTGGTTGTGCTGTTGCTAGTGAATTCGAGGAAATTGTCCTTAACGGTGCGGGAGGTACGGCTGGCGATGTGTTGTTGTCTCTATCAACATCACCAGCCATATTTTCAGGCCGGATTGTTCGAATTTGACTTGTATTATACGATTTACAATTGTCGCATTTCAGTCCCAGAAAGTGGAAAGGAACATTCTGTTTTGCCGAACAATCGTTGCAAGTGATAAGGGACCGCCATTTATCGTACGGAGCAGGAAGGGGTTGAGCCTCAATCTCACTGTCGAGAGCACGAAACTGACTCTCCATGTTTACGATTGTCCTCGTACATGTAGGACACCGGTAGGATGTCTTCATATGCTCATAGTAGCATTTGCGATGAATTGAATGTCCACAACGCTGCATCACCAAAGTAAGTTTCATCCGGGATTACGGAATTGGAAAGATCGAAAATATTGAATCACATACCATAAAAACGACCGTCATGGTAGACGTAAACATGTATTCACCGCATATTGGGCAGTCACACTCCGTTGAGCGCTCTATGCACCTGTGGGAGCCCTCCAAAGAGATAGACATACATACACCGCATTTCTATATTACTTGTTAATTTTATTCGTTCCACACAATTTGTTTACGTGATTAGAGACCTTGCAGTGGAAGAAATCTTTGCCCAGTCCTTCACCAATCCGGCATATTCCACAGTCATTGCAATGATAAATGCTTTTTCGCGGGTCGTTATCCCACAATTTACACTATTGGTCACAAAATCAGAGTCAGTATTGTATAAGTCTTTCCAAGGTTGGAGAGCATGGTATTTCTTTTTAGTCCTTGACGGGTAGAATGTGATAGATATGAATAAGAGAAGGAAAAAAAATAGGTATTTCTATCTTCTTTTTTGAAAAAGCGACGGCCAGGAAACAGACCTTGTCACAATAGTATCTAGCGCTCCTTATACCGCAATTCTTGCAGTCCTGCCCTACTGGCTGTGCCGTTCCACAATGCATGCACAACATGTTTTTAGTTTCCCTCCTAATCAAAACGTGGTCCTCTTTCTCATCGTGACAGAACCTGCATGTGTACCACTTCTCACATGTCGAACATTGGAGTTTTACGCCACGCCGGTAATGCGGGCATCCAAGCTCCTCCGGTAGATCTTGGAGAGTTCCCAAATCCGTAGAAGCTGGTATCTCCTCTTGAACTACCAACTCCCCATTAGCTGCTACATCTGGAGTAGGTGGTCCTGTATAATATGTTTTTGCGATATCCAGAGGTGAAAGTTTGAACGGGTTATCGTGCTGTGAGATGTAGGACTCCTCTGCATTAGCTTGGGACTGGCCCGACTGTGCAGATTCTAACTCGAACATTTCCTCGGGACGACGAGAGGCATTATATTTCTCCAACATAAGACTATGCATTCGTACGGCCCTCTCCCGGTCTGAAATATTCAGCCTTGAGATCTCGACAAGCTTTTGGCGCAAAAACTTCTGTCCATCATCTTCCGGGAGCGCAGATTTCGCGGGGTTCTGTAATGCCGAATTGTCTTCCGAGGTCGGGGATAAGGTAGTAGGTAAGTCCGAGAAAGATATTGGCGACCTCCATGTTGACGGTGGTGATTCGGGGGTCCGATTCGCGAATTCGTTTGATTGACCTGACATGGGGGGCCGGTACCTTGAAGAAGGATCACCGATTGCTAATGCCTGCTCGGAAGCCCCGTCTTCCGGGTCTGCATCGAAAGATTCGAAAACTGGCTCTAAGGCACGAGGGGAATGGAGTGGTGTCGCGATGGCTGATTCTGCGGCTGAGAAATCGTGATCCTCATCTGAGAGGGCTGGAATAGGAGGTGCAGGACGCTCCTCAGCGGCCGACGACTGCGACCACCGTCGAGCCCTCTCAACAACTGGCCCAAGAACGTTTTGAAGTCGGGTAGCGTAGGTGGCCATCAGAGATTTTGAAAAAGGGCTGACTACACAGCGCACTTTTATACTGCACTTTACCGTTTGTGTTGTGTTACAGTGCTATTATCTGGCTCTCCTATAGGGGGGTAAACCCTTCTGGTTGTTATATAAACAGCTGTACGGGTGCTGTAAAGGTAGCTAACTGGATGGGACCGAGGTCAATCGTCGTGATAATCTGGGGTCGGAGCTAGTGACTGCAGGTAGAGAAGTCAAACTATTTAGTGGTAGTAGAAATAACAACCCAATGTACTCTACCGCCAGAAGAGGGATTATATTATGGTATTATTTGATAGCTGAAGGTGGGGAGTAGCAGTAGTAACAGCGGAGTAATAACAGAAACCTGGGGGAGGGGTACGAGGAGTCTGTGGGTACTCGAGAGTATTGAGTATGGAGAATATGTGGTGGTGAAAGTTTCAAGCAGAAAGAAGAAAGGATAGCGCGGTGGGGGGGGGTTGCGGCCAGTTGACGATGATGATCACACACGCATACACGCACACATCCACATACACAAGAGATGAGGGCAGAAAAGACAAGAGGGAAACAGCAACAGCTAGAGCGGAGAAGTTCGCACGGAATTTACAGTGTCAATGGGGGATGACGGGGTTTGATTTGAAGTGCTTACTGATGAAAGAGAGCCATTTCTAACCCTGAGGCAAATACCTACATGATTGTATCTAGAGAGAGATTCTTCCTAGTGGAGTTGACCGGGGATAGACGGAGCTGGGAACTCACGCCCGAGCACCATCCAGTCGGCAGCAACAGCAGCTCTTCACCCCAGTCAATTACGGAGACAGATGCCGGTCCTGGCTCGAAAACTAACGACATCATCAGCCATGCATGGTCTGATTTCTCATCTCGCTTTCAATCTTATTTCTACATGCTTCAACTACGGAAGTTCTTTGTTTCCCGTATAGACGTCTAGCATAGGACATCCATATGGTAAATACTTGATGGCCAAATCGAGGCGTACTCTATATATCTGTTCAAGCAGAGAGCCGTCTTCGGTTCTTTTCCTCAGGTAGAGGCCCTATGCAGTCCAACCCACGCTAAATGCATCCCAACTCAAAGAGCAAGCAGCGAATTTCCTTACATACATGTACTTTACATGTGACGTTAAAGTTGAGATCGCGACTGGCTTGGGGACATAGCCCAAAAAGGAATAGATATCTTGCCCAATTGCAGGAACATCTAGGAAGCTGTTCCTGGGTTCCCTCGATTCGGAATATTTAAGGATGGACCTTTGCTAGGCAAAGTCGTTGCCAAGCATTCTAGATCTCACGAAGCCAACTGGTGACTACATACAACCGACCAACCGTCTGGCAGATGCCTTAACCGCATCGATAAATTCTGCCTCTTGTATCAAAGAGACCTAGGATAAATATTTGTTTCGGCGGTTTGTTTCCGGCGGGGCTCCGATTTACAGTCACCAAATTCCGGTTGGATATCGTCCGCACTGGGTGTATTAGGGAAAGAATTCATACTCCACCATATTTGCAATTTCAAAACGGGCAGGAAAACGATCAGGTATCAAATAAGTCTACCCCATAGCCATCTTGAAAATATCATGATCACGACCACAAATGCAAGATACAAACGTTAATATCCTCAATACAATAGAAGAAAAATTACCCATGTTTCGGATTTCTATAATCTACAATGCTTCTGTCCACTGGCAGTCACTTCAATAGGGTTCATCACCGATACCTGGTACTTCCTGAATTCTCTCACAAACTATTTAGGTCCCTTATTACCAAGGTGTAACTCCTCAGAACCTTCTCTAGGGGAACTCTAAGCACAAAGGAGGGGCATCATATCATTCGCTCTACAAACCTCTTCCAGTGACTATCAAGGTCAGTTTACATGTAATTTTGGCTTGAGACTTATCGCCCATGTTTCACTGGTTGCATATGGCTACATGTAGATTTTCTGCACAATCCTTACAGTCAAAATTCTGTTATAACAGAATAAGATGGAACAAGCCAATCAAGGTTCTGATCAGACTAGAGTACTACAGTCGACAGCAAATATCAATCCTACTAGTACGGCCTAGCAGGTCCCAGCGGAATCGAAGTTGCTCCCAACTAGTGCAGTTTCAAAAAATCGGAAGTGTTCCGAGATCGTTGTCAACTAACTCATGAAGCTCATACGGAGTCATACCCATGGCAAGATCCTTGTTGAAAACGATGATAGCTTTTTATTGATTGCTCGTGCTTGATTACAGAAGTGAGGAAGAAGGAAAAGGCAGAAGAGAGGTCGTTGACCACGACCCTAGTAAGTATGACCCGTACTTGACATCCTCCTCACCCGTCCGTCCTACCCTAGTCCGACTCCTGTCCGTACCTCAGACTAATAGGCAACGTAGGACGCTCAATTTCAACAATTCTAAATGCACATACTATAAACCCAAACCTTTCAATATTAAAGTTACTATTGAAATACGAAACCACAATAGAACTCCATTAAATACCTACTTTTTAGCCTAAGTTAAAAAAGCAGGACCCCGTAACGCCCAGAGTATATTCTAATTAAAACTTCGGTTCTATAATTCAATGCCAGAATCATGTATATGACGTCCTGTCCCAGTCACCGCCAGAAACACCAACCACCAGAGACCATTAATGAACAGATTAGTCCGCGCCTCAATAGTCCGCCCTATTGACTAATATAAAGAAGAAAGGAGAAGATTACGGAGAACTGGGCGTAATTTGCTCTGGCCCACCTGAAATACAAGCTCTTCCGATCAAACTCCAGTGCCCTATGCCCACTCAAATAAATCAAGCAGAACTCCCAAAGCGTGGGAGCCTAGGTGATCATTGATGAGTCGAAAATACTAGGTCTTAACCTTTCTTGAGTGATCTAGAGATATCCTATCATAGGCTTGTCTGGAATGAGCAGCTATATTTAGTTAAGTAACGACCTCTTTACGGTTGGAATTTATCACTGGACTGCATTTCAGCGAGGAATTCCGACTTCATCGCTACACTGCAATTGACATTTTACAGTGTTAGTCTGTCCATGAAGAATTTCATTAAATGCTGTAAATAGCTTGTGGGATTGCTAGGTCATGAATTCGAATCTCGTGTCCCCCAACCCCCATATATTGTAACCCCACGGGTGTGCCGTATTCGAGCCTCGCCCATTTTCGTAAAAGCTAGGTTTTAGATGTTCTCTATAGTTACAATACCTAAATAGGGCGCGGATAATACCTTGAACGCCGCCATAACCTACATTTTTATTATTGTTGAGGGATTATTTTTGCGGTTTGTGTGCGAGTGATATTCTATGATGATACCAAGTTACGCTGCCAACACGTAGTCAGATACCGTTAATTCTCGAATAATCCACTATCCCCGTATTTGTATGTGGTAAGTCCGGACCAAGGCGAATTGGCGTATCAAACTTCACGGATTCATGCAGATACACACTTTTTCTCGCCTGGAATTAAGATTTAACGAAGCGGAGATAGCGGATTTCTCGAGAATTAACGGTAATGCGATAAGATAAGGATAACCTATGTAGCCATCGTAATAAGGTTTACCTTCCTTAGGCCCTAAGAGTGTGCGTCCTTGGCAAGGATGTAAGTACCACGTCCCCCACCTACTGTGTCCAGTTCTCCTGTTGATCAAATCTAGGAGGTTATTGACTAATAGCGGCTGCTAATTACCGAAACGTCTCATTGGTGTTGGTAAATAGCATCAACCCGATGACGCACTGAGCCCAGAAATCGATGAAAATTGGCCGGCCTCCGGATGAATCAACACTTACCATGGCACACATCAAGACAAGCGGAATCTCGTATCATCACATCACGAATCCGCATCATATTGAAGATTCTGATAGAAAATCCCATCAAAATGCGGCTCGAGGACATACTTTACATGGGCATAAATCCTTGGTGTTTGGTTTTCGAACTCCACCATGAGATCGAGGCAGTATCCTAGCTGCGAGCCAAGCCCTTCCTTGTGATAGAAGGGGTTTTAAAGAACGGGTTCCTTATAAAGTTCGGTCCTGAATTTCAAGGATTAAAGAAGTGGGTAGCTTAAGACTCTGTTCTTTAATCTCTGTGATAATCAAAACACCTCACAGCTGATCCTCAACGTTTCCACCTGTCGAAGTAAGAGTTTATAAGAACTTTTGAACATTAAGCCTACTCGAAACATCACAAGACCATTTGCCTCTAATTCTAGCTTTCTCGATGTCTAGACAGAAGGTGCTGATAAGCTCCTAAATGAAAGGACGCCGAGACAACTTTGAGACTAGGCTTTCCTCTGGCCAGTGTGACTGTGCATGCTCTCCGGCAACAGGATCTGCAATACAGCAGAGTTTCACTAAATATCAAGGATAAGACTATCAGAGAATAGAGACATTTTAAGATTACTAACTTTATCAAACAATACTATCATTACACTAGATATATACAGAAGCAATGAAGCAATGACACAGTATGTGCACGGAAAGAGATTACAAGTCCATAAAAATGATCACTACGTACTAGATTCTTGCGAGCAAGGACCATGGGCATGGCGTTATTGATCTTGGTCTTTGCATGCACAGGGGACATTGCATACCTTGGGTTGTGGAGGTGCTGGGTCCCTATCCCGGAGAATTTACCGATACCGACGATACCAATGTTGCCCGTGAGGTGACTCGACCACCATCTGCCCGGCCTGTTCCCCTCGCTTGAGTATTTTCCAACTCCACTCGAAGGCCGAGCACACCCAAGAATAGTAGCTTGCAGAAACTGGCCTATATTTACACAAGATCGAGAACGGTATCGCCACCTCAAGTCTCTGTTTCTCAAATGGATAGTTCATCTATGTATAATTTTACTAGTGGTAAAAATAGAATTCCGACCCACTCGCTACAAAGACACGGCCCAGTGTTAGAGAACCGACCGCTCATTGTCTGCATTGGAAAAGAGACACTTGAGCACGTCCCGTGTATAAGATCTCAGACCTCTGCGCTCGGCCGAACCTCGACATACTCTGATCACGACTAACACTAAACTCGTTTTCCTAGACCTCAACAGCATCCATGGTACTTATACTAATCATCATTGCACTTAGACTTGTTTGGGAGTATAAGAAAATATTTCATCGTCTCGGCAAAAGGGGCTGTGCAAATGTGTATCGAGTGATAATTCATGATGTAGGCGATACAGGTTGCAGGTTCGAGTAACCAGCGCGCGTGCTAGTGAATAAGGAGTGGGTCTAAGCTTTCATTTAAAGATAAACTTATCTCAGGGACTCCTGCCCTATGAGGTACGTATGAGGGGTGTTTTTAGAAGCACAACGCAGGGAGCCGTGTAGGAACTTACACTACGTTCTGCGGTAGAGAATGAATTAATCAATCAAATCAATAACAGTAAAGTGTTGACACAAGGTAAGATAGAACAGGGCTATGAAGACTTCCTTTGTAATTGTTTGTCTTTAACTATTTACCAGGATGGTTAGTATTGGTCCTTTAGAATATACCATTAGGACTCGTAGAAGACAATCCCGTCCCCAGGACTGGACGCTGAGAATTTACTGGCCGCTAGATATCAGCCCATGCTGATTCTATTTACAAGGCAGCTACAAAAGCACCACTAATAAACACTCTACAGTCAGTAATACAACTTCAACGGGATACAACGTCTATCTATGTGGCCACATTCTCGAGGAATCTCTCCATCGATCATGCATTATGACTCGTTTTCTCAACTACCGCTGGCTACACAGGTAGCTGACCAACGGGCCGATGACTCAGTTGGAGACATCTTTGTGTTCAATACGGGTAGATCTGACAGTAGAGCGTCCTGTAATAGTCAACGAGGTGCCACTTGCGTGAGGACTATAGACAAGAGCTTCGGAAGACTGCTAACTGGTAGTAAACTGGATACTTAGGAGTACACAAGATACTCCACTCAAAGATATCTACCAAATCTCAGCGCCCTATATCACGGCTTCCTACATACTACTCCCACAGAAGCCAAAACATACATTCAACACCCGGCATCAGAAGCCCCTCCATCTATTCTACCACTCACCCAAGCTAAACGTACGCCCAGGAATATTGAATGTTATATCACGTCACCAAGCCCTGACACTTTACAGCGGGACCGATCATACCATGCGCCGCAACGCTGCACAATTACGCAACCTCCCAAGCCACAGAGTCTAGGCAAGACACAAAATCAACGACATTATAGTGACCACATATGAAATCCGCTATCTAGTATCCACTCCCTCAGAAACCACGATAAACAAGTACTCATCACCCCTCATTCCTATTAACCCTCAGAAACTCTAGATACAGTTCAACACCAATTGAAACAGCAATGCAACCCCGCTCACTGGCCCAAAGGGCCCTGGCACGACCCATGCCAGCACCCGTCATGCCAGCACCCGTCCGCGCGCGCAAAAAGGCAATGACACAATACCTAGAGCTCTCTTCTATCCATGCAGGCAGCCAACGATCGAGAAGACGCCTTTCATCGGTGGTACCTGGGGGTGCTCGCATCCGTATGTATTCGTTCGATAGCTCAGGCGCCCGTGTGCACATGGTGGTTTGAGTTGAGAGCGCGTGCGGTGTCAATGATCGCCGACCCACCTGGGCCTCAGAGCCCCCATAGGTAGATCTATGTTTCAACTAATTAGACCTGCAGTTAAGCTTTCAGTATGTCATTAGCCCCTCCCCTTCCCCCATCATTCGTCAGTCCCCTATATGCCATGTCCATGCCATCTCTACCCCATCCGTGCGCCATCTCTATATCGTCAAGTAAAGTAGTTAATTCTAATTAATTAAAGGCAGAAAAACAAGCTTCTACTCCACTCACTATCCTCGACGCCATGATCAATCAACTAAATAACTGTGCCTTAAAGTTAAAGTACATATCTAGCACGCGTCCATCCATGTCAGTGAAAAAATTTGCTACTCTTATCGATAACCCGCGCGCGGCAAACACCAAATCACCCCACCAGAGTACCACTACGGCCCCGCTCTCTTATCGCGCAATGTACCTACATGTACTTGAGCTATCAAGCCCTACCCCATACATGTACCGGTCTACATGTATGCAAGTACCCACATAGCCAGCCGCCCCGCGGCGCGCCGGACGAGCTATAAACATCGTGGCCACAAACCTTAACCAAAGACCATGGCCAATCAACCACTACCACCACTACCATCGCCACTACTTGAACCACCAACCAACTACTACACCACAGCTACCCCGCTGTTTGTACGCCGCGGATGAGAAGGGGAAAAAAAAGTCGGAACGTAAATGTTCGGCAGCATGAGCGATTTTCTTTTCGCAGACGAACGAATGGATGGCAGAGAATGGCATGGCAGGTATGGTATGGGCGGATGAACGGTTTTTATGAGTCGATGATCCAGAGTCGAACCATACGCATAAGCAATAAACTTGGGCACTGACTGGACAGTTACTGTCGATGATCCAGAGTCAAACCATAAACATAAGCTTGGACAGCGACTGGGCCGTTACTGACGTTGGCCAGTAAGGTTTCTAGCAGCCAAAGAGAGAGAGAGGGGGAAGTCGCAAGAACCTTGCAGGTTCCATACGTTATCGTGGGAAAGTATATTTATTATTCATAGATCACCATGCTTCCTGCACCAAAGCAAAAAGCACATCTAAAGTAAAATAAGGAACAACCCCAAATAAAAAATAAAAAATAAAAAATAAAAATAAAAATAAAATAAAAATAAAATAAAAATAAAAATAAAATAAAAAAACAAGGCACCGGCACCGGCACCGGCACAATCACAATCACAATTGCAATCCAATCCATAAAAGCCCTAAAACCGGTCGCGACAAATTTACCACGCGCCAGGTAGTCCATGTAGCCTACGTACTCTATACTGGAGGAGAGGATATAATTTTCTGCTGTGGAACTCTGCTCACCGCGGAGCAAGATCTCCCGGCGCACAGCATGCAATCAATATACCTATTAAATAACCCAGCGGAGAAAAATTCTCCGAGAAGCGCCCTCAGCTTGCCCCTCCCAAAAAAAAAAGGGAGATTTGGGATTAAATACAGTACCGCAGCCAGTCAGCCAACTAGCTATGGAGGGGATAAAATACATGTAGCTACTAAGCTACATTGCAATGAGCTGACATTGTATTGTATTGGTATTTAAGGAAGCTGTGTGTAGGCTACACGACACGAATGGGCAGTTCTCTATACCTTGCAATACGAGCTCTCCCCCACTCATAGCGTCGGGGGGACTATGCAGCAGCTAGCAGCTTAGGGTACCCATACTAAGTATAATAAGTATACGAACGTCGTACACTCTGTGGAGAGAATTTAGAAGGAGGGCAAATGGTGTTTATATATGATACAAGGGGGGGGGGGGGGGGGGGTATATAAGCCTCTTGGATCCTGGACCTCGAGCTCAAGCTCTCCCCCTTTCCAATCTCATTTTTCTCGCGTGTCAGCTCAGCGAGATAGATGATGATGTGAAGGAAACATATCGTGTTACTTAATTCCAAGTAGATAGCTTACCTGGTTATGGGCATGTCTTGAAGCAGATGAAGAGTGGGGGGGGAAAAAAGGGAAAGGACAAAATAAAGATTGCGATGTCTCACTCTTATTTCCAAGCAGTTAGCTGTTAGGGGCACAGCCTTCTTCATCTTCGTTACCGTTCTCCTCGAATGATCATGTGGGGTTCAGGGCCCGACCGGGGCCCCATACTAACTGAACTGTTGCCCATGGAAGCTGCCGGGAAATTAGGGGTATCTTGGACAAGATGGGAGATTCCACATCGTGTTTGTTGTTTTCGGTCGTGTAGTGTTGTAGCTCCATGTTTCTGTGCCGTTGGTGCCTGCGTCGCTGTTGCTGTTGCTGACGATAATTACGGTTGGGAAATATCGGGGTTGAAGGGCCCAGACAGACACGGACCACTCTCTCCCTCACTTACTCACTTCGTCAGTCAGGGTCCTCACCAGCCAGGAAGGACCAGCCCAATCAGCGGACATGCCCGTGCCTGCCTGAGATGAACCTCACTCACTGCAGCCCAACGAGCAAGCACGAACGTTGCCAACCTCCCCAGCCAGCCATCTCCAGCCCCCCCCCAACTGCCAACCCCAACCCCAGCTCCGGACCCCGGCTGCTGACTAACCCCACTTACCCTAGCCTAGCCTCGCCTCGCCTCTTGTCCCCAGAACAGCAGCACACCTGCGCCTCACCGCCCGGCCTCCTCACCCACAGCACAGCACAGCACAGTCAGCCAACCGCCGCCGCCATGCCCGCCTCCCCCTCCGCAGTAACACACGCCTACCGGGCCCTCTACAAGGCCGGGCTCGCGGCCGTGCAGTACTCGCACCCGGCGCGCTACGCCGTCCGCGACAAGCTGCGCGACGCATTCCGCAACCCCCGCCAGCCCCGCCAGTTGCTGGGGGAGAAGGAGCAGTTCTCGCAGGAGCGGATCGATAATACGGTTGAATTTCTGCGCACGGCGGCGCGCAGGAAGGGCATGGAGCATGAGATTGTGAGGAATCTCACGTTGGTGCATTATTGGAGGGTCATGAGGAAGCAGAGGTAGGTTTCTATTTTTGTTTATTTGGGTTTTTGTTTGGGGGGTTTGGATTGGGGGCTGTTTGGATTTTTTGTTTGGCTGTTTGGCCGTTTGGTTTGGATTGGGATTGTCCGGATCGGGAGTGTCTGAATCGGGCTTGTTTCAGTGTTTGGGGGTTGATTGGGTTGCGCTGTCACGTGGGATATTTTATTCTTCAGCCCTCTCTCTGTTCTGTGCGAGCCGTTTCAAGCTCAGACAGGCCAGCAGACGATGTGTGTGTGTGGTGTGTGTGTGGCTTTCGGTCTGTCGGTCTGGTGGGGCGTGAAACAAGTCTGTCTGTCTGTCGGTCTATCCACGGCTCTTGAATCTTCTTCTTCTTCTTTGCTGTCGGTCTCGGAATGCCAGGCTTTGTGTGTCTTGTCTTGTCTTGCCCTGTCTGCTGTGGCTGTGGCTTGTCTGTCCGGCGTCTGTCTGGCTGTCTGTCTGGCTGTCATGGCTGGCTGTCTTGTCTTTGGCTATCCTGTCTTTCGTGCCCTTTTCCTGTTCCTGTCTTGCCCTGTTGTTGTCTTGTCTCGTCTTGCGCAACATGTGCTGTCTAATCGTTTCGTCATGATCATCTCAGCCCTCGGGGCGACAAAGAAAGAACAAAAAAATATGTACATGTACATGTACATGCAGCACCCGATTCCGATTCTATACTTCCCGTCTCTCCCGTCTCTCCCGTCTCTCTCGTCTTTTCTTTCTTTCTGCGTTTTAGATCGATCCTTGCTTGGAATTTCGCCCCCCACTGATTATGGACCTATGTATGTGCTCACTGACGTTTCGCTCGCTGAACCAGCCGCATCATCCACGGGTACGAGAGCGCCTACAACAGCTACAACGAGAACATCGCACTGCTCAACGAGAGCATGGGACTGGAGCTACGGTGAAATGGCAAACGCCCCCGAAAGAGAACGAAAAGATTAGAGGGAATACCTAAAGGAGTGTGTATGCAGCATGTGTGTGTGTGTGTGTGTGTGTGGAATCAATGAGAAGAAGAAGAAGAAGAAGGGTTCCTGTTTCATGGGATCTAAAATGATGCATACAAAAGTTCCAACTGCATACAACCCACATGTAGAGTCCCCATTAGCAATGAGCAATGCAATGAACTGGCCAGGTACGAGATAGGTAGCGATAGGTACCTGTAGGTACAGGTACCTACATATGCAATGATAATGATAGCTATTTCCCGTGCCTGCCCCTCCGAGCTGAAAAAAAAAAAAACCGAGCTGAAGAAGCGCTTCCATGGTAAAGAATCCGTCCATTCCATTCCATCCAATCCAATCCACGCGTGCTGTCCGGGGGGTGGTTTCGTCAACGGTGATGGGTGAGTGGTAGCTACCCGAGCACGTCTGTACCTTTTTTTTTTCTTTCTTGCGTGCGACAGAGAGACAGGCACTCGTACTACCATTCCGCGACTTCCGGCACTTTGTCGACCCAATTGCCACCGCGAGAACGAACAGGTAACTGACTCTGGCTGCGCTGCCGAAATGCGCTTCTTCTTCTCTACCCTACCCTAGCTCGCAGAATAACCCTACCTGCTCCCCTACCCAGTAAGCAAGCAAGCAAGCAAAGTCAGCATGCCGCAGGGTTTGGTTGTGATGTTCTTTGCACTTTTCTAGAGCAACAACAAGGGCAAGGGCAGGGGCAGGGATCCTGTTCTGCTCCGGGTAGGGGATTGTAGGCTAATCTCCGGTAGTGATTGGCAACGAACACGCGCGCCAAGAGTAGTGTTCCGCCGAGTGATGGGCCATGACAGTAGCAACCACAGCAACAACCGCACAGCAACAAGCAATTGCAACGCACCAATTCCAACAATTGCAACATTACCGCCCTCGCTATTACATCGCGCAGCGGCGAAATGCATACGGAGGTCATGACCCCCCGGTTCTAGAGCAGAGCAATGCATCTCCGGTATGTACTTCTAGGTACCTATAATCCGTATCTGTGTATGTATATGCACGCTTGCTTGGCCTTACGATTACAAGTTTGGGTAAAGTTTGGCGCCGCCCCCCCCAATCGATGATGCTAGGTACTCTATCCCAGACTCAACCCCCCCCCGAAATCCATTCCCACGGGATACTCTATATACTTTGTCTGCAGGTTTCAGCCTACACGTCGGTCCGGTCGCACAGGAAGAGCACTCTAATAGGAAAGAAAAAAGAAAAGAAAGCGCGTACCTTTTTTTCTCTGCATGCAGTGCAGGCGGGTGGTGCGAATTACTCTGCTCCCAGGGTGCCTACTCTCCCACCCCCCCACCATTCTAGAGTAGGCTAGCCGCTAGCGAGCGAGTGAGTGGGCTATCGATAGCAGTGGAAGAAAAATTGTATTGGACACGCTTATTTAGATTCTTCACTTTTTTCACACGTTTCAATTTTCACTTTTGGATTGACAAGCTGTTCGCTCATGAAGCGGCATTGAATGATTGGGGGGGGGGGGGAGCTATAGCTAGAATACGAAAATCACCCTCCCCCCCCCCGGTTTCCTCTTCAACGCCCCGCCTTCCCCATGGGGAGCAAACAGTGCATTTTCCAAAACAACCCTTTGCGCCGTCTC
The DNA here is from genome assembly GCF_020137385.1 of Morchella sextelata. Classification (NCBI taxonomy): domain Eukaryota; kingdom Fungi; phylum Ascomycota; class Pezizomycetes; order Pezizales; family Morchellaceae; genus Morchella; species Morchella sextelata. The sequence goes on along the minus strand of NW_025408618.1, from coordinate 3,118,341 downwards.
CATTTATACCGTCCAGTAGTTGTTACCAGTAGGCAGTAGTACTCGTAATTTCATAGCGTTTGTGAACACAACTGGGTTGCATACCTGCAAAATCCTGCATGAGGCTCCAGATTTTGGTGTATGCAGACCCAGCTATGTTCACAAACGCTATGAAATTACGAGTAGTAGTAGTAGTAGCTGTTGTGATGAATACGACCCGAGTGGCTCGTCTACCATGATGTGTGGGTTTGCAAGATGTAGGTATATATATATATGTGTGTGTGTGTGTGTGTGCACTCTTTCAGGGCGTAATGTGCCCTCATATTCCGCTAGCCTATCACGCATCGTGTCCAGGATATCTAGGAGCCAATTGTGCGTGAGTTGTCGTGAGTACTACATATACTCTAGTTATATCTCAGGTCCATTTGCTGCAGCATTTGGCGTGTACGGATGATCGTCAGACATTAAACTGTGTTTATATTGCAAGTGGCACAGTAAAGCATAAGTCGTAAGATAAATTAAGGTATAGTATAGTCTACATAGATGTGCTTATTGTAAAGAGGAAGAGAAAACCAAGTGTGTCCGCAGTGCCAAAGCCAGCAGAGATTTTTTGAGATCCAGTGAAAAGAAAATCTATGTAGATGATAGTATGAAGAGTAACGCATATGTAAGCGAGGGATATATGTCGCAGTACCGCTAAGCGAGGCACTGTAGAAGGAAAACATGGCAAGCCAAAACGTAAAGGAATGAATGAATATACAAGAAATGAAATAAAAGATCTGAAACACTGTCCCAGACAAAAAGAAGGTCAAAAAGGCCAAAAAAAAACTAAAAAACTGGCCAAGACTACGCCGAAGCCCCTCCGTTACCCCGAAACCACCAAACATATACCAGGAAAAAATATGAAAAAGCCACACACAAGGCTAATGGACTCCATTTACCATTGCCCAGTTTTCAAAACGGGGTAATGAAAAGGCTCGAAAAAAAGAACACTGGAGAACTAAATAAACAAAAGTAAAGACACTTTTGTTTACATGGGTGACCAGGTCATCTTACACCTTCCATCAATCTCAGTGCAACCGAGTGCCTTGAAGAGTTCGAGAGTGCAATCGAGATCATACATGCCATTCTAAGGTTGACATTAGAAAAAGAAATACTGATGTCTAGGATTAAGAATTACTCACACATCCTGGACAAGTATCAACAATGGTTGCAGGAACTTGTTTCCCCGTTGGGCCCGTCATCATAACTTGCTGACCTGCAAAATTGTTAGATATTGGAAGTACAATTTGGAAGGATCTTACTTACCGCACTTAGGGTTCTTGTTAGGGTTTAAACCCGAAGAATAACTCTCCAACATATATAGGTGAGAGGGAGCAACGATGTAATCGCTTTCACCGCTCGTTATACCGCAAGAGCCGAGGCCAGGCGTATAGTACGTCATTTCTCCCGCATACATACCAGAACCAGAACCACTACTGACCGCTGACTCTACAGCCTTTGCGACAGCAGAGGTAGCAGCGGGCTGGGTAGTAGTCGGAACGAATAACGGGGTAAAAGTAGGTATGACGGAGGTTGTGGTTGGAATCTCAATGGTAGTTGAAGGGATTGAGACCGATGTGGAAGAAGTGGTCGGCTCCTGGCTGGTTGTAGATGTTGTGGGCTCTACAGTAGTAGAAGTCGTGGATTCAGCAGTTGAGGTAGTTGAGGTAGATGTAGCCTCGGTGGAGCTGGAGGTGGAGGTAGAATTAGCCTCGGTGGAGGTAGACTCGGTGGTGGTGGTGGTGGCCTCGGTGGAGGTAGATTCGGTTGAGGAGCTAGTAGTCGATTCAGTTGATGAAGACGATAGAGATGATGACGAAAATGAGGAGGTAGATGATGTCGACAGAGTCGACGGAATAGATGAGAGTGGTGTCGATGTTTCGACGACCGCCTCATGAGTAGTAGTAATACTGGAGGGCTCATACCCATATTGCTTTGCGGAGTACGCAGCAGGGTGCTCACTCTTTGCAGGTGGAGCAACCCAAACTACAGCTGTTGATTGAACAACCTTAGTGTAGGTCTCGGTGACAGTGGCAACCTCGACAGCACGCTCCTTGAGGGGAGCAGCCATGACGGCAGACAAAGAGAGGACAAAGCCCAAAGTGGTGGTTGAGAACTTCATGGTGATAATAATAATGATTGATAGTGGTGGTGGTGGTGGTGGTGGCAGTGGTGATAGTGAGTGATAATGCTATTCCTGTGATTTTGCTGTAAGAGCTGTGAAATGGAATCGTCTAGCGATTGCAAATTGTATTGAGTGTTGTCGTGGATAGCAATAAGCTGAGGGAGGGAGTGAATGTTCTATATAGAATAGCAAAGCTCACCAGGGAACGTCGTTTCACGAGCAGAGCAGAAAGGAATGGCTACTCCGAAGCAATGGATGTCTATGATGGATGAGAACGATTGGCGAGCGAGCCAGGAAGCTATTATATAGATTCCGGAGGCGAGAAAGTGAAGGGACGGGACCGACGTGGACCCAATAGACTAAGCGTAGGAGGTGGGGGGGGGGGGGGGGGGGTGCAATGGTGCAATGGGGAAGGAAGGGATGGGGCAGGGGACAGGGTGATCAAATTTTCCAATGCTTCCACTGCAGAGCGGTAAGAAAAGGAACGTGGGTGGGATGAGCGAGAGTAAGAGGCTGAGAGAGGAGGGGATGGGGGACAGACAGGCTGCAGCAAAGAAGAAAAAAAGAAAAAAATTACTACTCGTAGGTAATGAGCAAGGAGTGTGGTTCTGTGTAAACAGAAATGATGTGTGTGATTGGATGTAAAGGAAAAAAAAAGAAGGATTGAGAGAGAAAGTCGAAGAGAGGTACACCCGGGACATGCAGGCAGGGAAGCAGGCAGGCTTTTTACGTGGATCAAACCGCATGTCTGACCGTCTGGCTTGAATTTCCCCTGCAATTCAAACCTTTCCCTTTCTCTTTTGAATTTCATCCTTCTAGTCTCTTGCTACACTAGTTTGCTTGTCCGACAAAGGTTATGATGTACCAGGTGCCTCTAAACAAGGGCTTTTCCCTCGTCCTAGATCTTTGACGTTGACCATCGTTTTGGGTGTGAGCACTTCCAGATTTAGTCAGACTCAGGTACCAAATGGCGCGACAGGGCATTTCTTCTCAGGGGTAATTTAAATACCACACATCCTCGGATGTCTGCTTCGCTTTGCATCACTTGGTGCGCTAACGGGCCTATTGGTGTGGCGCAACAGTGGTTCGGGAAATGGCCATGCTTATTAGTGCCATTTGGTGGTGCTTGGTTAAACCTAAACTTCGCTAGTTGCCCAGGACAACCCCTGACATTACTGTTGCGCCCTAACCCTGGTTTCCTTGTTCTACTCTTCTGCGTGATTTGTGTCTTTGTGCCTGTCCCGCTCCACATCCACCCACCACACCTACTGCACCCACCACACCCAGACCTCCCCCCCCCCCCCCCCCCCCCCCGGCCCAAGCCATGTGCCCCTGTCGCTTAAGCAGCTTGTCAAGCCAATCGTCTCCACATCTCAGGTACCTACAACCACAACCAAGCTGCCATGCCACTACCTAGAGATGCTAGAGTAGAACTGAGCTGTAAATTCCAGGTTAGCCAGTTATCTCGGGGAACCTTTTTAAATTGAATACATGTATGTATTAAACAACAATTAGCGATGTGCGATCCGTGTCCAGAGAAGAAGAAGAAGAAAACAAAACAAAATATATATCCGTCTGGGACTCTAACGTAGCGATTGATTGTAGGTAAATTAAATCGTCCTAGGTCTCCTAAGGCACAAGAAATACATGTATTCTTTGGACCGGCAGTTACATGTAGTCCAGCACTCCTACATGTATGCCCCACTGTAAGTAGGTACTTACATGTATATGTACTCTAGGGTAGCTGTGCACCTACGATACCGTACTCTACGAGTCTACAGGACTGCTCCGCGGCGGATATACAGACAGTAGCTACTAGTGTACCTAACTGAGGCTTGGAGATGGTTTATTGGAGTTTGTTTCGCTGGACAACTGTCACCTCTGAAAACTCGAAAACAACCGCATCGGTGTAGGTAGCCAGCTCCTGCCTGTGCTTTGCGCTCGTCTCTACTGATATTTCTAATGCGCAAAACTTCCAAATACGAGTCTCCTTGCATTCGGGTTTACCTTTACCCGACGATGCGAGCCGGGATATCGCCCACCTAACCCCGGCCCCCTCCCCCCCCCGACTGACGGCAAACTATGATCTTTATTCAAAATTCTACCGTCCTGCGGGTGATCACCACGATAGGACATTTGATAACGAGATGTTTACGCACCATGATCCCGCAAGTTGGAATTCCGAGGCGCATGGAATCGAAATGGATTAGCGAAAACCTAGTGTCAGAAACTCAGGTACCCCGCAGGGCTGCAGAAATATTACTTGTATGTACTCTAGGTACTCTATATACGATGCATTATATAGGGTACGTTTCGTTACCGAGATACATACATACATGTATGTAGTATCAAGTCGTGCAGTAGAGGACTAAGCATAGGTCCCTATGGATACTTAACTCTACTTGACCAAATTTATCTATACAAGTATATGTACTTACTCTAGAAGTCCGTGTACTCGTAGTTTTCTAATGTTTCCGAACTAGACTGAGTCTATATATGGGCGAAAATCGTGCATGACAACCGGATTTTGGTGGTATGCAGACCTAGTCCAGTTCGGAAACGTTAGAAAACTACGAGTATATATCTTTCTCAAGTATGTGCATAGTAAGATACATGCGGGTGAATATACTTACTCTACGAGTCTAGGTACCCGGCCGGTCATAAGTAAATACTTATGCACGTACTTTAATGAGAATGGATAACACAGTAAGTGCTGATGTGCACCTAGAAGCACATACGCAGTCAAATATGTCTTTTGTGTTGTGTGCGCAAGTTTCTGCATCGGCCAGCCTTTTTAGTCTTACTTTTGCATCTTCTCAGTCTAAGATACAATAGCTGAAGCGAATTCGATCCCCAGAATACCAGTAGGATGGGTGCCTCTTTGATAATTGCTTTGTTTGATTGGTACATTCATCGTCCGTCCTCCGTTCGGCGATGTCATCGAGCTACGTCTTTCTTTTTTCACAACTCAAGTATATGTACCTACTCTAGAGTAGAGTAGGCAGTACCCTACTCTACAGCAGCTGAAACTGGACCCAGAGTTGCGTATCGTCAAATCCTACAGGTAGGGTACATCCTGTCTAGATCGAAGACATTGAATTACGCATTGGAATGGAAAGTCTGCTCCATCTTCATTGCGCCGGCAGATAGATAGATGGGATTGGTATTATTGCAATGTTGCGAGTGTTGAGTTGTGCAAATTATGGAATGAAATTTTCGAAAGGCTCGGAACTAGACTACCTATCAGAGTAACCATGGCTCTAGACCAGGGCCCATAGCGACGAGTCCATGTTTCCTTTTTCTTTCTTTCTTTCTGTCTGCAAGTGGGATATCGATTCCCCTTTGGAGATTGATAGTTCAGGAACCACACATCAGGAACACGTACCTTACTGTTTGGTACAGTATGGATCCTATTATGATGCCCTGACGTTTGGCCAAGATTTCGGGGACCAGTCTGGTTGCAATTGAGGTCTTCGCTTCTTGAGCCGAACCTTCCATCTATCGCCACGCGAATAGCCGATCCCGCTTGAGCGAGATGGCAAAACGTTACTTTGACAAACAACCAGACATGTGTACATACATAAATTAGTTTCCATTCCTGATCTTCTCACGCACGCGATTCGTAATATGTACCTACATGTAGCTAACAAGAACTTGGAAGTGAGTAGGTGGTGTCTGTATGTACATATAGATACATGTAGGTACTCGGGGCAGGTAACAAGAACCTGAACATAAAAACGCGCTAGCAGGGGTCAAAGTGGTTGCTACCAGAAAAACGATGTTCAGGTTCTTCATGCCTGCCCCGAGTACATACGGTACATCTATGTGCTCGCCGGGATTGCGGCTGTGGTTCATTGCCAGCAGCTTTCTACAACCGGCAGTCGTGGTATGTACTTATTCGTACCTACAGTACTGATGTTCAGCCAGCGCTTGTCATGATAGATAGCAGGGGTGAAACGATACGAACCAAAACGCATCTTTTTTCTATCTTCATTTTCTCGTTGCCCGATTAGAATGAATAAGACTTCCCAATCGATATCCCACTGCATACGGCACGGTTAGCCAATACTCTGTCTCGACTTCGTTTCGTCCTGGGGTCTTGCAGGTTAATTATATCTACATGTAGGCGCTCCACTCCACTATCTATTGTATCTACATCATAGAGTACCTCTTACTCTAGAGTACTGTGTAGGTATTCTACAATACGTGCTCGTACATTGTGAGGACATGCATACATGTAGGTACGAAGCGTACGGCATGGTCTTGCCACGATATCTATCTCCCCGGTTTCCCTTCCCGCCTTGTGTTGAACGGATCGGATAGACGAACCAGTCTGCAGTTTGCGTGCACCTTCATATCTCTAAAAGCACCCATGCTCTACCTGATAGAGTAGCCAACCTATCCGGCCAGCTTTCTTCCGGCCCCCCATTTACTTCTTCTGAATAGAAAAAGCATTTGGCCCCAATAGAGGTTTTTAGCTGCACCAATTGGATGATAAGGACCTCATGGAGCCCATTAGTTCGAAATGGTGATGCCGAGTAGGCTACACCTTAACGGATCATTGCGTTTTTCTCAAAAATTGTTACATACTTTGAATCTCTTGTGGATGGATATATTTTATATCTCCGGGCACAAACTCTTCTTATTGCGCGCTGGAAGCTGTTTGCTTGTACATCTCCTTCCAGCGTTATCCCCCATCTTCAGACAACTAACATACCGCTGAAAGACCTTTATGTCCTTTGAACTCATAGCACATTACCCAATTTTAAAATACTATCCTCGTTGCTTTAATCCCTGGGTGGATTGTATTTATTTCTTGATGTTTGGCATGCCGGCCGCAGCTTGCAAATAGAAAGTCCCTATCGAGGAACGCTCTTGAAGCACAACATTGCGAGGAGAAAACAATCATGGTTATTAATTATGGAAGGTATAAATATGTAATTTCATATATGCTGATTGCATGAATTCGAAGGTCCTGCACTGTATCAACAAAGTTAGTTTTGCGCTCGATACAACGCGATAGTTTGACCCGATTTACCTCGATTTGCCTCGATCTTCGGCGGAAGAGGGATATCCAACTTGATTGATTGCTTGATTGCTCTCAGTTTTTCAATCTGGGTAACTATGTGTTAGCATAGAGTTATTTCAATAAGAAATTTCTCAAAGGTCATCTCATTGCTATTGGTACATTGTGGATTACAATCAAGGGTTGCCACGTATACTTATGTACTGAGATTGGAATGAAAGACGTTTCTGAAATCGAGGTGCACCTGTACTATCCATACATACATGTGGAGATGTACATCTACTACACAAGAGGTATTACGGAATAACAGAAAATAAAGAAAGAAAGAAGAAACAACCTACTTACAAATCTAAGATGAGGGTTCATGATGGAAGAAAAGGCTGCTGTGATGATAGTAGGAGTATATACTTACTCGGAACCAGTTGAGAGAATGGTCAGCTTATGGTGACCAATAGATTAGGAAGAGATATGAGAAAGCGATTGTAAATTTGCAGGAGAAATGATGAGGTACTCGAGGATCCAGACTGAGTATTTGCCTAAATATCGCAAGGAAATAATAAGTATTGTATCCTACATGTAAGTACTATGTAGATTATGCTTAAATATTCTACAAAAACTCGAGCTCGTTTACTAATTTGAGGGTTAGTATAATATGATGTCTTATTAATGATATATTATCTCGACAGAAGTATCGTGGATATATATTAGCTGATAAGGGCTTGAGATTGGTAAATTATTGGATACATGCCGGGAACTAGTTTGGAAATGACAGTTGAAGAATCGATTGAAGATTTGTCAATGTATTGTATTGGACTCAACTAAATACCACTGAATGCGGGCAGCCTAAACCAGTTTTGGTGATGTTATAAGCTTGGCGGTCGTCAACAGATCCAGCACAGGAAAGCCAAGCTCGTAAACCCTCGACAACTGAGAAAGAAGTTCGTTGCTGCGGCCTCTTGACAACAACCACCACGACACACTCATCTACCATTTACTCTTCACTTCCAGTACTTGAATTCTGCGACGAACACAAACTCTGCAGCCACCGAGTGAGTCCCCCTCCCCAACCACTGTACGAAAAAATCGTGATCCTTAAACAGCGATTGCCAGGTTGCTAGTCTCAAGTTTCCGATTTCTCTTCCGACAGTCTCCATGCCCCACCTTTTTCTTCCCCTAACCACCTTTCATATATTGTCGCGTTGTATTGAGGCTGATCTTATCTCCTGCGTATGAACTTTTAGGATTAGAACTTCTGGATACTAGCAACGCGTTAAATATGGACGAACCAAGCAAGCTCGAAGAACGTATAGATGGTCATGAAGAAGGTGGCGATGAGGAGGTATGGAATATCAGTGACCTTGAACTTTCTCTCTTCTGTTATTTGAGAATAGTCTCTGGATGGACGACCGCTAGATCAGATATCCAAAATCTCAGACTTCCTTCCGACATGCAAATTTTTTATTTTACCCCTTAGCTCAACTTCGGGAGATTTTCACCATCCGGAGTGTTATTGAAAGCTGATGAGTTGGGGTTTCGCATCTATAGGAGGAAATCTCAGCCATGAAAAGAAGGGTTGCAGAGATGGAAGCCGAAGCCGCGAAGCTACGGGAAATGCAAGCGACATTAGACAAAGAGAATAATGATCTACGTGAGGACAAAGAGGATATCGACGCGCGAAGCATTTTCGTTGGAAATGTGGATTATGGAGCTAGTCCAGAGGAAATTCAGGCACACTTTCAGAGTTGCGGGTCCATCAATAGAGTTACAATTTTGTTGGATAAATTTACAGGGCATCCGAAAGGGTATGTTTTGTTAATCAAGCCTTCCTACACCTTCTCTATTCCGCTCTAAGTGCAAAAGATGCTAACCGTATATAAATAAATCATTAGGTATGCTTATGTTGAGTTCACAGAGCCCAGTTTGGTGGCACAAGCATTGGTTCTCAATGAAAGTGTCTTCCGTGGCCGTTCGCTCAAGGTAGGCCAATACCCTCTTCTACCTGCAGTGCTTTGGTGTTATAGAGTACTTACGCTCGCCTTAGGTTGTTCCCAAGCGTACAAATCTTCCTGGAATGAATCGTGGACGGGGTCGTGGGAGGGGTGCGCCAGGAGGGAGAGGTGGGTTTCCTCCTGCGTACCGCGGTGGGTATGCACCCCGCGGTAGTTACAGAGGCGGATACAGGGCGAGGGGCAGAGGATATGCGCCTTACTAGATGTGTTCTTTTAAAAAAAAGCCTCGGATTAGCTCGATCGTGTGAACGCGTCCATTGAGTCTTTTTTTTCCCCCTCTCTCTCTCTTTCTCTCTTTCTCTCTCTCCCTCTTTCTCTCTCTCTATTTTTTTCTTTCTGCAGCAACAGCAGTATGATAATGGCTAGTATGCTGCAAGGATCTATTCTTTCATTCAGATGAAATGAGTACCGACGGGGGAGAATCAAAAAGCGGAAGAAATGGCACGGGCCGGGTGTGGAGATTTCGAACAACCAATTTTCTTTCCTTTTCTCTCTCTCTCTCTTCGTTTGCATTTACCTTTCATTGATATTTGAACTTTGTATAATATTGTTTCGTTATCGCATGAACCGCTTGATTGGTCTTGGAAAGTCTGTATTCGCGTTACCGGCACCAGTACAGGAGATATAAGAGTGGGAAGAGAGGGGCAGTGGATGCTATTCCTGGGACGTTGTGATCAAATAGATCAGGGTAGAATATTAACTGGGAGTATACGAAGGCAGGAAATCTGGGGCGAGAGAAAACTGGTAGAGCAAGTCAAGGGAAGCGGTGACGTTTGTAGTAGCAGTGTAATAAAAGGCCGTGGGATTACAGGTAGGTGAAGGTATTGCTGTGGTTATGGGAGAAGCTGTTATCTATAAGTACATGTACTTACATGAAGTACATGTGTTCGTGGGAAGATGTGATATTGGTGGATGTACATGCAGAGGGTCTGCGCACACATGGCGGGGTCATGTATCAGTTCGTGAGTTATGTGTAAGAAGGATATGGGATATTGATGCGGGATGCGGGATGTGGGATGCGGGATGTGGGATGAGGGATGAGGGGAGAGCGGAGAGAGCAGGAAAGTCAAGAGGACCCTGGCACACTCAGAGGGGCTGAGAACGAGGCGAGTGAAGTCAAGACGCCACATAGTAAACTCTCTCTGCGAGGTCCTCGCGCGTTCTGCCTGCATACATTGGCACTGGATCTTAGAACCTCTCCACAAACAACTTTCTTCACATCAAATAACAACAGCAAAAGTGATAGAGGAAGAAGGATAAAAAGAAGGAAGAAGAAGAAGAAGAGGAAGAAGCAGCAGCGGCAACAGAAGCGACAGGCTCCGGATAAAGATTCGTGTTATTGGGGCCTTCACCATCTCCTCTACCATCACCATAAGCAATATCGTCGCTATTGCGATCAGTCCTCTCTCCTCCTCCTCTTCTGCTTCATCTCATATCTCTACCTCCTATCTTCTCATCATTTTTCTCCCTATCACAGCCTTACTTGATTTCTTTATTGTGCTTGGTAAGGCTTACGATTTGGCTATACGCTTTTCTCCTTGTCGTGTTTGCTAGCCTATTAGTGAGACGTTTCGCTTTGCGTTGCGTTCATTACTGCCACAGCCGCTTCCTAACGCTCTCTTTGGAGCTTACGGGCGAAGCACTGCCACTCTCTTGACGTATACCTGCAAGCATACAAGTGACCCAGCCTCGTTGACTGCAACCTCCGTTTTGTCTTTCTCCACCTCCAACTTCTCTCTCTTCTTAGCTTGTGCCTGCCCTCTTTTCTCGTTCGAATAAGCGTCTCCTGAGTTATCTACTGTCAACAAGCGAGTATCATTATACAACATATAGAACAATGACTGATGGTGGGCCTGCGTACGTTGAACTCGCTCCTCGAATTGTTCAAACAAACGGTGTCAGCAAACCTGATAACTAATTTATCTTCAGGAGTCCGCGGAAGATTCGAATAACAGGTGCGTTCCCAACAATCACAGCTTATTCCCATTCCCCGCCATTCCCCGCCATCTCCGCTCTCTAACCCACTTGCTCTTTCCCTAAGAGCAAGAGAAAAATAAGGCGGCTGTTAACGTGTCTCGAGTAGTCATCGCCGCGGATGGTCTTTATAAAAGAGATGTCTTCAGTAGGTTCCTAACTTTTACCGGAAGAAATAGCGGGGGTGGGGCGTTAACTGGGCACCAGGATTTCCCGATCCGTTTGCTGTTGTCACCGTTGATGGAGAGCAGACTCGTTCAACTGCAGTGATAAAGAAAACTTTAAATCCATACTGGAATGAGTCGTTTGATCTGTATGGTCGTCCTTGGCGTAGCTTGGATATTCTGCTTACGGATAACATACAGACAAGTTTCCGAGTCATCAATAGTAGCCGTACAGATATTTGATCACAGAAAATGGAAAAAGAAAGACCAAGGATTTCTCGGCGTAATCAATATCAAGGTTGGGAATGTATTAGATATCGGGCTGGGTGGAGAAGGTATGTCGGCGTTTACTCGCAAGTTTCTGCGAAAACGCAACTGACATGACTCGCAATTTCAGAAATGCTCACTCGAGATTTGAAGAAATCGAACGAAAATGTCATGGTTCATGGAAAGCTAATAGTCAATCTCACCACCAACATCGACACCCCCATCAGGGCACCAAACCAAACCACTGCGGTTCGACCGACTTTGCCTGTGCCAGGGGGCTCGAATAATGGACAGTCTTCTCCAGCTGGGGGATCGGTATATAACTCAGATTTGGGTCGGCAATCAGCAGTCTCTGTGGCCAGCCCAGCACCCCAAAGGGCGCCGTCACAGACGCAAGCAAACGGAGCACCAACGACAGCACAGCTTGCTGCACCCAATGGGACCGCAAGAAACATGAGTTCGTTTGAGGACAATCAGGGACGACTACCTGCTGGCTGGGAAAGACGACAGGATAACTTGGGAAGAACGTATTATGTTGATCACAATACTCGAACAACCACTTGGAACAGGCCTTCCACCACATACAATGAAACAGATCAACGAGCTGCCATGCAACAAAACACTGATCTTGAGAGAACGAGGCATCAGAATCGAATGCTACCAGAGGATAGAACTGGTGCAAGTTCTCCCACCCCATCAGCATCACAATCACAAGAAACACACTCGAATAATACTAGTCAGGTATCAATGATGGCGACAGGGGCCACTACAGCTGGAACTGGTGAACTTCCTCCAGGTTGGGAACAAAGACACACACCAGAGGGGAGGGCCTATTTTGTTGATCACAATACCCGCACGACAACATGGGTAGACCCTAGGAGACAACAGTATATTCGTATGTATGGGAACAATGCAGGTGCACAAAGTATTCAACAACAACCGGTCTCCCAGTTGGGACCTTTACCAAGCGGATGGGAGATGAGATTGACCAATACGGCAAGGGTATATTTTGTCGACCATAACACTAAGACAACTACATGGGATGATCCTCGACTTCCTTCTTCCTTAGATCAGAACGTACCACAATACAAGCGCGATTTCAGGCGGAAGCTCATTTATTTTCGCTCACAGCCTGCGCTCCGTATCTTGTCTGGCCAATGTCATATCAAAGTCCGCAGAAACCATATTTTTGAAGATTCTTATGCCCAAATCATGCGCCAATCCCCCGCTGATCTCCAAAAGCGGTTAATGGTCAAGTTTGATGGAGAGGACGGATTAGACTATGGTGGTTTATCTAGGTAATTCCGTTATTGTTTAGGACATTCCCAGCGATCTGTTGACCAATTGTTACTAGGGAGTTTTTCTTCCTCCTTTCTCATGAGATGTTTAATCCATTTTATTGCCTATTTGAATATTCAGCCCACGACAATTACACCCTTCAAATCAACCCCCATTCTGGAATCAATCCGGAACATCTTGCCTACTTCAAATTCATCGGGCGCGTGGTTGGCCTAGCAATTTTCCACAGGCGCTTTCTGGATGCTTTTTTCATTGGTGCCTTCTACAAGATGATTCTAAGGAAAAAAGTGGTCTTGGCGGATATGGAGGGTGTCGATGCAGATTTTCATAGGAACTTAACATGGATGTTGTATGTTATTGCATAATCTTCCCCCTGTGTTGGTTTTAAAAAGTAGGGGACTAATATAGCGCTATAAACAGGGAAAATGACATCACAGATATTCTAGACTTGACATTTTCTACAGAAGATAGTCGATTCGGAGAAACCGTAACGATTGACTTGAAACCTGGCGGTAGTGATATCGAAGTCACGAATGATAATAAACGTGAATACGTTGAGTATGTTGGCCTTTTAAACTCCGTGCATGGATTCATTGAGTATTACATGCTAAAACCTGTGACTATCTAGTCTTGTCACAGAATGGCGTATTGAAAAACGAGTTAAGGAACAGTTTGATAATTTTGTTGAGGGATTTCATGAGCTCATTCCGGCAGATCTTGTCGGCGTTTTTGATGAGAGAGAGCTGGAGTTGTTGATCGGAGGTATCGCAGATATCGACGTCGAGGACTGGAAGAAGCATACAGACTATAGAGGTTACACCGAGAGCGACGACGTAATCGTTAATTTCTGGAAGGCAAGTTGTTGATCTACCACTTTGATCCCGCTTGCTTATCTCGTGCGCTAACGGCTTACAACAGTGTGTTCGAAGCTGGGATGCTGAACAAAAGTCGAGACTTCTTCAATTCACCACAGGTACATCGCGTATACCTGTCAATGGGTTCAAGGACTTGCAAGGCAGTGATGGACCACGTCGGTTCACTATTGAGAAGGCAGGGGAAATCCAGCAATTGCCGAAGTCTCATACATGGTAAGCTGTCCAAGTCTCACTCCGTGGCATTGGAACATAAACTAACAACGAGCCTCTTGCTCTTTCCAGTTTCAATCGATTAGATTTGCCCCCATACAAGAGTTATGATGTTCTCAACCAGAAACTATCGTTGGCAGTTGAAGAAACTATGGGATTTGGGCAAGAATAAAATATTGGAGGCCTTGAATTCTATTTTCATAATCTCTTCTTAAGGCTTCTTGTTTCCTTTTTTCTTTCATTTTATCCTTTGCTTGCATTCTTGGAGGTGTGTGATAATTGGTATGGTGGTCTGGTCTATTCCTTGTGCGAGCAGCTTGGACTTATGTTTCTTCTCCCAACATTGAAATCAAAACTGGGAGGGAACCTTCAGCATTATTTTATCATCCTTGATATGTGATCAAATTCGTTGGGGGATCTGAGAAGCAGCTTGCTCGTATAGATGAGCTCTTGTAGTAGTATTTGGATTTGAATTTGTATGTGGAATCTGGAAGGAAAGAAGAAGCTGGGATTGATATAATCCAACGGCGTTGCAATATCAATAAGGGGTTATTTTTCATTGCAATTAAGAACATCCTTAATAGCTTTCTCTGGCTTCGCTCGAGACTTTAGATGAGCCTTCGGGTAAGCGGTGTTATTTATTTCCCCTTGCTTGATCACCACAACAAGGTGTTTTCCCGATGTTGGATTTAGGTCAAACTGTGATTGATCCTGCATGCCTAGATTTGTCTCAACCCATCTCCACAATCAGACTACCCCAGACGATATGTACGATTTGATTGGGTGGAACGCGGGTAAATTCTCTTGGCAGGGAACTCGGTCCCTGCAGGGGCTAGTGGACGGCTTTGGCAACCCCAACTTCGAGATATGCATACTCTCCAAAATAAGAATCTCGTAATAGGGTAAATTTACATACCTGACGAGCACCATATATTTTGCCTCCCCCCCCCCCTTTCCTTCACATCTGCCCTCTTCACTTTTCATCCACTGTCGCTACGCGTTAAATTCAAATTCAAATTTTCTTTTTAGTTTCTGTTACTCTCAATCCTCACTCTCCTACCTAATACCTTAATTCCAGCACACAACAATATGCATCCCACCCGAGTACTTCTTGCCATCGCTACTTTCGGTGGATACGTCGCGGCTCAGTCTTCCCAATGGACCGTGGATCAAAGCTGTGATGCTGCCAAGTAAGTACTTTGTCCATCTCACTATCGGATGTAGTTCGAGTTCTAATTAAACCTCGTGATTAGTATTGTCGGTACGTGAAGACTAGCTGATTTCCTCGAACTTTGTCGAAAAATAAAACTAATTAGTGGACAGAGGCTTGCATTAACCTCATTTCGCCTAGAATCACTGCTTGCAGTATGTTTTCCAATAACACACCTCATGAAAGTATATGATATTAATGTTTTTTTTTAGCCAAAAATGGAAATGATTATGAATGTCTTTGCCTTCAATACACAGATTTGGCAACATGCTATAACAACTGCCCTAGTGACCCGAGTAAGTCGTGACATTGTCTACCACCTTTATTTGATATGTGCTTGGCTAATATCTGCCTAACAGCTGCCTCGTCCATTAAGAACACCATAATCTCGTACTGCGGTGCCTACTCTGCAACAGCCAGTACTAGTTCGGTTGCCACTGCCACCGGATCTTCCACCGGAACTTCCATCGGAACTTCCGCTGGTTCCGGCGCGACTGCTACCACAACTGGGGGCGGTTCTTCCGGAACTCCGACCTCCTCCTCAGCCACAAGCACCTCAACAAATTCTGGTACTGTTATCACCCCCGGCTATAGCTATGGAGCTATTGCTGGTCTCCTGGCTTTCGCTGGCGCTTTGTTGTAGGTGGTCGACGGTAGACGTAATGCGCGGTTGTGCCTTCGTTTCTTTCTGGGAAGTTGAATGAACGGTTTATGGTGTAAAGAAGTTTTTAATAACAATGACAATGCCCTTAATTTCACCCGTAAAAAAAAATCGAGTCTCTGTCTGTCGGTGAAGACAGTCATAAATATCGCAGGACCGTACAGAGTCCTAAAGTAAACAATATATTGTGAGAGCGGTATGGGGCGGTAGATATGGAAATATGTGTAGGTACATACATACTAGTTGTGGTGCTCGAAGTCGGGAAATGAAAAAACTCGCAAACTAGAGTACGATCGAATCTCTCTGTAAGGGTACGACTTCTTGGTCCTCATTGGGCTTTTTAAGTACAAAATAACCTTTGTTAAATAGGCACACGCCATAGAGGTACCCTTATAGGGAGGTACTGCTGTAGATGGAAAAGGTAGACTAAAATACATAAATAGAGCTTGGTCAATTGGACTGGAGAATTAATTATTTGCCATTAGAGTAGAGCTATTCATGAACACGGAGTTATGGTACACGGTGGAGAGGCTAGGGCTTAACCATACCAAAACTAACGTGTAGAAATTCTTTCATAATTGGCGTTGAATGGGAAGGCTGGCATCCTTCAACTCTCAACAATTATTTCCTCTCACCCAGTTCGGTGTGTTGTCGGGTCGTTTCGGTGGGTTTTAGTCGAATCTATATTATTAGTGGGAAGAATTAGTAGTTGGACAGCTTGCGAAACGAGCACTGGATCCAACGAGGAGTAGTTACTAGTAGATTTCAGGTTGTGAAGCGTAAGAAAACTAGCTATTGGCCGAATAAGGCAGGTATTCCAATAGCGGGTGACAGCTCGAAAGGTACAGCGACTACCCACTGTAGTGAACTCCAGCGAACCTGTAACGAAGGGTTTCGGACCGGCAATGCTTAAATCATGCTGATGAACCGAATTTCACCCTTCCTGTAACCGTAGGAAAGATTTCTGTTGCAATAGGGAGATTGTGCAATGCAGAATTATTATTTGGAAAAGAACAGAGACCGTTTGCCAAAGTAATAAATTCCCCAAATTTTACTTAAATGTACGATAAACCCAATTGGGCGATGTTAGGTATACCAAGAAATCAAATCAGGATTTAGACCTGATTACAAATCTAACTACAAGTGACATGATTTAATTGGGGGCAGTTTATTTTTTCCTGGAAGCTCCTCCCTGTTAGCTTTCCAGTTTATATAAATTTATCTATAATAGCATCATGGCAGTATGCTCGGACATCGTGTTGAGGCGTAAAGAGGAACCAATTAGTAACGGAGTTAGGATTTGTAATATAGGTTTCTTTTGAATTCTATTCATTTCTATTATCTGAAGGTATGAGTCATTTTCGGACTGGGATTGTCAGTTATATAAAGGAGTTCTATCTTTCGTTCTTGTTATGTTTCTCTTTTCCTCTTTATACAACTGTCTTCATTCTCTCTTTTTCGGTTAGTTTACAATACTATTCTCGTGTTACATTACACAATTCTGGACACCTGTATCCTAGGATGCAGGTCAGCCACTTGGGTCCATAGTCCATAGTCTTTGTCCCCTAGTATACCTTAATAAGGAAGACTACAATATTTCAGTTAGTCTATAGTCTATATCCACGTCCTCTACATTGGTTGTATCCCTTGGTAGCTATAGTTTATACTCTTACCTACATCCACTGTCCCAAGTAACATTAAACTATCTTTGATTTTCTCCTCTTTCTTTTCTGCTTCCATAATTAAACAATTCAATGGGGATTTTTTTTGACTTATCGGCCCTACCGATAACAGTTCTCGACTCCCTATTTACCATTTTATCATGTTTTCTTCTCATGTTTAATGTAAATCTCCAGTATACTCAAGATCTTTAATCCCCCCACCTTCGCCAACAAAATAGTAAGGTTTCTCTATATAGTTGTTATAATAGAAAATATTATCTTTCCCCTATCAAACACTGTCTAAAGTGAGTTCAAATCCCAGGAGTAATTCATATATACCCTTACAAATAAACTTCTTGGAATAGAAAGTATTTGATAGATATGGAAAGATTTATTCAACATTAATAAGACAGAGCCTACCTAATATTCTATATATAATAGAGTTTGTCTAACTGTGTGGTTTATGAGTATATACAGGGTAACGGTACAAATCGAGAGATATTATATGATACCGACAACTTATAGAATTATAGTATTTGGAGTAGGGGTTCGTTACTCACCCCAATGCTTATATGTTTTCAGGTGTCAAAGAATAGTAACTATCCTCAGAGTAATTACTGATTTTACGTGTAACTATTAGCATAGATGAGAACATAAACTATGGACTGTGGACTCAAGTAGCTGACCTGTATCCTGGGGATACAGGTGTCCAGAATTGTATAATGTAACATAAGAATAGTATTGTAAACTAACCGGAAAAGAGAGAATAAAGAAAGTTGTGTAAAGAGGAAAGGAGAAACATAACAAGAACCAAAGATAGAACTCCTTTATATAACCGATAATTCCATTCCAAGTATGATTTATAGTTTCGTATAATAGAAACCAATTGTAACGACAGCTATGTATTTCGGCTAGTTGATAAACTAGAATGAGGAAAGGAGGTATTGTGCAGTGGAATTAGGATTTGCAATGGTGATTTCTGTTATGTTCTTTCTGTTTCTGTTACGCGGAGGTATTAGTCATCATTGGACTATGGTTGGATATATAAGGGGGCGTTGTCTCGTGCTTTTATCTGTTTTCTTTCTTTCCTTCTTTCCTTACGCAACCTCTGTATTCTACTTGCTCGCTAAGGCTCGCAAACAACTCCCTGATAATTAACCTCGCTTCAAAAACACTTTATTCTATTCCCCTCGGTTTACCCTGGTATACCATACCAGGTTGAGCCACTTCGCCCCCGGTCGTACGGTCGCGTTTGTTGTTCCTAGCGAAAGAAACACCAAGAAAACTGGCTTCTAGCGAAGAATTCTCCAGCCTTGACCTCCCAAAGGGAAGGAAAAGAAACCTTTCCGAAACATCACTCTCCGCCGCCAGAAGAACTGGACATTCAATTATGTCGCAGCAAGCTTCGCTCCAGTCCTTTTTCACCCAGTCTTCCCAACAAGGGACAGCCCCCTCGCAGAACAGGAACACTCAGGTTCCCGACCCAACCCCATCCGGAGCTCAGGAACAGGAATTCTCCTCGACCTTTGCAACAGAATCCGACTACAACGACCCCTACCAACCGAGAATCGACTACCTCTACCCGAGCATTGTCCCCCAGGATACTCACACCCAGACGGACCTGAACTACATTACCTGGGCCATCAGACATGCCACCAGCCGGATCTGCCCACCCTCCGACAGGATTGAAATCCTCGAAGAGCAAACGACTACACTCCGGAGAACAGTGGACACACTGAAATATCAGATCGAGGCGCAGACAAACATGATCACCAATATGCATTCGGCGATCCACGCGCTCCTCAACAAACAACCACAACCGCAGCAACCGCAACAACCACAACAACAGCAACAACAGCAACAACAGCGAAAACCACAACAACCGCAAGGACAGAGAATGCCCCCTCCAGCGATGCCACAAACAGTTCCCCAAGCAGCGCCACAGGCAGCTCCTCAGGCCCCCCCACCTGCACCCCCCCAACAAGCCCCGCCTCGTGGATGGAAGGCAGGCACCTGGGCCGCCGTGGCCTCGGCACCCGGTCCTGCCCAAGGTAACTTCCAGGTCATCGAGAGGAAAAAGAAGTCCGCAAAGCCAAAAGCGGATCCCCTCTTCAAACCAGAGTACACCAAGATCAACAGGGAGATCATCGTGGAAACTACTGCCCCATCCGACGTTAACCCCTCCGAGATCAGAACCCTCGTCAATGCAAGAATCCAAGATGAGTCCTGCCACTTCATCTCGGCAAGAAGAACACCCAAGGACAACTTCATCCTGGAAACAAAATTCGTTACCCCTGCAACAAAGGCAATGGAATATGCCAAAGAAATTGAGGAGGCCCTCCTCACCCTACAGGTACCGGTCGCTGTCATCCGCGCAAACTCCAAATGGTCAAAGTTTCTCCTCCATGGAATCCCCACAACGGTCGGGGAGGGCATTGAGGCGGGACAACTAGTAGCATCAGAAATCAGAAGCAACTATGGAGAGAACTTCCAACTTGCCCAGGTTCCCCGCTGGATATCCAGGGCAGAAACTCGAATGGAGAAAACCCACTCATCAATGGTCATTGCGCTCCCAGGACAAATCACAATGGAAACTCTAGGAGTTAAATTCCTATCTCTCTTCAACCGAAGCTGCCATATCGAGGCCTTCCTCCCAACCTTCCCGGATACCCAGTGTGCGAAGTGCCTCGAATACGGCCACCGCCAGGAGAAATGTAAGAACGATGGAAAATGCGGCCACTGCGCCGGAGATCACCTCACCAGTTTCCACCCATGCAATCAATGCCAGGGAGGATATAGATGCACCCACACCCCAATCAGATGTCTGAACTGTAAAGGAATCCATAAGGCCTCTGACCCAGCATGCCCTGAAAGAGTTAAACGCCGATTCCTTAACAAAGGAAAGGAAAACGCCCCACCCGCCCAAGACCCACCTGCCGCACCCGCCCAGGAGCCAATTTCAATAATCCAAGTACCAGCCACCGCCCCGGTCGGAGCCACACCCGTTCCCGAAGACGACCAACCCATGACGAATAATGCCTAGGCTGCGAACAACCGCGCTCGCACACCAACTTAATTGTGCACGGAGCGAACTAATCACCAAGGCGGCGGTGGAAGAAGCAGAAACAGACTCGAGCATTTATTTCCTACTACTACAAGAACCATGGACCTCAACAGAAGGATATCCACCAGAATCAAATCTCTTTTACCTTTTTACAGCCAGCAATACCAACACGAAATGCGCAACATACGTCCGCAAACATGCCAACCTTAAACCAAAACACCACTATACACATGATAACTTCATAGTATCGATTACGGTAGAAATCCAGACCAAGAAAACCCAAATCCTAAACATATACTCCCCAGGCCGAAGTGGCCCCTTCGCTCAAATAGCAAGTACAATCCAAACCCTTGATAACTGTCTAGTAATGGGAGACTTCAACTGCCACCATCAAATGTGGTACGGAGTAAATTCACATGAATACAGAAACAACATTCGAGCAGACCGCGTCAACGGCGCACGGGTAAAACGATTAATAACCCGACAGAAACTGACCCTCCTGAACGAACCAGGCGTCTTTACGCATTTCCCCAGAGACAGAGGGAAAAGGCCCACAACCATCGACCTTGCATTTGTAAAAGGTCCAATACTTGACCACAACCTACGATGGAGCACTGAACCCTACGGAGCGGGCTCAGACCACGGGAGAACCTCCGTCCACTTACACTTAGAAAAACCACCTTTCGTACCAAGACGAATGTGGCGACAAACAGACTGGAAGCTACTGGAGAACCACATGTCAAACATCTCCATCCCTGCAGAAGCATGGGAAACCAAGGAACTTACGGAACAAACTGTCGATTTCTTCCTAGAACTGGTCAGGTCAACAGTCAGCATAGTAACACCGCTCTCGAAGGAGGGGGTAAGAGCCAACTCCTGGTGGTCAGATGAAATGAAACAAATGAAGGCAAGGGTAAACGCAGCAGAAAGGAAGGCGAGAAACACAAGGAAACCTAATCACGTGGAGGAACACCGGAAGGCTTGCAGGGAATGGACAGTCATGATCCGGAAAGCAAAAGCGGACCAGCGGGAAAAGACGATGAACGAGGCGAAAGGTAGTGAAGTCTGGAGAATCCTAAATGCAGGAAGGAGAAGAGACACAATCATACCAACCATATAAGGTGAAGAAACGTTTGCGGGGAAGTGTCAAGCTTTAAGAGCCCAACTTTTCCCCTCGAAATGGACGTCCCCCGACCACCCCCCCCTAAACATTAGACCCCCTTCTTTTGACCTTAGCAACACCTTCGACATAGTCACCCCCGAAGAACTTAATAAAGCAATCGACTCCTGTCCAGCGCACTCGGCGACCGGCCCGGATGGCATCCCTTATACCTTTATTAAAGCAATAGTCAGAGAAAATACAACTCTAATCCAAGACATGTTCTCCGCCATGCTCCGGCACGGTGTACATCCAGCGGAATGGAAAATAGCTAAGTGTATCCCGATCCCGAAACCCGGTAAAGCAAACTACCATGAAGCGAAAGCCTATCGGCCCATTTCCCTTCTACAATGTTTCAGTAAAATCCTGGAGAAGATAGTGGCCCAAAGACTCTGCACCGCTGGAGGAATTCTAGGCACACTCTCAGCGAATCAATTTGGAGGAAGACCAACCATCTCGGCAATCGACGCCTTCCTGAGAACCTTGACACCAATACAACAAAACCTACTACTGAAAAACAGTACCGGAGTCGCTCGGCGAGACAGACCAGCGATCCTAACCAACGACATCCAAGGAGCATTTAACTGCGTCGACCACCTAGTCCTCGCGGAAATCATGTACCAACAAAAATTCCCTACCTACTTAACAGAATGGTGCAAGGAATTCAATACCGGCAGAAAACTACAGTTTCAGTTTAACCATGAGCTAGAGGAACCACAGCCTTATGATTCTGGAGTGCCGCAAGATAGCCCCATGTCCCTGGTACTATTCATGATCTATGTTGGAGTAATCCTGGACCCAACAAGTAGCCCGAAAGAGATGGACACCACATATATCGACGACGATGCACTGGTGCAAATATCCAAAACACCAGGCTTCACAATCAAGAGAATGGAGGAACGAATGAAAGAGAGACTAATAAAAGCTGAGCCACTCCAAATCAAGTACGACCCGGATAAATCCGACCTGATCTTCTTCCAGCCCACTACATCATCCACACAACAACCACGACTTTCGGTCAAAATTAACAATACCAACATACACCCCAAGGAGAGGCTGAAATATGTAGGAGTCTGGATAGATCCGACCCTCTCCTTCCGGCCCCACATTGAAGCAGCGATCGCAAAAGGCCTTAAAGCCCTCCACCAGATTCGATACACCGCCCGCCTGCCAGGAATAACGGTTAAAACAATCCATCACATTATAACACAAGGCTTCCTCCCAAGTCTACTCTACGGATCCGAGGCTTGGTGGACTGGCGCAGACCACATTATAAGATCCCTCGAACCACTATACAATGAAGCGGCCCGGGTCATCACCGGCCTACCACGATGGACCAAAAGAACTAAACTCCTCCGAGAAGCAGGCTTACCCCCCTTAGAACATCTCCTGACATATCGCTCAAGAAAGTACGGAACTAGAATACTCTGCACCGACGCAACCCACCCCAACAACGAATCTCTGATCGAGCTCCTCCCATACAGAGAAGCAAATATCAAAGGAACAGGCTTACACCGAATCGCCTCCTTACTACTCCCATACCAGAGCCCCGGAAGTGCGAGAGATAAGTGGAACCAAAATAAACTACTACGCGACCACCTGTTGGAAGAATGGAACACACAATCAATACCGAACTACCACCACCGGGGGGAATTCTGCCCCCCTCCCAAGATAGCGAAACTCACCCTTACGGAAGCAAAGAAAGTTTTTCGGATCCAGTGCCAAACCACCCGAGTCGACAAACACGCAGTATACACAGACCCCGAACCATGCCAGTGTGGGATGGAAAACTCAGCGAAACATATACTTATGGAATGCCCAGCATGGGCTCGAATCCGCGCCCCTCTGATAGAGAAGATCCCCGGAGCGATGACCTGGGAAAACTGGATGTTTACAAACCTGAGAACGGACCTCATCCTACAATTTGCGAAACAATCTCAACTCTCGAAATGGTATGAGTCGGCGGAGGCGGAGGCGGACCTGGAAGAGGGGATGGAAGAAAATGACCGGGAACGGGATTAGGAAGGGGAGTTTCCTTTTACTCTTTAAAATTGTTTTTATTCTTTGATTTGATGGATCCAGCGCTCGAGTCCGCTGAGATATGTTATTTCTCCTTGTCGTTGGGTTTTTCTGGTTGAAGTGTTGTTCTGGATTTTCCTTGTTATTGTTCGTGCTCGCTGGTGCTTGTTTTGTTCTTGTTCTTGTTCTTGTTTGTTCGCGTTTGCGTTTATTGTTTTTCTTTCTTTCTTTTGTTCGGTTCGGTTCGTGTTTTAGGCGGTTAGGGTCGGTGTGCGATAAGTCTTGTACTTCAAAGCAATATAAGTTTCTTCTTCTTCTTCTGCATTCTACCCGCTCGCCTCTGGCTCGCGGTAGGATTTCTTCCCCCCGAGATGGAGTTATACTGATTCTCGAATTGCTTCGGTCCCTGAACTTCCCTCGCTCGACACTCCCCATTCTTTGTTCGTTCGGTGCCCTCACGGGATGCGTCCACCGTTCACCCCTCGCCAAACCAGTGGCTACTCTCGAAAGCCGCCTTCGCCCCTCCTTACTTTCACTCATCGCACGAGTGATCCCACACGTCGGGTTCACACACTGTCAGTAATCTCTAGTCAGCGAGAACCTACTGCCAAAGCGCTCGACAGCCCGCGAAGTTAGCGACCTTACGGTCGCGAAACTATCGTCAAATTTTTACCCGAGGTCCCGTGACCTTACCCCTCTTTATCGGCCCTAACCAGGCCACCCACTTTTATCCGAGGCGGCCCGCTCCCCTCACCCCAACCCAACCAGTCCCCGAGACCACCCCTCAACATAATACGGTCGGCACTTTCGATTGCGACCCCCATATACACTGAGTCTCCGACTCACCCCTCTTGCATGTCCCCTCCAGAGGACACCACTTCAACTACGACTCGGGCACAGTCTTTAGCCGTTGCTCCAGGGACCGACGACCCCACCCACTCCTTACTTGACCAACCGGTCACCACGCCTCAATTCCTCGCTGCCTGACAACCAGATGCCCGAGGACCCACACTCGACCCACCCCCCCCTCGCTTTCACACCTGACGCTGTTGCGGTTGGCCTCTTCTGCCTTCGTGCGCGTGGTTTCCCAGTCCTGTTAAGGTTCGTCCACAGATATGACACCGGGAACGTTGGTAATGATATCGTTTCGATTGAACACTACGTTTAGGAGTGTGCTCGCTAATGCAGTTGACGGAGAAGTTTGGGGTTCACTCTTACTACGGGAAGGTTTCTTTGTTGTCGCTTAGATTCTGCTTACCTGTACCACTTGTTACTTGCGCCCTCTTCGTGCGTCGTTTATTTTTATTTATGTACGTAGTTCTTGTAGCTGCGGTAGTTAGTTTTTGTACTTTTGTTTTGTTTTCGGGTTAGTCGGTGGAGGTTGTAGTCGGGTAGTTAGGTGTGCGATAAGCTTCGGCTTCTAAGCAATATAAGTTTCTTCTTCTTCTTCTTCTGCATTCTACCCGCTCGCCTCTGGCTCGCGGTAGGATTTCTTCCCCCCGAGATGGAGTTATACTGATTCTCGAATTGCTTCGGTCCCTGAACTTCCCTCACTCGACACCCCCCATTCTTTGTTCGTTCGGTGCCCTTACGGGACGCGTCCACCGTTCACCCCTCGCCAAAATAACGGCTACTCTCGAAAGCCGTCTTCGCCCCTCCTTATTTTCACTCATCGCACGAGTGATCCCACACGTCGGGTACGCACACTGTCAGTAATCTCCAGTCAGCGAGAACCTACTGCAAAGCGCTCTACAGCCCGCGAAGTTAGCGACCTCTCGGTCGCGAAACTATCGTCAAATTTTTTACCCGAGGTCCCGTGACCTTACCCCTCTTTATCGGCCTTAACCAGGCAACCCTTTTTACCCGAGGCGGCCCGCTCCCCTCACCCCAACCCAACCGATCCCCGAGACCACCCCTCAACACAATACGGTCGGCACTTTCGATTGCGACCCCCATACATACTGAATCTCCGACTCACCCCCTCCTGCATGTCCCCTCCAGAGGACACCACTTTAAACACGACTCGGGCACAGTCTTTAGCCGTTGCTCCAGGGACTGACGACCCCACCAATCCTTATTAGTATAACGGGGACTGTGGGCGTAGGAACTATGAAGCCAAGGAATACAACCGAGGCGAAGATGTGGACGTAGGAGGTTCGTGGACTATGGACTATGGGGCCGAAGGGTACACCTAAGGCAAGAACGGGGACTGTGGACTATGGACTATGGATGGTTGTACCTGGTCTAGTATACCGGGTAAACCCTATGACGTAGCGCGAACCAAATAGTATTCGTAACTGTAAAGTACAGAGGTTGCATAAAGAGAAAAGGAAAAGAAAGAGAAACAAGAAATCACGAGACAACGCCCCCCTTATATATTCATACCCTATCCCAATGCTGACTCATACCCTCACATAACAGAAACAGAAAGAACATAATAGAAACCCGCTTCGCAAAACCCAACCACACTACATAATCCTTCTCCCTTATACTCAGACAACTCACATAGCCAACCCGCCTAGCTGCCGTTACAATTTGACCTACCGGTCACCACTCCTCAATTCCTCGCTGCCTATCACGGGGACTATAGACGATAGACTGTGGTGCCAAGGAATACAACCTAGGTAGCGACGTAGAGGTGGACGTAGACGTAAAGGTATACTTTGACTATGGACTATGGGGTGGCTCTACCTGGTATGATAAACCGGTTGGAGCCCTATGACGTAATGAGAACAGAAATAGTATTCGTGGAATAAATACAGAGGTTGCGTAAAGAAGAAAGGAAAGAAAGAGAACAGCTAAAAACACAAGACAACGCCCCCTTATATATCCAACCATAATCCAACGATGACTAATACCTTCACATAACAGAAACTAAAAGAACATAACAGAAATTCCAATTACAAATCCCAATCCTACTACACAATACCGCCTATTCCCATTCCGACTTCTCGTCTAACCGAAATCCATAGTTGCCGTTACAGACCACGGCCCCCTCTAAGGCCTACCTCCTGGTAGGTTTAGGTTTTTCTGGATAACGTTCATGGAACCGTTTGACGATATCAGGTGAATGCTCAAGGTCCGACAGTGGTTGCCAGTAGGCTTCATCATATCCCGCGTATTGTACTAAATACTCAAACCTTCCTCTTCGTTTCCTCGAATCCAAAATATCTTCGACTTCCCATTCTTCCTCTCCTTCGATTTCAACTGGAGGGGGTGGCAATTGTTGTTGTCCTGGTAAAGGATCATTCGCTTTGGATGACAATAACGAAACATGAAATACTGGATGAATTTTCATTGACCGAGCGAGTGCCAACTCATAGGCATAGGGGTTGACGATCCGTTTAACGCTATAAGGTCCAATACGTTTCCAGTCGAATTTCTTGGAAGGCCGTTTTGTTAGAATATGACGGGTTGATAGAAAAACCTTGTCTCCCAAACGATAACGAGGAGCCGGAGTCCGATTTCTATTGGCTGACTCTTCTTGTATCCTTTGCGCCCGAAACATCTCTTCTCTTAGAAAATCTACTACATCCTTCATTTCCTTTGCAATACGGTTCGCTTGATCCTCCGCCGTCGTTCGACCATGTTCCAAGGGGCCAAAAGTCATCCTTGGATTTCTTCCCAAATTGGCATAAAAAGGAGAGACTTTTGTTGTTTCGGAGGCATGATTGTTTGTTGCAAATTCAGCCATTGGTAACATTCGAGCCCAATCATCTTGTTGGTAGGAAACATAACTTCGGAGGTACTGTTCCATTACGGCATTGATCCTTTCCGTTTGCCCATCTGTTTGGGGGTGAAATGCGGTAGAGAATTTTGGTGATATTTCCAACCGATCACAAAGCGACCTCCAGAATTCTGCAACGAACTGTGTTCCTCGATCGGATACGATAGTATCCGGTAATCCATGCAGTTTCCAAACGTTATCGATATACAGCCTCGCCACTTCCCTTGAATCTGCCTCTTTAGTCGTCGGTATCAGATGTCGCATCTTGGTTAATCTATCCACCACAACTAAGATTGCATCGTATCCATCGCTCTCAGGAAGATCAGTAACAAAATCCATGGATATATCCATCCACGGTCCCTCAGGTATGGGCATAGGTCGAAGTACTCCGTAAGGTGCATTGCGTGGTGCCTTGCTACGGGCACACACATCGCAATTCCTAACGTATTGATCAACATATTTTCGCATTTGTGGCCAATAGTATTCTCGGTTTAGAAGTTCCAATGTCTTTGCTCTACCCGGATGTCCTGCAGATGGTTTGTCGTGGTGTTCTTTTAAAAGCCTCAGTCGAAGGTCATCGTCGTCT
The DNA here is from genome assembly GCF_020137385.1 of Morchella sextelata. NCBI lineage: Eukaryota > Fungi > Ascomycota > Pezizomycetes > Pezizales > Morchellaceae > Morchella > Morchella sextelata. The sequence continues at coordinate 3,090,284 of NW_025408618.1, read as the reverse complement.
GGTACATATAGCAGGCCTCGATAAAGTAGCCGACCGTTGTTATCTTCCGTACATTCGGCAAGCGAAATTTTATTTGAGTGACGAATGCCATTCCGAAGCATATTGAGGACCTTGTTTGGGAAACTATCCACTTGGTAAGCTTTTGAAAATAACTCCTCCACAGTGGACGCTCCTTCAGCGGATTCATTTGACAAAGAGCCCGCGAACAAGCTTAGCTTGGTATCCAAATTTTTTCGCTTCAAAATCACTTGACTCTGATGCGTCAACCGTTCATCCCCCTCTTTAGGTAGGTCTCCTGACCTTCTAGTCAATGCATCTGGTTTTGTTCCTTGTTTTCCTGGCCGAAATTGTATAACGAAATCAAAGCGTGAAAGAAATTCGGACCAACGGGCTTGTCGACGATTTAACAATTTTGTTGTCATAAAATATTCAAGATTCCGATGATCGCTAATAACTTCAATTGGAAATTGAGCTCCCTCTAGGTGATGTCGCCATTCTTCGAAGCATCGTATAATTGCTAAAAGTTCTTTGTCATAGATTTCGTAGTTGCACTCTGCAGGAGAGTGTTTCTTGGAGAAGAAAGTGACTGGATGTAGGATTCCTTCGTTGTCGCGTTGAGATAGGATTCCTGCTGAAACATAGTCGGATGCATCGGTTTCTATTACGATTTTTCGATCCGGATTGAAATGAGCTAGGATTGGCGCCGTTGTAAACATCTTTTTCAAAGTTTGAAATGCTTCCTCCCTTTCATCCGTCCAATCAAATTTAATATTCTTCTTCGTTAAGGTTGTAAGTGGAGCAACAATTTTCGAATATCCTAGAATAAATCGTCGATAGAAATTTGCAAATCCTAGAAATACTTGAACATCGCGAAGGTTTGTCGGTGTGGTCCATTCTAAAACATCGATGACTTTCTTTGGGTCCATTCTATTTCCATTCGGAGTAAGGATTAAACCGAGATATTTCGTTTCCTGAACCATAAATTCACATTTTTCAGGTTTAAGGTGAACATGATTCTCATCAAGTACCTTTAGGACCTTTTGAATGTGTTCTTTATGTTCTGATAGAGTTTCGGAATAGATAAGGATATCGTCTAAGTATGCCGTTACGAATTGGTCGAGATAGGGACGTAAAATATCATTAATCCAATGTTGAAATGTAGCAGGTGCATTAGCTAATCCAAATGGCATTACTGTATATTCGAAATGTCCATATCGAGTCCGAAATGCTGTTTTCCATTCATCTCCCTCCGCTATCCTGATTTGATTATATCCCCAACGTAAATCCAACTTGGTATAGTATTGTGCTCTTGACAGCTTAGCCAGGGTTTCCTTTAACAATGGTAATGGATATCGATTTTTGATTGTGATCGCATTTAGACCTCGATAGTCAACACAAAGTCGAAGAGTTCCGTCGCTTTTCTTTACGAACAATATAGGTGCTCCCGCTGGTGATTCACTAGCCCGAATAAATCCTTTAGGTAAATTTTCGTCAAGATATTCTCGTAATGCTTTCAACTCGATTTGCGATAACCCATATATAGGTCCATAGGGTGGTCGTTTACCTTCTTCCAATACTATTTCGATGTCATGGGATGGTCGATGTGGTGGGAGAATTGAAGCATCGTATTCTTTAAACATATGGAGACGATGGTGAAATTCCTTCGGTACCAATTGTTCAATATCGACAGTAGATTTTTCAGTTGCTGAAACGATAAACGTATGGTGTTCCGGTAAGGGAATCGAGATGCCATGAACAATAACTGCAGTACCGATGATTGAACAGTGTTGACAACAGCTTCGAGAGTCAAAAACAAGTAGATTTTCTTTCGGTCGAATCGTAACATCATGTCGTCGCATCCAAGGTATACCCATCACAATCGGATAGTGTCCTAACTTCGTTACAAAACATGGTACGACTTCTCGATGAACATGAATGTCTAGCGAGACATCGACAATATGGGTAATTTTTCCTGATTTGATAGGCCTTCCATCTATAACGTCTACATGGCGAGGTATTTTAAGGGGAGTCGTTGTAAGACTATTGTGGCGTGCAAAAGATTCATCAATGAAAGCATATCCTGATGCTCCGGTATCAATAAGAGCGTAGGTAGGTATGAAAGAATTTTTATTCTGTGAAATCGAACAAGTTACTACAAGTTGATTTCCATCCATTTCCTCCTCTGATACCGAAAAACCAGAAATACACATCCTAGAAAAATCCTTAAATGGTCCCTGGGCTAAGCCACTTAGTGCAGGGACAAATCTTTTGCCGACTCATTATCGCTTCCGGCATTCTCTTCCACCGTCAATGCCGCTCCCCTCATCACAGGCCTCCTTGGTTGATTTCCCGTTGCCCTTGCTTGGGGGCAATCCCTAACCATATGCCCGACACCTCCACAATAGAAACATCGGCCCTCAGCTTAGCGGGCGTTTCTTTCGGCAGGGGTAGGGCGACGACGTCCTCCAGACAGATCCATGGGTACATCACCTCCAGGACGGAACGAGGGGTGATTCTCAGTGGCAGGTGGGTTGGCAGCAGGGGCAGCGGGACGGGGAGCAGGAACAGGATTTGTTGGTGGGGGACGCGGAGCCGGGGTCGCAGTAGTAGTCCAAGGTTTTTTACTACCTCGTTTAGCTTCCGCCGCCCGTCGTCGGTTATCTAACCGTTGCAAGAGTGTTGCACAACCATCTACCGTTGCAGGAGTCTCATGGTGTATCATCGATTCATCCAGCTCTCCATTAATTCCTTCCATCAAAGCCTCAATCCGAGAAACTTCATCCATTCCCGACTCAGCAGCATACCGTTGAAACTCAGCGAAATAGTCGGCGAAGGTTCGAGTACGTTGTCTGATATTTCGGAGATTTCTCCTAGCCGTACGCATTCGATCGGGGTCCCCAAAAGCTGTATCTAGAATTTCATAAAACCGCGTCATAGAAGGTAAAGCAATACCTTCTTCTCCCATATACTCTAAGAACTGATTGGCAGCAGCGCCTTCCAATCTGCTGAACGCATACGATAACTTAGACTGTAGTGTAGGATAGCGATCGGCATTTCCTAATAGCTTAAGTTTCATTTGTTGCTTGAATAAGTGTAATCTTTCTCGATCACGATCCCCCCTGAACACATCGGGGTCTGGAAGTTTTTCCGACCGATAGGTGGTACCTGTAACTGGTGGTGCTGGAGGTACAGGTGGCGCATTGTTTCCAATGGGTTCCTCGTCAGGGGCCACAACCTCAACAGCAGTTCGTTGAGCTCGGGCAGCAGTAAGATCTCGTTCAAACATTCTTCTTGCCCTCTCAACTTCCGCCTCTACCTCTTGTAAATCCGTTGCATATTGAGTAAGACCATTTTGACACTGTTGAAGAAGCGCATAGGCTTCAGCTCCGATAACGTGATCGACCTGTGGATGTGCTTCAAAAAATCTTTGGAGGTTATCGTTGAGTTGTTGATAATCGACATGGACATGTTCCGACATTGTAGACTATGGTGTTGTATTGGTTGGCGATAGAGGACGCAACCTACGTATCACGGGGACTATAGACGATAGACTGTGGTGCCAAGGAATACAACCTAGGTAGCGACGTAGAGGTGGACGTAGACGTAAAGGTATACTTTGACTATGGACTATGGGGTGGCTCTACCTGGTATGATAAACCGGTTGGAGCCCTATGATGTAATGAGAACAGAAATAGTATTCGTGGAATAAATACACAGGTTGCGTAAAGAAGAAAGGAAAGAAAGAGAACAGCTAAAAACACAAGACAACGCCCCCTTATATATCCAACCATAATCCAACGATGACTAATACCTTCACATAACAGAAACTAAAAGAACATAACAGAAATTCCAATTACAAATCCCAATCCTACTACACAATACCGCCTATTCCCATTCCGACTTCTCGTCTAACCGAAATCGATAGTTGCCGTTACACTGCCTGACAACCAGATGCCCGAGGAACCACTCTTGACAACCCCCTCGCTTTCACCCCTGACGCTGTTGTGGTTGGCTTTTCCTGCCTTCGTGCGCGTGGTTTCCCAGTCCTGTTAAGGTTCGTCCACAGATATGACACCGGGGACGTTGGTAATGATACCGTTTCGGTTGAACACCATGTTTAGGATTGTGCTCGCTAATGTAGTTGACGGAGAAGTTTGGGGTTCTTTCTTACCACGGGGAGGTTTCTTTGTTGTCGCTTAGATTCTGCTTACCTGTACCACGTGGTATTTGCGCCCTCTTCGTGCGCTGTTTCTCCTATTTATGTACGTAGTTCTCGTAGCTGCGGTAGTTAGTTTTGTACTTTGTTTTTATCTTTGGGTTAGTCGGTGGGGGTTGTAGTCGGGTAGTTAGGTGTGCGATAAGCTTCGGCTTCTAAGCAATATAAGATTCTCTCTCTCTCTCTCTGTATTCTACTCCACGAATATTACTTTTATTCTACGCTACGTCACAGGGCTCATCTTGGATCGTTGATCAGGATTGAAACACTTCATAGTCCATAGTCCCGAATCCCTCGATACCACATCTTCGCCTCGGTTGTATTCCTTGGCATTATAGTCTCTCGTTCATATACCCACGTTACATCATAACTAGTATACAGAACAGTGCTCGTATCAATATCCCGCAACTGACCGCACAGCGTCGTTGAAGCTACTCACGTTACATATCATTTGAGGGACTGGTGCCTTCCTATTCTTTGATAACGGCGTATCAATACAAAGAAGTTAAAGTGAGGATTGCCTCATCTTGAGTGAGTATGACGAATGCTTCAGCTCTGTAAGCATTGGTGAGTGCTCTGGAAGTACTCGTAGGAGCACTCGGGTGGGCATTTGCATGGGCATTTCAATGGGCATTTGCGTGGGCCTTTGCGTAAGCATTCGCGGTGTCGTAAGAAAATTCGCCATGCCCTGGGAGCATTTGTCATACCATGAGAGCATTCAAGAAAACTGTGAGAGCATTGAGAAGTGCTCGCGTGGTACTACTGTCGTAATCAAAAGAATCAAAAGTGCAATATATGCTATGGGCGGGGTCACTCCATCCTAGCATCTCCGGAGAGTGGGGTAATATCAAGGCGGCCTAGACGAGCATATCTTTAGCGAGTTCTCTCTGGAAGTGAGCCATAACTCCTGGCGGTGCCGGAAGGTTAGGCGCTTCTTTAGCGAAGCTGGACGCGAACGGTGTACACTGACAGTGCCAGATACGGTAGGCGATGGGGGCATAGAAAATCCGCAAGGACGAAGGTACTACACCTAGGTAATACTCGAGCTTGTTGATGTTGGGCTTCCCTTGGTAGCGTTTGCATAAGTAGTTTGCTTGCTGGTTTGTCTGATCGTAATATATTTTTCAGTATTCTTTTCCTTGTTCTGCTGGCAAGGGCAAGGGGCAGCGGCAGTATTATTAACTTGAGCAGAGGCTGAAACAGGTGCGGGTGAGGGTTTTTGTTGGACTGGCGTAGGTAGAATTTATTGAAGGCGGTTTAATTTTTCCATTATCCTATCTTGTACTTTAATCATTTCGAACATTTGTTTTGATAGTGTATGGACTGAGAGTTTAAGTGATTTATTTTGTTGGAGCAGATGTTCCTTGCTCGCAGTGAGATCATGCTCGATTTGATGTAGTGAGGTACTTGTAGGGTCAAAGATGAGAGAGGGGGCATTACCGATTGTGCAGGCAATATAATTAGGTTTCTGTAACGGCAGCCATGTGGTTTGGTTATGCGAGGTGTTGCAGTATGAAGAGGAAGGGTTATATAGTGTGGTTGGGATTTGTATAGTGGGTTTTTATTATGTTCTTTTTGTTTCTGTTATGCGAGGGTATGAGTCAGTATTGGGATAGGGTATGGATATATAAGGGGGGCGTTGTCTTGTGATTTCTTGTTTCTCTTTCTTTTCCTTTTCTCTTTATGCAACCTCTGTACTTTACAGTTACGAATACTATTTGGTTCGCGCTACGTCATAGGGTTTACCCGGTATACTAGACCAGGTACAACCATCCATAGTCCATAGTCCACAGTCCCCGTTCTTGCCTTAGGTGTACCCTTCGGCCCCATAGTCCATAGTCCACGAACCTCCTACGTCCACGTCTTCGCCTCGGTTGTATTCCTTGGCTTCATAGTTCCTACGTCCATAGTCCCCGTTACACTTAGGTTGCATCCACTACAGCCAACCAATACAACACCGCCTCGCTTAGCTCTGGTCGCAACTATGTCCGACACTATCCAGGATACGCTACTACAGCGTCTTTCAGAATTTCTGATCACCTATGGTCCCCTCCCAGCCGATATAGACTTCGGCGAAGAACTTACCGAGGCTCATGGTCTTATCGCTGAGTGTTTGGAGGCTTTCACCAAGCCTCTCGACACCCCCACGCCACCAGAACCCGTCATCGATACGGCCCAGGAAGAGGTTATTACCAGCCTCACCACAGAACTAGAAGCAGCCAACGAAAAGGCTGCCGATTTTTGGCAAACCTTGTGCGATAACCAGGAAGATTCTATCGAGATCATCCGAGGTCACGACGAGGTTATCGTTGCTTTGAAGATTGAGCTGGAGGAATCGAAGGCTGAAGAAGAAGAGCTTCGGTTCCGTCTGGCCCTACATCAAGAAAGTCTCGCCATTGGCGATGAAAACCTCGCTGATGCTGAAGATGAGATTCTTCACATCACCTCTATTGCGAAGGCCTGGGAGGCCCAAGCAAATGCCACCATCGCTGACCTTCGCTCCTATATCTCCAAAGTCTCCGCCTCCGCCACCACGGTCAAATCTGAACGCCACCATGTCTCCACCAAGCCACGCTACCTGACTCCTCGCGCCCAAGATCCCCGTTCCATTAGCAATTGGCGAGAAAGGCCACTTGAAAATGGGTCCTCAAAGCCGGCGTTAAAAGGTCAGCCCCTTTGGTAAAAAATGGCAAACCAAAGGGGCCAGCCCTGCCATCTGTTTCTGTTCTCCCTGCTGCTGCTGTGTCTGAGGACAAGATGTCCGAAGACTCTCTTGTCGTTACCTGCTCGGTTTCTCAGAATCCTGATTCTTTTATACCCACCTATGCCCTTATTGATACCGGAGCCTCTGGATACGCTTTTATTGACGAATCTTTTGTACGCTATAATAATCTTACAATAACCCGCCTTAAAGTACCTCGTCAGGTAGATGTTATGGATGGGAGGCCTATTGAATCAGGAAAGATCACCTATATTGTCACTGTGTCGCTGGATATCCATGGTCATCGGGAAACTGCATCATGTTTTGTAACGAAGCTGGGACACTATCCAATTGTGATGGGAATACCTTGGATGCGACGTCACGATGTTACGATTCGGCCGAAGGACAATTTACTTGTTTTTGACTCTCGAAGCTGTTGTCAACACTGTTCACTCAGTGGAACGACAGTCACTGTCCATGGAATATCGATCCCTCTACCGGAACATCATACTATTATCGTTTCAGCAGTTGAGAAATCCACCGTCGACGTCAAGCAACTAGTACCAAAGGAGTTCCACCATCGTCTCCATATGTTCCAAGAATATGATGCTTCAGTCCTTCCACCACATCGGCCGTCACATGATATTGAGATCGTATTGGAGGAAGGTAAACGACCACCGTACGGACCGATATATGGATTATCCCAGGTTGAATTGAAAGCACTACGAGAATACCTTGACGAAAATCTACCTAAGGGATTCATTCGAGCCAGTGAGTCGCCAGCGGGAGCACCCATACTATTCGTAAAGAAAGGTGATGGGACCCTTCGGCTTTGTGTGGATTATAGAGGTCTTAATGCAATTACGATCAAGAATCGCTATCCGTTACCGTTGTTGAAAGAAACTTTGGCTAAGCTGTCGAGGGCTCAATATTATACCAAACTGGATTTACGATGGGGATATAACCAGATTAGGGTAGCAGAAGGGGACGAATAGAAGACGGCATTCAGAACTCGATATGGACATTTCGAGTATACAGTAATGCCATTTGGATTAGCGAATGCCCCTGCCACATTTCAACATTGGATCAATGATATACTACGTCCCTATCTTGACCAATTTGTAACGGCATATCTGGATGATATTTTGATTTATTCGGAGACCCTATTGGAACACAAAGAGCATATTCAGAAGGTTCTGAAGGTACTTGATGAGAATCATGTCCATCTTAAACCCGAGAAATGCGAATTTATGGTTCAGGAAACAAAGTATCTCGGTCTTATTCTCACCCCAGACGGGAATAGGATGGATCCGAAGAAGGTTGTCGACGTGTTAGAGTGGTCTACACCGCAGAACCTTCATGATGTTCAGGTATTTTTGGGATTCGCTAATTTCTATCGACGGTTTATCCTAGGATATTCAAAGAATGTTGCCCCACTTACGGCTTTGACGAAGAAAAATGTTAAGTTTGAATGGACGGACGAAAGGGAGGAAGCATTCCAGACATTGAAAAAGATGTTCACAACGGCACCCATACTAGCGCACTTTGATCCGAATCGGAAAATCGTAGTAGAAACCGATGCATCCGACTATATTTCTGCTGCAATCCTGTCCCAACGTGATGATGAAGGAATTTTACATCCAGTTGCTTTCTTCTCAAAGAAGCATTCCCCTGCGGAATGCAACTATGAAATCTACGACAAAGAACTTCTGGCAATTGTACGATGTTTTGAGGAATGGCGACATCATTTGGAAGGGGCACAATTCCCAATTGAAGTCCTCAGCGATCATAGGAACCTCGAATATTTCATGTCAACAAAGCTATTAAACCGTCGACAAGCCCGTTGGTCGGAATTTCTTTCACATTTTGATTTCGTTATTCAATTTAGACCAGGGAAACAAGGGGCAAAGCCGGATGCATTGACTAGGAGGTCGGGTGACCTACCTAAGGAGGGGGATGAACGGTTGACGCATCAAAGCCAGGTGGTTTTGAAGGTAAAAAATTTGGATTCAAAGCTAAGTTTGTTCGCGGGTTCTTTTTCAAATGAATCCGCTGAAGGAATGTCCACTGTAGAAGAGTTGTTTTTAAATGCTTACCAAGTTGACAGTTTCCCGAACAAAGTCCTTGCAATGCTTCGGAATGGCGTCCGTTACTCGAATAAGATTTCGCTTGCCGAATGTACGGAAGATAATAACGGTCGGCTACTTTATCGCGGCGCACTCTATGTACCAGATGACAACGATCTTCGGCTAAGACTCCTAAAGGAACATCATGATAAACCATCGGCAGGCCATCCAGGCAGAGCGAAGACTTTGGAACTCCTGAATCGAGAGTACTACTGGCCACAGATGCGAAAATATGTCGACCAGTACGTTAGGAATTGTAATGTGTGTGCCCGGAGCAAGGCACTACGCAATGCACCTTATGGGGTACTTCGACCTATGCCAATACCGGATGGACCGTGGAGGGATGTACCAATGGATTTCGTTACTGACCTTCCGGAAAGCGATGGATATAATGCGATATTGGTAGTAGTAGATCGACTAACCAAGATGCGACATCTGATTCCCACAACTAAAGAGGCGGATTCAAAAGAAGTAGCGAGGTTGTACATCGATAATGTTTGGAAATTACATGGACTTCCTGAAACTATGGTATCTGATCGAGGAACACAATTTGTTGCGGAATTCTGGAGGTCCCTTTGCGATCGTTTGGAAATATCGCCAAAGTTCTCTACAGTGTTTCACCCCCAGACGGATGGACAAACGGAAAGATTCAATGCTGTGATGGAACAATACCTTCGAAGTTATGTTTCTTATCAACAGGATGACTGGGTTCGATGGTTGCCAATGGCCGAGTTTGCAACAAATAACCATGCTTCTGAAACGACGAGAATCTCTCCATTTTACGCCAACTCAGGGAGGAATCCAAGAATGACTTTTGGTCCTTTGGAACATGGTAGGACGACAGCGGAGGATCAGGCTAATAGTATTGCAAGGGAGATGAAGGATATATTGGATTTTTTATAGGATGAATTATTTCGAGCGCAAAGGATTCAAGAAGAGTCCACCAATATAAGTCGGACTCCAGCACCTCACTATCGTGTGGGAGATAAAGTTTTCTTATCGACCAGCCATGTCCTCACCAAACGACCATCGAAGAAACTCGATTGGAAACGCATTGGACCGTATGTCGTGAAACGGATCGTTAGTCCGTATGCCTATGAGTTGGAACTCCCTCGTTCTATGAAAGTTCATCCCATATTCCATGTCTCTTTATTGTCGTCTGCAGCAAACGATCCTTTACCAGGACAACAACAGTTACCACCACCGCCGGTCGAAGTTGAAGGACAGGAGGAGTGGGAAGTCGAGGATATTTTGGATTCCAGGGATCGTCGGGGAAGATTTGAATACTTGATTAAGTATGCCGGTTATGACGAAGCTTCGTGGCAGCCATTGTCGGATGTCGAACATTCGCCTGATATTGTCAAACGATTTCACGAACGATATCCACGGAAGCCTAAGCCTACCAGGAGGTAGGCTTTAGAGGGGGGAGTGGTCTGTAACGGCAGCCATGTGGTTTGGTTATGCGAGGTGTTGCAGTATGAAGAGGAAGGATTATGTAGTGTGGTTGGGTTTTGCGAAGCGGGTTTCTATTATGTTCTTTCTGTTTCTGTTATGCGAGGGTATGAGTCAGTATTGGGATAGGGTATGGATATATAAGTGGGGCGTTGTCTTGTGATTTGTTGTTTCTCTTTCTTTTCCTTTTCTCTTTATGCAACCTCTGTACTTCACAGTTACGAATACTATTTGGTTCGCGCTACGTCATAGGGTTTACCCGGTATACTAGCCCAGGTACAACAATCTATAGTCCACAGTCCCCGTTCTTGCCTTAGGTGTACCCTTCGGCCCCATAGTCCATAGTCCACGAACCTCCTACGTCCATGTCTTCGCCTCGGTTATATTCCTTGGCTTCATAGTTCCTACGTCCATAGTCCCCGTTACATTTTATTTTAGTATGGGTGTCTTGTGGGACAATAGTGGAATGGATATAGTCATCTTTCGGGGCATATGGTTGCCCGTATTGGGCCGTGTCGGTGAAATCAGAAAGGAGTCTATCGTTTGTTTGTTCAATGGTGGTGGATTGGCTGGATTGAGTTTCATCAAACCTCGAAAGGGGAAGGCGGCTAGCGGAGGGTTGAGTTGCCCAAAGAAAGTTTAGGAAGACTTGTAATATAATTGCTCTATCATGGTAGTTTGGAGTAGTGGAGACTTCAGATAGGATCCTTTTCCTGCTGTATAGATTTGGTGGGGTGGATGGTCGAGAGGGTGTTAGTGATGCCAGTTTATTTGAGTTGGCGATCACGGAAGTATTTCTTTCGCTTAGAGGACATGATATTCTAGCAGGATCTTACTATCCATAGGAAAATCAACTGCTGTAATATAGAGCTGGACTGAAGAGATAGTACTTGGACGAGGATAAAGTTTTTGAAGTTATTCAGTGGTAGAGTTTGTATTGTGAGCTTCAGCAAGCAGGGAGAACGAAGAAGGTTGCGTAAAGAGAAAAGAGAGAAACAGAACATCAATGAAAGACAGAACCCCTTTATATATCCAATAACTCCAGTCTGAGTATGATTCAAATACTCGTACAATGGAACACCATAGAACCCAAAGGAAACCCATATTACTAATTCTAACCTTATTGACATGTACTTTCTCTTTACGCCCTTACACAATATACGACCATGATGCTAAAACACTGTTACAGAAAAAGGTTGTGCAAAGAGAAAGAGAGAAACAGAACATGAACGAAAGACAGAACATGAACGAAAGACAGAAAATGAACGAAAGACAGAACTCTTTTAGATATCCAACAACCCCAGTCTAAATATGACTCTTACCCTCGCATAACAGAAACCCATAGAACTTAAAAGAAACTCATATTACTAATCCTAATCTCTTTGTCAAGTACTTCCTGGTTATGCTCTAACCTAATTTCCGATCGTAATGCCAAGACACCATTACACTGTTGGTAAAATTACTTTTGATATATTTACCGCCCATACCCTTAAATCTTTTTTTTATTTAAAAAAAATATTCTATTTAATGATGTCCACTTATAAGTATAACTGAGAAGTATATTGACAATATTGTAAAAAATGGAAGGATGGCTATAAATAAAATATATTAACTCAGGTGATTATATAAGTATTGGTCAAAACGTTCAAATATATACTGGACCAGTATACAGGAATAGACTAGGAAAAATAAAACAAAATAGTAACTGAAATATTTATTATTCTGCGGAGCAGAACGGGCTGTTATGTTTAAGTACTTACATCTCTCAAGATGTCCCTGTTCTGATTACAATTACCAACTCTTATTAATCATTGGATATTTTTCTTGCGAGAAAACTCTTTAAAATTATTAAGTTCTGTGACTTTATTGTTTCCAAACCATTCTACTCCTTTACCCACTCCAAACAGTGAAATTTTTTATTTTCAATTATACTCTGAACATTGAGTCTATGGTCGGAATCAAAAGGAATCTCCAGTTAGACCTGATGCCGGAAAAATTCCTGGTAAAATATGCAAACAATATACTTAACAATTTATTTATCAACAATGTACTCAATTTCCCTAGGCCAAATATTGTGAAAACTACACATGCAAACATAGAAATAAGTCAAACCTCATTGTTCTTTGGTTTTTGCTAAAAGAAAAAAAAAAAAAAACTGTTTACAATACCATGAAAAAACTCTAAGATGTATACAAACTAAGATATAATATTTCTTAGAGGCTCTAGTTCGCCTGCTGAGGGGGAATATTGACTGTACCCCATCAACCTTAAGTACATACATGGAAGCCTACTAAACGCCTCTCACACCCAAGTCCCAATCTTTTTGGGCGTGCGGGATCCTCGGAGCAGGTAAAAAGTACCGGACAATGCAAGTTTTGTGTCTGGGCTTTTTTTGCAGTAGCTCACGCCTAGCACGCGCACCCATTGGTGAACCAAAAACCTGCATTGTCCGGTACTTTTTACCTGCCCCGAGTAATTCCCGGTGGTTAAGCGAGCAGCAGCGTCACATAGATAATTAGTGGAACTCTCAATTAGTCCCAGTGGATTTGCATAACTTCATAGATACAGGCGAAAAGATAAGCCTATCGTTACTATCTATCTCCTACAGTTTCCCCGTTCATTAGCCTCGGCTGTATCCTCATCAAAAAAACACCACAAAGCAACACCAACATGCCTGACTCCCAGGAACCAACTCTCACAATAACTCCACCGGGAATGGCGGTGCCCGAACATGGTGGCCTGGCGAAGAGGCGCCAGCAAAGACTGTTGACCTCCGGTGAGCTCTTTGTGAAAAAGTATCGAACAGAGATCGCAGCGAGTGCTAGTAGTTGTGTATCGACATTCATTGCTGTGAGTTATTTCGCTCTTATTACGATCCGTCATCGAGATAGAAAATGCAAGATTTACAATTCTGTAAAACTAGTTTCCCCTCGACTCCGTCAAGACGCGCATGCAAGCGTGAGTTATTACTACTATCTCTTCTACTCACCTGCTCTTCCTTCATCGCAACCTCCGCCCGATTCGCTCAAGTTACTGTCGCCCCTTAATCGTATAGGCGGGAAACAGATTAATGTGTTAATTTGTGGAGGTTCAGGTATAAATTTCGAAGTTTTTGGGATTGCGTTACTCAAACCCATAAAAACGAAGGAACAAGAGGTTTCTGGCGAGGTATGGCTTTCTTCTATATTTGATATTACTGGGGCTTAATAAATCAACAATATTTTGTGTACTACAGGAAGCCTTGCACCTTTGGCCTCGGTAACCTTAGTACGGACCATATCCTTTTCGATCTATTCAAAGTCGAAAAATACGTACTCCTCGTTTTTCAAGTCTATGCTAGGTCCGAAGGCTATATCTTCTCCGAGCGAAGCGTTTAAACCATTAAACCCAGTCTACTGGTTTATTAGTGGTGCTACGGCCGGGGGTGCCATCACAGTTATTGCGTGTTAGTGGGGTGCCTCTTCTTGATGTCCTGACGGGGGGAGTGAGGAATGTGTCTTGATGCGATGTGCGTCAGATGCAATAGGGGACTGACACCTAGCTCGGTTTAGGCCCATTTGAGTTTACGAAGCTTTCGTCGCAGATCGAACTACTGATGGCCCGCTCGCGGATGGCGAGTGTGGATGACCCAAGTCACATCACCAAGTACCAGCCAAAAGGGACTTTTCAGAGTGCTAGTAGTATCGTGAAGGCGAGAGGATTTGGGGGACTGTATTCCGGGTTTCACCTTCACTTTAGTGGGTACATCTTTGATTTGTGAATCATTCTGGACGTGGTAAATGGATGTGAACGATTGAAGTTAATACACTTGGGAGCATTAGTCCGTGACACTCTGGGAACAGCAATGTACTTTACGGTTTGTATATCCTGGAATATATCCTAGTGTCATTCTGCTTTTGAAGAGGGAGACTAATTGTTTTGAGGCACGTCAAGTTTTATGAAAGTGGCAAACATTTGTTTTCCTCCTCGAACGGCGCTGGACCATTGGCGATTGCGGCTTCTGGTGGACTGTGCGGCTTGCTTAGCTGGGTCCTAGTAAGAAGACTTTCTTCGAATTTTACCTGATACTAACCGTAGAAGATCTACCCGATAGATTCGGCGAAGGCAATATATCAGAGGGACGTCTTGACACATCGGCCGGGTGAACCTCTACCTAAAAGGCCATTTCGATTTTTTAATCGTAGGATGTGAGGAATCTCTCCCGGATCTCACATTTATCCTATTTCAAATAAAAAGTTAACCTCCTCTTCGATGCAGGTATCGCGGCCTGGGGGTGTCCATGACTAGATCATGCCTCCTGAATTCTGTCTTCTTCAGCAGCTATGAGTACATCAAGAGACGTGTTGATTCAATTGTATAGGGGCGGTGGAAGGACAACTAGCACGATTCTCTCAACTCTCAATAAAGTACGAGGCATTCATTACTTATCCCCCTTGGTTTGTGTCAACGATGGTAAACTTGGTTGTTTATACATATTTTATTATATTTTCTGTTATTTTGAACGGAGAGGGGGTTGTGCTGATCTAACCTAAGCTAACTAGCATGTGAGTCTGGGTATTTAGTTCCGCGAAACCTATATAAATGCCGCTGTAATTTTGTGTTACAAAGGCACAAGCCTTTAGCGGTAAATAACACTGGCGGCAAATAACATGAATGAACGACAGTCTCTCTTGCTATGTATTTTAGGAAGAATTTAAAGCATTACATACAGCTGCAAAAAATGGCTTACAATGTGTAATAATGTGCGTTATTTTGATAAAGCCTAATGAAATGCAGTCTGATCAGCCCAAAAGTGCCTTGCAACTGGAAGTGAATCCGGGATTATCTAGAGTATGTCAGCCGCTATTCGATCGATACAAAGACCCATAATCCAAAACAATGTTTTCCAGGATATATTATTATTCTCTTTTTGTAATATTAGTCAGGCCTTCTACTTTTAGTAAAACCATGCTTATTATCATTGGCATTTGATTACATAACCTCAGTTTTCTTTTCTTTTTGGTTTGTGGTCATACTGTAGTGGGGATTTCATTGAAAATTCATCATTATTTCTAGCTATGGATGAGATTCACGTTGCTTGAGCCGTCGTTCTGAAAAAGGTTGCTTTTTCTATTGGGTTTTATCTTCTAAAGCCACTGACCCAAATGTATGTTGACTTCGCAACATATTCTTTTGGTTCTTACTTAACTTTACGGTCTCAGCCTGATTGGGTCTCTTGGAAATGCACTCGCTCTCCTAATATTCTGCAGTCCCAGCCACAAGAAGACGACGCGTTCAAGACCAATCCCCCCACCAGCGTGCGGCGGCGCGCCATATCGAAACGCATCAACGTAATCTTCCAGTCCAGGAGTTTTTGGATCCATGCCTAAGCTCTTCATGCGTTCCGTAAGGAACTCAGAATTGTGCACACGCTGTGCGCCAGAGAGGATCTCTTCACCGCGCATAAAAAAGTCTGATTATGATCAGTATTGTTTTCAGTCTTATAGATCAAGGTTGGGTATACCATAGGAATTGGAGTAATTTTCGTCTTCAGGGTCAGGCATGGTATAGAATGGCCTCACGGCCAATGGAAATTTGTCCATGACGTAAAAGTCCGTGTCATATTTTGCCAGTACTAGCCTACCGAGGTTCCTCTCCATCTCCGTGCTCAAATCCTCAAGCTCTGGGACATCGTAGCCAGCTTCTCTAAGCATTGCAATACCCTCCTTAAATTTTATACGCAACACTTTGCCGCCCTTCGGAATTTTGAATTCTTCGACGGGGTATTGCTCTCGAACAATTGCAATTTCTTTGGCGAATCGCTCACGAAGTCCGTTGAAAATGAAAACAAAGAGACTCTCAAGAACTTCAATAACCTCATGGTAATGTTCTTCAAATGCCATTTCGAGGTCGAGTCCGGTAAACTATATATTTATATCAGTCTGTATCAATGTGGGGTGATGAACATCGCACAAACCTCGGTCATGTGTCTATGTGTCTGAGAGTTCTCGGCCCTGAAAACTGGGGCGATCTCAAAGACACGCTCGAAATCACCAGCAATGAGCATCTGCTTATACAGCTGTGGACTTTGGGCAAGGTAAGCATCGCTCTTAAAATAGGTGACCTTGAATACGTTCGCACCACCTTCGGAAGCGGCAGCGATCAATTTTGGTGTGTGAACTTCAGTAAACCCTTTCTGTAGAAGAAATTCTTTGAAGAGCATGCAGACACCTGATGATATGCGGAAGATTGCCTGGTTGGAGAGTGTTCGGAGATCGATAACACGGTTATCGAGTCTAGTAGAGAGCGAAACTGTCGGGTACCTCCCTTCACCTTCCTCGACTTCCTTTAGTGATCTCGAGGCATCTTCAAACTGGATTGGCAGTACTGGTTCTGCCGCGGCTATCACAAACAGCTTAGAGACATGAACCTCAACATCCGACAAGCTTGCTGAGGTGACAGGTTCAGGTGTTTTTCGAATCACACCATAGACTAGAACGATGCTCTCGGCATTGATTGCTGAAGACCACTTAACCATCTGCTTCGAAACACTACCATCTGTATTGACTGTCATCACGGCCTGGATACTGTCGCTTTGCTGCCGCAAAACAAGAAAACACATCTTTGCTCCTTGAATTCTAGCATTCTGCATCCTGGCACGAAACACAACCTCGCGGCCGTTGTCCCCAGCCGTGAGCGACGAAAGCCGGATACGCTCGATACCAGAACGCTCGGTTGATTGAATCATTGGTTTTATACCATAATTTGCCGTTGCATGGTCGATGTTTGCAAGTTCACGGGCGGCCTTCTGTTCGGCCTCGAGAGCAGCTCTCTTTGCTGCCTTCTCGGCCTTCTCTTTTTCTTTTTGAATCTTTTTTAGGGCATTCTTTGTGAGAGGTTGACCATCCGGTCTATATTAACGGATGTTAGTTATTCACTGTTAAGCAATGAGAAATGAAGACGTATGCGTACCCGAGAGGGATTTCCTCAGCTGAATCATTGAGGGGAGCAGAGATTTGTTCGGTTGGGGGTTCTGAAGAAGACATCTTAGCTTGTGGTATTGCTTTCAAGCGTTGTAGACCGAAGGGTTTTTAAATCTGTAGTTAAATCGATGGATGACTCTGATTTGAAGTGAGATGTTTAGTGGGGTGATTAAGTCTTGGCGAGGGGCTTGTTGCGATTTCCAGGACAGGTCTCGACACACAACATGGAAATCGCAATAGACTAGGTATAATTACTCACTTTAGCAGAATCAAGAGGTGACTACGTAGACGAGCTATTTCTGGAGTAAGCTTTGTTACTCACGACATGTGGGTGTAGCGGCTTAACATCAGGGTTGGTTATTTACCAGGCCCACAGCTTATATGTAAGTGAAACATTCTAGTTAACTTCTAGGGAAAAGTTTTGACAAGTTCGGTTATCTAACTGGCAATATTTGATCACGGAAACTAATTATTCATGTCTTTCAGTAGATTTTATAAAGCTAGTACTAGATAAGAAATACAGTGATATATTGAGGCTGTATGTCAATTATACAAATTCAGAATTGAAGATTTCATCTTTTAATGGAAAAAACAAAAAAAAAATTTAAAAAATTAATATTTGTGGCTAAATCAGTGCCCCGAATGTCGGAGACAGAGGGGTCGCCTGTGAAATTGTATAAAGTTGCCTATCTAAGTTTAGTTCGCTATGAATGATGATTATTCAGCGAGCCAGATTCATTTTTGCAAGCCTAGGAGCTTTGTCTGGTATCTGTCATAGTCTCTGGTATACTAGTATGTCACTCCTTAGCATATATTTCTTATATAAGACCTTTCTATTGAACTGTAGTCAACCAAACGACGAACCTGGAGGAAAGAGGGGAAGGGGGGCCGTAAGGCCCCCATTAACTGGCTACTTGAAAGGTCAGAATTCTATTCACATAAGAAATATATTCATATATAGGCAGTGTAATAACGTATTTCACCGTGTACCCGTACGCCACCGTGTACCCGTTCGTATGTTTCAGAGATTTGGCTTGAAAAACACTTTTATATTTGCTTAACTCGAGATGGATATCTACAGGAACTGACTATAGTACAGTGTGAAATCTTGATGACCTTCGAAGTATTATTGGTAATGGGTCCACTGGTGAGTCGGGTTCAGAATTCCATTCAAGTTCATCATCTACTACTAGCGGGCTGGTATCTTTTTTTTTCTTTGCCGTTCTTGCTGCCTACTTCATAGCCTTTTTTTTCTCTTTCCTCTCCCATTCAGTTCTCAAGCGGACGACGTCATCAGATGATAAAACAAGGGCCTTGGAGAGCACTTTGCAGCTTTGCACTTTTAGGGAGTCAGTCTCCGCTTTGTTCTTTCTTCGTAAGTGATCCAATTCTTGTTCTAGTATTACGACCTTTAAAAATAATTTGAGTTAGCAAGTGTAATGGAGCCATTTCAACTGTCTGGTGTATGAGTATACATGGGACCCGGTTACATACTGAGAGTTATTGATAGAAGCCAGTTGCATGGTGATATGCAAGTACTGGCAGTGAGGTTAGCTACCAGCTGTTAGAGTAACTACATTCCGGGCGCTAGGAAGGAGATCTATTCATGGGAGCAATAACTGACGAGTCTGTGCCTCGCCAGTGACTAGAAGACCAGCCAGAGTGAAGCTCTGATTGCCCGGTGATCCTCTGCATCCTCTGAGCATTGTAAGTCCGCCGAAAGGCAGGGACTATGCTAGGGAAGTCTACAATAAGCGAAAGCTCTACAGCAATGATTAAGCTTACACCTGAGCGGCAGCTCATTCATGCAGGTCCTCGGTTGTGTGGCAACCAAGGCTGCAGGTGTTACAAAGGCTTTGATTAAGGGTGGTTGCCTTGGGTATCGGAAAGACCTGCTGACGCTTAGAGAAAAGCGGGGTAGCGGTGGTATTGTTTCCGGCACTGAGGAAAGGCTTCACCGGAACTTAGTAAGGAGTTAGGAGCAGAGAATCGAGGCCTTTGGAGTATAAGTACTCAGGTTCATTCTCGCCCTTCAGTCCTGTTCTCTCCAGTCTTCATCAGAAAGAAAACCAAGTTCTTATCGGTAGCAGAGCCCTTAAAGATTATTGAGTTCTAGCGATAGTATCTTTGAATAATCTGCAACCTGATTATCTATCTTGCACGGCCGTCTCTATTCTATCTTATTCTATTTCTCTTAGAAGAGACCCCCGTTACAGTCTACGAGGGTTGAAAGGGTGTATTCCAGCGGCCTCAAATGCGTTGAGAATATTCTTTTTGGTAAAAGTAATCTTGCGTGCTTGAAGGAGATGCCTGCCAGTTTCTACAATTAGAAACCGTTTTCAAAGCCTGAGTAGAATGATACTTACAGGTAGAATGTCCCTTTATTAATACCAGTATTACCATTTTGTAACGAGTTGTCTAAACATTCTGAGTAATTGCGTTGGAGCGGTCCAAATAAACCTACATCCAATGGTTGAAGTAGGTGTTTTGAGTTTGCAGGCAGACATAATGGAATAATGTTGTGTGACAAACAGAATACAAAGAACTGTCAGGTGCAATGCGATACATGCCCATCCATAATAAATAACCGTGTGTTTCCCGCAGCACTGAAATTAAATCAGTCAGTCATATTTCTACTAGGTTGTATTTCAATTTCAGTTGATTACCTTTCCCTTGTATTCGGTTCAAAAACATCGCGCATATATTCCAGTCCAATGGCACTATTTGTCCAACCAGTTGATGATCGACTAAAGTATATTTTATCACCAGCTTTGACTAGTGCATGTCATCCTGCATACTGAGCTTCGCCTTGATAGATAATCATTGGTGGTGGAGTTGTTCCAGCTGCGGAAACCGCCTCGATAACTGTAATTAATTTACGCGTTCCATCTTGTGATTTAAAGTTTCGCTTCTTTCCCCTTCGTAGAATAACCTTAACTCGAGCTGACCGTCCCATTAGGAATCCCTTCTCATCCATATTATACATGTTTCCAGCAACTATTCCGTGTTCTCGAATGGCGATGAGTAGTGTTTCATAAAAGTCCTCTAATATCTCCGGATTGTCTGCATACGCGCGTTGCTTGTCCAAACGCGTACAAAACTTGGATGCAAGGTCGGGGTGACGTGACAGAAAACGGGTCATCCAATTTTTCCCTAGCTTTTGCGATTGTATATCATGGCTTTTGATGAAATCCAATGCCATATCTTTGACATATTGGTGGCGTGACGGAAATCCCCAATCATCCAGCTTGAAAACCCATTCCTTGATTGGATTCTCTTCCGCTGGTGTCAATGCTTGCTCACCAATCCTGCACTCTTGCCTGCTTCTCTTTCCTTTCAGTCTATTCCGTAGCGTACTCTCTGCCACCCTATGCATTTCCGCTGCTTCAGGAATGGTTAGACATTTTCCAGTAGCTAGATCTGTCTTTGCATCTGAAATATATCTCTCAAAGGCTTCATCCTGCTTCACCTTAACGCGATTGCTGACTGGCCGGCGAGGCATAGAAGATATCTTAAACACGACCACTGCAATTGTCTCCAGGTGCAATCCTGCTGAGAACGGAAGCTAGTAGCAAACTCTTCGTACCTACCATTCCCTAAATATATGCGGGGTCCTGAGACATGCTTACCAACCTAAGACAAACACAGACACGGGTACATAGTGTTTTGCAGGTACACGGTGAAATACGTTAACTCTCGCAAGGTGGTTCCATGTACAGTATTGTGGTCGAAGAAAAGCAGAAACATTCGGGGCCAGGCCAGCCTGCTGGCATCCAGTATCCCTTCCTCTGTTTTCAAGGTACACCGGAAGTGGTTAATGTGGTGTATCGAACCATTTCTGGGTTGTGGGGGTGCAACCACTTTGGGTGGCGCAACCATCATTGACCCTCAACTATCGAGAATGAACACAACTACAGCAATGATTTGCACATAACTACAGATTCTGGTAGAATTAATGCGAAAGTGGGTTTTCCGTGACCCGATAGTCCCATTGGCCCTCAAAGGAATTTTTGCAGTGAGCACGGGCCAAGAAACCCACCCTTTTAGTTCTGACTTTCGCAATAATTCTACCGGATACTGTACAAGTTTACCGCCCGCCGTTCAACTAGTTTCACTGTTGCTCTAAAAGCGACTGTAGTAGTATTTAATTCCTGGGGTGAGAATATTTGTGAGTGTTAAAAATACCCCTGACTAAACAATATATTTCGAAAAGCAGCGAAGGAATGCTCAATAACATTTTGCAGCATGAGCAAGTAGGTACAAATCATAGGCACATCAAACAACCATCCTGGTAAGTGCGATGAGTCTACTCGCACGTCTTCGTCAAGAATGTGTAGGTCTAAGGTATTCAACTAGAGAAGTACGCATTCTCTACCATAACACGCAAAATGCTCGTCACCTTAATAGGCTAGATACAGAGAAGGCAATTCATTTAATTTCTCTGACCCGTTAACCTCAAGCACGCCAGAACAGTGTACGTAGAGGTAATCATATACGTACATCTTATTATACCCTGCTTCCAAAATGACCATTGCCCCACTCCCCCACCCCCACCCCCACCCCCACCCCCACCCCCACCCCCACCCCTGCGGCATACGCTCCTAGAAAGCTTGCTCAATATTCTTTCAACACTGCACTCGCTCATTTAGGGACTTTGGACGTAGTAATGCCTGTTTCTTGTGGTCCTGTGATGGACACCGGCTTGGCCGTTTCTTGTTCCTTCGACGGAACCTCTCGCTCATCATCACTATCACCAAGGGAGAACGGATCCCTATCCATAGGCGCTGGCTCTACGCTCTTCAAGGGTTCCCACTTGCTGGTTGTAGCTGGTGATGGCTGCCTAACAGGTGAGACAGAAGCTGAAGGGCGGGGATTTGGGGCAGGGCGATATAGGTCTTCGTCAGAAATATTTGTAGGACGATCTTCAAAGGAGACCTTGCGACCAGCTTTATCAGCCGAAGACGGTTCGAATAAACCTGGGTTTGCTTTAGGGCGTCTTGATTGCGGTGCTACAGCATTTGTTAAAAATAAATATTACGAGCTTCTATAGTCATTTACAGTACCTTCAGTAGTAGTGTCCCTCAAATGCAAATGAGTGAAATCATCAGTCAGGACCCTAGGGTCAGCATCGTACCCTCCATCCCTAGAACCCCGTCTACCGGTCGCAGGTCGCGCATACTGAGCGCTGTTACGTGTAGAGGGTGGAGGCGAGTTCTCTGGCGAGTCGCCGTCCAGACGCTTTTTGATATCGGTGATCCATGAGTTGAACTTATTTTGTGTCTCAGCAAACCCTTTAAGGATATTTTCCTTAATCACCGGGAGCTCGTCTTACAGGCTGGAATTAGTTATTCGGATATATTTAAGTATATATTGAGAGTATCTACCATCAATGAATGATCTTTCCTTATTTGGATCAAAGTCCTCATCTCGAAGTGGTGTGTGTTGCCTTCTTCTAGTTTCCACATTTCTAGTGTTGTAATTCACACTGCTACCGCCTCCTCTTCCAGAACCTATGTTACCTGCTCCGAAATGTTCGGCTAACTGCCTGGCATATATTTCATCTGCCTCGAGCTGGTTCTGAGGAGTAGAGGTCATATAGGGAGTGGTGGCGAAACCTTGTGGGCCCTGGCGCCGTGGATGTTCAGTGTGTTGAGTAAGATTATAGTCTGAGCCTCTCTGTAGAGATTTAGTTTTGTGGAATCCTGAGAGTGCAGTACTACCTACTTGTGGTGAATGAGTACCAGGGCGAGGACGAGGCGGTTGAGGTGGCGGACGCATATCTTCTACAACAGAAGGGTCGCTCATACCTAGATCATATCAGAACCCAAATAGTTCATCTGATTATATAGAGATATTCTTACTTAGTAATGCCGTAAATGCAGGCTCTATTTGACCACCAGAAGCCACCAACACAGCACGTACCACCGCCCCATCGATAGACGGAAATGCCTCTTGCAATGTAGCTTGAGCCTGTTGTTGAGGCGACATGGGACGTGGAGGCTTCGCTGGGGGCGTTTCGAGGGTAGTGGATGGGCCCAACGGTGCTTGATTTGGAGCTTGGCTAGAATTCTTAGCGAGAGCAGGAGAGTTATCCAGTGTGGAGTTTGTCTAAGTGAGTGGTTAGTAAATACATGTAATTAATAGAAGTAGCTTAAGACGCTACTTATATGGAATAAATGGGGTAGATGAAGAATAGAGTATACCGGGAACTCCTCTGGAAGTTTTTCTTGATGTTCAGATTCCATAATTGTTTCAAAAAGATTGTAGGTAAGAAGTATTTAGACTTTATATGAGCAGAGCTTGTTAGGGGTGAGGGGTATAAGAGCAAATGGATGATGGATGGTAGAGCTGAGTTGTTTTTATCTTTAAAACTATTTTGAGACGGTTTCTTGAATGGTGATGTTAGCTGTGGGGTGTGCCGTCATCCATTCCGGACCTCGATTGCGCATTACGTTGCCCCGCCAACTTCCCCGCTAGATGTGAGGCCACACAGTCAGCACAGCCACATCAGATTGTGCCACATCCCACTATGCGAAAGTTCAAATGGTGGAATATCCATTCTTCATTACCACCATACTGAACTGCAATTATGCCGCCGAAAACATCGATCGTCACAGTCTGGAGACATCTAAAAATAGGGTCGCTCTTTGCCTTTACCTCACCCCTCAAGATCAACAATGCTTCACAATTTTCTACCTCTTCGCGGGTCGCTTTCGGCGGTGTTAAGATGAAGAGAGTCTCTTCCTCCACCTCCCCTACCCTCCTTGCAGCCTCTAAAGCCGCTGCACTCGAGCGCCGACGAGTTCCTGAACGCGTTGGCGCGCTTGCTGTTAAGAAGGAAATGACCGCTGTTTATCTCCCCAATGGCCAACGAATTCCTTGCACAATCCTACAACTTGATCGAGTCCAGGTTATGGCTTCCAAAACTAAGAAGAAGCATGGCTACTGGGCTTGTCAAGTAGGTTTGGGGTGGAGAGCTCCAAAAAACATAACAAAACCAATGCTGGGGCACTACGAAAAATTTGGTGTAGCACCCAAGAAAACAATCAAAGAATTTAGGGTGAAGGACGAGAACGGTATTTTGGCACCTGGCACCATCATCAGCGCTGATCATTTTGTCGAGGGACAATATGTTGATATTTGGGCAACATGCAAAGGAAAGGGGTTTGCGGGAGTGTGTTCTCGAAGCTTCAAAACGTAACGCCTCGTGAGACTGATATGGTGCTTTTTACAGGGAATGAAACGCCATGGATGGGGTGGTCAGCCAGCCTCTCATGGTAACTCTTTAACTCATCGCGCAATGGGTTCCGCTGGTCAATCCCAGGGTGGCGGGTCTCGTGTGTATCCGGGAAAGCGGATGGCAGGGAGGATGGGTGGGCACTCGAAGACCATTCAGCATAGGCAGGTTTTGAAAGTGGACCGGGAATTGGGCGTGGTTTTGATCGATGGTAAGTAAAGTAAACCCATATATAAGCTCCCTGTTCATTAACATTCGTTAGGACCCATTCCGGGGCCAAAAGATGGCATCGTTAGTATTCAAGATACTATTCACAGGCCTTCTCCAGTGGTTCCGGAGGAACCTCACATAGTTGCTTCCATGTAATATATCTCAGGTTAAGGGGTTGACATTTGTTTAGATGTTTACTACACAGAATAGGGTTGTACATTCCTCAGTATTTATAGTTCTTGGGCCCTGTTTTGCCCTGTTTGATAATCTTCTGTAGTGGCTAAAAGATAGACTGTGGTGGTTCATTGTGCCAAGAAGATCTTGATCTGCCTTAATGAATAATCTTAGGTTGTTTAACACCGTAGGTTTTTCAGGATATCACTATTGGAATCCCCTATTGCTTAAGATCAAGAGGAGAATGAGAGGAATGTTTGAGATGCGATACTGGTTAGATAATTAAGAAACAGCACCGCTTAGATGGACACTCTATCATCAATCCCACCACCATCCCTCAGCCCAGTCATTAACACCACACTGTAGATCCCCTTTAATCCGGCGCGGCCCAGGCTGTAATAATGCCTGATCGTTTTCATCCGTTGGACGGTATCCGCTAAGTCACAACTCAACGTCATCCATTTCGCTAGGCTTCATCAATCCACCGACTTTCATTGCCTTTTCTCTTTCCGCCCGTCGTGCTTCTTCGGCAGCAATTTCCCGGTCCTCGGCAAACAATTCAGTATTATCCCCTGCAGAGAATTCCTTAAGTTGGATCAGGAAGTCGCGGAGGTTGAGTTTAAACTTTGGAAGGTCGTTATTTAGGGTGAAAAGGCCATCTACAAAAATCTTCACTTGGGTTCTATAAAATGATGGCATAAGCATTAGTTTACTGTTTAGTAAGATGAGAGAGAGGCCAGGACGACTTACGGCTGAAGATGTGGGAATGCATTTCGGAGAAGCCCCGCCACATATTCCCGCAAAAATTGTGAGTTTGTAGTGCCTACTGGTGCCTGATCCGGTGTGTAAAGAGGTGTCTGAACCTTTCCAGAATCTACGAAGTAGAACATTCTTGATAATAACAGTGCTTGTAATTTGAACCCTTTAAAGCCGTTAATGACAGCCCGCATGATCATTTGACAGAAGACTCACCAGCTTTGTGATCTGCATCGGTGAGAACAAAGAAGATATCCTGCAAAATAGGGATGAAAAATTGCTGGAAAAATGCACTCGCAGTTTGAGGGTCTGTCTCGGCAATATTATTGATCAACTCGATGCACATGTTCAGACCGGCTGCTTCGACCTCTCTATTATCGTGCTTGCTTGCCCATAGACAAGCATCGATGACGAATTTGAACTGGCGATTATCAAGTTTAAGTAACGCTGAAAATTCGTCAGTGAGCCAATCATTCCTGTCTCTCAAGGTCACATGTAGCTTACCAGGAAAACAATTTAAATTGATGGCTCTCAGGAGCTTGAAGAACTCCACTCTGTGTTCAGGATACTCTGAAAAGTCCTTGTTAATCATATCGAGCGTGCACTCGAATACGTTTTCCATGATAATGGGAATTTTGTCCTCCATCAAGCCGTGCAACTTGCTAATTATAGTTGACATGACATTCAATACCTCCGCATCTCGAGCATCCGGTACGTTACGGTTATAATCCACCAATATCGCATCCAGGAGCGGTGGGACTATGTTGTCGTTAACCATCTCGAGATTGTCCGCCTTCTGCACGTAAGTCTCAATCAATTTCAGAATTTCTTTCTTTACAGTACGAAGACCACGAATACGAGGCTTTTTTGGTGCAATAGGACCTTTGATAATGTTAGTAATGGGGTAAATAAATATACACATTTTCTACTACTTACCATCTCTGGCAACACCTTCAGAGACCATTTGGCTAACAGCACGGTACATAGATAACATATCCATGTAGATGCGACCAATTTGAGGATAGAAATAACTTCCAGTCGATGTGCAGGCTGCCACATTTGTTTTCATGATATTACCGATTATTTTTACCGTCTCAGTATTATCTAGAATACTAGGATCCTGGGTCGCCTGCAGGATGATGGCATCCCACTGTACAGAAAGGGGTCAGTATTGAGGTAATCGAGTTTTGATTGGGATTTATTACAGCTTGGTTCGGAAGAGCCATCAAGTCATGAATCAAGCGTTCTTGAATGCTAGACTGTCCTTGTGCGCTGATCATATAACCGCACGCCTCGTAAAATGTGTGAACTTGTTGAGGTGATAGGTCACGCGTAATTGTTTGCATAGTTCGCACAATCTCTTCGATAAAAGGCTCGCTCTCTCCAGGCTGGAGTGCTACGAAATGGCGTCGACATTTTTGAGCAATTTTGATGAACGTGTCACAAGCCATGTCCTGGACGCCTTGAAAAGAGTAAGCAAATTATCTCCAAATAACAGGGCACCTTGCGCATACCCTCATGTGTCTCGTGCATGAACTCAAAAAGTTTGTTCACCACAGTTTTCAAAAACTTCCAGTGCGCCTTGAGAAACCGAGGGTATTGTCCGACAATATACATAATATTCGAGGCTACCACCGCCTTGTTGTCCTTTCCCCGCTTCATCTCCGTGAGGCCAAGAAGATCTTTGATGACTGTAACCAGAAATCTCTTTTCGGTCTCTTCATTCATGGCACCCGAGATGGACCCAATGGCCCAGCATAGGGTGTTGCAATTGGGCCATGACCATTCAGTCCCATCAACTTGCTTGGCCAATTTTTCAGACATAATATTCTCGGTATCCACTACATCCAGATGCGTGAGATAAACTAGGCATTCCCGGGTTGCCTTATACAACTGAATGGTATCGCTTTCCTTGACAAATTCACGAACAATTTCCCCTTCGTCGTTCTCTACAATTAAAACCTTTATATAATTAGTGGTTGGTCAAACGATAATCATTACCTATAAAACGCGAACTAACCTCTTCTGGCCTAACCATTCTTTCGATCATGACTTGTCTCAAGTTCGATAGAACATCTGTATACATATGCTTTCTCAATGGAAAGTTTGCATGTAGGTTGGGATGAAGAGCGCCGCCTCCGCTAGCTAGCCCCACAGCACCGATCTGTCCCATACTAAGAAGAGGATTGATATCAGTGATTGGCAGGGACTGCATTTCTTCATAAAGCTCTTGAACAAGCTTGTTCCAGTATTCAAGACAGATTTTAAAGATCTCACGATCTTCAATCTGTGAAATACGGATAAGATAGAAATGGGAATGGGTAAGGTAATCTTTGTTAGGTAAATTTTCGATAAGCTAGTTTACTAGTCAATATTGATAGGACCTTCAAACTAAGACATGTTGGAAGAATACCTTGAGATGTGGGGTGAAAAAATTGCAAATGAACAAGGCCAGGTTTTGAATAAATTCCTGATCTCTATTATTACTTGATGGGTAAACGTAGCGGAGATCTGTAGACAACGGAACGATCTTTGAAACTGTTGTCATAACGTTGGTAAACATCTCAACCAATTTCTCATCGTACTGATATTGGTTAACCTGAAGGCCTCCGATTTCGGTCAAACACTTCATGGTAACATTCCGAAACTCGGGTTGCTCTAGGAACCGTGTGCGGAGTGTTTCAATGATTGGAGTCTCAAAAATATAACCTAGAGGAATCCAGTTTAAAAAGCGAAGTAACGTTTCTAGAGTTGCCTTGATGAGACTTGGCTGCTCAGCCATCTGCAAAACCTCAGAGCAAAGCTGAAAGATGGAAGAAAACTCCTGACACATAGTTGTCTTAAGATTTTTGGTTTTAGACTGCGTCATTTGCTCCGCCGAAAAATCGAACACTTCCTCCGAAAGGAGCCGGAGAATGGCCATGTTGTTTTCGCAGATGGAGAGATTGCTCCGACATGAGCTGATTATTTCGTTGATGAAATCAGGCCAGTCATGGGGCCAGTCTTGCTTCAATATCGATACCAACACAAGATTCAGTTTGTTGATTAGAATCCTTTGTTGATTCAAGCTTTCTGGTGAAGATGAGGCTTGGATTATGAAGCCAACAACGAAATTTCGAATTCCTAGAGACATTCAAGTTAGTCTGATGCCTAATTGATTGCTCTACAGCTCGTCACTCTTGCATTCTTCGCCGCGTCTTGGTCTTACCTTGTCGTTGCTCTTTGGGTAAAATCTTCCATCGGGTCTGAATAACGTTATCAAGAACCTGGAGTCCAAGAACTGAGAGAGTTAACGATATGGACGAGAAAGGTATAAGAAGATTCTTACATTTAGTTTGTGGATAATTTGCAGACTCTAGCAACTTATCCACTAGAATCCAAGAGTCTGGATTCTCGCGAAACTATTGGTCGGGTTAGCATTATGTAGAGAGGAAACTTTAACAGGTACCATGAAGGCGCTTACCTGATTCAAAACTAATTGCGCGTTTTTTTGCTGTAGAAAGTCAGAAAGATACAAAGAAGATGGGGAATAAGAAGAGCTCACGTCTGGGCCCCTTCCCTCGTAGAAGGTGCGGACGTGCTTGTCCAGTTCATCGATAGAGATAGTGGCCATATCTATATCTGTGCTTTGGGTCTAGGTAAAGATGTTTGCACCAGAGCTCCAGCAGAACAAGCAATGAACAATAGATGTGTAAGTTCAAACTTACTGGAAGGGGAGTTTCCTGAATGATTGAGTTGGCGGGGTAGGAAGATGAGGGGACCTAAGACTGCACCCAAGGTTTAGCGAAGATAATAGTAATTCCGCAGGTATTACGGGCCTTACGTACACGCGAAGGTTCCTCTACGTGTAGGGGAGATGCACGATTTATTCCAAGAGAATTGTGCGAAGTACTTGACAAAGAGAGAGAGGCTGTAGAGGATGGGCAAAGGGCGGGGCGGCTGGCCTGTATCCGTCATGAGATGAGTCAGCTCTCCCATTCAGTAAACACAAGAGCCGCAGTTCTTGGGGTACATACATGTATGCAACCATCAATTTTGCTACCTGCAACTATGAATTGATGTGTAAAAACAGGGTTTAAGTGGCTGACTCGGCCAATAGGACTCTTCCCATACTTCTACAATAATTTTACCACACGCTGTACCTTGCTGTAAGAAACAGCGCATAGGATACACGCTAACGACTCTATATACACCAAAATCTTACTTGCTATAAGATATTTTTGCTATAAGAAACGAAAATTGTCTGCACCTTGGCGTTTCTTATCCCTTCGTTCGTCAGAGCAAAATCGGAGACATATTAGGCCCGCGACGGCGTGGTGATATCCAGCAAATCTAGCTACCTACAGACTGTGGAGACACCTGTAAAAGGTATAGAAGGGGTCACACAAGTTGACTTTACAGCAAAGGTTCACGGAATGAGGGTTAGGTTTATTACTGAGTAAAAGCTGCCCATTAGCGCCTGGTCGTGAAATACACGAAGGGATGTAGTACATGTTGCTTGATGAATTCGTCGAGGTCTACACATTATTTGTGATATATTATTGACAATATTTGAAATCGAGTGAATTATATAAGATGAGATTCACCATGATTTGTTGAAACTACTCGTTCAGTTTAATAGAGCGTGTCATTTTTGACAATTGACACTTCAAAATTGACGGTTGCAAATGCAAAATTGACACTTCCCCTCCATAGGGATATGAAATGCGCAAGCCGCAAAATGACACTTGTGGATGCCGCTTTGGAGAGCGCGAAGCGCCAATTGTCAGAATTGACGGTTAGTAAATACGCTCTAATGAACCATGATGTACTTGTATTGTAGGTACATGTTCATACGGTCATACATGTACTACATGCACATCTTCGCATAGAGTATGTATATACAATATTCAATTGCACGAGTATACTCGCGCGTTAATTAAGTACTGAGAAATTTTGTGAGGTCGTTGCTACCAAGAATTCTCTTTTCACACGGGTACCCCCATGCCTACATGCATGCATCGGTATTTAATTTTGGGTGATCGCGTGTAACCCTATCATAGGTGTGCTGATTAAGGTGCCTTGGCACGTAACTACATGTGGCTCTTACCGGGTGCTAATTAACTCGCCACAGTTTCTCGGGGGGGGGGGGGGATTCAAACTACATGCATGGTACGTAGCCCCGCGAGACCGTAATTTCATGCTACCCGTAGTTCGGAACGGGAAGAAGCCTGGTAACTTATCCGAGCCACCACAGCCTCCAACGGTAACGATACCTATTACATACAGTCGCACATGTACTTCTACATACTCTAGGGTATATGTAGTCCTGGCATGTGTTAGATACATGTACCTTTCTCAACGGCTAACATGCCGCATAAGCACGTTTGTTATAGCTACAAGTACATGTATATGTACGGGGTTGTTTCTCGGCTTGAACGTTGATTTAAATCTAGATCCCGCGAAAGTTGGAGTGAGAAAAATGAAATAGAAGAGGCATGAGTATAGATTATAGAGGGATCAATGGTTTTATAAGTGGAAAGAGAGAGAGAAAATGGGAGAGAAAGAGAGAGAGAGATTACAGTAATTTGCGGAAGAGTATGACAGCTGGAGTGCTGGGATCCACTGACCAGGTTGCCAAGTACCGCAATTTCCGTGGGAGGTCTCCACCCGATCAGGTACTGTGCCTTTGATCCTTGTTGGTGTGCCCCCTTTCGCACATTCCTGGACGGCTCGCATGGACTCCAATTGGTCTCCTTAGCACGACCAAGCTACTCTACCACAGGGTTCCTCTGTACCTGCTCCTAATCCCTGAAGCGATGAGGGAGCACCGATGCAGGATGCAGCGACATGCGTGGGAGGTTTACCAGACTGTTTTGTCTACGGTGGAAAGCACGAAGAAGCAGGCCTAAAGAGGCAGAAAGGGAGGTAAGAGGCTCCATGTTTCCTGTTCTCGTAACTCATGCTTGCCAATCTCTCCACAGCCGCTGGTGGGCGGGCTGTCTCATCATCATTATTATTCAGGCCTAGACAACAGCCAATTCTTTCCCTTGTCCAATCTATGCAGGAAGCGGCCTCTCCTTTCCTTTTCCCGTTTTCGTTGTTTCCTACCCATAACCACTACCGCCCTCCCTTCTCTTCTTCCCTCTCCTCTCTCTACCACCACCACATCGTTGGGCTCGCCAGACAGAGGCTCTTCAGTCAACGCTGCTCTACAGCCAGTAAGCCCATTCAGTCATTCTTTTACCCCTCGAAGGACTTTCCTCCATAAACCCTCTTTTGATCTTTCACACCAGTCATTCCTTATTCCCCCTTCCAAGTTCACTATTATATGAATTTCTTTCCCTCTTTAGCATCACTTTATTACGCCAAACACATTCCTTCGATTAATCCGTAAATATTGCTCCGCCGAAATCAATTGATTTAACTATCACCATTTCGCATTAATACAACCCCAATTGAGAACGACTTTTACTCCAAAGCACCTCATACATAATAGAATACCCCAACCTGGCCGTGCTGTGAAAATCAGTTGAGATAGTTTGGATCCGTATATATATATAGTTCGAGGTGAGTAATGATATTTAGATGAAGTTGCGGTTGCATAATCTCTAACGTTGGTATCTGAGAACCTTCAGCGTTATCTGATTATGCATACCCGCGGGCACCACCGTTTGCACGAACTTGTACGTCGAAAAGCAACAGAGCTACCGACCATTATCCATGATGTGGCTACACCAAGCTTGAACAAACGTGCAACTACGACAATAATTTCTGCGACAGCGACTTGCACGGAAGGAGATCCAAGCCCACGCTGTGAGCTTCCAGCCAATGCTACTAATCAAACACTGCCAATTTTATTAGGTGCAATGTAAGTAATCTAGCGAGCTTATTGAATCTATAGTTATCTGACCTCGACTAGGGTTCCCATTTTTATTGCATGTTTAGTTTTGGTCTATCTTCATCGCAGACATACTCAGAAGTTGAGGAAAGAGGATGCCATGGACAAGACGAAAAGTATGGACTTTGGCATGGAATTTGGGAGTGGTAGTGGTGGAAATCGTTCTAAAATTCCACCCGCCCACCTTGCGGACGGCGAAAAGTCCGATAGTCGTAGCCGCCGACAGGTTTCCCTTGATCTCGACGTTGCATCACCATATCTTCTTCCGGCAGGCCTCCATTCACACGATACTCTACAGACGATGGGTGCAAGCAACGATGACAGATATGGGCGTCCCATGACAGCTGGTAGGGATTCGTCGATCTACGCACATTCCATACGCCAAGACGACAGTCCTGATGGTTCTCGGACAAGTATGAATGGAGGGCTGCTCAGTGGAGCTTCGCCAATGCCAATGTCCACGCCTCCACACCCACGTAAACCTTCTATGCCCAATCCTTCCCGCGGTGTCCCACAGATTACCGTCCCGTCTCCTGCTGCCATGAAATCTCCTGTTTCCGGGCTACCTTTAAGCCCTCGTGCTGGACTCAGTAATCGTGAAAGCGAAGAACAAAAGACTTCAGCTAAAGAGATCGAGGTGCAGCAACCGGCCCCTCAACAACCAACTAAGGCACTTCCTCCTGCGCTCGCAATTGGCTCCTCCCAACAGTCCCCCCAAATTGACATTCAATTCGATTTAACGGAGTCTTCAAGACCGCTTTCAAACGATCAAAGTGAATATGGCGAAGGGCCTCAATTTCGCCTGTCTATGGCCTCAGAACGAAGTGAAATGGAGGATCCGATTCCTCAAGCGGCTGGTCGAAAGAGCTTGGCCCCAGGAGCGTTTGAGGACCGCAGGCTTTCGATTGGGTTCCGTCCCCTACCTCCAGAAGGAACAGCTGATGAGAACGCAGAGGAACGGGCAATGCGAATTAGGTCGTTTTACAAGGAATACTTCGAGGATACGTCTCCTGCTCCCCCCATGCCTACGCAACCCAGACACAACAGACAAGATGAACATCAAGGGGAATACCACGACGATAGTGTTGCAGTCTATGACCAAGAGACTGGTA
Source organism: Morchella sextelata (assembly GCF_020137385.1). Lineage (NCBI taxonomy): Eukaryota > Fungi > Ascomycota > Pezizomycetes > Pezizales > Morchellaceae > Morchella > Morchella sextelata. The sequence continues at coordinate 3,056,458 of NW_025408618.1, read as the reverse complement.
GATTTGTAATACCCGGAGCAAGACCATTCGCAGAAGCCCCAACCAGACGTGCAATGACTCCTCCTCCTCGCATGCCACCAAGATTTGGTGGACCCCCACCAAGGAACGGGTCTGCAGCCAGCGGTCACTTTATGCCGCCTGGTCCACGGTCCTTCTCCTCTGCGAGTGGACGGGCGGGCCCCGGAGGACCCCCTCCTCAACGAAAGCCAATGCCCCCACCTGCACCGCTTTATCTTCTACCCACGCCTTCAATGCTAAAGGAGGATGCCTTCGCTTCACCGGTTATATTTGCCCCCTCATCAAGAATTCCAGGAGATGGTACAGAATCCCCTGGACTTCGTGGGGGGCTTCGCCCATATTCACCCAGTGTATCTCCACACGTACCGCTTGCATCTGCTTTCGATGAGCTCTCCCTTCTTCCCAACCCTCATAGTCTGAGAAATTCTTCTACGTTCACTGGACTTGATTTCGCTCCTCCACGCAAGTTTAAGAACGATGATGCAGTAAGCGACGCAGGGAGCATTAGGAGCAATAACAGCGGCGTAACAGCCCAGCAAATCCAAAATATCAGGAACGGCGCGTATCGCGTGTCACGCATTCCCCAGGACGTCGTTCCTGCCAAAGAGGCGATTTCGTCCAACCTCAAGCCTACCTGGGATATGCGCAAGTAAGGAAATGTGGTCTGTTGTGAGTTAGAAATGGTGTTCGGATCCAGTATAGATTTCTTTCGTTCGGGTGTATAGGTTCTCTTTGGGCAGCGTTTTCCACAATGATGATTTCCAAATCCGAAGGAACGCAGGCGACCAGCGGCAATATTTCCTTAATTTCCTACATTCTTTTCTTAACGATTTTTGGAGGTTCTGGTGATATCGAGCACAAGGTCGGGCCAATTGCAAGCATAAATCAACCAATAACGAAGTGAGTCATGAGAGCGGAGGTGGTCCTTTGAATTTTAAAGCTATGTTTGAATCGATGTAATTGCGTGCAGTGCGTGCTTTTGTTATTTTGTCTGGATAGATGGAAGATGAAATTTTCGAGTACAGGGGTAAAAAGTGTTTCTGAAATACGCTCATTTTTCCCGCAGGATCGTTGATTTTCTTTCTTTCTTTCCTTCTTTCTTTCTCTTTCATCCGGCTTGTCCAACCTCAGACTTGATGGATGTTGAGGACCAAAGCCACATAGGGAGTTAATGCCTTGTGGGCATTATTTCGGTATCATGGGTACATATGTCTCTTTCTTATCTAGCGGTGATTCATTTTATTCCTTTTTCCCTATCTATTTCCCCACAGTTATTTTTGTCTTTATCTTACTGGTGCTTCCTGATTTCTGCCTTGAACTGGAAAATGGTCAGTCCTATTACATTAGTCCATTCTCAGGTCTTTTTTTTTTTTTTTGTAAGTACAATATAGGTTGTAGTATTAGCGGGATTTTATTTTATTCTTTGGCAACAATATGAATACGGGGGACTGTAGTATGTGCACTAGCTAATACTTCATTCTTTTCATCAATGTCTCATGTGCTATAAAATTTAATGACAAGCATGAATAATGAATGATCCGTTTTGTGGCCATACCCCGTGAGCGGTAAGGTGCTACACACCGTAGGCATTGAAACTTATCCAATTTATTTAACGATATTCTCGAGCTACGGGTACGTCGATTTGCCAGAAGTTCTCACAACTGGTATGTTTGCAATTTGTACGACGAGTGGGTTGTATTACCACCAACACTCATCATATGAACAAATCCGTGGTGCACACAGATTAAGACTTCGAGCTTCCCTAATTATACAAAGAGGTGTTGGTAGAAAGACGAACCTACATAGACCTCGGCTTTCGGGGCCAGGAGTTAAAGGTGGAAGGTGATGTTGATGGGACAGCGAACGAACTATCGATCAATTAATCACTAGCTCAATTAGCCAATAAACATCAGGAAATATCACCCAATGGTTAACCTCAATCATCGCTCACTTCAAAATCTTCTTTGTATGATCTCAGCGGCGAGGAATAGGTTTTAACTAACGCAAGGCTCACTTTCACCAAATACTCACTCTAGAATCTTGTTTTTCTGGTTCGCTATTTGTTTTCGTATTATTTGGAGAGTCCAATGATCGCGAAAGCTTGAACTGGTTCCTTCAGGTATGTAATTATAAATTCAGTGCAGGTGCCGGAGGAGATCTTATACGGACGTTGGCACAGGTTATTGATATACGTCCCGTCCCAGTCGCAAATATTATTGGCCAATCGGATAGCCCCATTGGGCAACTGTGAATTTTATTTTTCACTTACAAGGCAGTTTACTATAATCCTCATGGCATTTGAAGTTGTATTAGAGTTGAATTCATCTACCTAGCTTGAGGTACGTTGTTCTATAGATCTATTCCGTGGAAAGTCGTCGACCTTAATTATATATAACTACATGTAGCTATCATTAAAAATGGTTTATTTGCACTTACTTATCTAGACCAAGGATGGAGCAAGGGCACATACATGTATGTAGGCACATACCATAGAAAGGACTTTTGGTTTTTTTTAGTTGTGAATGAACTAGACTATATTAAGTGCAGCTATCGCTACTACCTGTTGTATTGTTGATCATGATGGAATATCGAACTTTTGTCAAATTCCCGCAGGCATTGGTCAACTGGACAGGAAGAAACTCAGTGACTGTTTGCCAAATCTCAGGAAGAATTGGTCAGTAGCCCATATTGGTCAATAGGACGGCCAGTTGGGCAATGGGCCGGGACGGAACATATATATTTGAGATTAAGTTATCTCAATGGAACATGCCCGGGTTTGAGCCCCTACAGCCCCTAATGAGAATGGAGTTGCTTACATACAAACTCTACGGAGCGTGGAAATGTGTATTTCGAAATAAGGTATTTTACCGACTTTCCTATACCCGTTTCACCGTGTATGTATGTAGCTGTCTCGCTTTAGCAATCAAGTTAATTTGGCAGCCCTCTTGCTCGAATAGTAACGAGTGAGAAGGATTTTGAAGTTCCTTCAACTACATGTAGTCAACATGGTACGCTGATGAGAGAAGCAGAAACTCCAGGGAGAGCGGGTACCTACACCCAGTTTTGGTAACGACCAGGGGTCCTAATGATTTATCTTAGGGTCGGGTCATAACGATTTTAATGGGACCGGGTCTTCGGCCGGTCATAATGTAGGTCGTATCAATGCCAAGAAAGGCGGTTCTATTAGAAAAAGATACAGACTTTTCTTTTCTCGAGTTTCCTATAACTTGATGATACGACCCAGGGAGATGATATGACCTAGATTATTACCTTTTACGACCCACGGGTCCTCGGCCCGGTCCTCACACTGAGGTCTCGTGGGTCGTTACCAGTACTACTACTTACACCTAGGTACCTACCTACAGGCATCTCTAACGCGAACACTTTCATGGCAACTCGAACACTTTCAGGGCTGCTGCTGTTGCTGCTGCTGATGGAGTGCACAGCGGGTACCTCCAGGGCATAGCGGGCATCACGAGCTCTGAGGCAGCACAGTGCAGCGCAAGTTTCTACAGACAGCGCTTATGGAGTAGATTCAAGATTGAGCTCTTCTAAAGTACTGTCGTTCACAGGGTATTGATGGACACTGGACAGTGGGTGTTGACGGACAGGGCCTTTTGACTAATAATTCAAGGCAAAACTGGGCTTGGCTGTCTCTCTTTTGGCAAATAAATCAGTAATCGTCAAAAATTTATTAATAGCATACGTACTGAAATGACCAAGGGTGTTACTGTCTAAGGTACAAACTATTTTTTCAACACATGGCATGCTATATATACGAAATGCCATAAAAAGCCCCCGCCCACCCCCTCCCCCCCCAAAAAAAAAAAAAAAAAAAAAAAGAAAAAGAAAAAGAAAAAAAGAAAAAAAGGAAAAAAAAAAAAATCTGCTGTAACGAACGGGTTTTGTCGATCTGAATCTAAAGTTCACACCGAGTCTTGTCTGCGTTACATTGCGGAATAAGTAGGTTCGTTATAACAGAGGGCAACTGTACTCTGTACTTCCCAGGACCAGGAACAGTAAACCAATATTTACAGAGCCAAGAATCGAAACCGATGATGTTTTCACGAGTCCAACATCGAATTTGATGTGGTTGCGCGCTCAATATGAGAAGATTTCCTTACGCTACTGTAATTAGTTGCAGCTTGTAGGTACAGAGGAGAAGAAAGCCCCTTACCGCCCACCCTTAGCTCCTTCTGCACTGGAGTCCTTACATACATGTACCTACGTACATGTACCGTACTCTCTCCATTCACACCCTTAAATAATCGCACATACAAGCTATTGAATATCACCACGCTAGAGCATAATATTTCTTCGTCCCTCTGCTCTCGTCCTTTTTCTTCACGTGTGGAAAGTGCATATTTTCTAAGCTGGATAGAGAGCTAGGCTCCACAAACGCATTTTACCCATCATTTCCGTGTCCCTTTCTTTTTCACCACCTTCTCTCCATATCCCTCTCTATATCCCTCTCCCTCTCCCTTCCCCTTCCCTCCCCCTTCCCCTTCCGCTTCTCGCCCTCCTCCACTGGCTTTTCAACCGTTGCCAGCTTCCCTGCCAGGTCATCGCTTCTTCTTCAACCTGGGCCAACTTGGGCCCTATCCACTCATTTAGTCATTAGTTGGACGCATTCGCTTGTTGTCGCTCTCGCTTTTGCTTTCGGTCATCTTTCTGATCCCCATAACCTTTATTATTCCGGCCTGTTTCTTCGACAAATCTTACACTTCGATATTTACAACCATCCCCCCCCCTCTCTTCCTCTTGATACTCCCCCACTTGCATTTCTTCCCGCATGTTGAGTCGTTTGCGACCTGCATCGTATTTGCTTCCCTGAATCACTTAAGCTCTTCCAAGCCCGTTACCCAACGATCTGCACATCAAGTGTGCGCCGTGAAGATTGCCATCTAAACGATGTCTAGTTCCAATATTACCAGTGCGTTTCTGTCTTCAATTCCACCTTCCCCATACCCCCAACCTTCTTTCTTACTCCACAAGCTCCCTGAAGATTCTTTGCTGACATCTATAGCCCCGCCCACTGCTGCATCGCCTCCGTCTTTGACGTCTGTAATTTCCACCACCTCTCCAGTGCGTGACCCTACCACATCTTTGACATCATCATCTACGGCGCCCCCGATCACTACATCCCAAATAGTTCCTACCACAACAACTCAACCAACAACGTCTCCAACCCCAACATCCCCAGCCACTACGCCAACCACCACCACCTTGACAACCCCTTCTATTGTCACGGCAACTCAAGCACCAATCACAAGTACCTTCGAAACTGTCATTGTAACTACTGTTTCGCCATCAAATGAAACTCCTCGGACAGTCACGCAAACCATCACTTCGACCAATATCACCCCAGGAGGTGTAGCGACAAATCTATCATCATCTGTTTTTACATCTAGCGCCGCAACTACCGGCACTTCTACCGCGGAGCAACCGACCAGCTCTTCAGCGGAAAACTCTAATGCCGGAGGTGGGGGGTTGAACGGAACAGCAAAAGTAGTGGTTGCCGTAATTGTTCCTATTATTGGTGTTGCGTTTGTTGCAATACTTGTGTTGTTTTTATGGAAGAGGCGACAAAAGACCAGGGCTGATGCAGAAGCCAGGAGGAAAGAGGTTGAGGAATACGGATACAATCCCAATAATGATCCCCACGGGGGCGCGGCATCAACGGCGGCGGGTGTTGGGGTCGCTCGGAGCAATAGTAACGGTGAAGAAACTCTTTACGAAATGACAGAAAGCGATGGAGCTGGTTATAGAGGATGGGGGTCGACAAACGGAGGGAGGAAAGCGTCAAATATGGGCTCGAGTGTGGGGACTAGCGTACCAATGTCCCCTGTTGGGATGGCATTTTCGGATGGGGGTTTCACTCAACAGCAACAGCAACAGCAGCAGCAGCAGCAACAAAATATCATTGGCCCCGTCCCAGATGGGTATACGGGCGTAGCGACTTCGCCTAGTACATCTACCTTCCCTGCGGGCAACTCACCTTCTGTTGATGGTTCAAATGCTCCTTTGATACATGGGAGTCGGCCTTTAACAGCAGACTCTAGTGTAATTGGAGCCATGAATGGTCCTGTCGCGGCGGAAAATTCCGGGGGAATTCATAGAGGCATTTCTAATGCATCTTCAAATTATTCCGCCATGACTCAGTCAGATCAATCTGATGTTGGTCAACCCATGTCCCATCACGATGCCCAATACTATGGTGTGGATGATGGGTATGAGGATGCATATTACTCCTCGAGGAACCCCGCCCATCCCTATTCAGGAGATAATGGTTATGGACCAGCCCCTGTCATTAGGGATGTCTCTGCTAGACGTAACACTCGCATTGAAACACCCACAAGCACCCACTTTCCTCAACAGGGTAATAGTGGTATTGCCCAGAATTTTTAGGAACCGCAACGAGCCAAAGCTTGTTAAGAATCCCTGAGGTTTCTAGAAATTTGTTGAAAACTTGGTAGTTATTTCTTTTTTGACCTTCCTTCTTTCTCTAATATCACTGTCTTGAATATGAGAACGACTTGTCTCGTATATCTTTAAGACCCAACATTAAAGGAATGGGGGTTATTCTGTCTACATCATTCTACAAGGTTGTATTCCGAGGTTTTTGTTCTGTCACCTTTTTTTTATCTTATCTTTTATCCTCCCCCCATCTTCGCATTTGAATCATCTACCAAAGGTACAGAGTTTAGTGCTTTTATGCCATATCTGTCATTTTTCTCTAAATTTTGTTTCTTTTTTGTCCCTTTCCCTCACTCTTATACATTGTATTTCTTTGGGCGAAAAGGTGGAATATCAACCTTTCTAATGTTGGAGATATTGACCCTATGGGCCTTTCTGAAAATTGCTCCGGTTAGCTGAAAAATGGCAATATTTGAGTGTATGTTCTTTCCGAATGGTGTCGAGTACATGTTTTCTCGTGATGCGGGGCTGAAATGGGACAAGGGTTCAAGTCTGGGAGTTTGTATGAGTTATTGTATGTACCTGCAAAGGCCAGGGCGACTGCAGTAGGCTTGGCTGTTAGGTTGTTGTGGTCACTCGCTTTGCGGCGAAGGATGGAGTCCGATTTGCTGTTCTCATGCGCAATGAGACTCATGACTTCATCCGTCTTTGTTGTTTGTTTTGATTTTGGGTACAGTGGCAGCATTCTTTTATAAACTAGGTTTGCCCAAACGTACTTGCGTATTGGTTCGGTTCCTACCCGATCCCACATGTATGTATTTGCTCTGCCTCATCCACTACACCCCGAGCGCACATCTACTCTTTTCTGGTTGCGCATGCACTCAAGTCGTGAAACGTCCAGGATTGGTGTAATCCAATCTATCTGGGCACACGTAGTATTTATATATCGGATCGCTCACTATGGCATGTCATTCATGCATTACCTAACAACGAAAAGCCCCAATATTAATATGTTGAATGAGGGGACTGGAATTTTAGTATGCCACCAGTTAAGTCAATGTCGATATATCAATCTAGGAGTCTCTAACCGGCGCTCAATAGGCGAACATTACAGTGTAAGATCATCTCCTTGGTGTTTATAATCAAATAAACCGTTCTTCTTAAAAAGGAGAACTGCCATACTTTTGTGGTATCTATGGGGATTTGCACAGAGACCGAATTATAACGGCGTTATGTACTGCATGCAAAAGCATCTATTCTAACCAGTGGGTCGGCGGATGATTCGATTTCATAGACCCAAAATTGAATTTTGTGCATATATCAACATCTACATCTAGTGCTGGTAGAGCCTAAATAGATTATTGGGTGTCGTTTATTTGATGTTGTCGAGGCTGCTCCATTGAAGTGCAAATATCTATAATCACTCCTGTCGTCTTACGGGGGGGGGTGCAATTGAAGAAACTGGACAATGGTGTGAAGTCAACAATTTCCCATGGGTACGTACGGTACTATAGGTATGTATATATTGTAGGTGTTGTTTACTGGTTGGCGAAAGGCCGAAAGTAGGGGGACCAATAGCGTGAGAGGTTCCACAGATATTTTCAGCCACGTTGACATCGATACTGCTGTTCAGAGGTAGAAACGATGATGCTGGATCTGAGACCTGCGTTTACGAGGCCGATCACTGGCCAAGGCTCGCTTAAAATCCGGGTAATACTACATGTATGCATCTATATCCGCCCACATCAATCTTGAAGGACATGAGGTGGTTGAGTTGTGGAGTCTGCAGATGGCACCAGACCGGACACAAATAAACGGCAAAGCTTACGAAAGCCATAACCACATATAGTGTTTACATCGTCGATATTCATATTATGTAGTACTTACTGGCTACTGCTAGAGCTGCGGAGTAGAATGCATATATATTAGCAAAGAAGAAGCGAATAAAGAGGTGAGGTGGAGTTTGATACCGGAGATTCTTTCTTCCTCAATTCCTTGCGTTGGATCCAGTCGGTTAGATCGATATAAATAAACAATGGTGGTTCAGGGCCTGTAGATCGAGCTCGATTCTTGGATGCGGCCCTTGCCAACATTTTATCAAGCCAACAACTACAGCCGTAGAAGAGCGCACGTTTGTCTTTACAGATCCCTCATTGGCTCTCAACCATAAATCTCTTCACGATATTTGGAACCCACGGGCGATTCCTCCGCGCTCGCTGACTGCGAAGTACATTTTCGAAGAGAGGGGCAAAGGTTGATAGAGTGAAGGAAAGAGGAGGGTAGGTTGCGTTCCAATATGGATGCCAGCAACTTCCACCAGGGTGACTGACAGCTACTGTTGATGAAGCTCGGCCTTCAGTCTCTGCACGCTCCCCTCTTCATCTCTACTTCGCATCATCAGCTATCAAGCACTCAACATTCCATCCCCTGACTGTAGGCTGCAATAATCCTTTCCACGTGACAGGAGGAAGCGGGGATCCCGAGCAGTTGCGCCCCGCCATCTCCGGAGCCTCACCATAAGCCAACGGCGGTAGCATAAAACAGCAGCATGTGAGAAAACCGCATCTTGAAACCCTTGAGCAAATTTATGCTGTTATGGGATGCACAGAGTAAACTGACATTTCGAGTGTGTATAGGAAGTTCGGAAAAACCTTAGCAAAGCGGCAATTGGACATTCCCGAGTATGCGGCCAGCTTTGTCAACTACAAAGCTCTCAAAAAGGTCTTTCCTCCTTGCTTTAGTTCATTCTGTATTCCTTAAATTCAAATCTGACGGTTTTCTATACGTAGCTTATCAAATCGCTGGGCGCTGGAGTAAAGGCACCAGCTCCTCCAGTACCTTTCCAAAGCCCGGGAGGTCGTTCCTTCAGTAACCCACAGGCTACCTTGCAAGCAAATAAAGCCACCTTCTTTTTTAAACTGGTCAGTTTGACCTAACATCTATTAGTATGATCAGGAGCTGAATTAGGAGCCGAATGAATACAGGAAAGAGAGCTGGAGAAGGTGAATACGTATTATTTGCATAAAGAGGCTGAAGTAGGACGCAGCCCCGCCGTATTGTACACACGGTCACTGACCTTAGCGACAGCTGAAACTGCGGTTGAAAACATTGATAGACAAGAAGAGACTTATACAATCCAGGAGCGAGACTACCTCTAAAATTTCAGCAACATACATTACTTTGCAGGAGGGATTCCGACAATTTCAACATGACCTAAGCAAGTTACAGCAGTTTGTTGAAGTCAACGCTACCGCATTTTCGAAGATTTTAAAAAAGGTAATTTAGAGGCATATATCTACAGTACCCGTGAATCAGGTTGCTAATAAAATGCTTGTAGTGGGATAAATCGTCGAAGGTATTTTAGGCCTACCCACCGAGTCTTCTGAGGCCAATTTACTTACAAAATGTCTCGCAGTCACGGACAAAGGAGCTTTATCTTTCTAGAGCGGTAGAGGTTCAACCATGTTTCAATCGAGATGTTATAACAGAGCTCTCGGACCAGGCAACAACCAGCCTTCTCGAGCTAGAGGCTTGGGCAGAGGGGGAGAATATCTCTTTTGACAGAAAAGGGGGCGAAGGTGCTCTCACCGGGCGTTTGCTTGGCACAGACGAGAGCGATGCCGATGCCGAATTTCTGAGAGCTATCTTTTCCGAGAATACTACCGTTTTGAAGGAGTGGATAGCTCGATTGGAGGGATCTGGAAACGCGCGTGAGAAGGTCACTAGAGCCTTTCTTGCCGCTATTCCCGAAGGTTCCGAGGAGTCACTTGGAGTGCTTATGGAAACCAACCTAATCGATTATCATTCAGAGGATGAGATCAATGAGAGAAATTGTCTTCACGAAGCTGCAAACGCTGGTAGAATGTCAATTCTCAAGGTTGGATTACAGCAAGGGGTGGATGTTGCTCGAGCTGATGTTTATGGTCGAATACCATTACACTATTCCTGCATTCATGGACACGTTGAAATGGTACAGATATTGGTTGATGTCAAGCCGTCGACGATCGATGCCATGGACCACGATAATTTCACTCCGTTGATACACGCTATAACACAGAACAAACAGCAGTGTGTCTCTAAATTGATTGCCTGCAATGCACGGATAGATCCGAGGCATGAGCAGGACTATATTCCGCTCAACTTGGCCTGCCAGTATGGCCTTTGCGAGATTTCGGAAATTCTCCTCAAACATAATGCTCGTATCTTACCAGACGCAGAAGGCCTTTACCCCCAGCACCTAGTCGCAAGATCTGGCGAGTCAGTACGGCTTCTGATGTTACTAAAACAGTATGGAGCGAACCTAAATGAGGTGGACAAGTTATTTCAATGGACGGCTGTGTTCCATGCTGCAAGCGAAGGGCATGTAGAATGCCTGAAAGCTCTTCTAGAGAGCGGTGCTAGGAGTGACATTTTAGACGAGAAAGAGCTTTCTGCCATGTATTATGCAGCTTGGGAGGGTCATCTCGAGTGTATGCAACTTCTTTCGGCAGCAGGTGGAGGACTTGGTATCGTCGGAACCTTTCCTCATAAACCATCACCTGCTTCAATTGCCTCAACGCAGTCTGGAACACATATGACTATTGACTCCGACGGAATTCCCGATCTCTCTCTTCCCCCTCCCATCCTTCCTCTGCGTCGATATGGGCACAATTTCCTTGAAAACAAGACCTTCGTTCAGCTCACTTTCCACGAGGCGGGTACTGAGCCAATACTCTTTTACCAGGACGACAAATATCCCGCAGCTAGACTCACTATATCATCGAAGTCATCGGATCTCATTCCCCGAAATCTCCTCCTTCCTCTCAGCGAGGATCTCAAAACAATATCCTTTCAAATTGATACATTGGATCAATTTACCATAGATTTCGACATATACCCAACCTTTGGGTCTAAGGTGATTGCGCGGACGATTGCTTTACCGAATACCTTTAGCTCAAGTAGCTCTGGTCATTGTGTTTTGCCGCTTTTCGACCCTCGCCTTCGGGCTATGGGGCGAATATCTTTCGATTTCCAAATAATCAAGCCTTTCCAAGGTGTTCCACTGGAGATAACCCATTTTGCAACTTATTGGAAAGCTACAAGTCAATTTGAGTCTCACCCGAATGCACTTATTACTGGATCATCCCTATCCGGAGAGTATGTCCGTCTTTACATCCAGCTCACCAGAGATTGCGTTCCTGTATTATACCCTAGATGGACAATACCCTTCGGTGAGCTTGAGGTCCCTGTTTCTCAGGTTAGCTTCGCTCAATTTCAAAAAGTTGGTGCTCAGTCTGGTGTGGGCATCAAGCAAAAGCTATTGGCAGTCAACAATCTTTCGGAAGCTTATCTCATACTGGCATACTCGTTTACTGGCCTCAACGAAGTTCTGTCAATTCTACCCAGTGAGGTGCACCTTGACCTTAACATTATCTATCCGACCTTTGCCGAAGAACAAGAGTATGGATTGACGGCCACGCCGAATGTTAACACCTGTGTCGACGCTATATTAAATACCGTATTTGATCATGCCAGAGCATTGAAGCAAACATCACATGATTTAACAAGATCTATTGTCTTTTCTTCATCGAATTCCAATGTTTGCACCGCGCTTAATTGGAAGCAACCAAATTGTGAGATTATCTTGAGTCGTTAACATGAATAACATGGTCGATGCTAATATATTGCAATGTAGACCCAGTGTTTTATTGTAATGATCTTGGGAAAGAGCCAGGAGACGATTTGAACGAAGTAGCCTCAAGCGCCAGGAGTTGTACGTCTATCAAGGAGGCTGTTAGATTTGCATCGAACAACAATTTAATGGGACTCATATGTTCTTCTCGACTCTTAGTAAGTCTATTCCAAGTTCCAAACGTGGCAGGGAATAGGTAAATTTATTCATTTCTGTATAGGATATTGTGCCGGCCCTTGCTCAGAGTGTAAAGGTCGCGGGCTTGGTGTTGGTTGCTCACACCGCAAATGATCCATCCCCAGCTATTCTCGCATCTGTCGATGGTGTTCTAAGGAAAGAAGGGGTTTTAAAGTTTGAGGAGACAATTGATATGTGAACTGCTAAGAGGAAATTTATGTATTACTATCTTTTTGTTCCAATTCCTTCCTTCTATTGAGTAGAAGATGGAATTACTGAGGGGATATTGATATTCTGAATTCATTTTCTAGAATCCCCTCCTTCGGCCAGGGCATAAATGTACCCCTATGTACATAATATTTACATCCTCCAGTTCGAAAGATGTTGTGAAGAGAAACTCAAGATTGAAGAGATTCTAACTGGGGGAACGGATCGGCTTTAGAATTATCAAGTAGAACTATTTGACGTCCATCGTCCATAATTAGATCCCACCGCAGCGTCTCGAACTACAATAACCGCATGTTATGTAAATAATAAATCTACAAAGTTTATGGGATAGCACGAGAAACATACCATACCCATCCTCGTCCTTCGCACGCTTTTGAAACGCATAAGGCCCTCACCCTTGGTTCCTTTGACTCGATAAGATATATCAATATCGCCATGGAGCTGACTCAACTTCCCACTGATCCAAGGCATCTTGTACTTATAGGTAATCTCGTCACCAAGAAGCTGTCGAGCTTCGGGGTGGACACGGAGCGCATAAAGAGTTGATGAAACAACGGAAGTGGATGACTTTTGGTAATTGAAAAGAGCGAGTGTACTGGCCCCCAAGATGACAAGGAAGACAGGAACGGATATCAGCGTCGAGCGGCGGGGACCCACGGCTGTTAGGGTTCTTATTATCAGTCTCAGCTACAACCGAGAGTAAGGAATGGAATCCGACCTGGAAGCGCACGGTCACTCCTTCTCTCTGTCAAAACCTGGCCAGTTTTGGGAGCAATGGTGATTTTACGCGATTGAATTGAGAACGCATTACGAAGGAGATACCTCGAAGGTGAAGAGAAGAGGCAGTAGTTTGTGGTTCGGATAGCCATTTTTGCTATGGTGATGATTGGTTTCAATTATCAAATGATGTTCGAGATCGAATGAGCTTAAAGACAAACGCCAAGACTCAGAAACAGATATGTGTAGGTACATATGACGTGAAAATCATCTCTTCCGTAGTTGAAGACGTGCTAGGCCCACGACGGCGATATCTAAATATAACTCTATAGATTCGCCAGAATAGGTAGAGCAGGCATCTTTCACGGTTAAACGGGGTTCACGGAGGGTTTGTATTTGAGGCCGAGTTAATTTGAAGTGATCGAATCTTTTCATAGGCTATTTTTATTTTAAAATGAAAGATTTGGCTTGAACTAACCTTCAGGGGCATGATATGGTTTTTGTAAATTTTTGATTTTTCTGAAAACAAGTTGATGCAAGGCAGAAAAGGAAAATCAAGACTTTTGCATTTGACTGTATTTCAAGGGATAAATAAAATACAATTAATGAATTAAACAAAAAAAAAAAAAAAAAAAAAAGAAAGGGATAAATAAAACCCAAATTTCCTCATGGTACAGTCCTAATCTCTACTTATTGCTTGTCTCTTTCATAGCAGCATAGTGACATACGGGTAAATGACAACTGGTCAAATAAACATAATGGGATTCTGGGTACATATATGTTACTTTGGTATTGATTCGTGACCATATAGATTATCCGCTACACAAAAGATCACTCGATTTTGGAGCTATCCAATATAATCAACAGAAATCAAGGTCGATGTTCGATATTGGATTCTGATCTCAAATCGCTTCTGGTAGCTCTCCAACAACCCTAACATCATATTACCTCAATATCCTAATTTTGGAGAAATACAATGATATTTGTTTGTAACCGACCAGGCCCTGAGTGCGAAGCGTCTGCAGAGATTTCAGCCTTGCTAGTAATTCATGCTAATACCAGATGCCCATACCGGGGGTAAAGGAGAGAGAAACCCAAGAAATTGATTCGAACGCCCCCAAAACGCCATAGCTCCGATAGTTCGCCTAACCTACCCTGACGCGTAAGACTCGTCGGCATATTCTTTGAAAAGCTGTCTCATCCCTTTGAGAAATAGTGAAAAGTCTCTACTTTCGTTCAATTTGTCCACTACATCGATTATTTTCGTCTTGTCTACCTTTGGCCGACATTGTATGACTGCACGAGCCAGAGTTAAGCGATGCTTGAGATAATTAAGTCGATAACGAGGTTGCTCAGTGATTCATACCTTCATAGTCTCTAGTAACCATGTTGACAATGAAAGAGAACTCTTTAGTCCAATCGGAATCAATAATATGTGTGAAGACAAACTTCAGGTGGTCGGTGACACCTGCCCCTTCTATACGCATGCCTAGATAATCTTCCCAGAACAAGAGCTCTGGGGTATTACGTGAAGCTTGAGAACTCAAGGTTTTACGTTCAGCCGCTCTCACTGGAAGTTGAGGTTAGTAAACTTGGAACCAGTACTGGCTTATGGGATGAAGGTTGCGTACTTTTTCTCTTCTTGAGTATAGCTTCTTGAGTCTCTTCAATTTGCGCTAAAAGGTGTGTGCGTTGTTCCTCTTTACATTGCTTTTTGCGGGCCATCTCAGAAATGGCTTGTTCTGCTTCAGCAGCTTCTTGGTCTTCTTTTGCAACGACTAAATAGAAAAAGACGAATTAGGAGCAACATTCCCATAGATCAAATTATTGCCACCACTTACTCTCAGCGACATCTTTCTCCTTTTGCTTATAGTGCTCAATTTCTTTCTTTAACATCCGCTGGGTATCTTCATCAGTGCAGTTCAATCAGTTTTCTAAACTCAGTTCATATGTAGCGCAAACGTGAGAGAGAGCACTTACCTTTATCCTCGACAACGTTTTTGGCAAACTCGTTTCTCTCCTCCAAGATACGCTTCCGGTTTCTCTCAATATACTCGTCGAAATTGACTGTAAAACGCACCATGCGGTCTCTGAGCTCTTCAAAGCCGAAATTGATCGGAGGGAGAGTAACAGCCATAGATGGGTTTGAATGGAAGGTTGTGTGTATACCTTGGGTCGATGGAAGGGTTGAAAGACATTTGGCGAGAAGAGGCTCTGTTTGTGTGCTATTAGATGCGGTCTACGCAGATACCGTAGTGGAAGTGTTGTGGGTTGTTGCCGTAGTAACAGAAGAATCTTATCTGCTTATCGGGCATCCGCCAGGCGGCAATGTCCGCGTCACATGACGAGCAAACTTCATATCTCAAAAATAAGTCATGTGATCCGTACTTATACTTGGTGCGAAGCTCCGGTCGCTGCTGCAAGCTTGAATCGACACGCAAGTTCTCCAACAAGACAAAAAAAAGACAACCTACAGACATCAATTATCACCATATTTTGTACACGTAATAAGCTTCTTGAAAGATGAGTGGATTTCAAGATGTACGCGATGTGATGGACATCAGTGGTCCCTCTGAGAGCACCCCACGAGCTCCTCCCTTGAAGAAACAAAAAACTGTTGAAAAACGACCAGGTGTGTTCATTAACTCACCCATTTCTGTCTTTTTATGAGTTTGTATGCTGACTTTATTGGTAACCGAAAGATGGAATTACCCGTGAGCTTTTCGCGTTACTGGGGGAGAATCCTCCGCCAGTAGCTATAGTCGAAAATAAATTCAAAGAGAAGCCAAGGTGGATGGGAAAGGCCAACCCATGGTATGTTTGAATATCTTTGTGCAAGGTAGATGACCGCCAGTTAACTTAGATATATACAGGGAATGGAAGGATTTTACCAACCCGGCGCGGACCGACAATCTTATTTTACGACATTGGGAACGAAAGAGTAAAGAATCCCCTGATCTCGAATACCGATTCTCGAAATTCAATGTCAAGGTCGATATCCCCACATACTCTGACGGAGAATATGAAATTCTGAAAGATCTGGATTGGTCTCGAGAGGAAACCGATTATCTTTTCAATCTCTGCCGTGAATACGATCTCCGCTTTATCATCATATGGGACCGCTATGACTTTCCTGATGGCAAGTCAAGAAGCGTCGAGGATCTAAAAGCGCGCTACTATTCAGTATGCCGAAGCCTGATGGAATTGAGAACACCGCTCAACCGGATGTCGCCTGAGGAAACCCAGATATTTAATACGCTCAATTTCGATAAGGAGCGAGAGACTTCCAGAAAGAAAATGGCAAATGTACTCTTTGCGAGGACACCCGAACAGGTGAAGGAAGAGGAAATGCTATTGGCCGAGCTTAAGAGGATCGTCACGAACCAACAGCGAACATTGGAGGAACGAAAGGATCTTTTTAATCGTCTCGAGATGCCGTCCTCACAAGGCTCAATCGCTGGATATACCGGAAGCCAAGGTTTAGCTGCTTTAAGAGAATTTATGGTCAATAGTTCAGACAAGAATAAGAAGCGAAAATCGATTGCCATGGGAGCCAATACTGGTGCGGATGGTGCCCAGCCAAGTCCTGCCGTGACTTCAATATCCGAGAAGGCTAGCACAACAACAGCTGCATCACAGAAGGAAGCAACACAACCGAAGAAACAGGCCAGGAAACTTTCAGGTGAAGAAATGAAAGAGTATGGTGTGATATATCACGATAAACTTTCTCAGGGAATCAAATTTCGTTCGTCGATGGTGGCGACAAACGTCAAGGGCGGTACAGCACAGAAGGTTTCGCAGGCTTTGGCTCAACTAGAAATTGCACAAAGGTTGACCATGCCAACATCGAAAACGATTCAGAAATATGAGCAACTGCAAAGCAATGTGGGAATACTTTTGGATACTAAGAAGCTGCTTGAAAAGGTGGAACAGGAGCTGAGGGTCCTCAAGGCGCAACAGGATGCGGTAAAAGAAGACACTTGATAAACTATTTAACCGCAAAAATGTACGATACATGATTTCGCGCAGTTGGGTATGGGAACTTGAACATTTCACGAAGGTGGGAGACTTTCTGATTGTAAGCAAATTAGCTTAGTATCGATAAAAAAGAAACCCTTTTCAATAAAAGCTTTTAAGAGAATAAAGTTGACAGCGATTGGATGGAAACCTAGGGAAAGTGACAATAATAAAGAAAAGAAAAAAAATCTCCAAGAGCGCCTGAACAACCCGGTATTTTCAAGCACTCAACGCCCTGCCATACAAATGAACAGCTATATTGCATTACGACCTTAACACGAGACCCCTATGATTCTCCAGTGAAAGCTTCTGTGCTTTAACCAAATATTTGACACGTAAACTAGCCTCTCCCAAAACGGATATTGATTTCTCAAATTTGCGACTCTTTAACAACCTAGAATAGGATTAAAGAACCATTTTTTGAGCAATGCTTATGCGACAGCATCGACTGAAACAATTGATATAGGAAAGTTGGTCTCATTGCTAGATGTTTTCTTTTCAGCTTCCTTTGCCTTTGCAGCTGCGGCGATTATGGAGGCGTGATCGATTCCTACAGCTTCTTTCGCAATTTGAAGGCTGATTTGTGGACTAGCTGGAGAAATTCGAAGAACTTTTCCTGTATGCCCATCCTCTGATATCTTCTCAATAATAACGACGCTTCGGATTGTTCCCTTAGGCTTTTTCTTGATAGCAAGCTTTTCGTGAAGCTCATAGGACGGGTCACAAAGAAGGGTGTATGTGAGATTTTGCTTAGACTTGAACTTTTCGTTTGTTGCTGGGCTGTCGCCAGAAAGCCCATAAACGGTATAGCCAGCATCCAAAAACGCGGTGAAGCTATCCCTGAAAAGACATGCCTGGGCAATACAGCCCGGAGTAGAGGCTTTGTACATGAACAGTTAATATCCGAAAACGGAGAACACTAAGGGAATTTGAGAAAGAAGCGTTTATATGCATAGGCTTGTGCAGGTAAGTGGAACAGGTGTATCAAATACCTTTAGGATAAGCAAAAATAATAATTCCCTTCTGTGCACTCTTAAGCAGGCTTTCTATTGTGGTCTTACTACCATCCTCGGTCTGAATTTCAGGAAGATCGGTTGGCACCAAATCACCGTCCTTGAGCCCTTCTGACATTTCATCAGCCTTTTTTGTCTTGGCGGGGTTTGCGACAGACTTCACGGCCATCGGTTTGGCAGTAGTTTTTGCAATAGATTTAGAAGTGGCCTTTGCAGGCTTCTCAGCATTTCCGACCTCCTCGGGGCTTGCAGCAGCCCTGGAAGATGAGGCAACTTCCACGGGTTTGGTGAGAGCAGCTTTCAAAGCGATCGCGGTGCTATCGGTAGCAGTTTTGATCTTCTTGGCTGTAGAATTCTTCGGCTCGGCGGATGCGCGCTTTTTGTACTCCGGGGCAGGAGAGGGGGGTACGGGGACGTTTTTTTTCGCAGCGTTACGGCCGCTTCTGCGTAGTGGGACCTCAGACATGACGATTAAGATAAACCAGAGGGATGCGTAAAGGATGGGATGAAGGTGCGAAAGACAAGTGCGTTGGCTGTTCTAATACACACACCGAGAGATGAGAATAGGGGATGATTTTTGCAATGTTCCTTCTTTTTAGTGAAAGACCTTGCGAATGGGGATGAGAAAATTCGAGGGCGGGGGTGAGGGGAATGCGGAGAGCTCTTATTTATGTTCAAGCCGGGAGGGGGTGTGAGCAGTGGACGAGGCAATAGCTGTTGTGGCAGGCGATTGAGGTTGCAATATGGTTGAGCTGTTCAATAGAGTGGTGTATCCAATAGATACAAGGTATAAAAAGCGATGTAAATTTACAATGGTACTGTATTCAATCAAAGAGCACTTCGGGACATGGTGGGGCAAGAAAATGATCGTGGTGAGATGCACGTAGATAAAGTTTCAAGAGATGAGACGTGAAATTAGAGAAGTTTGGCGCCGTAATGCGAGGAGGACCGGATTACTGTGGGCACCAATATAGCTAAAGTATGGATAAATTTAATATTTCTTTATCATTGATCGAGAGCTGGAAACCCTAATATTGACTAACAAATCAACCTATCCAAACAGAAAAATAGCTAGATACCGAATAAACTCAGATAATAGGAATTCTCAGTAAATGGAACGCTTTTAAATTATTATCTGACGTCCCATAATCAACTGGGGAGATCTGATTACTGGTGATCAACTGGCGGCTACCAGAACATAAATCAAGTGAGTATGGCGCGAGAAGTTATAAGGGGTGAGTGTGTAAACTTCAACAGACTTTCCTTTAAAAAATTCTGATTGGGTCACTAAGCTGTCTCACCTAGGGTAAGGTTTAAAAATTTAAAGGCTAGGGATATGGCAAACGGAATTATTAGTTGATTACACAGAGTAGAGATAGAGAATTACGAGAGTAAAGATTTTTTTCTGTAGAATCCGAGTCAGTACCCCTCAAACTACTACAGCAAAGATGTCAACAAAAGAACTTGAATATAGTTGTCGGACAGGAAAACCGATTAGTCGCCAAGCAGTATGGAAAAGGAAAAAGCTTGCAATGCAGAAAGAAGCTCAGGGCACGGAAGGCTCAAGTTTCTCATCGGTTAAAGAAGTTATAGAGAATTGGCCGTTAGCACCCGGTCTTCAAACCGTTATGGAAATGCGAAGAAGGATACTTGAATCAGGTAATTGGAAATTTTTAAAACTAAAGTGAATCAAACAGCTAATCAATTCAGCATTGTTTGATATCAAAAAACTTCTCAAGTCATCTAAATATCCTACGGGCCAGGATTATTCTCGTCATTTACAAGTTCAGTATTTTATAAATCTTGAATTGAAACGACCGATTGCTTTCTCTTCCAACAACACTCGAGAAAAATTAGCTCTACAAGTAGCAAACTCCTTCAACGGTGGTAGTAAGCTAGCAAGCTTTATATTACAAAGAGAAAGAAGTTGGATTAGAAGATGGTAAGCTTGACTATTAGAATTTTATTAACCTTAAACATTTACTGATAACAATTGAAGATATATACAATCAGGTTTACAGGGGAAAACCGCATCAGCTCAATCGATTTTAAATGATGAAGGTACTTTGATTGCAGTTAGAGAATATATTGCCCGTGCTGGACAACAAATCACTGCACAAAGTCTTGCCGATACGGTAGTACGATATTGGAAGGATTCATTATCAACCAGTAAGGAAATTGAGAATGATTATTCAGAGGATATTATTTCTATGAAGGAGACGATTCTAGCTCTACAGAATATTGATTTAGATGAGACTAAGTGGTATTTATCTAGCCGTTCAGCTGTTACATGGCTGCATCGATTGGGCTATGATTGGAAAGAAGTTGGGAAAGGTTTATACAAAGATGGTCATGAAAGAGAGGATGTAGTCGACTATCGGCAAAACACTTTCCTACCGCAACTTGAAGCTTTAAAGCCGCGACTATTAGAATGGGACGAAAACGGCGATTATGTACGTATACCAGCTGAAATATTAGCAGCTACTGGAGAATCCCCATGTGTACTTGTTACACACGATGAGTGTACCTTTCATTCAAACGAAGGACCTACCCACTAATGGGTCAAAACTGATAGTCAACCGTTGCGGAAGAAAGAGTTAGGAAAAGGTATTATGTTATCAGGTTTTCTTACACCGCTGTCAACACTGCAAGCTCTCAAATATATTTCAAACCTTCAACTCCAACAGTTAGGTCTCCGCCGTGACGCAATGGAGATGATTGAATGTGGCGGTAATGTTTGGTGGGATAATGAGAAGTTGATGCAACAAATCAACAATTATGCAATACCTATTTTTGAACTAGCTTTTCCGGGGTGTCAAGCGGTATTCCTTTTTGATAACGCACCTTCACATCATGCATGGGCAAAAGACGCACTCAAAGCTTCATCTATGAACTTGAGACCGGGCGGGAAAGCTCCTGATATGCGAGACGGTTGGTATATTGGTCCGAACGGAACAGAGTTCAACAATCATTCAATTTTTCACTTGGTGATTTTACGGTACCGGAAAACTGGAGAGGTAGACCAAAAGGCCTTAAAGTTATAACGTATTCTACCGTGGAAATGATCAACACCGGGAAAGTGACTAAGCAGGACCCGATGTTATTATACTATGATTGCGCCTATAATTGCTACTTATGTGCTCTCAGTTTCCTCCCAGACCTCGTACTATTACTACCTTCTATACTAGGGACTTCTAAACTTCTTCTACTTGTAGTTCTATCTATATATGTGGGGGAGACCTCAAATTCTTGATCACCCTCGCCAGCTGCACCCTCATCTGTAGAGAAACCGTCCTCCTCCTCAAAATGGACAATCGGAGTTCGCTGAGATGCCTGTTTGGCCGGGTTTTTCTTATTTTGAATTCGGGGTTTGTTCTCTTCCTGTTCCTCCTTTTCTTTTTTGTTGAGAGCGGCCCTGACCATTTTCTCATTTACGGCTTTATCCTTCTCTTCCAATTGTGCGCGCAACTTGAGAACACAATCTACAGTTACTACTAGTGCTTTTGTAACGGGGGTCTCTTCTAAGAGAAATAGAATAGAGTAGAATAGAGACGGCTGTGCAAGATAGACAATCAGGTTGCAGATTATTCAAAGATACTATCACTAGAACTCAATAATCTTTAAGGGCTCTGCTACCGATAAGAACTTTGTTTTCTTTCTGATGAAGACTGGAGAGGACAGGACTGAAGGGCGAGAATGAACCTGAGTACTTATACTCCGAAGTCCTCTATTCGCTGCTCCTAACTCCTTACTAAGTTCTGGTAAAGCCTTTCCTCGGTCCCGGGAACAATACCACCGCTACCCCGCTTTTCTCTAAGCGTCAGCAGGTGCTTCCGATACTCAAGGCAACCACCCTTAGTCAAAGCCTTTGTAACACCTGCAGCCTTGATTGCCACACAACCGAGGACCTGCATGAATGAGCTGCCGCTCAGGTGTAAGCATAATCATTGCTGTAGAGCTTCTCGCTTATTGTAGACTTCCCTAGCATAGTCCCTACCCTTCGGCGGACTTACAATGCTCAGAGGATATAGAGGATCACCGGGCAATCAGAGCTTCACTCTGGCCGGTCTTCTAGTCACTGGCGAGGCATAGACTCGTCAGTCATTGCTCCCATGAATAGATCCTCTTCCTAGCGCCCGGAATGTAGCTACTCTAACAGCTGGTAGCTAACCACACTGCTGGTACTTGCATATCACCGCACAACTGGCTTCTAACAATAACTCTCAGCATGTAACCGGGCCCTGTGTGTACTCATACACCAAACAGTTGAAATGGCTCCGTTACAGCTTTTGAGAGTACTTTACGGCTTTTGACCTTTTTCATATCTGTTAGTCCCCGCTCCCGCAATCTCTTGAGCTCCTCCCACAAGATGACATTTTCAGTACTTGATTGCGCTGCTGCATTGGCCAGTTTTTGAACCATAATTTGACGGTATGCAGATTGAGGTGTCGCGCTTTGAAAGAGTGACATTGTTCGCCTAATATGAGTGTGTACACTCTTTCCATGGTGAGGAGTACGGGGTGCTGTAGTTGGGTTGTTGTCATTTAAGTTTTTGGTTTTGATTTTAGTGTATGCGGGTGAGTTAGGCTTCGCAACGAGTACTTCGGAAATGATATTCAATGGACGTCTAGGATTGAGTGGGTAGATGCCAGTTGCTTCAAAAGCACTTTTAATATTCTTTTGGGTGTAAGTGAGCTCCCGTTCTTTCATCAAAAGACTGCCGGTACTATGTTAATATTTTTCTTTCAAATTCCGATAGGGTCGGGGATGGGGAGACTCAACGGGAAGAAAGTTCCTTTATGTATGCCACAATTCTCACGTTCTATAAAATCATCTAGCAACCTTGAATAGTTGCCTTGTAAAGGACCAAACAATCCAACATCCAATGGTTGTAAGAGATGTGTCGAGTGTGCCGGCAAGCAGAGAGGAATAATATCATGCTCCAAACAAAAATCGAAAAACTCCCAAGCGACGTGTGAGGTATGCCCATCAATTATCAGTAACCGTTTATTTCCTCCTGCTCTATATAATTTAATTAGGAAATATTTTAAAAGCACTTCAGTAGTAATTTGATAGTACTTACCTGTCTCTAGTATTCGGTTCAAAATTGTTACGAAGATATGATAATCCTATCTCCCGATTGGACCAACCAGTAGCCGAAAAGCTGAAATAGGCTTTGTTACCTGCTTTCACCAAAGCATGTCATCCTTCATATTGTGCTACTCCTTTATACACAATTGTTGGTGGTAGGTAGTCACCAGCTGCCGATACCGTTTCTAGGACAGTTATGAGACTACGGTCACCATCATGAACTTAGAAAATTCGCTTCTTTCCTTTCTGACAGATAACTCTGGTAGCTCTCCCCTGTCCCATTAAGAACCCTTTCTCGTCCATATTATATGTGTTTTCTGGTAAAATATGGTGCTTTCGGATCAGCATTTGGAGCTGCCGCAGTAACGTTGTTAGTCGCTTATACGCTAAATTTCTGATTACACAACCGGTTAAAGTTTTACTTTTTTAAAAAAGTCCTTAATCACATTTGGATTATTAGCGAAGCCCCTTTGCTTGTCTAACCGAATTACGAATTTTGACTCCAATTCTGGGTGGCGAGTAAGGAATCTAGTGGTCCAATTAACCCCTAAATTCGGATTTTTGACACCATGGCTGCGGACATAATTGGTGGCCAGGTCTTTAACATATTTCCTACGGGGCGGGAATCCCCATATATCTAGTTGAATAATCCAAGCCACTATCGCCTTCTCTTCTGGAGGAGTGAGAGCTTGCTGATATATATGCGAATGCGTTTTAGACTGGACACTGGCAAGGCGGTTCCTGAGTTTCCCATAGGTGATATCGTGAGCCATAGCTGCATCTCTGATATTTTTGAACTTTTCGCTTCTATAGGCTTTGACCGCGGCCAGAACCCGCTCCTCATCATCTGAATTCTTTTTGGTGCCTTTCCGGGCCATTTTTGGTTACTGTAGGTTGCGATACTGAGATTTTCTTCCCCGCATTCACATATTTTAAGGTGGGGTTTGCTTAGTCACTTTCACGGTGTTGATCATTTCTCCAGTAGAATACGTTACTACAGGAGCGTGGGTTATGGTATGATAAATTAAAGCAGAAGTGTAAAGGTGTATGTGATATTAGTACACCTGAAGGCTGTTGCGCAGAACGTATTATGTCAATTCAACCAGATTTTAAAGAGCAAACTAGTAAGATTCAACAACTAGTTGCCGATAAAGGTCATTTAGCTCTTTTATACCCCAAATTTCATTGCGAGCTCAACTGGATTGAATACTTTTGGGTGTAACGGGGACTATGGGCGTAGAAACTATGAAGCCAAGGAATACAACCGAGGCGAAGACGTGGACGTAGGAGGTTCGTGGACTATGGACTATGGGGCCGAAGGGTACACCTAAGGCAAGAACGGGGACTGTGGACTATGGACTATGGATGGTTGTACCTGGTCTAGTATACCGAGTAAACCCTATGACGTAGTGCGAACCAAATAGTATTCGTAACTGTAAAGTACAGAGGTTGCATAAAGAGAAAAGAAGAGAAAAGGAAACAGAAAAATCACAAGACAACGCCCCCCTTATATATCCATACCCAATCCCAATGCTGACTCATACCCTCACATAACAGAAACAGAAGGAACATAATAGAAACCCGCTTCGCTAAACCCAACCATACTACATAATCCTTCTCCCTTGTACCCAGACAACTCACATAGCCAACCCGCCTAGCTGCCGTTACATTGGGGTGCCACCAAATGGTATACACGAAAAAACCGTACATATACACTTTCTGCATCAAGAGGTCACATACCCGAAGGTCTTTGTCATGCACAAAAATTTGTATGGGGGTATTGGAGAAAATCACGAGATATTATGGAAGCTAATAGAGCCGGGACTGGTTGGGGTTCTCATACCAACAAACAGTATAAAAGTCACAGACGGGTACAAATGGCGGGTCTTTTAAACCCTATTTAATAGCAACATATATCGCTAGTACAGTATCGAATAGTACAGAATTTAATTTTCTAAATCCCATTCAGCCATTTTTTCTTCCAATAATTTCTTCAAACCCTCCTCTGAAAACTCCCCTGCCCGTCTCAAATTTCTCTCAATTTTAACCTTTGCCGCATATTGAGCCGATGCTCGCTTTGCTTTCCTAACTTTTCTAGCCCTCCAATTGGCCGAATTAATTCTATCCTGCTTTTTTTTTTCCTCATCTACTCTAATTAGTTTAAATCAATAATATAATTCAATATTATTAATTATACTTACCAGAAGGTTTTTTCCGCTGCCTAATATCCTTAAGAGAATCCCGAGCCTCTTGGTGTTTAGGATCCTTACAGGAAAAATGGAGAAGGTGTTTCCAAACTCTCCTGTAAGGATCAAACTGGTAACTGAAATCCTTATAACACACTGGGCAATTAATGAATTTTTTGCTGGTGCTTCTAACGGCTTCATAGCGGTTTTTTTCAGGAACTATAGGAACTGAAGATTTTAAAGGTTTCTTTCTAATCCTCCCTGTAGCTGTATAGCCATAAGGGGCACTAGTAAACTGAGAAGTATTTTCTTGGTCTGGCATTACTAGTAAAGAGGTATTAAGGATTGATGGTGGGCGGATTGCTGGTCGACAGGTACAAATGGTTGCTGATGGTGGATTTTATAGCAGCAGGTGAACCGCGACCTAATCCACACATCAACATGCTGTACCCCGACCTAATCCACACATAAAGGTTGTGAACCGGCATAAAATGGCAACCACCTCGCGTACCACGCCCATCTATCCCTTGCCCAACCAGCTAACTCTTGCCCACCCGGCTAACCCTTGCCCACCCTGCTAACTCTTGCCCACTTGACGAACATTATTTTTCTTCCGAAGTTGACACACCCACCCCCTATAGCTTCTCGCGCCATAGGTGAAAAATTATACCGAGAATCTCTAGGTAGGAAATGGCTAATATATACCTATGACTAAATAAATATACCGAAATTAATAATAACCGTATCTTATCCAAAATAGATATTTTTTGGCAGTAGGGAGTATTTACAAAAGTAGTTAAACTGAGTAAAGATAGATAATAAGTTCAAGGTTACACCACCTCACGTAAGAGTTCGGTACTATCCTATAAGAATGTCGCGAATGAAGTTTCAAACATTAACAGAGATCGTAATGAGAGAATAATGAAATCAAATTATATAGAGACGTCTGTACAATATAGAAGTCAAGTTTGCAAACCATACAAGATTTCTGTCCCTTGTAAGTAGAATTTTAATTCAGATCAGGTCGGGCAGGAAATAGTTTGGTTTCGATAGCTGATACAAGATATGTATATTGATGCTATCTGTAATGGGGGTCTGTAACGGAGCCATTTCAACTGTCTGGTTTATGAGTACACACAGGGCCCAGTTACATATTGAGAGTTATTGTTAGAAGCTAGGTACACAGTGAAATGCAAGTACCGGCAGTGTGATTAGCTACTAGCTGTTAGAGTAACTACATTCTAGGTGCTAGGAATGGGATCTACTTATGGGAGCAATGTGTGAGGAATACGTACCAGACTACAAGAATACACTATGCAGAGCTGAGAGTTCGGTTAACAACTACAAAGGTAGAAGTCTGAAAGGTCTCTTCATGTAACAGGGGTCTTTTGTAAGAGAAATAGAATAGGATAGAATAGAGACGGCCATACAAGATAGACAATCAGGTTGCAGATTATTCAAAGATACTATGTAACGGCAGCTATGTATTTCGGTCAGCTGGTAAACTGGAATGAGGAAAGAAGGTATTATGCACTGGAATTAGGATTTGCAATGGGGATTTCTGTTATGTTCTTTCAGTTTCTGTTACGCGGAGATATTAGTCATCTTTGGGCTATGGTTGGATATATAAGGGGGCGTTGTTTTGTGCTTTTATCTGTTTTCCTTCTTTTCTTCTTTCTTTACGCAACCTCTGCATTCTACCCGCTCGCCTCTGGCTCGCGGTAGGATTTCTTCCCCCCGAGATGGAGTTATACTGATTCTCGAATTGCTTCGGTCCCTGAACTTCCCTCGCTCGACACCCCCCATTCTTTGTTCGTTCGGTGCCCTCACGGGATGCGTCCACCGTTCACCCCTCGCCAAACCAGCGGCTACTCTCGAAAGCCGCCTTCGCCCCTCCTTATTTTCACTCATCGCACGAGTGATCCCACACGTCGGGTACGCACACTGTCAGTAATCTCCAGTCAGCGAGAACCTACTGCCAAAGCGCTCGACAGCCCGCGAAGTTAGCGACCTCTCGGTCGCGAAACTATCGTCAAATTTTTTACCCGAGGTCCCGTGACCTTACCCCTCTTTATCGGCCTTAACCAGGCCACCCACTTTTACCCGAGGCGGCCCGCTCCCCTCACCCCAACCCAACCGGTCTCCGAGACCACCCTCAACACAACACGGTCGGCACTTTCGATTGCGACCCCCATACATACTGAGCCTTCGGCTCAACCCTTTTCGCATGTCCCCTCCAGAGGACACCACTTCAAACACGACTCGGGCACAGTCTTTAGCCGTTGCTCCAGGGACCGACGACCCCACCCACTCCTTATTTGACCTACCGGTCACCACTCTTTACTTCCTCGCTGTTTGACAAGCAGATGCTCGAGGACCAATACTCAACCCACCCCCCCTCGCTTTCACCCCTGACGCTGTTGCGGTTGGCTTTTCCTGCCTTCGTGCGCGTGGTTTCCCAGTCCTGTTAAGGTTCGTCCACAGATATGACACCGGGAACGTTGGTAATGATATCGTTTCGATTGAACACTACGTATAGGATTGTGCTCGCTAATGTAGTTGACGGAGAAGTTTGGGGTTTTATTCTTACTACGGGGAGGTTTCTTTGTTGTCGCTTAGATTCTGCTTACCTGTACCACTTGTTATTCGCGCCCTCTTCGTGCGCTGTTTTGTTTTATTATGTACGCGGTTCTTGTAGCTGCGGTAGTTAGTTTTGTACTTCGTTTTTTGCTTTCGGGTTAGTCGGTGGAGGTTGTAGTCGGGTAGTTAGGTGTGCGATAAGCTTCGGCTTCTATGCAATATAAGATTCTCTCTCTCTCTCTCTGCATTCTACCCGCTCGCCTCTGGCTCGCGGTAGGATTTCTTCCCCCCGAGATGGAGTTATACTGATTCTCGAATTGCTTCGGTCCCTGAACTTCCCTCGCTCGACACCCCCCATTCTTTGTTCGTTCGGTGCCCTCACGGGATGCTTCCACCGTTCACCCCTCGCCAAACCAGCGGCTACTCTCGAAAGCCGCCTTCGCCCCTCCTTACTTTCACTCATCGCACGAGTGATCCCACACGTTGGGTACGCACACTGTCAGTAATCTCCAGTCAGCGAGAACCTACTGCCAAAGCGCTCGACAGCCCGCGAAGTTAGCTACCTCTCGGTCGCGAAACTATCGTCAAATTTTTTACCCGAGGTCCCGTGACCTTACCCCTCTTTATCGGCCTTAACCAGGCAACCCCTTTTTACCCGAGGCGGCCCGCTCCCCTCACCCCAACCTAACCGGTCTCCGAGACCACCCTCAACACAATACGGTCGGCACTTTCGATTGCGACCCCCATACATACTGAGCCTTCGGCTCAACCCTTTTTGCATGTCCCCTCCAGAGGACACCACTTCAAATACGACTCGGGCACAGTCTTTAGCCGTTGCTCCAGGGACCGACGACCCCACCCACTCCTTACTTGACCTACCGGTCACCACTCTTTACTTCCTCGCTGTTTGACAAGCAGATGCTCGAGGACCAATACTCAACCCACCCCCCCTCGCTTTCACCCCTGACGCTGTTGCGGTTGGCTTTTCCTGCCTTCGTGCGCGTGGTTTCCCAGTCCTGTTAAGGTTCGTCCACAGATATGACACCGGGAACGTTGGTAATGATATCGTTTCGATTGAACACTACGTTTAGGATTGCGCTCGCTAATTCAGTTGACGGAGAAGTTTGGGGTTCTTACTTTTACTACGGGGAGGTTTCTTTGATGTCGCTTAGATTCTGCTTACCTGTACCACTTGTTATTCGCGCCCTCTTCGTGCGCTGTTTTGTTTTATTATGTACGCAGTTCTTGTAGCTGCGGTAGTTAGTTTTTGTACTTCGTTTTTTGCTTTCGGGTTAGTCGGTGGAGGTTGTAGTCGGGTAGTTAGGTGTGCGATAAGCTTCGGCTTCTATGCAATATAAGATTCTCTCTCTCTCTCTCTGCATTCTACCCGCTCGCCTCTGGCTCGCGGTAGGATTTCTTCCCCCCGAGATGGAGTTATACTGATTCTCGAATTGCTTCGGTCCCTGAACTTCCCTCGCTCGACACCCCCCATTCTTTGTTCGTTCGGTGCCCTCACGGGATGCGTCCACCGTTCACCCCTCGCCAAACCAGCGGCTACTCTCGAAAGCCGCCTTCGCCCCTCCTTACTTTCACTCATCGCACGAGTGATCCCACACGTCGGGTACGCACACTGTCAGTAATCTCCAGTCAGCGAGAACCTACTGCCAAAGCGCTCGACAGCCCGCGAAGTTAGCGACCTCTCGGTCGCGAAACTATCGTCAAATTTTTTACCCGAGGTCCCGTGACCTTACCCCTCTTTATCGGCCTTAACCAGGCCACCCACTTTTACCCGAGGCGGCCCGCTCCCCTCACCCCAACCCAACCGGTCTCCGAGACCACCCTCAACACAACACGGTCGGCACTTTCGATTGCGACCCCCATACATACTGAGCCTTCGGCTCAACCCTTTTCGCATGTCCCCTCCAGAGGACACCACTTCAAACACGACTCGGGCACAGTCTTTAGCCGTTGCTCCAGGGACCGACGACCCCACCCACTCCTTACTTGACCAACCGGTCACCACTCCTCAATTCCTCGCTGCCTGACAACCAGAAGCCCGAGGACCTACACTCGACCCACCCCCCCTCGCTTTCACACCTGACGCTGTTGCGGTTGGCCTCTCCTGCCTTCGTGCGCGTGGTTTCCCAGTCCTGTTAAGGTTGGTCCACAGATATGACACCGGGAACGTTGGTAATGATATCGTTTCGATTGAACACTACGTTTAGGATTGTGCTCGCTAATGCAGTTGACGGAGAAGTTTGGGGTTCTTACTTTTACTACGGGGAGGTTTCTTTGTCGTCGCTTAGATTCTGCTTACCTGTACCACTTGTTATTCGCGCCCTCTTCGTGCGCTGTTTTTGTTTTATTATGTACGCAGTTCTTGTAGCTGCGGTAGTTAGTTTTTGTACTTCGTTTTTGCTTTCGGGTTAGTCGGTGGAGGTTGTAGTCGGGTAGTTAGGTGTGCGATAAGCTTCGGCTTCTATGCAATATAAGATTCTCTCTCTCTCTCTCTCTGTATTCTACTTGCTCGCTAAGGCTCGCAAAGAACTCCCTGATAATAAACCTCGCTTCAAAAACACTTTATTTTACTCCTCTCGGTTTACCCTGGTATACCATACCAGGCTGAGCCACTTCGTCCCCGATCGTACGGTCGCGTTTGTTGTTGCAAGCGAAAGAAACATCACGAAAACTGGCATCTAGCGAAGAATTCTCCAGCCTTGACCTCCCAAAGGGAAGGAAAAGAAACCTATCCGAAACATCACTTTACGCCGCCAGAAGAACTGGACATTCAATTATGTCGCAACAAGCCTCGCTCCAGTCTTTCTTTACTCAGTCTTCCCAGCAAGGGACAGCCCCCCCACAGAACAGGAACACTCCGGTTCCTAACCCAACCCCATCCGGAGCTCAGGAACAAGAATTCTCCTCGACCTTTGCATCAGAATCCGACTACAACGACCCATACCAGCCGAGAATTGACTACCTCTACCCGAGCATTGTCCCCCAGGACACTCACACCCAGACGGACCTGAACTATATTACCTGGGCCATCAGACATGCCACCAGCCGAATCTGCCCACCTTCCGACAGGATGGAAATCCTCGAAGAGCAAACGACCACACTCCGGAGAACAGTGGATACACTGAAGCACCAAATCGAAGCGCAGACAAGCATGATCACCAGTATGCACTCGGCGATCCACCTTCTCCTCAACCAACAACCACAACCGCAGCAACCGCAGCAACCACAACAACAGCAACAACAGCAACAACAGCGAAAACAACAACCGCAGGGACAGAGAATGCCCCCTCCAGCGGTCCCCCAAACAGTTCCCCAAGCAGCGCCGCAGGCAGCTCCTCAGGCCCCCCCACCCGCACCCCCCCAACAAGCCCCACCCCGTGGATGGAAAGCAGGCACCTGGGCCGCTGTGGCCTCGGCCCCCGGTCCTGCCCAAGGAAATTTCCAGGTTGTTGAGAGAAGAAAGAAGTCTGCAAAGCCAAAAGCGGATCCTCTCTTCAAGCCAGAATATACCAAAATCAACAGAGAAATCATTGTCGAAACCACTGCCCCATCCGACGTCAATCCCTCCGAGATCAGGACCCTAGTCAATTCAAGAATTCAGGACGAATCCTGCCACTTTATTTCAGCAAGGAGAACACCCAAGGACAACTTTATCCTGGAAACAAAATTCGTTACCCCTGCAACAAAGGCAATGGAATACGCCAAAGAAATTGAGGAGGCTCTCCTCACCCTACAAGTACCAGTCGCTATCATCCGGGCAAACTCCAAATGGTCAAAGTTCCTTATCCACGGAATCCCCACGACGGTCGGAGAAGGCGTCGAGGCAGGACAACTAGTAGCATCCGAAATTAGAAGCAACTATGGAGAGAACTTCCAACTTGCCCAGATCCCCCGCTGGATCTCCAGAGCAGAGACTCGAATGGAGAAAACCCACTCATCAATGGTCATCGCGCTCCCAGGACAAATCACAATGGAATCACTAGGAGTTAAGTTCCTATCCCTCTTCAACCGAAGCTGCCACATCGAGGCCCTCCTCCCAACCTTCCCAGACACCCAATGCGCGAAGTGCCTCGAATATGGTCACCGCCAGGAGAAATGCAAAAACAACGGGAGATGCGGTCACTGTGCCGGAGACCATCTCACCAACTTCCACCCATGCAATCAATGCCAGGGAGGATATAGATGCACCCACACCCCAATCAGATGCCTGAACTGCAAAGGAATCCATAAGGCCTCCGACCCAGCATGCCCCGAAAGAGTCAAACGCCGATTCCTTAACAAAGGAAAAGAAAACGCCCCACCCGTTCAAGACCCACCGGCCGCACCCGTCCAAGAGTCGATAGTTCAAGTACCAGCCACCGCCCCAGTCGGAGCCATACCCGTTCCCGAAGATGACCAACCCATGACAAATAATGCTTAGGCCTCGAACCACCGCGCTCGCACACCAACTCAATTGTGCACGGAGCGAACTTATTACCAAGGCGGCGGTAGAAGAAGCGGAAACAGACTCTAGTATTTATTTCCTATTATTACAAGAACCATGGACCTCAGCAGAGGGATATCCACCAGAATCAAATCTTTTTTACCTTTTTACAGCCAGCAATACCAACACAAAATGCGCAACATACGTCCGCAAACATGCCAACCTCAAACCAAAACACCACTATACATACGATAATTTTATAGTATCGATCACGGTGGAAATCCAGAACAAGAAAACCCAAATCCTAAACATATACTCCCCAGGCCGGAGTGGCCCTTTTGCACAAGTCGCAAGTACAATCCAAACCCTTGACAATTGCTTAGTCATGGGAGACTTCAACTGCCACCATCAAATGTGGTACGGAGTAAATTCACATGAATACAGAAACAACATTCGAGCAGACCGCGTCAATGGTGCACGACTGAAACGATGGATAACCCGACAGAAACTGACCCTCCTGAACGAACCAGGCGTCTTTACGCATTTCCCCAGAGACAGAGGGAAAAGGCCCACAACCATCGACCTTACATTTGTAAAAGGCCCAATACTCGATCACAACCTACGATGGAGCACTGAACCCTACGGAGCGGGCTCAGACCACGGGAGAACCTCCGTCCACCTACACCTGGAAAAACCACCTTTTGTACCAAGACGAATGTGGCGACAAACAGACTGGAAGCTATTGGAAAACCATATGTCAAACATCTCCATCCCTGCAGAGGCATGGGAAACCAAGGAAATTACGGAACAGACTGTTGATTTCTTCCTAGAACTGGTCAGGTCAACAGTCAGCATAGTAACACCGCTCTCGAAGGAGGGGGTAAGAGCCAACTCCTGGTGGTCAGATGAAATGAAACAAATGAAGGCAAAGGTAAATGCAGCAGAAAGGAAGGCGAGGAACACAAGGAAACCCAATCACGTGGAGGAACACCGGAAGGCTTGCAGAGAATGGACAGTCATGATCCGGAAAGCAAAAGCGGATCAGCGGGAAAAGACGATGAACGAGGCGAAAGGTAGTGAAGTCTGGAGAATCCTAAACGTAGGAAGAAGAAGAGACACAATCATACCAACCATACAAGGTGAAGAAACGTTTGCGGGGAAGTGCCAAGCTCTAAGAGCCCAACTTTTCCCCTCGAAACGGACGTCCCCCGACCACCCCCCCCTAAACATTAGACCCCCTTCTTTTGACCTTAGCAACACCTTCGACATAGTCACCCCCGAAGAACTTAATAAAGCAATCGACTCCTGTCCAGCGCACTCCGCGACCGGCCCGGATGGCATTCCTTATACCTTTATTAAAGCAATAGTCAAAGCAAACACAACTCTAATCCAAGACATGTTCTCCGCCATGCTCCGGCACGGCGTACACCCAGCGGAATGGAAAATAGCTAAGTGTATCCCGATCCCGAAACCCGGTAAAGCAAACTATCATGAAGCAAAAGCCTACCGGCCCATCTCCCTTCTACAATGTTTCAGCAAAATCCTGGAGAAGATAGTGGCCCAAAGACTCTGCACCGCTGGAGAAATTCTAGGCACACTCTCAGCGAATCAATTTGGAGGAAGACCAACCATCTCGGCAATCGACGCCCTGCTGAGAACCTTAACGCCAATACAACAAAACCTACTACTGAAAAACAGTACCGGAGTCGCTCGGCGAGACAGACCAGCTATCCTAACCAATGATATCCAAGGAGCATTTAACTGCGTTGACCACCTACTCCTCGCGGAAATCATGCAACAACAAAAATTCCCTACCTACCTAACAGAATGGTGCAAGGAATTCAATACCGGCAGAAAACTACAGTTTCAATTCAACCATGAGCTAGAAGAGCCACAGCCCTATGATTCTGGAGTGCCGCAAGGTAGCCCCATGTCCCCGGTGCTATTTATGATCTATGCTGGAGTAATCCTGGACCCAACAAGCAGCCCGAAAGAGATGGACACTACTTACATCGATGACGACGCGCTGGTACAAATATCCAAAACACCAGGCTTCACAATCAAGAGAATGGAGGAACGAATGAGAGAGAGACTAATAAAAGCTGAGCCACTCCAAATTAAATACGACCCGGATAAATCCGACCTGATCTTCTTCCGGCCCACCACATCATCCACACAACAACCACGACTTCCGGTCAAAGTTAACAATATCAATATACACCCCAAGGAAAGACTGAAATATGTAGGAGTCTGGATAGATCCGACCCTCTTCTTCCGGCCCCACATCGAAGCAGCGATCGCAAAAGGCCTTAAAGCCCTCCACCAGATTCGATACACAGCCCGCTTGCCAGGCATAACGGTCAAAACAATCCATCATATCATAACACAAGGCTTCCTCCCAAGCCTACTCTACGGATCCGAGGCTTGGTGGACTGGCGCAGACCACATTATAAGATCCCTCGAACCACCATATAATGAAGCGGCCCGGATCATCACCGGCCTACCACGATGGACCAAAAGAGCTAAACTCCTCCGAGAAGCAGGCCTACCCCCCTTAGAACACCTCCTGACATATCGCTCAAGAAAGTACGGAACCAGAATACTCTGCTCCGAGGCAACCCACCCCAACAATGAATCCCTGATCGAGCTCCTCCCTTACAAAGAAGCAAATATCAAAGGAACAGGCCTACACCGAACCGCTTCCCTACTACTCCCATACCAGACCCCCGGAAATGCGAGAGATAAGTGGAACCAAAATAAACTACTACGCGACCACCTGTTGGAAGAATGGAACACACAATCAATACCGAACTACCACCACCGGGGGGAATTCCGCCCCCCTCCCAAGATAGCGAAACTCACCCTTACGGAAGCAAAAAAAGTATTTCGAATCCGGTGCCAAACCACCCGAATCGACAAACACGCAGTATATACAGACCCCGAACCATGCCAGTGTGGTATGGAAAACTCAGCGAAACACATACTCATGGAATGCCCAGCGTGGGCTCGAATCCGCACCCCCCTGATAGAGAAGATCCCCGGAGTGATGACCTGGGAAAACTGGATGTTTACAAACCTGAGAACGGACCTCATCCTACAATTTGCAAAACAATCTCAACTCTCGAAATAGTACGAGTCGGCGGAGGCGGAGGCGGACCTGGAAGAGGGGATGGAAGAAAATGATTAGGGACGGGATTAGGAAGGGCAGTTTCCTTTTACTCTTTAAAATTTGTTTTTATGTTCTGTTTTGATGGGTCCAGCGCTCGAGTCCGCTGAGATATGTTATTTCTCCTTGTCGTTGGGTTTTCTGGTCGAGTATTGTTCTGGAATTTCCTTGTTACTGTTCGTGCTCGCTTGTGCTTGTCTTGTTCTTGTTCTTGTTCGTTTGCGTTTATGGTTGTTGTTTTCTTTTCTTTCTTTCTTTTGTTCGGTTTGATTTGTGTTTTAGGCGGTTGGGTCGGCGTGCGATAAGTCTTGTACTTCAAAGCAATATAAGTTTCTTCTTCTTCTTCTTCTGTACTTTACCGTTACGAATACTATTTGGTTCGCGCTACGTCATAGGGTTTACCCGGTAAACTAGACCAGGTACGACCACCCATAGTCCATAGTCCACAGTCCCCGTTCTTGCCTTAGGTGTACCCTTCGGCCCCATAGTCCATAGTCCACGAACTTCCTACGTCTACGTCTTCGCCTCGGTTGTATTCCTTGGCTTCATAGTTCCTACGTCCACAGTCCCCGTTACACTTAGGTTGCGTCCTTTACAGCCAACCGATACAACACCACCTTGCTTAGCTCTGGTCGCGACTATGTCCGACACCACTCAGGATACGCTGTTGCAGCGTCTTTCAGAATTTCTGACCACCTATAGTCCCCTCCCAGCCGATAGAGACTTCGGCGAAGAACTCACGGAGGCTCATAGTCTTATTGCTGAGTGTTTGGAGGCTCTCACCAAGCCTCTTGACACCCTCGCGCCACTAGAACCCGTTATCGACACGGCTCAGGAAGAGGTCATTGCCGGCCTCACTACAGAACTAGAAGCAGCCAATGAAAAGGCTGCCGATTTTTGGCAAACCTTGTGCGATAATCAGGAAGATCCTACCGAAATCATCCGAGGTCGCGACGAGGTTATCGTTGCTTTGAAGATTGAGCTGGAAGAATCGAAGGTTGAAGAAGAAGAGCTTCGGTTTCGTCTGGCACTACACCAGGAAAGTCTCGCCATTGCCGACGAGAACCTCGCTGATGTTGAAGATGAGATTCTTTACATCACTTCTGTTGCAAAAGCCTGGGAAGTTCAAGCCAATGCCACCATTGCCGATCTTCGCTCCCGTGTCTCCGTTTCTGCCGCTAGAGTTAAAACCCAATCTCGCCATGTTTCCAAGTCTCGCTACCTCGCCCCTCGCTCCCAAGACCCCCGTACCATCAACAATTGGCGAGAAAAGCCAATTGAACAAGTGTCTCAAAAGCCGGCATTAAAAGGTCAGCCCCTTTGGTAAAAAATGGCAAACCAAAGGGGCCAGCCCCGCCACCTGTTTCTGTTCTCCCTGCTGTTGCTGTGTCTGAGGATAAGATGCCCGAAGACTCTCTTGTTGTTACCTGTTCGATCTCTCAGAATCCCGACTCTGTCATTCCTACTTACGCTCTCATTGATACTGGAGCATCAGGATATGCTTTTATCGATGAATCTTTCGTACGCCACAACAATCTTGCAATGACCCCCTTTAGGAAATCTCGCCAGGTAGATGTTATGGATGGAAGACCTATCCAGTCAGGAGAAATTACCCACATTGTCAATGTTTTACTAGATATTCATGGTCACCGAGAAATTGCCTCATGTTTCGTTACAAAGTTGGGACATTATTGTGAGGGATGCGTACCAGACCACAAGAGTACACTACGCAGAGCTCAGAGTTCGGCTAACAGCTACAAAGGTAGAAGTCTCCAAGGTCTCTTCAGTCAACGTCGAGTATGAATCTCCTTGATCCGATACGGGCCCCGCGAGCTACGTTATCAACCAAGATTCACTAGAGTTAGCGTATAGAATTCGACCGTCTTCGACGTAATAGTTCAGGTAGAGTTCGAAGTCACGATAGAATAAAGTAATTCCAAAAGTATAGTCAAATAAAGTTGTAACTCGCGTATCAACGATTTATATTGTTAAGAATCTGATTTCGCCGATGATGGTTTGGCTAGTCAGTGAATGACACAGTATTTATATCCCTCGCTTATGTCTCGAGGACCCAGTCTAATAATACAGAATACACTCGGGGCATGCCCGAGACCCTGAAAAACAACCAAGAACATTTAACTCCTAAGTCCGTAACCCAAACTCCTAAATCCGCTGAAACCCCTCAACCTATTTATCCACTCTAATGCACATTTCCCTGTCGATGTTTCTTCTCCATCGGCCGTCTGGTGGATAATCGTCAGCGTCGGCTATTCGGAGGTCTCGGACGGCAAGGCTACCTACTCAGGCCTCTTCCCACATCGCTTTCCCACATAGCAGAGTCCTCTCATGCCCACAGGTACCGCCGATAGGTACTCGGTCGGCTGGCAGCTTGCGCCGATTCGCTCCGAGCGGTCCGATCTTCGATCCGATTGATTCCAGCTGTCCCTCATATATCCACCGGTACCAAAACACTCCCCTCCGGCGGTTTGACGCTCCGGGGGTTATTATTGGGGTCGAAAACGTGTTTTTTAACTAGGAAAACCGCAACTCCGCATTTGGTCGCATATCGATCGCACCGCACCTCGTGGGTGCGAACCGGAGTTGATAGTGGTGTTGCCATTAGTATTAGAGGGTATTGGGGTATCTACTAGCCTTTCTTCTTACTCCCGTAAATGCTTGGCATGCCCGTAACAATTATCCCATCGTGATGGGGATACCGTGGATGCGACGTCACGATGTTACCATTCGGCCAAAGGATAATCTACTTGTTTTTGATTCTCAAGACTGTCTTAAACACTGTTCACTCAGTGGGACTGCAGTTACTATTCATGGCGTATCGATTCCCTTACCAGAATATCATACTGTTGTCGTTTCAGCAGCTGATAAATCCGCTACCAACGTCAAGCAACTAGTACCAAAGGAGTTCCACCATCGTCTCCACATGTTCCAAGAATATGACGCTTCTGTCCTGCCGCCCCACCGACCCTCTCATGACATTGAAATAGTGTTAGAGGAGGGTAAACGACCACCGTATGGACCCATCTATGGCCTGTCCCAAATTGAACTAAAAGCGCTACGAGAATATCTTGACGAGAACCTACCAAAGGGATTCATTCGAACCAGTGAGTCACCAGCCGGAGCACCTATACTGTTCGTAAAGAAAAGTGATGGAACTCTCCGACTCTGCGTGGATTATCGGGGCCTAAATGCAATTACGATCAAGAACCGTTATCCGTTACCCCTGTTGAAGGAAACTCTGGCCAAACTTTCAAAGGCATAATATTATACCAAGCTAGATTTGCGTTGGGGATATAATCAGATTAGGGTAGCGGAGGGGGATGAATGGAAGACAGCGTTTAGGACTCGGTATGGACATTTTGAATATACAGTCATGCCATTTGGATTAGCCAACGCCCCTGCCACTTTTCAACATTGGATCAATGATATCCTACGGCCCTATCTCGATCAATTTGTCACAGCTTATCTGGATGATATCCTGATATATTCGGAAACCCTGTCGGAACACAAGGAACACATTCAGAAGGTTTTGAAGGTACTTGATGAGAATCATGTTCACCTTAAACCTGAGAAATGTGAATTCATGGTCCAGGAAACAAAGTATCTCGGCCTTATTCTCACCCCTGATGGGAATAGGATGGACCCGAAGAAAGTTGTTGATGTTTTAGAATGGTCTATACCAAGGAATCTTCACGATGTTCAGGTATTTTTGGGTTTTGCGAATTTCTATCGACGGTTTATTTTAGGATATTCAAAAATTGTTGCTCCGCTTACAGCTCTGACCAAGAAAAATGTCAAATTCGAATAGACGGATGAAAGGGAGGAAGCATTCCAGACATTGAAAAAGATGTTTATATTGGCACCCATACTAATGCACTTTGATCCGGATCGGAAAATCGTAGTAGAAACCGATGCATCCGACTATGTTTCTGCTGGAATCCTGTCCCAACGCGACGACGAGGGAATTTTGCATCCAGTTGCTATCTTTTCTAAGAAGCATTCCCCGGCGGAATGTAACTATGAAATCTATGATAAAGAACTCCTAGCAATCATACGATGCTTTGAAGAATGGCGACACCATTTGGAGGGGGCACAATTTCCGATCGAAGTCCTAAGCGACCATCGAAATCTTGAATATTTTATGTCAACCAAGTTATTAAATCGTCGTCAAGCTCGTTGGTCTGAATTTCTATCACGTTTTGATTTCGTTATACAATTTCGACCAGGAAAGCAAGGGGCAAAACCGGATGCGTTGACTAGGAGGTCAGGTGACCTGCCTAAAGAAGGGGATGAACGGTTGACACATCAAAGTCAAGTGGTTTTGAAGAGGAGAAATTTGGATGGAAAGCTAAGTTTGTTCGCGGGTTCTTTTTCAAATGAATCCGCTGAAGGAATGTCCACTGTAGAGGAGTTGTTTTCAAATGCTTACCAAGTTGACAGTTTCCCGAACAAAGTCCTCGTGATGCTCCGGAATGGCGTCCGCCACTCGAACAAAATCTCCCTTGCCGAATGCACGGAAGATAACAATGGTCGGCTACTTTACCGTGGCGCACTCTATGTACCCGACGACAATGACCTTCGGCTAAGACTTCTAAAAGAGTATCATGACAAACCATCGGCAGGTCATCCAGGCAGAGCGAAGACTTTGGAACTCCTGAATCGAGAGTATTACTGGCCACAAATGCGGAAGTATATCGATCAGTATGTTCGGAATTGCAATGTGTGTGCCCGTAGCAAGGCACTACGCAATGCACCATATGGAGTACTCCGCCCGATGCCAATACCCGATGGACCATGGACGGATGTGTCAATGAATTTTGTTACCGACCTCCCGGAGAGCGATGGATACAATGCAATCTTGGTCGTGGTAGATAGGTTAACTAAGATGCGACACCTAATATCAACAACAAAGGAGGCGGACTCAAGGGAAGTAGCGAGACTGTATATTGACAATGTTTGGAAATTACATGCATTACCCGATACTATGGTATCCGATCGAGGGACACAATTCGTTGCGGAATTCTGGAGGTCTCTTTGCGACCGTCTGGAAATATCACCAAAGTTTTCTACCGCGTTCCACCCTCAGACGGATGGGCAGACGGAAAGGATTAATGCCATGATGGAACAGTACCTTCGGAGTTATGTTTCCTATCAACAAGATGACTGGACTCGATGGTTACCAATGGCTGAATTTGCGACCAACAATCACGTTTCAGAAACAACAAAGATATCTCCTTTCTTTGCCAATTTAGGACGAAATCCAAGAATGACGTTCGGTCCTTTGGAACATGGTAGGACGACAGCAGAGGATCAGGCTAATGGTATTGCACGGGAGATGAAGGAGGTATTAGATTTTCTACGAGATGAGTTGTACTGAGCACAAAGGATTCAAGAAGAGTCGGCCAATACGAGTCGGACTCCTGCCCCTCACTATCGTGTGGGGGATAAAGTTTTCTTATCAACACGCCATGTCCTCACTAAACGCCCTTCGAAGAAACTCGATTGGAAACGCATTGGACCATATATTGTGAAGCGGATCGTTAATCCTTATGCCTATGAGTTGGAACTCCCTCGTTCTATGAAAGTTCATCCCGTATTCCATGTCTCTTTATTGTCGTCTGCAGCAAACGATCCTTTACCAGGACAACAACAGTTACCACCACCGCCGGTCGAAGTTGAAGGACAGGAGGAGTGGGAAGTCGAGAGTATTTTGGATTCCAGGGATCGTCGAGGAAGATTTGAATACTTGGTTAAGTATGCCGGTTATAACGAAGCTTCGTGGCAGCCATTGTCGGATGTCGAACATTCGCCCGATATTGTCAAACGATTTCACGAACGATACCCACGAAAGCCTAAGCCTACCAGGAGATAGGCCGTAGAGGGGGGAGTGGTCTGTAACGGCAGCTAGTCGGATTGGCTATGTGAGTTGTCTGGGTACAAGGGAGAAGGATTATGTAGTGTGGTTGGGTTTAGTAAAGCAAGTTTCTATTATGTTATTTCTGTTTCTGTTATGTGAGGGTATGAGTCAG
Organism: Morchella sextelata; assembly: GCF_020137385.1. Classification (NCBI taxonomy): domain Eukaryota; kingdom Fungi; phylum Ascomycota; class Pezizomycetes; order Pezizales; family Morchellaceae; genus Morchella; species Morchella sextelata. The sequence goes on along the minus strand of NW_025408618.1, from coordinate 3,014,689 downwards.
CATTGGGATAGGGTATGGATATATAAGGGGAGCGTTGTCTCGTGATTTCTTGTTTCTCTTTCTTTCTCTTTTCTCTTTACGCAACCTCTGTACTTTACCGTTACGAATACTATTTGGTTCGTGCTACATCATAGGGTTTACCCGGTATACTAGACCAGGTACGACCACCCATAGTCCATAGTCCACAGTCCCCGTTCTTGCCTTAGGTGTACCCTTCGGCCCCATAGTCCATAGTCCACGAACTTCCTACGTCTACGTCTTCGCCTCGGTTGTATTCCTTGGCTTCATAGTTCCTACGTCCACAGTCCCCGTTACATCCTCGTCAAATTGAAGCCGTTCTTCAGGTCTATCTTTGCGAATATCTTAGCCTTGAACAACCTGTCTCTGAGCTCACTCATGATTGGCAGCGGGTACTTGTCCTTAACAGTGACCTTGTTCAATCCTCTGTAATTCACACAAATCCGCAATGTACCATCCTTCTTAGGAATGAACAATATGGGCGCTGCAGCAGGGCTATTGGATCTAGAGATCTTTCCTGAAGACAATTCTTTGTCCAGGTACTCTCGGAGGGCCTTCAACTCTGGAGCGGAACATGGGTACAGCGGGCCAAAAGGGGGAGCGGTGCCAGGCAAGAGTTTGATTTTCAAATCATTATAGAAATGCGGCGGCATTTCCCCAATCTTCTCTTGACTGAACACATCAGCCCATTCCCAGTATAGGTGGTGTATTTTCTCCGCAATATCACCTCCGTCCTCATCAAGCTACACTGAAGCAAACAATTGATAGACTGTCTCTTCTTCTGCCAGCATCTGATATGGATAGATGAGTTCAATCTTGATGGCTGCTGGGAGCCAATTCTGCTTGCAGGGGTCATTCCTCCAGCTCATGGTGTTGAGTTCCCAATTGAGTTCTGGGTTTTGCTTCCTAGCCCAACTAATTGACAGGTAACCGGTCATTCCTTCTTCCCAAATAGCCACTTCCTATCGCAGTGTCTCCTTATGATCTCCCATAATCATATAAACCAAATAAGTATAGTACACACCTCCTCCCATCATGACATCCCCTTGAGCATCAAACATTGTCAGAGGTTGTAACGGGGGTCTCTCCTAAGAGGAATAGAATAAAGTAGAATAGAGACGGCCGTGCAAGATAGACAATCAGGTTGCAGATTATTCAAAGATACTATCGCTAGAACTCAATAATCTTTAAGGGCTCTGCTACCGATAAGAACTTGGTTTTTCTTTCTGATGAAGACTCGAGAGAACAGGACTGAAGGGCGAGAATGAACCTGAGTACTTATACTCCGAAGGCTTCTATTCTCTGCTCCTAACTCCTTTACTAAGTTCCGGTGGGCCTTCCCTCAGTACCGGAAACAATACCGCCGCTACCCCGCTTTTCTCTAAGCGTCAGCAGGTGTTTCCGATGCCCAAGGCAACCACCCTTAGTCAAAGCCTTTGTAACACCTGCAGGCTTAGTTGTCACACAACCGAGACCTACATGAATGAGCTGACGCTCAAATGTAAGCTTAATCATTGCTGTAGAGCTTTCGCTTATTGTAGACTTCCCTAGCATAGTCCCTGCCTCTTCGGCGGTCATACAATGCTCAGAGGATACAGAGGATCACTGGACAATCAGAGCTTCACTCTGGCCGGTCTTCTAGACACTGGCGAGGCATAGACTCGTCAGTCATTGCTCCCATGAATAGATCCCCTTCCTAGCGCCCGGAATGTAGTTACTCTAACAGCTGGTAGCTAACCACACTGCCGGTACTTGCATATCACCGTGCAACTGGCTTCTAACAATAACTCTCAGCATGTAACCGGGCCCTGTGTGTACTCATACACCAGACAGTTGAGATGGCTCCGTTACAGAGGTTGATCCGGCCGCACTAAGGGGATTCCATGTTTCCTGACAAAACTCTGGTTGAGGATAGCTCCTCTACAACCGGTGTCAAACAGGAAAGACCTTTGGGCGCCTTCATCCTTTTATCACGGGGACCGTAGGCGATAGACTGTGGTGCCAAGGAATACAACCTAGGTAGTGACGTAGACGTGGACGTAGACGTAAAGGTATGCTTTGACTATGGACTATGGGTGGCTCTACCTGGTATGATAAACTGATTGGAGCCCTATGACGTAGTGCGGACAAAGAATAGTATTCGTGGAATAAATACAGAGGTTACGTAGGGAAGAAAGAGAAGAAGGAAAACAGACAAAAGCACGAGACAACGCCCCCTTATATATCCATCCATAATCCAACGATGACTAATACCTTCGCATAACAGAAACCCAAAGAACATAACAGAAATCCCTATTACAAATCCTAATTCCACTACACAATACCTCCTTCCCTCATCCCAGTTCATCACCTAGCCGAAATACATAGCTGCCGTTACACCTTTCCTTTGACCGTCCACGACAGTCCTGCCTTCAGTATAGGTCTTTTTCCATGTATTGGTTAGGAGGGAAGCCTCTGTTCCAACCTTCTTTGCTTAACAGCGGGTTCTGAACTCGTTTCTCTTTGTCTTTTCAACATAGCTAATAGCTTCGGGTACTCCTAAGATCAAAGATCCTTTGGTTCTATTCCCAAGCGATAATATAGCGGGTATGATGTGTAGTAGTTTTTTTGGTAGCGGTTTTGGAAGTGTCTTTGTAGCAAATGTAACTTTCGTAGAGCACTGACAGACTAGCTGTTTCGGGTCTTAAACCTATCCTCAGAGTGCTTGTAGCAATCAAATAGGCGGAAACACAATCATAATTTTATTCAAGAGAAACATAGAAACCAAAAAACCCATATAAAAGAAAACTAGTAAACATAGACTCAAAGAGACATTTTTCTACCAGATGATTTCATTGTCCGAATCTTACTCAGGCTGAAATACAAAATCTTCTGTAACTTCCGGGAGTACAACAATTGGATCCTCTGCCACAACAGCACCCACTTTAGCCTTCTTCTGAGAGTTGGACTTGCAATTCCCTCTTTTCCGCTTTTGTACTCTCACTGCTGCCACCCTGACAACAGTAGGTTCCTTGTACGAACAATCGGTCCATTTGTATCTGAACTTGATGCACTATTGCAGAAGTCAGTCTACGCACTGTACCAATAGGGAGTACCGAAAGGTCATACCTTCAAGCATACTTCTGCTTTCCTTCTTTCTTCTAGAATATTCCTGGGATACTGTTACAGGCATGCCAAGTATTTACGGGAATAGAAGAAAGGCTAGTAGATGCTCCTAATACTCTCTAAGTACTAATGTCAACTCTGGTTCGCACCCACGAGGTGTGGTGCAATTAATATACGACTAAAATACGGAGTTGTAAAAAACACATTTTCGACCCCAATAATAACCTCCGGAGCATCAAACCGCCGGAGGGGAGTGCTTTTGGACCGGTGGATATATGAGGGACAGCTGGAAGCAATCAGATCGAAGATCAGACCACTCGAAGTGTATCGGCGCAAGCTACCAGCCGACCGAGTACCTATCGGCGGTACCTGTAGGCATGAGAGGACTCTGCTATCATCAGCAAACTCTGCTATTCCTCAGGGCGCAGCGCCTACGCCCTGGGCGCCAGGCACGCCAGGCGCCGCCAGGGCAGAGTGCTCGTGCCAGGCGTCGCCAGGGCAGGGTCCTCACGCCAGGCGTCGCCACAGCAGGGTGCTCGCGCCAGGCGTCGCCACAGCAGGGTGCTCGCGCCAGGCGTCGCCATAGCAGGGTGCTCGCGCCAGGCGTCGCCACAGCAGGGTGCTCGCGCCAGGCGTTGCCACAGCAGGGTGCTCGCGCCAGGCGATCCTAGCATCCGCGCCCGACGCCCCCAGAGCAGTATGTTCTCTGTCTGGCAGCACCAGGGCGCATAATCGTCTATACACTCCGCCAGAGCGCAGTGCCAATCATCTGACCACGTCAGAGAAGAGAGCTTTTCACGACTGCAACTCGAGCACTCGCTCCAGCAGAGCTCTCGATCCAAGCAGAGCACTCGCTCCAAGCAGTCCGCTGTCAGAGCAGCATATTCGTACTCCCTAATGAGCTTCTTTGCACTCGCTAATGCTACTGTCTACAGAGTACTCTGAGCGATATCACCTACATCCATAAAGCACCCAGCAATGCTCTCTCCGCAATCTTCTCTAGGCGCGTCGTGCACTTTCACGCGTCATGCACCTCCAGGCGATATGGTGCTCGTCCTGAGAGCACCCGGCGATGCTCTCTCCGCCATGACACGCCTGGGTATGCCTCCTGCGTCTGAAGAACGATCAACTAATGAGTTTCCGCCCAGGGACTGGCAACGAATCACGGACGTGTCGGGGCCCGCCAGGAGACAGCGTCAGCGCCCTGACAGCACTCGTCAGTAATATCTGCGCCAGGAGATCAAATCACAACGAGCTGCTCGCCAGGCGCTGCCAGAGCATATCGCTCACGCCTAGAGAGCACTCGTCAGTACTATCTGCGCCAGGAGAGCATTCTCAACGAGCTGCTCGCCAGGCACCGCCAGAGCATATCGCCCACGCCAAGACACTCTTCGTCAATGAGTTTTTCCAGGCACTGCCAAGAGATATTGCTCACGTCCGGAGAGCACCACGAATGCTTCCATAGCACTGACCAATGCTCGTAGAGCTGCGGAAACATCTTTAATAATACTATTCAAGGTGGGACACCCCCCACTTAGACCCATATGAATCGATACGCTTTCTTCAAAGGCAAGGTAGGCATCGCCGGTCCCTCAAACGATATCTCACGTGGGTATTCTTCACGCCGCTGAACGGTCAGTCGCGGAATACTGATACGAGCACTGTCGTGTATACTGGAGATGGCTACCAAACCTTTGACGAACGTGTATGTATCTGTCGATTTGTGAAAGGCATAAGCCTTGAGGTTGAGGCCATGGTACGGCTCGTCTGAAAAGCTCAATGTCCATGCATAAGCAGCAAACATGGACTGGAAAAAGGTGCAGGATGACTTTACTGGTCGGAAGACCAATGCCTGCCTACCGCGCCCTCCTGGAGCTGGCTTGCTGGATAGTCAGCCTCAGATACTGAGCGGCCGATACTCACCTCCCTCTTCCAATCCGCATGCGTACTAGCAGAACGACACGAATTTTGAATTAGACGGTCCTATTGGGTCTAACATTCCACTCGTAGAGCTCTCGCCACTGCCCTCAGAGCATTCACTGAATAGCACCCGGTATTCCTCTCATATCACTGGATAGCACTCGGTATTCCTCTCATATCACTGGATAGCACTCGGTAATCCTCTCACATCACTAGATAGCACTCGGTAATCCTCTCACATCACTGGATAGCACTCGGTAATGCTCTCACTGGATAGCACCCGGTAAGCCTCTCACATCACTGCATAGCACTCGGTGATCCTCTCACATCACTGCATAGCACTCGGGAATGCTTTACAGCATTCAACTGAATTCATTCCACGTACGCAAATCTATCCTAGTATTTACCAGCCAATTGCCAGCATCCACCTCGAACAAATGGGCCATTCCTAATATACTCCGAATATTCACGACCCACATCCTCTTCCTCCTCCTCCTACAGACCTTCAGCAGCCCATGTGAGCTATCAGCGATACCACGATCCTTCGCCTCAAGCAGCTCAACTACACATAGTCTATGTGCGCGCCCTGTGCTATCCCGCACCTTGAACAGAGCCTCCACACGTCCTGGTAAGCGTCCCCGAAACACTCCCCACTGCTCTGAGGAACCTACCGATACCCATGCCCAATCCTTTCTTATTTTCCCCTTCCTAAAAGATGCTGTTCCCGTACACCTGATGTTGTGAACCTCGTATACGTCAGGCCTTTGGAAGATTGGTATCGGAACCTGCAAGCATGTGAAAACCTCCACCCGGCGCTCCAACATGCTCTCAGAGCTTCCGGCAAAGCTCTGAGAGCATCCCGCATCCTCGGCATACTCCTTTATCAGGCGATATAGCGTGAGATGGCTCATTTGCAGTCCGTCTGCCACGTTGAAAAGTCTTTCCGATTTCGCGGAGGGGTTGCAAAGACGCTTCAGGGGCAGTCCGCTTTCTACTATTGAGCGTTCATTTGGCGTTTTCTTGCGGTCCTCGATCTTGAAAATGTCGAGCAACTCCTTGAGGTTATCCCGATGGCTCCAGAGGATGTCGTCAGTGCTCTCAGAACCTCCGACGATGTCTTTCAGATTCAGAATTCGAATCTCTAACGCCAATCGCCTCCCTCCATAGTCCAGTATCTGCGTCGCAGCATCAACCTTGTTGGACGCTCTGTAAGCTTCTTTTACCTGCCGTACATGGGCAAGCTCGCTGACGTCCGTGGAGTATTGAGGAATGCTACCAAAGCGCTCAACGTGCTCCCGGTAGTGCATTAAGACGTGCAATTTGATGAAGTTGAAGTGCGATCTTTCCCGAATCTCCCGGATCTCCTCCAAGCCTCGCTGGGTGCTCTGGGAGCCACTAATTGCTTTCGTTCGATCTCTCGCATCCTTTAACGTCTTCTTGTACGCCCTGAATTCTAAAAAGATATCCTTGTGTTTATGGAAATCCTCGAGATAGCTCTCCATATAGTCCAGTGTGCTCGTTGTATGACTCCCATATTGCGCCATTAAGTGGAAGTCTATTAGGCTTCGAACGCATTTCAAAGCTTTTGCGAAGTCGCTCCTGACAGCCACTCCCGGGTTTCTCAGAGCAGCCGCGAGTGCTCCTAGAACGACCCGCCCCAGATTCCGCATCTCTTTCCCTTGCCATTGGGTGGTAGAACGATATGCCTTGTTTGGTACTGCTAGTCCAGGGTAAGGCGCAATCGAAGCCCAAGCTTTGTCGAATTCCTCCAATCGATGATGCTTCTTCAAGAAACCCTGAATCCACTCCATCATGTGCTTCAACATCCCCAGGTAAATATTGTGCAGTATGTCCGGTTTATTGAGATCGTACGGATTAACCCTCGGCATACCCCAGAAAGCATTGAAGAGTGTTTTGACGGATCTCCCAACAAGGTATTCTACCGGTTCTAGATTGCCCGGGTTCTCGCCAAATAGCTGTACCCTCTCCCTGTAGTCCTCGTGATTGCGCATAGAGCTTCGACGAGTGCTCCCAAGATTGTGAAACTCCACCTCGCATCTCGGGCAAGCACTAGTGCTAATGTTTTGCAAGTTTGAATGCTCGGGTTGATCGGCGATCCAGCCCGAGAGCACCGGAAAGCATAGTCGTTCGTAGCCGTCGGCGCATTTGATTAGCTCGCCCACCTGAGAGCACTCGCGAATGCTTTGAAAGATCTCCCCAAGGGCACGATGCAGTGCCATTTGACTCTGACGTCTTAAAACGGAATTAGCGAGTGTTGTATTCTTTCCGAGCTTCGGTGGCACTGGTAGCAGCCCTAGGAGAATGAATGAATGCCCTGTGGGCTTGTTGCGCACCGACGACTTGATGTTCCCGATGGTAAGATAGATTGGCCAGGCTTTCTTGTCCCCGCTGAAATTTGTCAGATGTGTGCCATCCGACGCGCAGATAATTGGTACGACAGTGGACCCCTCCGGTAACGTATTCTGTCGAGAAGACATTAGCGACTGCTCCTGTAGCATCATCGACTGCTCATAGAGCACCTCAAGTTGACAGGGTGAAGTTTACGGACCTGTATCTCCCACCACCAATCTCCTGTATGCATTTCCCCGTACATTCGCTCGCCGAATTCATTATGCTCCACCACGGGCGAATACACCAATGACTCCCGGAAGGCACGTTGCCCTAGAAGATATCGGACGACTACCATTGGATCCCGGTAGTAGTAAGAGATCTTCTCCCCCCCAATATCCACCTCCGAATGATTCCAGCTCGCCTTTCCCAGTATATCGTTCATTTCCTCCAACCTCTTGATAAAACCCCGCCCAGTGCTGTAGGAGCACTCGCCACTACTCGGCGGAGCGTGTAGAAAGAAGCTGTCGATGTTCCCCTGTGAGGCTTTGGACAGTGTGAAATAGCGTGCTATTCTGAACTCGTATGCTGACCGGAATGGGTGCCATGGGTATTGGAGAAGGCTCTGTGAGCACTCGTCGTAGTCCTCCGAGCGGTAAAGTGGCTCTCCAGCACCCTCGTAAACTGTCGTAGATGCCCTACTATGCCCATTTGAATCGCCATCTGCCTCTTCCATCACGAAATATGATTCGGATTCGAGGTCCGAATTGTTACCCGAATCTTGGTCGAAAATGTCCGACTCTGAATCGTAATGCGTGTCTGAATAGTAATCGGGAATGCTCTCTGGGCTCTCGTCAGTGTTGTCGGGGGTCTCTGCAGGTTGATCGTGCTCCAGCAGTGAATATTGATTTCCCAGCCATTCATCTGCTTCCAAAGGATGGATCGTTCGAAGATGTCTGTCAAAATTCGCGGAGGAGCTGTACCTCTTGCTGCAAAAAGGGCAAGACGATTTCATTGGACTCGAGAATTTGCAGTCTGCCAAGGCGGAGGCTCTTTCCTGCAGGCGGTGCAGAGTGCTCTACGAACGATTTGTCATCCAATGAGGCTCTCGCCGCCAAGCGGTTGTGCAGAGTGCTCTACAGAGTGCTCGCTGCAGAGCGCTCGCCAAGTGATTGTGAGCCTTGCGCTCGCACCTCCACCATAGCGAGGCTGATTTTGACGTCATACATCTCCAACGGAATAATGCAAACACAAACACAAGCATACAACGAGAAGAAACAACAATCACCACAATCATGCCGCCAACGATGCTCCGTTCTACCCTCTCAGCATTCGCTCTCTCTCTCTGAGCACTCGCGGATGCTATTCAGATCATGGAGAGACCATTCTCACCGCCAAATTCGATACTAATATCGGATATGCGCTCAGAGGATACACACTCTCCGACTCAGCTTCATAGCGCACAGAGCCCCGACACCAACAAGAACACAAACACCAACCCAACATAGGAATCCAATCGACACCACTGTTGGTACTACCGTCAGAGCATTCCCGAGTACGCCTAGAGCATTCATCTACGTCATTCAATTGAATCAAACCTCCAGAGTAGAATCTTCGAGTGCGCCTAGAGCATTGATCTACGTCATGTATTGGAGCAAACATTCAGCACGGCTTGGAGCACCATATGCAGCACTGGTGGGAGCGCCCGGGGGTGCTCGTACAGCACCCGAGGATGCTCGTACAGCACCCGAGGATGCTCGTATAGCACACGGGGGTGCTCTCGGAAGCATGATGAGCCCTGGAATAGCTGATTGTATTCGGTATAAGAGCACCCTTCTCCTCCTTCCAGATCGTGAGAGCTTCCTAACCATCTTCCAGCGCTACCTATCACTTCAAGCCCCTCCCTGCTATCTAAGCTTTCAAGATACCTCTTGAAAGCGCATTCAGCTCACGTTTCAAGTTTAGGCTTCAACTTGAAGTTTCAAGTTTCGTTTCAAGTTCAAGCTTTCAAGCTGCACACCTAGCGATCATATATAAGATGGTATATCCTCCTTAATCCTATTGCTTTCAGAACCATACTCATCACATATTCACTATAGCCTTCATCCTCCCCTCAGGGCACTCCAGAGCGCTCACAGAAGAAGCGAGATCGCGATCCAGACACCGACGAATCAGATAGCAAAAAACGCCGAAGGAAGGAAAGGAAGGAGAAGAAGAAGGAGAAGAAGAAGGAGAAGAAGGAGAAGAAGAAGGAGCAGAAGAAGAACGAGAAGTCCTCCCCTTCCTCGTCTCGCAAAGAGCAGAAAAGCCTCCAGCCTATCCCAGAAGAGATAGAAGAGACACCCCCGCCGCAGTCGTCGTCTTCCCGGAAGCATCCCCGAGTGGTTTCAAGCTCCCGACAGCACTCGTCACCGCCCCCTCGGCACTCGAGACTCTTCCCAAAAGAGTGGGAATCAGTGCAATCTGAAGCCGAGTCCGACAGCGAACGTTCCGCAGCAGGCACAGCAGCAGGCCCAGCAGGCCCAGCAACACACTCCGCAAAGCGACCAGCAGCAGGGACAGCAGCAGGCCCAGCAGCAGGCCCAAAACCCCAAGGAGGACGAGCACTTCAACGAGTCTCCAGCACTTCCCCAGAATTGGGCAGCTCGCCGCCACAACCGTCGGCCCCTGTCCGTAGAACCGTACTCCCAGTTGGTGCCCCTGCTCCAGAAGCAGTCGCCAGTGCTTCACAGAGCTCTCAATCCCGAGGTCGCCGTCGGCTACCAATACCTAGTTCCCCTCCACCGGCAGAGCAGAGGCAAAGCCGCAGAGATCGTGCCCCAGAAACTCCCTCGCGTGCTCAGGTAACATACGCCAGTGCTCCAGAAGCATCATCCCCAATCTCTCAAGCCCGATACCCCGGCAGAATGACTGAGGCAAACAAAGCAAAGATGGCTTTAGGTTTGATCAACCTCCCTAAATTGTACACTAACATCCGCAACAGCCTCAAAGCGGAGATGCAGAACACCGGTTGGGTCAACAAAACCGTTTCCGGAGCAGCAGCGTTCGATGCTCTATGCCTCCATGTGTTGAACATACGCCCTCTCCGTGGTTTCCTGCCTATGTGGAACGGAGGCGATTCCGCAACCCGCAGAGCACTCGCGGACGCTTTGAAGTGGCTCATCGGTGATGTTGGGCAGAAGGAAAAGCTATCGAGGGGGCAGGGAAATCGCGAGTATAAAGAAGTTGCTGACGATAGCGATGATGATGAGGACGGTGGTCTGCCCGCCCAACGCTCTAAGAAGCGTAAACGGGACCCAGTGTCCGCAGATCTCGATAGACCTTCCATAATGGTTACGGTGGTAGACCCGGATGCTCTAGGAGCATTCTCAAGGGTTGCCCCGCCCCCTATCTATGACTGGAACCATCGACGAAATCAGAATTCGTTCATTGGAGTTCTGACCAAGATAACGTTTCCAGGGCTCTGCAATTTGATCCTGAAGCACACCCCACCCGGCAGAGCAATCAGGAGTATCTGGGGAGCACTCGATAACGTTCCACCGGCATCCAATCCTCCTGTTCGGCCGATGGAGGTGCAGATCACTGATTCGGAAGAGGTCGAGGGTTGGTTGAAGAATAGCGTTGGCAGGCCTCGGAGGATACTGGCGGTACTCCACAGAGCGGGCGCGGGTGCTAATTTGGGTGGTGCTGAAACACCGCCGCTGACACGAGCATTCCCTCATATCGAGGAAGACGATTACACCACGATCGATATTCCAGCAGAGGACTCTGATTACGAGGAGGGAAATCACCGCATCAATGCTAAAGGACTGAGGGTATATTTGCCCAGAACTGATGCCAGTAATCAAAGGCTAATCCAGACTCTTGTTAGACGTCGCGATAGACAGCAGGATGCTATCGACGACTTAGACCCCAAATACCTGAGGAAGTATCCTCTGGGTGTAGGGGTTGCTGACGCAAACTTTGCACAGGGAGTAATCTGGACGCCTGCCGGGATAGCAGCCAAGAGAGCTGCTGACGCACTCGCGGCTGCTGCTGGAGGCGGTGGTGGTGGTGGTGGTGGTGGTGGCAATCCTCCTCCGGGCGGTGGTGGTGGTGGTGGTGGTGGTGGTGGTAATCCTCCTCCGGGCGGTGGTGGTGGTGGTGGTGGTGGTGGTAATCCTCCTCCGGGCGGCGGTGGTGGTGGTGGTGGTGGTGGTAATCCTCCTCCGGGCGGACCTCCTCCTCCTCCTCCTCCTCCTCCTCCTCCTCCTCCTCCTCCTCCTCCTCCTCCTCCTCCTCCGGGCGGACCTCCGGGCGGTGGTGGTAGTGGTGGTGGTGGTGGACCTTCTGGAGGCGGTGGTGGAGGCGGTGGTGGTGGTGGTGGTGGAGGTGGTAGGCCAGCTGGAGGCGGTGGAGGCGGTGGTGGTGGTGATGGTGGTGGGCATCATTAGTCTCCTTTGGTATAGTCTCTCACCACTCTTCCTGCGGATTTCTCACTACTAACCTTTGAAAAGCTGTACAGATTGCTCTCTGAGCACTCGCGACTGCTACTGAGATGGAGGAGGTGCGGTACGATTTTATGTTTTGGATTTCCTTTGTCTTGCGAGCATATATGAATTGATGGGTTTTTGAATAGCAGTATGGAGTGCTCTCTGAGCACTCGCGAGTGCTACTGAGATGGAGGTGCTGTACGATTTGATGTTTTGGATTTCCTTTGTCTTGCGAGCATATATCAATGGATGTGTTTTGTCGTATTAGATGAGATTAGATGAGATTAGATGAGATTAGATTAGATTAGATTATTCCGTGTCGTAATTGCATTGCTTTTATTTCAGAGTCGAGTCAAACTCCTAGATTGCTCTCAGAGCACTCGGTATTGCTTCAGAAAGTGCAAAGTGCAGTAAAACGAGTGATTACAAATGATGCGGTTGAGCGGATCCCTGCCGTAGGAGGATTAGCCGTGCAAATTCTTCTTGATTAGCGGCGCAAATTTTCTCGCCAAGAATTGATTTCTAATCAAAGATACCGCGAGTGCTCCTAGAGCACTGAGGATATTCCTGCTAGCCATCAGAATGGCTCCCACCAAGCGCTCCTCCGGTTCAGCACCTCTTGCCCCAAAGCGCCCACGACTCCCAAGACGACCTGAAGAACATGAAGATTTACTGACTGACGAGTCTGAGATACCTTGCCGACCATTGACTCCACTGCCAGCCCGCACTCGGAGTAGTCAGTCGACAACCGCCCCAATAGCGCGTAAAGGGCTTCTGTGTTCTACCGACACATCCACTGGAAGAAGCAGCCCTAGAAGGGTAGAATTCCATCTCCCCGATGGCAATACTGACAGCGTTGAAGTGCAGGAGCATCAGGAGGATGTGCCAGAGGTGGAGGAAACCGCCGATACCAGCCACTCGGAGTATGATGACTCCCCAGAGAACGCCCAGGAGAGCTCTGAGGAGAACCTGGACGACCCGGAGGAGTCAGAAGAACCTCAAGCCTCCACTCAGCAGAGATCCCAGAGTACGGGGAAGAGGCCTCGTACAGTGCAGCCGACTACTGCCAGAGCACTGGGCAATGCTCGGAGGAGACCAACCGGAGCGGTAGCGGAGGTTATTGCTTCCTCCGACGTGTCGGTGGATGTGGTACAGGTTCGACTCCATCCCACCCATTAATGTTAAGGAGAAAACGCTAACGATTTAGAGGGGAGCACGTCCGGGTGCAAAGGTAGTACGGAGAGCAGCTCCCACTTCGGCACCCAGCCAGAATGCATCCCAGAGAGCACCGCCAATACCCACACAGTCTAGGCCTTCTGAACCTGTTTATTATCATGATTACAGCTCTTCGACGCGCCATATCGATCTTTCCTCATTGCGCTCTCGATACGGGGAGTCCTCACCTACTTACCGCCCCTATCGTTCCTCCCCGCCTTTTGAGGGCGTTGGCGAGAGCTCTATGAGCAGTCCCCGGATTCCCTCAAGCCCTCAGGTATATTTACCAGAAGCGCAACCAAGAGTCTACGATATTGCACAGCTTTCGTCGTCTATTAGGGAAGGAAATGCTCCTATAGCAGAAAGCGAGGTTAGTAGTATTCCCGATAGCACTGACGACCGCTTTGAGAGCACTGTTAACATTCATGCGAGCAACCTATCTCAGAGATCCTTGTTACCTAGCTCGAGGAGTGCAAACGTTCTCTCAATGCAGGCTCAGAGGATTGAGAAGGAGTGCAGCACGCTAATCGGGGACCACACTCCTCTACATGAGCCTTTTCCACCTGCAGCGAGGCTTTCGGTACTGGTAGTGAACATGTGGGCAGCTGCCAGTCGCAGGGTGGGATGTGCGGTAGATCTGGACGAGGTCGTTATCAAACAGGTGAATGCCCTTGAAACGTTGACGAGTGCTCTGGAAGCGTAATTGACAACGATAGGTCAGAAGTCTACACTCCCGAGTCCGTTCGCACTTGATGCACGAGGTTAAAGGGCGCCTGGCGGATTCGACCATCTATGGGCTTGGAAAGCTCTCGAGTCCTGAGGCGAGGGCTGCTCAAGTAGAGTATCTTTTAAAGAATGATCGCTTCTTGAGCCCTGCGCAGCATTACGAGGTATGATCAATCCCTAGAGAGCACCCGGGGGTGCTAAGAGAGCACTCGGGTGTCAATGACCAGAGAGCACTCGGGTGTCAATGCTCGGAGAGCACCCGGACACCCGGAATGCTTGGAGAGCACTCGCGAACGCTGCTAACAGATACTAGACCTACCGTCTACGGTTTCTTGCGCCAGAGATTATCGACATATTGTACTATAAATACTTTGATGGGGTCAGGATGCGAGGGGTAAAAGACCCCGAGTTCCTAGAGCGGATTACCCCTACATTTATTTGCCTGATATCCACTGCAATTTGGCATGGCATTCGGGCATGGTCAACGGGAACATACGTGAAGCCTGACCATTTCCAGTCACAGAATGAGAGTGTTGTCAGTAAGCATCCCTGATCCCCTTACAGCTATAGCGAGTGCTTTGAGAGCAGTAACAGATGCTCCCAGAGCTATAGTGGATTCGCGCGCTGACATTGCACACGAGTAGAAACGTTCAATAGGATGAGCAACACATGGAAGGGGAGGAGTAGGCAGAATCAGGAGGCAACGTTGGAGGTGATCAAGGATAACCTCCGGGAGAAGGTATGCTATAGATGGGTGCTACAATGGCGGAGCGCTCTTCTGCATACGGAGGCTAACCTTGATAGATACGAGAGAAGAAGGGTATCACTATTGAGGTGATACCGGAAGATGGATTTAGCGAGGACGACGAAGCGTTAGCGGCGGATCTTGCGGCATTCCGGAATGCTCGGAGAGCACCCCCGAGTGCTCCAGGGGATATCTCCGACAACGGTGGCGGCCAGGAAGAGGTGGTTCAGGCTCAACTTCGGGGCATTGAAGCGGAAGAGGAAGGCGAGGAGGATGAAGATGAGGATCGCGAGGGAGGGGAGGAGGAAAAGGATCTCTAGGGCACCGGCGAGTGCTTTGGAGCGCAATGGCGAGTGCTTTGGAGAGCAGCGGCGAGTGCTTTGGAGAGATACCTATATACCTGTATTATATTCGATTGGCGATTTCAAGACGCTTGTAGTGTTAGTATTTAGTAATAGAATCACGGTTTTGGATGCTCTGCAAAGCAGTGCCTACTAAAGCAAAGAGTAGTATGCCTGGTAAAAACATGGCGCTGAAAGGTAAAATGCGGTGCGTCGGGCGCCGCTGGAGCAGTCGGGAGTGCTCCAGAAGCATTAGTGATATGCCCAGGAGTCGTTAGAGAGGTTCAGGAGCGGACAAAACGCTTCCTGAGGCGTCGCGAGAGCTCCAGGAGCGTCCAGGAGATAGGTAGTAGTCTCAGGCGAGAGAACATTCCGTCGAGAGAGCGTCAGGCGAGAGAGCATTGCGTCGGGGTAAGCGTATCACTGTCGGGGCGCGTTGGGAGGGCTAGTGCGCGCCAGGGCGCGCGAGTAGCCTAGTGCGCGCCAGGGCGGAATGCTAAGCGCCAGGGAGCGCCAGGAACGCTCTGCTGCTTCTCTGGAGAGGCAGTTTGTCTACCGAGCGCCCTGGGCGCCTCGAGCGTCCAGAGCGTCTGGCGGAGGTTGCGGGTTTGCTGATGATGTGGGAGAGCGATTTGGGAAGAGGCGTGAGTAGGTAGCCTTGCCGTCGGAGACCTATGAGCAGCCGACACTAATGATTATCCATCAGACGGCCGATGGAGAGGAAACATCGACAGGGAAACATGCATTAGAATGGGTAAATAGGTTGAGGAGTTTCAGCGGGCTTAGGAGTTTGGGTTACGGGCTTAAGAGTTAAATGTTCTTGGTTGTTTTCAAGGTCTCGTACAGGTTCCGATTGTATTCTGTATTATTAGTAGACGGGGTCCTCGAGATATATGCGAGAGACATAAATACGGTGTCATTCACTGACTAGCTAAACCATCATCGGCAAAATCAGAGTCTTAATAATATAAATTGTTGATACCCAAGTTACAACTCTATTTGACTTTACAATTCTATATACTCTACTCTATAGTGACTTCATACTCTACCTGGACTATTATGTCGAAGAAGGTTGATTACCATCCGCTAACTCTAGTGAATCTTTATTGATAAAGTAGCTCGCGGGGCCCATATCAGACTCAGGAGATTCCTACTCAACGTTGACTTTGGAGACTTTGGAGACTTCTACCTTTGTAGTTGTTAACCGAACTCTGATCTCTGAGTAGTGTACTCTTGTAGCCTGGCACGCATCCCTCACACATTGCTCCCATGAGTAGATCCCCTTCCAACACCCAGAATGTAGTTATTCTAACAGCTGGTAGCTAACCATACTGACAGTACTCACATATCACTGTGCTACTGGCTTCTAACAATAACTCTCAGCATGTAACCGGGCCCTGTGTGTACTCATACACCAGACAGTTGAAATAGCTCCATTACACCGTTAGTCTCCTATTATCTTAGCTAGAGCGAGTCTCCTAGAATAGACATCATCATGCCCTCTGATTTGTTTTGCTTACACTAAGCGAGAATGAATCAGAACACTACGTGTAGCCTACAACGTCAAAGGAAGGAGAGCATTATGTTCGCTGGAAAAATCTAAATCAAAAAATTGATGAACATGTCTGTATCACTTTCTTCAACAACCTGCGACAACAACCATCTAGAACTCCAGAGTTGAAAGGAGCCCGCATTGAAAAGCTCTTCCACTTGTCTAACGGCCTTAATTCTCCGTAGGAATCTTTTCTTATCTAAATAGCGAGGCATGGCGATTGACAGGTCTTGATACAGGAAACATCGGGCAAAAAAAAACACTTCAACAGTTACTACAACAGGTGCGGACCTTCCTCTTTTGAAAGTTCTACTCTCAACCGCCCTCAGAACGAGTTGGGCCAGTTGAAGTCAGGAGGTTTTCTTCAACCGCACCCTAAAAACCTCAACCTCAACCTCAACCGCCACTTCAACCGATTTTGATTACCATTATTCTACTGTGCAAAATCTAAACCCTCTTAATTAGCAATCATGACCTCAAAGCTGCATACACCGTGACAACGACAGCCACCTTTGCCTGTATGTACTAGATCCTTTTGCCCGCCCGAACTGGGTCAATGCCCAGGATAGAATCATGTGATATCACTCGGCCCCTTGGCGCCGAGATTTTCGCTGAGATAAGCTACAGGCGTAGAGTATTTACAACATTCTTATTTTACTCTTTAAAAACACCTATCCATATATAACTTTCAAATAGATAGCTATGAAAATCTCTGAAAGGAAAGTGCCTTCGTCTTTACAGATTTTGTGGTGGGGATCGGGTGCACTACCATATACATACCACATGTACCTACATGTATGTAGTTTAGCCCGAAGAATACCGCTATCCTTGTCCCCTAAGCTCCCGGAGCCTTCCCAGAACTTGACTTTTCGCAAAAATCACAAGCAAATCTAGATGTAGCTTGATTGTCATTGCCCGCCCACCCGAAGACCACTACCAGTGGCAGTGTGTACCTACATTTAACCTGAGTATGTATGTACTAGTCGGATGCGTACTAACCGGCCAGCTGCTACACACATGTGGCTCTTTTTTTTTGCCTTGTTTTTCGTTCGGTTTTCCGTTTTTTTTTCGCTACAAAAATTTTTCCTTTAGACCCTCCTCATTGCAAGTTCGGAATTCCTTTTGCCGATCCCTCCACGATCGATAAAACAGATTCTTTCCGCTCACACGACTGTCACTTCACCCCATCCTCCACCATCTTCCAACTCTGCAATCCAAGTAGAGTTGTCCCGCGTCTCTTACTTAGGTATATACTTCGTATACTAAGTCTTTACAACAAGGTCGGCTGAAATTATTATCTTACCTCGAAGGAGTTAGTAGAAGGAAAGAAGGAAGGAAAGAAGGAAGGAAGGAGGAAGGAAGGAAGGAAGGAAGGAAGGAAGAAAGAAGGAAGGAAGGAAGGAAAGGGAAGAAGGAAGGAGAGAAGGAAAGAAAGAACGAACAGGGGAAGGAAACAGGAAGAGAAAACAAGCACAAAACAAAAAGGGAGCACTGAGGGCAAAAAGTTTGAATAAACCAAAAAGAGAGGCAGCCGAAGCGAGAAAGGAGTCTTTTCTTCCCTAGTCCTAATCAGCATCCCCATCGAAAATGAAGGTTTTCGAATCCTCTTGCACTTTTGATTATCCCTGGGCCAACGTCTCCGTCGCAAATTGGAGGAAATACTGCGCATGGAACACCCAGAGCACCCATGTTGTTGCGGTTGATACACTATCAAGGAGTGTGGATCCTTCAACTGGTGTAGTGAGTTTTTACTACCCCAAAGCTTTAATTCAGTTACTGACTGGAAACCTCAAAATAGCTCCGGACCGAGCGACTGATCACATGCAAACAAAGCGCACCACGATGGCTGATGAAGTTCGTTGGCGGAACAGAGGAGTCATTTGTTCGTGAAGTATCAGAAGTCGATCCATCGAAACGCACAGTAACCCTCCGATCAACGAACTTAACCGGATCGAACTTTGTCTCGGTGCAAGAGACTGTGATCTACTCACCTGATCCCATTGCTCCCGAATCGAAGACTCTTTTCAGGCAAGATGCTCAGATAACCGCTTATGGCGCGTTTTCGAGGCTATGCGGTGCTATTGAAGATTGGTCGGTAGAGAGATTTGGTCAGAACGCGATGAAAGGCCGTTTGGGGTTCGAAGCGGTGTTGGAAATGTCTGCAAAGGCATTTCGAGAGATGAGGTCTGAGGAAGCCAAAATTTAGATGGGATGGGAGTGCTTTGCAATCAGGGGGAATCTCGAGGACGAATACCTCTCACCCTTTAGCATCCTCCTATTCTATAGACCTCAATTACACCTAGATCAACGAAGCATATATTCTGCATAGGGGAGGGTGGGGGTTTGGATCCTTTCATTTTTGTATTTTATTTACCACTGTTCCTTTTCTTTTGTATCGTGCTTTTGGAGTTTGGACAAAAGTTTTCTAGGTATGAGATTTACTGGCGCTGTTTTTGTTTTTCTTTTACGATATGAGCCTGGAATTCAAGAGATTTCTTTAATTCTATGGTTTGATCTTATTTCTCCTCCCCTACTTCCCTTAGACTTCTTTATGAACAACAGGTAGCCGCGGTGTGGGGTAAATATCAGCCATGTATCTAGATTTTTGCCTGGACATGATTAGATAATAGACATGAAAATTCCTTGTTTCTAATGATACTTCTAGAGGGTTGAAATATATCCTCTGATTCAAAGGTTTAGAGTTACATATCAAGCGCGAAATAAAGAATGTGACAGTCAATGGCTAGGAGGTTAAATTTGTAATGTAAGGTCACATGGCGGAATATGTGATGGGAAAGAAAATAATAGTAAAACCCAATCTAACCAAAACACCGTCTATCAAAAAAACATCTAAGGTTATACAACTAGTGGCACGTATCGTTTGAGAGTTGTTGTAGTTTCTTTTAATCATCTTTTCTCGCACTAGAGTTTCCTCGCTCTATAGCCCTTTTCTCCGCTATTTCTTCACTGGTACTTGTAGCAGTCGAATGCTCTCCAGTACCTTGAGCTGTAATTTTCTTAGCCCTTCTCTGAGATGTGGTACAGCAGCACATTGCAGAATGTAGTGTGAAGGTCAGGATGGCGAATGCAGACGCCATCCACATGAATATAAACATGCGAGTTCCGAGGTCCCCATGAATATTGAAGTCCGGCTGGTCCTCAAATACTTTTTGAAAAACAACGAAGAGAGCAGTTGAAATCGCAGCTGCAATGGTTGTGAAAAGTGCAGAACCGAGGGAAATGAGACCCGTCACAAGAGAGTTCCAGCGAGTGTAGATATCGATCCAACCTGTAAGGCCGCAGACAATTAAGTACTCTGTCTTAAGTATCATTCTCGAAGATAAGCTACGGCTGCGTGTGTGGTGAACTTACCTATTGCTAAAGTTATCACCGCTAAGCAGATACCAATAATATAAGATGCAAACATCCAATGACTCGCCATCTTTACAATGGCAAGTGCATCAGTTATTGTAGCTGGCATGGCAACTGGATTAGATAATATGGTTAGTAATGTTGATTAAGGACATCCTCAAGGCAGAATAGGACAAAAACTTACTTGTGGCCCCATCTAGAAGTTGTGATAGCAAAATCTCTACCGGATTAAAGGAGTACATGGCTTTGGGTGGCGAGCAATAAGTCACTCCTTGGCCATTGTAACCTTCGCAATAATTCCATAATCCGACTTGATAGAAGTCTCGAAGACCTAAACTTTGGGCAATTGAGTTGACAAGTACTGCATTTGGTATTGATCGTGGGATAACATTGGAAACATCAATCCGAAGGAAGTACATGTCATCAAGTATCCGGACATCTCGAATGTTGCCAATTAAAACCAGGATTGAGAAGACTATTGAGACGAAGGTACAAAATTCCGCTATTGTTGTGACCCGTTTTCTGTGTAGGGTGGTGTTTTTGAAAGACAACTGAGGGCCCTCTCCTTTTTGACGACCAAACATCGTTTTATAATAATGATGATAATGACAATGAGGGTATATTTATTTATTGTGAAGGGTGGGAAGAACTCCGAAGAAATATCTGTCAGAACAGGGTGTGTTGGAGAGTGTGGTCGTAAAAGGGAACTCTCAGCACATAAATGCATGTATTTTATTTGACCAACGGACCCTGGAAAAAATGAGTCTCCCTAGATACATATACATGAAAGCGTTCCAGCGGGTTTAAAACAAGTAAAGAGCCGTCACAAGAAATGATAATCTTGGGATATAGATGGGCTGTGCTTGAGTAAAAAGTGATCCCAGCTAGTGTGAAGCTTCCGCGCGTAATGAAGAACCTATGATGTGCTCAAAAGTGAATTATGGACTCACTAATTGCCGTAAACGTCCATAAGTAATCGCCGTGACGTTGACGGACGGTGTTGGACCTCCTGTCGGACAGGGAGGATTATTACCAAGATCAACGATATGCAGGGGTGCCTGCAAGCTCTCGACGAACGACTTCTAGGGCCTGTAGATCCAAGCGTTCATGGCTATGCCTAGCTCAAGCACGGCAAAAACTCCGATGACTGGGTGGTGTACCTACATGTACATGAATAGGACGTAGTGGTTCCTTTTTCAAACGTCAGGAGTTGTACCTACTTTATACCTACATACATGTACTCTACTATACACACACAGGTACTATACATGTACCTACATGTACTCTGCCCCTCTAAATCAAGAAAATACCTTCTCTCGTATTATAGGGACCTCCATTTGGGCGACACATGTAACTACAGGTATGTATTTCTCCCCCCATGCCAATTAGAGAATCAATAAGCTCCAAGTCAAAGTGCACCATTAACCCGGGTAGGACGGCCTGTGCTGAGGTCTTGAATCGTCCCTTCTATCCACCTATCCTTCCTTCATTACACACATATATCCAGTGGGTCCCTCTCTCGGCCTTTTGAAAATTACACCAGCCCTCCAGGATATTATCCTAAGAATAAGCATAAGCGGTGGAATAAAAACAACAAGAACAAGAAAAACAAGAACAAGGACAAGAACAAGAACAAGAAGAAGAAGAAGAAGAAGAAGAAGAAGGAGGAGGAGGAGGAGGGGCACAATCATATCATCAAAATGCTTAAGTCATGGCTGCTCATTTGCTGCCACGGCTTTTTGACTGCCCTTGCCCAAGGCAGCTTGGAAGCCACAGCTACAGATTATTCTTTCTCAACAAGCTTATTAACAACAAAAACGGCGGCGACGGGCCGTGCAACTACACCAGCGAGCAGTACTTTCCTAGACACTTCCGCATCAGAAACACTACTTCGTGGTACTTATGATGGGAAAGATGAGACGACAACATCCTCTACAAGGTCAAATGGGACTTTGACGTTGGCGACCTCAACTTCGGCACTAGGAACATTAACAACAACTACACTTCCCACAAATACCCAACCTTGCAATCTTTATGTCGAATTTTGTACCCGCCTGTACAGTAACGTCACTTATATCGGAACCCACAACTCCCCATTTGTACGCCAAAGTAATGCGGCTGCCAATCAGGAGTTGGACGTGGAGACACAACTCAACGACGGAATTCGAATGCGTATGTTGTCCTAACGAGGCTATATAAAATTATTTTTATCAGCTTTAAATAGTTACTTACATTTCTCGGAATGTTAGTCCAGGGACAAACCCATATGGTCAACAATACCCTATATTATTGCCATACGAGGTGAAGAATTTTATCCTAAGCATTTTCAGATGAAGATTATTAATTTTCCCCTGTCAGCTGTGATATCCTTAACGCTGGAACGGTTGAAGACTACCTCACTAAGGTTGCAAAATGGATCAAACGAAATCCCTTTGAAGTTGTCACAATTCTTATAGGCAATGGAGACTTCGTCGACATTGGCAATTATACTGATCCTCTGGTCAATTCTGGGCTGGCAGATATTGCATACGTGCCACCAAAACGAAACATTAGGTACAATCAGTGGCCAACTCTCTCAGAGTTGATTTTGACAGGTAGTTCCATGACGTGAACCTTAAGTAAATATTTCAATTTTCTTGGTAGAGTGAGCTAACACGCGGCACTCGAAGGTAAACGCGCTATCGTATTTATGGATTACAAAGCAGACGAGGGTATCGTTCCGTATATTTTGGACGAATTCAGTTACATGTGGGAGACGCCATTTTCTCAAACCGACGCAGCGTTCCCTTGCACTATCGAAAGGCCTCCAGACCAGCCTAGAAACGACACCGAGGGAAAGCTTTACATGGCGAATCACAACCTCAATGTCGAGTTTTCTTTCGCTGGTCAATCATTGTTAGTGCCAAACACTGTGGCTATTAATTCTACGAACGCAGTAGACGGGCCAGGGTCCTTGGGCTTACAGGCGAATCAATGCAGAGGTTCGATAAGTACATCGTTTCCATTGTCTAGAAAGACTGTCTAATGTATAACAGGGCTTTGGGAACGCTACCCAAATTTTTTACTAGTCGATTTCTATGAGGCGGGAAATGGATCTGTATTCGAGGTTGCGGCAATGGCAAATAATGTGACTTATGTCAACACGTGTTGCGGAAAAAAAGATTCAGCCGCTTCTTCAGTTGATATACACATCGGTTTCGTGTGGTCAACAGTTGTCATTAGTTTGCTAGTATCCCTCTAGTAGTAGACACATATTTAGGTTCGTCACATTCATAGTACCTCAAGCATTGGGGCATAAATTATTTCATTGCGTACGTTTTCTTTTCTTTTCTTGGTTTTTATAGGTGGGAAGGGTGGCTGTCAATTGTTGATAGACATGGAGATTAAGATTCTAAGACAAATTGATGGAGAGTGGCTATTTAAGCCGAATATATATACACCTTGATTTTTATTCCTCGTTTATATAATTGTTTGGACAGGGGTGGGTGAATGGATCTCGAAAACCTACAATATCATGCCATGGGACCACTCATAATCAAGACTCACTTAAAACTACATGAAGCTCCGTAGATAGGGTATTATTTAATTGCAGTTGTAGGCGCCTTCATATACAGAGAAGGTAAGATAGCATGCAGAGCACTATATCAAATTTATTCCTTCAACCTTGGTCGCCGCCATTGAAAGGTTTTCTCTCCGCAGAGGTCATCAACTCGTGAGAAAGAGATTCATACCATGAACCAATATTAAGATGTATCCCATGAGCTATTGGCGTTGAGAAAGACAAAAGTTGGGGAAAGTGGCGTTCTTATTGACTTTTGCACTTGTCTCAAAAACACAGGATACTTTACTATGCAAATCCCAAACCGTCACAGAGAAAGGTTGCCGTAGTCAGGGTATAGAGAGCTGGTGACTGCGACTTAATTCCCTATTCAATTTTTCCGGTTCTCCTTCCCGAATACACGAGAAACTGGTCCTAAAAACCTTTTCCAACTGAACATAACTGAACTCAAATTACCTCTTTTCCCAAGGTGGCACCTAAATTAAAATGTTACTTTCAAAGAATATATACATATTCAAGGCTTAATTACTTTTTTTGCTCAGTAAAGGAATCCGATGTGACCCTATAAGTACCTAGCCCAAGGGAAATCTATCTGGTGAATCTAGCTAGATATTTCCTCCAAATGATCGGTTCCCTTCATACAGGTAGGAGAGCCCAGCCTTGGGGAATGTCCACGGGTGAGGTTACCCCTTGTTTTAGTCGTAAGTTCCTCGATTCGGGCTCTCAATATCTCCTTCTCCTTCTGCCAAATGTTCTCCATCACTTCATAGTCGGACAATCGAGCCTGCATCGAGGAAAACAGCTCATCATAGCTACAAAGCTTTTGGTTGATAACCGCCATGCCTGTTTCCGCTGCGGTTCGGGCAGCACGTTCATTCTGAACATCAAGTTTCAACTGAGCGATTTGAAACTGAAGCCTGGGAATATCCTCGCTTGTCTGATCTTGCTGCTCACGGATTCTTTCGAGAGCCTCTTTTGTCTCAGACCGAAGTATCATCTCCTTTTGCATATTTGTGGCCATATCATTGTGAGAATTTCGAAGATTGATGTAGTGCAGAAGTAGTTGGTGAACGTCGGTTATGCGGGCCTTCATCCAACATATATTCTCCGCGAGTAATTGACCGGAATCATTACTATTGACGAATGTAGACGTAGTAGCACTTGGGTGTGTGTTTGGGTTCAGAGGCGCAATAATATCAGTGTCCATAGGTTCTGAAGGTACAAGATACTGCTGGCTCTTGGTTGGGGAAGAGCCCGACGTCATAGGGAACGGTTGTGGAGGTGAGTAGCACTCAGATTGAGACGTGGCTGTTCCTGACGTGGCCGCCTCGTGTGGATAATCCGAAAGCCGATCGGGGTCATGGTTGAAAGTAGGCCCTTGGCTTTTATTGCGAAGATTATCATGCGATGTGCTTGGGTTATTATCTTCATGATCGGAAAAATCTCCAAACAACTCCTCATCTAAGGCTGTATAATCAACCATGGTCCCGTCATCGGCAGCATGCATTATATACCCCTCAAGCGAGAATTCGAAGGAGTTGAGTAAGAATTCGAAGGAGTAGGGTAAGAATTCGAAGGAGTAGAAAATAAAAGTTTCCTGCGGGAGGTTGTATTCTGAAGTTCCACACATATATGTATCTAGCACCTCTAACGTACTTTACATCCCTTCGTGTGTTTTCACGACCGGGAGCTAGTAGGCAACATTTACTCGGTAGTAAACCTAGCCCTCACTCCGCGAACCTCTTTTCACCTTCTGTATCCACAGTCTGTAAGTAGCTAGATTTTCTAAGTATCACCACGCCGTCTTGGGCCTAGTGTCTCCGTTTTTGCTGCAACGAACGAAGGCCGCATCCTGGCAACCAGGACAGAAATAAAAAATTAGAGCATGTTCTGCTACCAAAATATTTCAAATTTTTGATCAAGCTCGTAAGCCACAATGGAGGTGAATAAATTTCAGAGCCCTAGTAATATACAATATTTGGGCTGGTGAACTTGGTGCTAAGTCTGGTGCTAGTGCGGTGAGAATTAAGTGATACGAGCTTGAATATTTTGGTCTGAGCAGAATATTGATATTGTGGCTCTAATAGGATGACAAATATCGTAAAAGGTGGTTGCTCGAACACTACCTTCAGAAAGAATCTCACATATTGTGCCAAGACGGCCGAATATCGTGATATTCGTTGCAACAGGACGCGGCCTTAGCAGTTCAGGTCAAAATCTGATAAGGTGAAATACACGTATTCACTTATCAGATTCTTACCTCAACTACATGACAGTTGCCCTCCACTTCATGTATGTATGTACATACCAAATGCCAAAAAAGCCACAAATCTGCTGTAATGAATGATTTTCTTTTGGAATATACAGGTTCATTATAACAGAGGGCAACTGATGTCTACTAGCGAGAATATCAAATCTGTCCCTTTTGATACGTCGTAGGTAGTACTAATGTCGACAGTTTTATGGGTCATGTGACCCGATATCTTGCTTAGCTTAGCTTCTCACAGAATATAGGTCACATGACCAATAAAATCTAGTGTCATCATACTCTAGAGCACTGTTCCTGTCTGATGGTTGTTTAGCCTTGGCGTCCCAAAGTAAACTATGCTAAATCCCTGCCTATCAGACAGGATCCGCCTTCACCCCGTGAGTGAGTGTTGGTGCAGCGTTCCTTGGCTGTAGGTTTAGTGCCAGATTTTATATCGGTATCCTGTGTGCTCGCGACGTAGGGAAACGCTCAGGTAGTGGGTACATACCTGCCCATGCCAGTGAGAGATAGAAAAGACAGCAGCAACTCCAGAAACATAACATAAGGCCCAACCAGTCAGACAGGGATTGCACAGCATACAGCCCTCTCTTCAGATCTACGGAGGAGTGAAGGTAAACTCGGGGAAAGGGCCTGGCAGTTGTTGCCAAAATACCAAGAGCAAGAAAATTAATAGTAACATCGGCCAGATAAATACAGCCTCTTCGTATTCAATCCTACGTACTCTATGGCACTGTCAACACCACGATGAACTCGCTCAGCCTACTTTCATCCCAAGTTGATAAAGTCATCGGCGGAACTCCTTCGTCAACCACCAGACCCGATTCATCAAAAGCTCTACGGCATGAGCATAACTCGAACCCTTTAGCTTCAACCGGCAAGAGGTCTTACTTAGCAAGACATGTTGTAGACGAAGCTGTTTTCTACGAGAATGATGAGGAGGACGACGAGGAGGACGATGAAGGGGATGACGAAGACGACGATGAAGATGACCGAGATACGGAGCAGGCAACACTGCTTTACAACAAAAGTTCGCAGACGCTGAATGACAGGATATACATGGCCCTGATTAGTTTAGGTGCTTTCCGGTGGTTTATTTCTACACTGGTTGCGTCAACCAACT
Organism: Morchella sextelata; assembly: GCF_020137385.1. Taxonomy (NCBI): domain Eukaryota; kingdom Fungi; phylum Ascomycota; class Pezizomycetes; order Pezizales; family Morchellaceae; genus Morchella; species Morchella sextelata. Next base: position 2,987,926 of record NW_025408618.1, on the reverse strand, counting down.
GGCTCATATCCTGTGTTTATGATGAGCAGGGCATTTTCTCACCCTTCATGCCATTCCGGAGGCTTACTGGGCTCGGCATGAAACCTTTCGGAGCGTCCGATCATGCAAATCCTAATTTCAAACCCCCTGTTAAATCCCAACACTGGCCCACCGCCCGGGATGTAAACGACGAGAAAAGGGACCATGATCATTACCCCAATGACCCGATAGTTATATCAACTACGCCTACGCATCACTCTCGATCAAAATCCATCAGTCAAGATTCCAATCCTCTTCTTCAGGAGGAGATAGTACCGCAAAGATCAATAAGAATTCGTTTATATAACGATGATTTGACAAGCAAATCAAGGACTTCATCTGTAAAATCACCAACGTCACCTTCATCGAGTCTCAGACTCACAAAGTATCCCCGTAACTATGGACCGCCAAAACCTCTTCTACCCAGTCACCCCTCACCAAAAACATTGATATTGGACCTCGATGAGACTTTAATTCACTCACTGGCAAAAGGTGGACGGATGACTTCAGGCCACATGGTTGAGGTCAAACTCGACCGGCAACATGCAATTCTTTATTACGTCCATAAGCGGCCATACTGCGATGATTTTCTTCGAAAGGTATCATGTCGTTGGTTCAGTCATGATCCTTCTGTCTACCCTACCTTGTATTGACTTTTATTTGAATATAGGTTTGCAAATGGTATAATTTGGTTGTGTTTACAGCTTCTGTGCAAGAATACGCCGATCCTGTGATCGATTGGTTAGAACAGGATCGAAAGTATTTCAAAGGTAGATACTACCGTCAACATTGTACTCAGCGTAATGGTGCATATATCAAAGATCTTAGTGCCGTCGAGCCTGATCTTTCGAAGGTCATGATTATCGATAATTCACCCACAAGCTATTGTTTCCATGAAGGTTGGTGTTGGCACCCGGTTTTTCAAAGTGACTTTGGGGACTTCAAGGGAGTTTGGATACAAATAGCTTACTTTTTGGGATTACATTCTCACAAGATAACGCGATACCCATTGAAGGATGGATCAATGACCCAACCGATATAGATCTCCTACACCTAATACCTCTTTTGGAAGCCCTTCAGTATGCCACCGATGTGAGGGCACTTCTTGCGTTGCGGATGGGCGAAACATGTTAGTAAACGGGAACTATGTACTGTGATAAAAAGGCGATGGTTTTCCTGTCCTACTCAATTAGATTTCATGTTTGGTTTCTTTGTTTTAATAGGTCCGAAAGTCCAAGAAGTTTGTCTTTCAAATCGCATGTTACTACTTTGAATTTGCATATTCACTTAGCAAATATAATTCTGCGTGATATGGCGGATCTACTAGGCCCAGGTAAAACAGTATCGGGACCAGCAATCCTCTTGGTCCCCACGTCACCTCCCTGTGGTACATAAGCGTGGCGCTGAGCCTCGAAGCTGTTGCTCACGGCGTGGACGACTATTTTTGAGATAGAGCGGTTGGAATAAGTTCAAATTCTCCAAACGACCGTTGGAGTCTGTTGGTCCAGTGTTGGTTTAAACACATCCAAAGAAAGAAATAGTGACAGAACTAAATCTAACTAAACAGAAAGTAAGAACCAAACGGAGCGGGTTGTGGGGGCACTGTGTAATTTGGTAACAGTTTAGTACAGTCTCACCTGGATGTAGGGAACCCCGTGTTCAGAAATATTAGTTACAAGGAAATATATTGAGAATTGTCTTTCTCCCAACGAAAAATACCTCTGTATACGGAAAATTTGGCTTTAGTGTAGTGGATTCGAGTCTCTAATTTAACACCCCTGTCACCCTGGTAAACATAGAAATATTATTTGCTGTAAGGAATTTGCACTGTGCCAAAAGTAAAAATTTTATTTCTTGAGGTGGCTACTGACATCAGCAAGCTTACTGTAACGGGGGTCTCTTCTAAAAGAAAATAGAATAAGGTAGAATAGAGACGGCGATGCAAGATAAACAATCAGGTTGCAGATTATTCAAAGATACTATCGCTAGAACTCAATAATCTTTAAGGGCTCTGCTATCGATAAGAACTTGATATTTCTTTCTGATGAAGACTGGAGAGAATAGGACTGCAGGGCGAGAATGAGCCTGAGTACTTATACTCTGAAAGCCTCTATTCTCTGCTCCTAACTTCCTTACTAAGCTCTGGTGGAGCCTTTCTTCGGTCCGGAAACAATACCACCGCTACCCCACTTTTCTCTAAGCGTCAGCAGGTGTTTCCGATGCCCAAGGCAACCACCCTTAGTCAAAGCCTTTGTAACACCTGCAGGCTTAGTTGTCACACAACCGGGACCTACATGAATGAGCTGACGCTCAAATGTAAGCTTAATCATTGCTGTAGAGCTTTCGCTTATTGTAGACTTCCCTAACATAGTCACTGCCCCTTCGGCGGACATGCAATGCTCAGAGGATACAGAGGATCACCGGGCAATCAGAGCTTCACTCTGGCCGGTCTTCTAATCACTGGCGAGGCATAAACTCGTCAGTCCTTGCTCCCATGAATAGATCCCCTTCCTAGCGCCCGGAATGTAGTTACTCTAACAGCTGGTAGCTAACCACACTGCCGGTACTTGCATATCACCGTACAACTGGCTTTTAACAATAACTCTCAGCATGTAACCGGGCTGTTACGGGCATGCCAAGCATTTACAGGAGTGAGAGAAAGGCTAGTAGATACCCCCAATAGCCTCTAATACTAATGGCAACACCACTATCAACTCCGGTTCGCATCCACGAGGTGTGGTGCGATCGATATGCGACCAAATGCGGAGTTGCGGTTTTCCTAGTTAAAAAACACGTTTTCGACCCCAATAATAACCCCCGGAGCGTCAAACCGCCGGAGGGGAGTTCTTTAGTACCGGTAAATATATGAGGGACAGCTGGAATCAATCGAATCGAAGATCGGACCACTCGGAGCGAATCGGCGCAAGCTGCCAGCCGACCGAGTACCTATCGGCGGTACCTGTGGGCATGAGAGAACTCTGCTATTTGGGAAAGCGATGTGGGAAGAGGCCTGAGTAGGTAGCCTTGCCCTCCGAGACCTCCGAATAGCCGACGCTGACGATTATCCACCAGACGGCCGATGGAGAAGAAACATCGACAGGGAAACGTGCATTAGAATGGGTAAATAGGTTGAGGGGTTTCTGCGGGCTTAGGAGCTTGGGTTACGGACTTAGGAGTTAAATGTTCTTGGTTGTTTTTCGGGGTCTCGGACATGCCACGAGTGTATTCTGTATTATTAGACTGGGTCCTCGAGACATAAGCGAGGGATATAAATACTGTGTCATTCACTGACTAGCCAAACCATCATCGGCGAAATCAGAGTCTTAACAATATAAATCGTTGATACGCGAGTTACAACTTTACTTGACTACACTTTTGGAATTACTTTACTCTATCGTGACTTCGAACTCTACCTGAACTATTACGTCGAAGACGGTCGAATAATATATGCTAACTCTAGTGAATCTTTGTTGATAACGTAGCTCGCGGGGCCCGTATCGGATCAAGGAGAATCATACTCGACGTTGACTGAAGAGACCTTGGAGACTTCTACCTTTGTAGCTGTTAGCTGAACTCTGAGCTCTGCGTAGTGTACTCTTGTGGTCTGGTACGCATCCCTCACAGGAAGTCTACAGTAAGCGAAAGCTCTACAGCAATGATTAAGCTTACACCTGAGTGGTAGCTCATTCATGCAGGTCCTCGGTTGTGTGGCAACCAAGGCTGCAGGTGTTACAAAGGCTTTGACTAAGGGTGGTTGCCTTGGGTATCGGAAACACCTGCTGACGCTTAGAGAAAAGCGGGGTAGCGGTGGTATTGTTTCCGGTACTGAGGGAAGGCCCACCGGAAACTTAGTAAAGGAGTTAGGAGCAGAGAATAGAGGCCTTCGGAGTATAAGTACTCAGGTTCATTCTCGCCCTTCAGTCCTGTTCTCTCCAGTCTTCATCAGAAAGAAAACCAAGTTCTTATCGGTAGCAGAGCCCTTAAAGATTATTGAGTTCTAGCGATAGTATCTTTGAATAATCTGCAACCTGATTGTCTATCTTGCACGGCCGTCTCTATTCTACTTTATTCTATTTCTCTTAGAAGAGACCCCCGTTACAGATAATCTTTAAGGCTCAAGTCACCTTCAGATTATTCTTCCTCTATACAAAAATGTCCGCCCTCTCGGCACCAGATGCACCCCTTCAGATTGAATGGCAGCCGGTGCCCCTTCAGCTTGATGCCACCGGGCAGACACAGCTTGTCAAGAAGCCCAGGACCGCTCTACAGACCTACATCCCCGGTTGTGAGCCTGCCTGGCAGGATACGGACGAAGTTTCCATCCAACAGTTCTTCACAGAGCTCCAGACCTACCTCCAGCACAGTCTGCAGAATCAGTTGACCCGGGGCGGTCAGGCACTACTCCTTGTACAAGAGCGTCAGGCAGCACAGAATGCTCTGATGGCAGAAGCTCTTGAATACATGAGGCATGAAGTCAACTCTGTCCAGGAAGAACTCCGAAAGTATGCGGAGAGAGATGAACTGGAAGCCGATGCCATGGAGATTGAGTGGACAAATCCGGCAACTCCACCAGACTTTGTTGCCGAGATACAGAAAGCCCTTGATGAAGGAAGGCTAGTGGTAGGGAGACCAGCAACTCCGGCACCAAATCCAGGCTCCAGGTCCTCTTCCAGAGCAGCTACCAGAACAATGCAGCGGAAGACCAGTCCCTTCGCAGCATTTCCGGTCAGATCCACTAGGAGAGTTGTTCCTATTGTCCAGCCAGCGGTGGGAGCATCTCCCTTACCTCCTAGCCGCTTTGCAGGAATAAACCCATTCCTTGGATTAGCCGACCGATCCTTTGACTATGAGGGAGAACTCTATCCAGGTGCAGGCCGAGGACCTCCCAGCCCGCTAGCCAGGAACTCAGGAAGGTTCACCATGTCTGGGGCCGCTCAACCAGGAGCAACCTCTCCACTGGCCAGCAACCCGGCACCAGTAGTACCTGTGGCCCCTTCTGCTGCGGCCGCTGCTCCCCCTCCAGCCAATGCGCAGGGTGGAAGCGGTGGGAACCAGAACCCTCCAGCCAATGCGCAGGGTGGAAGCGGTGGGAATCAGAACCCTCCACCTCCTGCGGCCCGTGCCCCTGCTCCTGGAGATTCAGACAGTTCTGACAGCTCGGACTCGGAACCAGAAGGTGGTGATAGAAGAAGCTGGCGGAGATACCTTAAGAAGAAGTTGGGGAAGCAACAAAGGGATTTGTTTGCTATGATGTCCCAGCACTATCAACCTCCGGCCACCTCTCACCCTTCTACTTCCACCAGAGCTCGAGAACCAAAGGCACCACCACCCTCCAAGTTTCAGGGCAAGGCGGAGCAAGTGGAGACCTTCATTCGGCAATGTGAGAATGTGTTCTCCATCGAGGGTCTGTCATTCACCTCTGAGGAGGTCAAGATCCGATATGCAGGCAACTTGATGGAAGGAGAGGCAGCGATCCGATGGTATGAGGCATACCACAATTCAATTAATCAAGCCTCCGCCAACCGCCTTGCGGGAATGCCGGTGGCTTTGGATCTGAGATGGAAGCGCTGGGATTCCTTTGTGGATGCTTTTAGAGCAGCCTTCGGTGAAGCCATCTCTCGAGATGATGCTGTAGCCCAATGGAATACCCTCACCCACACAGCTCGAGGAGGAATAGACCTCTTCCTGAATACTATCATTCAGTTGATGTGGAAGACTGGCTATGAGGGTCAGTTGGTGGATGATAAGATTCATAATTCCCTCCTCCCGGACCTAGGCATGAGTTGGGCTCTTTTTAATCCCAAGCCAAAGTCCTTGATGGAGCGGATAGCTGCTCTAAGAGAGTGAGGGCACACCCATGAGAGGTACCAAGGGATGGCAGCTGAGAAAGCGCACCCTCGGACCAAGAAGGATCCTCCCGCTCAGAAGGACCAGCAGCCTAAGAGGAAAAGAGAAGCTGCGAGCTCCTCCGGACCTCAGAAGACTCCTGGACCTAAAGACAAAGCGGTGGAACTGAAGGGTATCCCGGGGGATATTCTAGAAGAAAGAAGGAAAGCAGAAGTATGCTTGAAGGTATGACCTTCCGGTACTCCCTATTGGTAGAGTGCATAGACTGACTTGTGCAATAGTGCGGCAAGTCCAGACACAAATGGACCGATTGTTGGTCAAGAGAACCTACTGTTGTCCGCGTGGCAGCAGTGAGAGTACAAAAGCGAAAAAGAGGGAATGGCAAGTCCAGCTCTCAGAAGAAGGCTAAAGTGGCTGCTGTAGTAGCAGAGGATCCGCTTGTTGTACTCCCGGAGGTTACAGAAGATTTTGTTTTGCAGCCTGAGCAAGACTCGGACAATGAAATCCTCTGGTAGAAAAGTGTCTGTTTGAGTCTATGTTTACTAGTTTTCTTTTATATGGGGGTTTTCGGTTTCTATGTTTTCTCTTGAATAAATTATGATTGTGTTTCCGCCTATTTGATTGCTCCAAGCACTCTGAGGATGGGTTTAAGACCCGAAACAGCTGGTCTGTCAGTGCTCTACCAAAGTTATATTTGCTACCAAGACACTTCCAAACCGCTGATAAAAAGGACTACTACACAATACATCTGCTATATTACCGCTTGGGAATAGAACCAAAGGATCTCTGATCTTAGTAGTGCCCGAAGCTATTAGCTATGTTGAAAAGACAAAGAGAAACAAGTTCGGAACCCGCTGTTAAGCAAAGAAGGTTGGAACAGAGACTTCCCTCCTTACCAGTACATGGAAAAAGACCTATACTGAAGGCAGGACTGTCATGGACGGTCAAAGGAAAGGATGAAGGCGCCCAAGGGTCTTTCCTGTTTGATACCGGTTGTACAGGAGCTATCCTCAACCAGAGTTTTGTCAGGAAACATGGAATCCCCTTAGTGCGGCCGGATCAACCTCTGACGATGTTTGATGCTCAAGGAGATGTCATGATGGGAGGAGGCGAGTATTACACTCACCCGGTCCGCATGACTATGGGAGATCATAAGGAGACACTCCGATGGGAAGTGGCTATTTTGGAAGAAGGAATGACCGGTTACCTGCCAATTAGTTGGGCTAGGAAGCATAACCCGGACATCAACTGGGAACTCAACACCATGAGCTGGAGGAGTAACTACTGCAAGCAGAATTGTCTCCCAGCGGCCACCAAGATTGAACTGATCTCTCCATACCAGATGCTGGAAGAGGAAGAGACAGTTTACCAATTGGTTGGTTCAGTATGGCATGATGAGGACGGAGGTGATATCGCTGAGAAGATACACCATCTTTACCGGGAATGGGCGGATGTGTTCAGTCAAGAGAAGATTGAGGAAATGCCGCCGCATTCTCATAATGATTTGAAGATCAAACTCTTGCCTGGCACCGCTCCCCCATTTGGCCCGCTATACCCATGTTCCGCTCCAGAGTTGAAGGCCCTCCGAGAGTACCTAGACAAAGAATTGTCTTCAGGAAAGATCTCTAGATCTAACAGCACTGCTGCGGCACCCATATTGTTCATTCCTAAGAAGGATGGTACATTGCGAATTTGTGTGGATTACAGAGGTTTGAACAAGGTCACTGTCAAGGACAAGTACCCGCTGCCTCTCATGAGTGAGCTCAGAGACAGGTTGTTCAAGGCCAAGATCTTCACAAAGATAGACCTGAAGAACGGCTTCAATTTGATCAGGATAGCAGAAGGTGATGAGTGGAAAACCGCTTTCAGAACCCGCTATGGACTGTATCAGTATAATGTGATGCCATTTGGTCTATGCAATGCTCCATCCGCTTTCCAGGCAATGATCAATGATGTGCTAAAGGAACTACTGGATGAAGGAGTAGTTGTCTATATTGATGACATCCTCATCTACTCGGAGACTGAGAAAGAGCATGAGCTATTGGTCAAGAAGGTACTACAGAAGCTTAGGGAAGCTAAGCTCTGTGCCTCGATCAGTAAGACATCCTTCCATGTCCGAGAAGTAGAATACCTAGGCTATCACATCTCGGAAGAAGGAGTATCTATGTCAGAAGACAAGGTGGAGGCAGTTAAGGAATGGCCGGTCCCTGAGAATATCAAGGCAGTACAGGCATTCCTCGGATTTGCAAACTTCTATCGCCGCTTTATTGAAGGCTTCAGTAAAGTTTGCAAACCATTAACTGACCTCCTGCAAAAAGACAAGAAATGGTATTGGACGGCAGCACATGAGCAGGCCTTTGAAGAATTCAAGAGGCTGTTCACAAGCGCTCCAATCCTCCTTCATTTTGACCCTAGTAGGAGAACGGTGGTCGAGACAGATGCCAGTGATTTTGTCAAGGGAGCGGTGCTCTCTCAGTATGGGGATGATGGGAAGCTACATCCGGTGGCATTCTATTCTAAGAAGTTCTCCCCTGCTGAGATCAACTATGACATTCATGATAAGGAAATGGGAGCTATTGTAGCCTCTTTCCGGGAATGGGAACACATGCTCAAATCTTGTGAGCAAGAGATCACGGTTTTCACAGACCACAAGAACTTGGAGTATTTTAATTCTACCAAGGTTCTCACTAGGCGGCAAGCTAGATGGTCTGAGGACCTCGCCGGCTACAATTTCAAAGTTGTCTACAGACCGGGAAAAAAGAATGGCAAGACTGATGTGCTATCTAGGCGCTGGGATCACCGCCTTGGAGAGGGAGGTGAAGCTCTGCAGCCGGAGCCACAGTTCTTTTTTAGGCCAGGTCAATTGGTTTTGGATCCTGTAAAGCTAGCGGCTGTCAGGGTGAATCAATTGCAGAATACATTCTTAGAGCGCCTATATGCGGCTGCTAAAGAGGATAGTTTCTGGCAGGAACTGCACTGCTCCCTGGTTGAAAGGAAACCAAATTTGGACCAGAACTTGTCGGTCAAGAACGGTCTCATCTTCTACAAGAATAGATGGTATATACCCAAAGACAAGAAGCTTCAGATGGAAATACTGTCCGATACCCATGACTCTAAGGTGGCTGGTCATTTTGGCCAATTTAAGACACTAGAGCGGGTGAAAAACAACTTCTTTTGGGCCAACATGGATAAGGATGTTGAGGAATATGTCCGGAGCTGTGATAGCTGCCAGAGGAATAAGACCTCAAGACACAAGAAGTTTGGTATGCTCCAACCGCTGGAGATACCCTATCGGCCATGGACTTCCATCTCTATGGACTTCATTGTGGGATTACCGGAATCTAGTGGGTTTACAAAGATCTGGGTAATAGTGGACAGTTTTTCGAAGATGGCACACTACATCCCTCTTCCTACCCTCAATAAAACGGAAGATTTGGCTAAGTTGTTCTTGAAGGAAGTTTGGAGACTCCATGGTTTACCCGATGACATAGTCTCGGATAGAGATAGCAGGTTCATCTCTCACTTTTGGCAATCTCTCATGAGTCTCCTCAATGTGAAGCTGAAGATGTCCACATCTTTCCACCCCCAAACGGACGGTCAAACAGAAAGAGTTAACCAGACCCTGGAACATTACTTGAGGAGTTATTGTTCATATCAACAGGATGACTGGGCAGAACTCTTGCCTTTGGCAGAGTATGCTTATAACTCGGCGGTCTCTGAGTCTACCAAAGTATCGGCTTTTTATGCCAACTATGGATATGAACCCAGGACCAACTGGCCGGCCCCAAAGAAAGGAGTAGAATGGAACAATCCAGCGAGCAAGGTCATGATATCTCAATGGGAATCTATCTGGCAGGCTATGAACGCCAGCTTGGGTAAAACTAGGTTAAGGATGGCCCGGTGGTATGATGCTCATGCCCTGGCACCGCCTGAAATCAAGCCCGGAGATGAAGTTATGTTGGACCGGCGCAATGTGCAAACAAAGCGGCCTTTGGGAAAATTGGATCAGAAGAAGATGGGACCCTTTAAGGTCTTAGAAGCTATTGGTACCCGTGCCTACAAGCTCTCTCTTCCCCCCCAAATGGGAATCCACCCGGTCTTTCATGTCTCTCTTCTGGAACCTTACCGAGCACCGGTAGATCCTGAGAGAAGAGTTCCTGTACCGGAGCCCGAAGAGATTGAAGGAGAACAGAACTGGGTTGTCCGAGAGGTAGCTGATAGCCGGGTCAATAAGAAAAGGAGACGAGTGGAATACCTAGTGCTGTGGGAAGGTTATGAAAACGAGGATGCTACATGGGAACCTTGGGAGCATCTCAAGAAGAGTGCCGAAGAAGCCCTTCGAGATTTCCACATGAGGTATCCTAAGAAACCCAAGGACAAGCGGCTTGTTGGGGTGTAGATTTTTCTTTTGGGTTTTCATTTCCTTGCATATCACGGAGTTTCTTGTCATATAGATTGAATGGTAATAGAATGGTTATAGATCTCGGAGACCAAGATCCTGGAAGAGGGGAGTGGTGTAACGGAGCCATTTCAACTGTCTGGTGTATGAGTACACACAGGGCCCGATTACATGCTGAGAGTTATTGTTAGAAGCCAGTGGCACGGTGATATGCAAGTACCGGCAGTGTGGTTAGCTACCAGCTGTTAGAGTAACTACATTCCGGGCGCTAGGAAGGGGATCTATTCATGGAAGCAATGACTGACGAGTCTATGCCTCGCCAGTGACTAGAAGACCGGCCAGAGTGAAGCTCTGATTGTCCAGTGATCCTCTGTATCCTCTGAGCATTGTATGACCGCCGAAGAGGCAGGGACTATGCTAGGGAAGTCTACAATAAGCGAAAGCTCTACAGCAATGATTAAGCTTACACCTGAGTGGTAGCTCATTCATGCAGGTCCTCGGTTGTGTGGCAACCAAGGCTGCAGGTGTTACAAAGGCTTTGACTAAGGGTGGTTGCCTTGGGTATCGGAAACACCTGCTGACGCTTAGAGAAAAGCGGGGTAGCGGTGGTATTGTTTCCGGTACTGAGGGAAGGCCCACCGGAAACTTAGTAAAGGAGTTAGGAGCAGAGAATAGAGGCCTTCGGAGTATAAGTACTTAGGTTCATTCTCGCCCTTCAGTCCTGTTCTCTCCAGTCTTCATCAGAAAGAAAACCAAGTTCTTATCGGTAGCAGAGCCCTTAAAGATTATTGAGTTCTAGCGATAGTATCTTTGAATAATCTGCAACCTGATTGTCTATCTTGCACGGCCGTCTCTATTCTATTAGATTCTATTTCTCTTAGAAAGGACCCCCGTTACAGATAATCTTTAAGGCTCAAGTCACCTTCAGATTATTCTTACTCTATACCAAATGTCCGCCCTTCCGGCTCCCGATGCACCCCTTCAGATTGAATGGCAGCCGGTGCCCCTCCAGCTTGATGCCACCGGGCAGACACAGCTTGTCAAAAAACCCAGAACCGCTCTACAGACTTATATTCCCGGCTGTGAGCCTGCCTGGCAGGATACCGACGAGATTTCCGTCCAACAGTTCTTCACAGAGCTCCAGACCTACCTCCAGCACAGCCTGCAGAATCAGTTGACCCGGGGCAGTCAGGCCCTACTCATTGTACAAGAGCGCCAGGCAGCACAGAATGCTCTGATGGCAGAAGCTCTTGAGTACATGAGGAGGGAGGTCAACTCTGTTCAGGAAGAACTCCGGAAGTATGTGGAAAGAGATGAACTGGAAGCCGATGCCATGGAGATTGAGTGGACAAACCCGGCTACTCCACCAGACTTTGTTGACGAGATACAGAGAGCCCTTGATGAAGGAAGACTAGTGGTGGGTAGACCAGCAACTCCGGCACCAAATCCAGGGTCCAGGTCCTCTTCCAGAGCAGCTACCAGAACAATGCAGCGAAAGACCAGTCCCTTTGCAGCATTTCCGGTCCGGTCCACTAGGAGAGTCGTTCCTATTGTGCAGTCAGCAGTGGGAGCATCCCCCTTGCGTCCTAGCCGCTTTGCAGGAATAAACCCATTCCTTGGATTAGCCGACCGATCCTTTGACTATGAAGGAGAGTTCTACTCAGGTGCAGGCCGAGGACCTCCCAGTCCGCTAGCCAGGAACCCGGGAAGGTTCACCATGTCTGGGGCCGCTCAACCAGCAGCAACCTCACCATTGGCCAGTAACCCGGCACCAGTAGCACCCGTGGCCCCTCCTGCTGCGGCCGCCGCTCCCCCTCCAGCTAATGTACAGGGTGGAAGCGGTGGGAACCAGAACCCTCCACCTCCCGTGGCCCACGCTCCTGCTCCTGGAGATCCAGACAGTTCTGACAGTTCAGACTCGGAACCAGAAGGCGGTGATAGAAGAGGTTGGCGGAGATATCTTAAGAAGAAGTTAGAGAAGCAACAAAAGGATTTGTTTGCTATGATGTCACAGCAGTACCGACCTCCGGCCACCTCTCCCCCTTCCACTTCCACCAGGGCTCGAGAACCAAAGGCACTGTTACGGGCATGCCAAGCATTTACAGGAGTGAGAGAAAGGCTAGTAGATATCCCTATACCCTTTAATACTAATGGCAACACCACTATCAACCCCGGTTCGCACCCACGAGGTGCGGTGCGATCGATATGCGACCAAATGCGGAGTTGCGGTTTTCCTAGTTAAAAAACACGTTTTCGACCCCAATAATAACCCCCGGAGCGTCAAACCGCCGGAGGGGAGTGTTTTGGTACCGGTGGATATATGAGGGACAGCTGGAATCAATCGGATCGAAGATCGGACCGCTCGGAGGGAATCGGCGCAAGCTGCCAGCCGACCGAGTACCTATCGGCGGTACCTGTGGGCATGAGAGGACTCTGCTATTTTGGATAGCGATGTGGGAAGAGGCCTGAGTAGGTAGCCTTGCCGTCCGAGACCTCCGAATAGCCGACGCTGACGATTATCCACCAGACGGCCGATGGAGAAGAAACATCGACAGGGAAACGTGCATTAGAGTGGATAAATAGGTTGAGGGGTTTTAGCGGGTTTAGGAGTTTAGGGTACGGACTTAGGAGTTAAATGTTCTTGGTTGTTTTTCAGGGTCTCGGGCATGCCCCGAGTGTATTCTGTATTATTAGACTGGGTCCTCGAGACATAAGCGAGGGATATAAATACTGTGTCATTCACTGACTAGTCAAACCATCATCGGCGAAATCAGAGTCTTAACAATATAAATCGTTGATACGCGAGTTACAACTTTATTTGACTATACTTTTGGAATTACTTTACTCTATCGTGACTTCGAACTCTACCTGAGCTATTACGTCGAAGACGGTCGAATTCTATACGCTAACTCTAGTGAATCTTTGTTGATAACGTAGCTCGCGGGGCCCGTATCGGATCAAGGAGAATCATACTCGACGTTGACTGAAGAGACCTTGGAGACTTCTACCTTTGTAGCTGTTAGCCGAACTCTGAGCTCTGCGTAGTGTACTCTTGTGATCTGGTACGCATCCCTCACAGTATATTGTTACTCACAAGTTCACTTGGAGTAACGAAGTCACCTCAAAGAGAAAAAACTATCATCATTATCCCCTATCACAATGACTACCCGAAGGGATAATTACTTCATAGATACTTCGGCCGTAACTGAGGAGGCCGGAGGAGAAGATTCTATGGTGATATCAAGGGCTGCTAGCCCAGACCCCCTACTTACGGGAGGACCCTCTACAACAACTCGGCAATCGAGTAAACGCTCTGCTCAAGCCCAGTTCGTGAGGAACATGCAGGAGTTTTTGGATACCCATGAGGCACAAATGAGGTATCTGGGTGCAGCTGGACAGGCCGTTTGGCAGCAGCTACAAAACCTCCAGGAGCAAGTCCAAGGGAGTGGACAAATCCTGGATAAGAAAGTACGGCAAGAAGCCATTGCCCAAAAACAACATCTCGAGTCGCTCTTTGAGCTCGTCTCCAGTGTCCAACAAGTACACGAAGCAGCACGAGCCGCCGACCACTAGGTTCTGGAGCAAAGTCATCGGCAAACCCAGAACCAGCTACAGGAGGCGGAGCGACAACTGAGGATAGTAAGAGAAGAGCGGGAGCAGGAGAAAGGGGAGCAACGAGCTTGGTTTGCGGAATTCAAGCGGTCCGATGAGGAGAGAAACCAACGGATAGCCGAGATGGAGGAGCTACTGCGACAACACCTGTCAGTGGCACCTTCCGTGGCAAGTGCTCCTTTAGACCCTAATGCACCCCGAACGGTTCCTGTTGGCAATGGCAAGAACCCCCAAAATGCTGGCCCTCAAACATCAGGGAACGGCAAGCAACCAGAAGAAGCTGGTCCAGTTGGAGGAAACGGAGGCAAAAAACCAGAGGAAGCCGGCCCAGTGCAGGGAAACAGTGGCAGGCGACCGGTGAGAGCTGCTCCGGTAGGAGGGAATGGTGGAAATCAACCTCCCCGAAACCCACCAAGAGGGAACGTTGGGGGAGATCCCGAACCTTCCGACGACGATGATGACGATAATAGTGAATGGTCGCACGGTCGGAAGAATTGGAGAATGAACCGAGGCGGGAACCGGAATTCGGCGCCGCCTGAAGACGACGATATGGTAGATTCGCTCGCCAAAATACCCTTTGAGTTCGATAATGCCAGGAAGAATAACCTGCGGCATTGGCTCATGGAGTGCGAGATCTACTTCGAGCAGAAGCCCAAGAAGTTCCGAACGGACAGGAACAAGGTACTGTTCGCTGGAACGTATACGTGTGGGCTGGCAAAAGAATGGTTCATGGAATACATCGAGACCAAGATGCTAGGACCGGCAGCCGCGGACTACGCTACTTGGACTCGGTTCCGTCAGGAGATTAGGAAACGTTTCCTAAGCACTCAAGAGGCTATGGAGAACGCGATGAAGATGCAGCAGTTTAAGTACTCTGCGAACATCGGAGACTACCTGACGAGAATGGAGATCATGAACCAGCATGCTCAGATGAAAGGAGCATCCTATCGCGCCGCCCTGCTCCAAGGACTACCAAATGAAATCCGGGAGCGCCACTCACGCTTCGATCCAACCGACGACGACTCCGAGTACATCCAACAGTTGGAACGAGCCGGCAAGGCTCATGAGGCTTATCAAGAACAGATGAAGATGTTGGGGAAAGCGGAGTCGAGAGGAAGGGAGACGAATAATGGTGGGAACTCGCGGCAAAAGGAGAAGGGGTTTAAGATCAAGGGGAGGGCTCAGACTGAGGAGAAAGAAAAAGGGCAAGATAAGAAGAGCACCAGCAAGAACAAGTCGGGGAATAAGCCAATATACCACGACTACGACGAAGCCACCAAAGGAGTTCCACAGCCGGTCCGAGAACAGCGAAAGACCGATGGAGCCTGTGTGCGATGTGGCCGAAAGGGTCATCTTTGGAAGTGGTGTCGTTCAGATGCTAACAGCAGTGCATCTATCTCCTCTTTCTCACGAAAGCGTACCCGCGATGACGATGGCGACCACGATATGGAACCACCGGAACCCCAACCTCAGAGAAAGCGAATGAGACACCATGCTAAGAAGCCGGCTGCAACGGCTGCTGCGGAGTACACCAGTGGGCAAGCGTTTGTGCGAGAATGCGGATCGGAATCTGAGATGGATTTCGATGAGGATTTTTAAAAGGGGACTCTGATGAGTCAGGTCAGGAGTATCCCCAGATTGCTATGTTATCACTGACGGAAAACAACAAAAAAAATATGAAAAGAAAAAGGCAGGAAGGGAGAGCGTCCCAACCGGAGAAAAAACAGAAAATTTTGGAGGAACCTATTCATGGTCCTCGACCTATCGTTAATCAGTTCCTTTGTTTTGCGGAAAAATGTTTACCTTGTAAGGTGTTGTTGGATACTGGTGCAACTGGTCCCGTGTTGTCTGCTGCTTTTGTTGATAGTTTTGAGGTCCCGAAGGTGAAACGAGACGTCCCGGCCCGGGTATTTGGATTTACGGGAGAAGTTATGAAGGGCACGGGACACGCCTTTACACAACCATTAATTATAATGTCAAGGGGGCATCAAACGCAACTATCATTTGAGATCGCCCCTCTCCCGTCTGGCATCGATGCAATACTGCCGAACTGGTGGTTGAAAGAACACAAGCCGGTTATAGGGTTAAATGGGGAAGTTTCCTACGATGGTGAGAACTGCAAGAGTCGATGCTTCACTGACAAGGAACCTCGAATAGAAATGGACGAGGGTGTACTGGACGATCCGGAGGCCCAATTCATCGGTAGCATCTGCTTACTGGAAGATGAATCGGTTAACCTCCGTGAAACTCTTCCCTCTTGGCTCCATGGGTTCCTTAAAGTTTTCCTACCATCAGAAGCAGATAAATTACCACCGCATCGATCTTACGACCATGCGATAGACCTCGAACCAGGAAAACAGCCACCATGGGGACCCGTTTATTCCTTATCTGAAGTCGAGCTGAAGGTGCTTCGGGAGTACCTGGACAAAATGTTGCGATTGGGAAAGATTAGGCCTAGCAAATCCCCGGCAGGAGCCCCAATCCTATTTGTGAAGAAGAAGGACGGTAGTCTGCGACTTTGCGTCGACTACCGTGGACTTAACCATGTGTCCATCAAGAACAGGTATCCGTTACCACTTATGGACGAACTACGAGATCGAGTGGCAGGCGCGGTTATCTTCTCGAAGATTGACCTGAAGGAAGGTTACAACCTCATCAGGATCAAAGACGGCGACGAGTGGAAGACAGCATTCCGTACGCGGTACGGGCATTTTGAGTACCTCGTCATGCCTTTTGGGCTGGCAAATGCGCCGGCGACCTTCCAGAACATGATGAATGATGCGCTGAGGGAATTCTTGGATCAAGGTGTAGTAGTATACCTTGATGATATCCTAATATATAGCAAGTCTCGGGAGGAGCACAGAGAGTTGGTCGGCAAAGTCCTTGGTAGGCTACAAGAATACAATCTAGTCGCCAACCCGAAGAAATCGTTCTTCGAGCTCACCGAAATCGAGTTTCTTGGATACATCCTTGCCCCAGCAGGCGTCACCATGGCATTGGATAAGGTCATGTCTGTTACGAATTGGCAAGCCCCGCGCAGCGTTAAGGAAGTACAGATCTTTATGGGCTTTGCCAACTTCTACAGAAGGTTTATCCACAATTTCTCCGGGGTCTGTAAACCCATTACCGATTGTCTCAGGGGTGATGCTAAGAACTTTGTCTGGTCCATGACGGCCCAAGCAGCCTTCGAAAAACTCAAAACCCTGTTCACGTCTGCGCCGATCTTGGTACACTTCTCTCCAGATCGCCAGACTATCGTGGAAACGGACGCAAGTGATTTTGCTATTGCTGCAATTCTATCCCAGGTTATTGACGGAAAGACTCACCCTGTTGCCTTTTATTCTCGAAAGCTTAACCCAGCGGAACTCAACTACGACGTCTGGGATAAGGAGATGTTAGGAATCGTGTCAGCCTTCAAGCAATGGCGTCACTACCTCGAAGGACCTAGCCGAACGGTCCTCGTCTACACGGATCATAAGAACTTGGAATATTTTTCAACAACCAAGGTTCTTAACCGACGACAGGCAAGGTGGGCTGAGTCTTTGGCGGAATTTGACTTTAAGATCATTTACCGCCCGGGAACCAAAAACGGGAAGGCAGATGCACTATCGCGACGGCCGGAGTACCGTCCTG
The DNA here is from genome assembly GCF_020137385.1 of Morchella sextelata. Taxonomy (NCBI): domain Eukaryota; kingdom Fungi; phylum Ascomycota; class Pezizomycetes; order Pezizales; family Morchellaceae; genus Morchella; species Morchella sextelata. The sequence goes on along the minus strand of NW_025408618.1, from coordinate 2,970,417 downwards.
AAGGGGGAGGCACGCTTGGGAAACAGCCAATAGACAGGTTCTTTAAGCCCGGACAGTTGGCGGAGGAAGAGTTTGTGGTATCAGCGGTGTCGCTTGCCTCCAAGGGGGTGATTGACTGGTCTAAGAATTTTCTGGATCATGTCAGGCAGGCGGCATCGGGAGACCCGACATGGGTAGGATTGAAAGAGAGAGTTGAGCAAGGGGAGAAGCTGGGGGAATTGAAGGATATTGCTGAGAAAGACGGGCTACTCTTCTATAAGAACCGACTCTACATCCCGGCAGACGACCGTATCAAGATCCGAATCGCACAGGCAGAACACGACTCGAAAGTGGCAGGACACTTTGGACAAGACAAGACACTGGAACTTATCACGCGTAACTTCTATTGGCCAAAAATGAACGAGTGGATTGATGACTACGTTCGGTCATGTGACGAGTGCCAGCGCAACAAACCCAGCCGCCATAAGAAATACGGTGCGCTTCTTCCACTGTCCACACCCCATTCTGTCTGGCAATCGATATCAATGGACTTCGTCGTGCAATTACCGGAATCAAAAGGATACAACCAAATCTGGGTAGTAGTCGATAGGTTCTCGAAGATGTCACACTTCATCCCCCTAGTAGCAGAAACGACCGCGCAGGATTTAGGGAAGATATTCCTCGGTCAAATCTGGCGACTCCATGGGCTGCCTCTTGATATAGTTTCCGACAGAGATGCCAAGTTTACTTCAAGCTTTTGGGCATCCCTTATGGAATTGTTGGATGTGAGGATAAGAATGAGTACGGCTTTCCACCCTCAGACCGATGGGCAAACGGAGCGAGTCAACCAAACCCTCGAGCACTACTTACGAGCGTTCTGTAACTACGAGCAAGATGATTGGGCAGAGCTACTCCCGTTGGCGGAGTATGCTTACAACAACTCGGTTACCACCGCCACGGGTCAATCTCCGTTCTATACCAATTACGGTTACAACCCAAGAACCAACTGGCCGACGGAAGCCGAAGTGGTCAACCCAACCAGTGACCTGTACGCTCACTTCATCCGAGGAGTTCACGATTCTGCTCTTGCTCGCTTAACAGACACCAGGGAGAAGATGGTGAAATACTATGATCGGAAAAGGAACGAATCGCCGGACTTTAAGATAGGCGACATGGTCATGCTCAATGCGGCCAATATTAAAACACGTCGCTCTACCAAAAAACTCGATCACAAGAAACTCGGCCCGTTTAAAATTGTCCGACTAGCCGGGAAACGAGCCTGCGAACTGGAACTGCCACCACAAGTCAAAATCCATAATGTGTTTCACATTGAACTTTTGGAACGGTATCGACAGAGCAGTATCCCAGGCCGAGATCAACGCCCCCCGACTCCCGAAGAGGTCGATAAGGAAGGAGAGGTGCTATACGAAGTAGAAAGTATCGTGGGAAGCCGGAAGAATAGAAGAGGATTAGTGGAATACCTGGTGAAATGGCAGGGCTATTCGATGAGCGACTGTACTTATCAAGTCATGGACGTTATGAACGAAGACGTACTTGATCTAGTCCGCGATTTTCATCGAAGGAACCCCAAGGCCGTGAAGGACCAACACCTGAGACTATAGAGGTACCCCACGGGGCTAAGTCCTTCCCCTCCACAGACACCGCGGGTGATATGTGGAGCAGGTTTACTGGAACCATAGTCTGTCAGAAGATGTCCCGAGACGTGACACCCTGGAAGGGGGGTAAGCTGTTACGGGCATGCCAAGCATTTACGGGAGTGAGAGAAAGGCTAGTAGATACTCCAATACCCTCTGATAGTAATGGCAACACCACTATCAACTCCGGTTCGCACCCACGAGGTGTGGTGCGATCGATATGCGACCAATTGCGGAGTTGCGGTTTTCCTAGTTAAAAAAACACGTTTTCGACCCCAATAATAACCCCCGGAGCGTCAAACCGCCGGAGGGGAGTGTTTTGGTACCGGTGGATATATGAGGGACAGCTGGAATCAATCGGATCGAAGATCGGACCGCTCGGAGCGAATCGGCGCAAGCTGCCAGCCGACCGAGTACCTATCGGCGGTACCTGTGGGCATGAGAGGACTCTGCCATGTGGGAAAGCGATGTGGGAAGAGGCCTGAGTAGGTAGCCTTGCCATCCGAGACCTCCGAATAGCCGACGCTGACGATTATCCACCAGACGGCTGATGGAGAAGAAACATCGACAGGGAAACGTGTATTAGAGTGGATAAATAGGTTGAGGGGTTTTCAGCGGCTTTAGGAGTTTGGGTTAAGGACTTAGGAGTTAAATGTTCTTGGTTGTTTTTCAGGGTCTTGGGCATGCCCGAAGTGCATTCTGTATTATTAGTAGACTGGGTCCTCGAGACATAAGCGAGGGATATAAATACTGTGTCATTCACTGACTAGCCAAACCATCATCGGCGAAATCAGAGTCTTAACAATATAAATCGTTGATACGCGAGTTACAACTTTATTGACTATACTTTTGGGAATACTTTATTCTATCGTGACTTCGAACTCTACCTGAACTATTACGTCGAAGACGGTCGAACATCACAATCTAACTCTAGTGAATCTTTGTTGATAACGTAGCTCGCGGGGCCCGTATCGGATCAAGGAGAATCATACTCGACGTTGACTGAAGAGACCTTGGAGACTTCTACCTTTGTAGCTGTTAGCCGAACTCTGAGCTCTGCGTAGTGTACTCTTGTGGTCTGGTACGCATCCCTCACAGGAATGCTGTCTTCCACTCGTCGCCGTCTTTGATCCTGATGAGGTTGTAACCTTCCTTCAGGTCAATCTTCGAGAAGATAACACCGCCTGCCACTCGATCTCGCAGTTCGTCCATAAGCGGTAACGGATACCTATTCTTGATGGACACATGGTTAAGTCCACGTTAGTCAACGCAAAGTCGCAGACTACCGTCCTTCTTCTTCACAAATAGCATTGGGTGTGAGGGATGCGTACCAGACCACAAGAGTACACTACGCAGAGCTCAGAGTTCGGCTAACAGCTACAAAGGTAGAAGTCTCCAAGGTCTCTTCAGTCAACGTCGAGTATGATTCTCCTTGATCCGATACGGGCCCCACGAGCTACGTTATCAACAAAGATTCACTAGAGTTAGCGTGTGATGTTCGACCGTCTTCGACGTAATAGTTCAGGTAGAGTTCGAAGTCACGATAGAGTAAAGTATTTCAAAAGTATAGTCAAATAAAGTTGTAACTCGCGTATCAACGATTTATATTGTTAAGACTCTGATTTCGCCGATGATGGTTTGGCTAGTCAGTGAATGACACAGTATTTATATCCCTCGCTTATGTCTCGAGGACCCAGTCTACTAATAATACAGAATACACTCGGGGCATGCCCGAGACCCTGAAAAACAACCAAGAACATTTAACTCGTAAGTCCGTAACCCAAACTCCTAAAGCCGCTGAAACCCCTCAACCTATTTATCCACTCTAATGCACGTTTCCCTGTCGATGTTTCTTCTCCATCGGCCGTCTGGTGGATAATCGTCAGCGTCGGCTATTCGGAGGTCTCGGACGGCAAGGCTACCTACTCAGGCCTCTTCCCACATCGCTTTCCCATATAGCAGAGTTCTCTCATGCCCACAGGTACCGCCGATAGGTACTCGGTCGGCTGGTAGCTTGCGCCGATTCGCTCCGAGCGGTCCGATCTTCGATCCGATTGATTCCAGCTGTCCCTCATATATCCACCGGTACCAAAACACACCCCTCCGGCAGTTTGACGCTCCGGGGGTTATTATTGGGGTCGAAAACGTGTTTTTTAACCTGGAAAACCGCAACTCCGCATTTGGTCGCATATTGATCGCACCGCAACTCGTGGGTGCGAACCGGAGTCGATAGTGATGTTGCCATTAGTATCAGAGGGTATTGGGGTATCTACTTAGTCTTTCTCTCACTCCCGTAAATGCCTGGCCTGCCCGTAACAGCTTACCCCCCTTCCAGGGTGTCACGTCTCGGGACATCTCTGACAGACTATGGTTCCAGTAAACCTGCTCCACATATCACCCGCGGTGTCTGTGGAGGGGAAGGACTTAGCCCCGTAGGGTACCTCTATAGTCTCAGGCGTTGGTCCTTCACGGCCTTGGGGTTCCTTCGATGAAAGTCGCGGACTAGATCAAGTACGTCTTTGTTCATAACGTCCATGACTTGATAAGTACGGTCGCTCATCGAATAGCCCCGCCATTTCACCAGGTATTCCACTAATCCTCTTCTGCTCTTCCGACTTCCCACGATACTTTCTACTTCATACAGCACTTCTCCTTCCTTATCGACCTCTTCGGGAGTCGGGGGACGTTGCTCGCGGCCTGGGATACTGCTCTGTCGATAACGTTCCAAGAGTTCGATGTGGAATACGTTATGGATCTTGACTTGTGGTGGCAGTTCCAATTCGCAGGCTCGTTTACCGGCTAGTCGGACAATTTTAAACGGGCCGAGTTTCTTATGATCGAGTTTCTTGGTAGAACGACGAGTCTTGATGTTGGTCGCGTTGAGCATAACCATGTCTCCCACCTTGAAGTTAGGCGGTTCGTCCCTTTTCCGATCATAGTATTTCCCCATCTTCTCCCTGGTGTCTGTTAAGCGAGCAAGAGCAGAATCGTGAACTCCTCGGATGAAGTGAGCGTACAGGTCACTGGTTGGGTTGACCACTTCGGCTTCCGTCGGCCAGTTGGTTCTTGGGTTGTAACCGTAATTGGTATAGAACGGAGATTGACCCGTGGCGGTGGTAACCGAGTTGTTGTAAGCATACTCCGCCAACGGGAGTAGCTCTGCCCAATCATCTTGCTCGTAGTTGCAGAATGCTCGTAAGTAGTGCTCGAGGGTTTGGTTGACCCGCTCCGTTTGCCCATCGGTCTGAGGGTGGAAAGCCGTACTCATTCTTATCCTCACGTCCAATAATTCCATAAGGGATGCCCAAAAGCTTGATGTAAACTTGGCGTCCCTGTCGGACACTATATCAAGAGGCAGCCCATGGAGTCGCCAGATTTGACCGAGGAATACCTTCGCTAGATCCTTCGCGGTCGTTTCTGCTACTAGGGGAATGAAATGCGACATCTTCGAGAACCTATCGACTACTACCCAGATTTGGTTATATCCCTTTGATTCTGGTAACTGCACGACGAAGTCCATTGATATTGATTGCCAGACAGAATGTGGAGTGGACAGTGGAAGAAGCGCACCATATTTCTTATGGCGGCTGGGTTTGTTGCGCTGGCACTCGTCACATGACCGAACTTAATCATCAATCCACTCGTTCATCTTTGGCCAATAGAAGTTACGCGTGATGAGTTCCAGTGTCTTGTCTTGTCCAAAGTGTCCTGCCACTTTCGAGTCGTGTTCTGCCTGTGCGATTCGGATCTTGATACGGTCGTCTGCCGGGATGTAGAGTCGGTTCTTATAGAAGAGTAGCCCGTCTTTCTCAGCAATATCCTTCAATTCCCCCAGCTTCTCCCCTTGCTCAACTCTCTCTTTCAATCCTACCCATGTCGGGTCTCCCGATGCCGCCTGCCTGACATGATCCAGAAAATTCTTAGACCAGTCAATCACCCCCTTGGAGGCAAGCGACACCGCTGATACCACAAACTCTTCCTCCGCCAACTGTCTGGGCTTAAAGAACCTGTCTATCGGCTGTTTCCCAAGCGTGCCTCCCCCTTCAGGACGGTACTCCGGCCGTCGCGATAGTGCATCTGCCTTCCCATTTTTGGTTCCCGGGCGGTAAATAATCTTGAAGTCAAATTCCGCCAAAGACTCAGCCCACCTTGCCTGTCGTCGGTTAAGAACCTTGGTTGTTGAAAAATATTCCAAGTTCTTGTGATCCGTATAGACAAGAACCGTTCGGCTAGGTCCTTCGAGGTAGTGACGCCATTGCTTGAAGGCTGACACAATTCCTAGCATCTCCTTATCCCAGACGTCGTAGTTGAGTTCCGCTGGGTTAAGTTTTCGAGAATAAAAGGCAACAGGGTGAGTCTTTCCGTCAATAACCTGGGATAGAATTGCGGCGATAGTAAAATCACTTGCGTCCGTTTCCACGATAGTCTGGCGATCTGGAGAGAAGTGTACCAAGATCGGCGCAGACGTAAACAGGGTTTTGAGTTTTTCGAAGGCTGCTTGGGCCGTCATAGACCAGACAAAGTTTTTAGCATCACCCCTGAGACAATCGGTAATGGGTTTACAGACCCCGGAGAAATTGTGGATAAACCTTCTGTAGAAGTTGGCAAAGCCCATAAAGATCTGTACTTCCTTAACGCTGCGCGGGGCTTGCCAATTCGTAACAGACATGACCTTATCCAATGCCATGGTGACGCCTGCTGGGGCAAGGATGTATCCAAGAAACTCGATTTCGGTGAGCTCGAAGAACGATTTCTTCGGGTTGGCGACTAGATTGTATTCTTGTAGCCTACCAAGGACTTTGCCGACCAACTCTCTGTGCTCCTCCCGAGACTTGCTATATATTAGGATATCATCAAGGTATACTACTACACCTTGATCCAAGAATTCCCTCAGCTCATCATTCATCATGTTCTGGAAGGTCGCCGGCGCATTTGCCAGCCCAAAAGGCATGACGAGATACTCAAAATGCCCGTACCGCGTACGGAATGCTGTCTTCCACTCGTCGCCGTCTTTGATCCTGATGAGGTTGTAACCTTCCTTCAGGTCAATCTTCGAGAAGATAACCGCGCCTGCCACTCGATCTCGTAGTTCGTCCATAAGTGGTAACGGATACCTGTTCTTGATGGACACATGGTTAAGTCCACGGTAGTCGACGCAAAGTCGCAGACTACCGTCCTTCTTCTTCACAAATAGGATTGGGGCTCCTGCCGGGGATTTGCTAGGCCTAATCTTTCCCAATCGCAACATTTTGTCCAGGTACTCCCGAAGCACCTTCAGCTCGACTTCAGATAAGGAATAAACGGGTCCCCATGGTGGCTGTTTTCCTGGTTCGAGGTCTATCGCATGGTCGTAAGATCGATGCGGTGGTAATTTATCTGCTTCTGATGGTAGGAAGACCTTAAGGAACCCATGGAGCCAAGAGGGAAGAGTTTCACGGAGGTTGACCGATTCATCTTCCAAAAGGCAAATACTACCGATGAATTGGGCCTCCGGATCGTCTAGTACACCCTCATCCATTTCTATTTGAGGTTCCTTGTCAGTGAAGCATCGACTCTTGCAGTTTTCGCCATCGTAGGAAACTTCCCCATTTGCCCCTATAACCGGCTTGTGTTCTTTCAACCACCAGTTCGGTAATATTGAATCGATGCCGAGTGGGAGAGGGGCGATTTCGAATGACAACTGTGTTTGGTGCCCCCTCGACATTATAATTAATGGTTGTGTAAAGGCGTGTCCCGTGCCCTTCATAACTTCTCCCGTAAATCCAAATACCCGGGCCGGGACGTCTCGTTTCACCTTCGGGACCTCAAAACTATCAACAAAAACAGCAGACAGAACAGGACCAGTTGCACCAGTATCCAACAACACCTTACAAGGTAAACATTTTTCCGCAAAACAAAGGAACTGATTAACGATAGGTCGAGGACCGTGAATAGGTTCCTCCAAAATTTTCTGTTTTTTCTCCGGTTGGGACGCTCTCCCTTCCTGCCTTTTTCTTTTCATATTTTTTTTGTTGTTTTCCGTCAGTGATCACATAGCAATCTGGGGATACTCCTGACCTGACTCATCAGAGTCCCCTTTTAAAAATCCTCGTCGAAATCCATCTCAGATTCCGATCCGCGTTCTCGCACAAACGCTTGCCCACTGGTGTACTCCGCAGCAGCCGTCGCAGCCGGTTTCCTAGCACGGTGCCTCATTCGCTTTCTCTGAGGTTGGGGTTCCGGTGGTTCCATATCGTGGTCGCCATCGTCATCGCGGGTACGCTTTCTGGAGAAAGAGGAGATAGATGCACTGCTGTTAGCATCTGAACGACACTACTTCCAAAGATGACCCTTTCGGCCACATCGCACACAGGCTCCATTGGTCTTTCGCTGTTCTCGGACCGGCTGTGGAACTCCTTTGGTGGCTTGGTCGTAGTCGTAGTATATCGGCTTATTCCCCGACTTGTTCTTGCTAGTGCTCTTCTTATCTTGCCCTTTTTCTTTCTCCTCAGTCTGAGCCCTCCCCTTGATCTTAAACCGCTTCTCCTTTTGCCGCGAGTTCCCACTATTACTCGTCTCCCTTCCTCTCGACTCCGCTTTCCCCAACATCTTCATCTGCTCTTGATAAGCCTCATGAGCCTTGCCGGCTCGTTCCAACTGTTGGATGTACTCGGAGTCGTCATCGGTTGGATCGAAACGTGAGTGGCACTCCCGGATTTCATTTGGTAGCCCTTGGAGCAGGGCGGCGCGATAGGATGCTCCTTTCATCTGAGCGTGCTGGTTCATGATTTCCATTCTCGTCAGGTAGTCTCCGATGTTAGCAGAGTACTTAAACTGCTGCATCTTCATCGCGTTCTCCATAGCCTCTTGAGTGCTTAAGAAACGTTTCCTAATCTCCTGACGGAACCGAGTCCAAGTAGCGTAGTCCGCGGCTGCCGGTCCTAGCATCTTGGTCTCGATATATTCCATGAACCATTCCTTTGCCAACCCACACGTATACGTTCCAGCGAACAGTACCTTGTTCCTGTCCGTTCGGAACTTCTTGGGCTTCTGCTCGAAGTAGATCTCGCACTCCATGAGCCAATGCCGCAGGTTATGCTTCTGTAACGGAGCCATTTCAACTGTCTGGTGTATGAGTACACACAGGGCCCGGTTACATGCTGAGAGTTATTGTTAGAAGCCAGTTGCACGGTGATATGCAAGTACCGGCAGTGTGGTTAGCTACCAGCTGTTAGAGTAACTACATTCCGGGCGCTAGGAAGAGGATCTATTCATGGGAGCAATGACTGACGAGTCTATGCCTCGCCAGTGACTAGAAGACCGGCCAGAGTGAAGCTCTGATTGACCGGTGATCCTCTGTATCCTCGGTGCATTGTAAGTCCGCCGAAGGGCAGGGACTATGCTAGGGAAGTCTACAATAAGCGAAAGCTCTACAGCAATGATTAAGCTTACACCTGAGCGACAGCTCATTCATGCAGGTCCTCAGTTGTGTGGCAACCAAGGCTGCAGGTGTTACAAAGGCTTTGACTAAGGGTGGTTGCCTTGGGTATCGGAAACACCTGCTGACGCTTAGAGAAAAGCGGGGTAGCGGTGGTATTGTTTCCGGTACTGAGGGAAGGCCCACCGGAACTTAGTAAAGGAGTTAGGAGCAGAGAACAGAGGCCTTCGGAGTATAAGTACTCAGGTTCATTCTCGCCCTTCAGTCCTATTCTCTCCAGTCTTCATCAGAAAGAAAAACCAAGTTCTTATCGGTAGCAGAGCCCTTAAAGATTATTGAGTTCTAGCGATAGAATCTTTGAATAATCTGCAACCTGATTGTCTATCTTGCACGGCCGTCTCTATTCTATATAAATCTATTTCTCTTAGAAAGGACCCCCGTTACAGATAATCTTTAAGGCTCAAGTCACCTTCAGATTATTCTTCCTCTATACAAAATGTCCGCCCTCTCGGCTCCAGATGCACCCCTTCAGATTGAATGGCAGCCGGTGCCCCTCCAGCTTGATGCCACCGGGCAGACACAGCTTGTCAAGAAGCCCAGGACCGCTCTACAGACCTACATTCCCGGCTGTGAGCCTGCCTGGCAGGATACCGACGAGATTTCCGTCCAACAGTTCTTCACAGAGCTCCAGACCTACCTCCAGCACAGCCTGCAGAATCAGTTGACCCGGGGCAGTCAGGCCCTACTCCTTGTACAAGAACGCCAGGCAGCACAGAATGCTCTGATGGCGGAAGCTCTTGAGTACATGAGAATGGAGGTCAACTCTGTTCAGGAAGAACTCCGGAAGTATGTGGAGAAAGATGAGCTGAATGCCGATGCCATGGAGATTGAGTGGACAAACCCGGCTACTCCACCGGACTTTGTGGCCGAGATACAGAGAGCCCTTGATGAAGGAAGACTGGTGGTAGCTAGACCAGCAACTCCGGCACCAAATCCAGTCTCCAGGTCCTCTTCCAGAGCAGCTACCAGGACAATGCAGCGGAAGGCCAGCCCCTTTGCAGCATTTCCGGTCAGATCCACTAGGAGAGTTATTCCTATTGTGCAGCCAGCGGTGGGAGCTTCACCCTTACCACCTAGCCGCTTCGGTGGAGTACACCCACTCCTTGGAGGAACTGACCGATCCTTTGACTATGAAGGAGAGTTCTTCTCAGGTGCAGGCCGAGGACCACCCAGTCCACTAGCCAGGAATCCAGGAAGGTTCACCATGTCCGGGGCCGCTCAACCAGCAGCAACCTCACCATTGGCCAGCAATGTGGCACCGGTAGCACCTGTGGCCCCTCCTGCTGTGGCCGCCGCTCCCCCTCCGGCTCAGGCACAGGGTGGAAGTAGTGGGAACCAGAACCCTCCGGCCCAAGCACAGGGTGGAAGTGGTGGAAACCAGAACCCCCCACCTCCTGTGGCCCGTGCTCCTGCTCCTGGAGACTCAGACAGTTCTGATAGCTCCGATTCGGAACCAGAAGGTGGTGATAGAAGAGGCTGGCGGAGATATCTCAAGAAGAAGTTGGAGAAGCAGCAGAAGAATCTGTTGGCTATGATGTCCCAGCAGTTCCAACCTCCGACCGCCTCTCCCTCTTCCTCAACAACCAGGGCCCGAGAACCAAAGGCACCACCACCCTCCAAGTTCCAGGGCAAAGCGGAGCAAGTGGAGACCTTTATCCGGCAATGTGAGAATGTGTTCTCCATTGAGAGTCTGTCCTTCACCTCCGAGGAGGTTAAGATTCGATATGCAGGCAACTTGATGGAAGGAGAGGCAGCGATCCGATGGTATGAAGCATACCATAATTCGATTGATCAAGCCTCCGCCAACCGCCTTGCTGGAATGCCGGTGTCATTGGATCTGAGATGGAAGCGTTGGGATTCCTTTGTGGATGCTTTTAGAGCTGCCTTCGGTGAAGCCATCTCCCGAGATGATGCTGTAGCCCAATGGAATGCCCTAACCCACACGGCTCGAGGAGGAATAGACCTCTTCCTGAATACTATTATTCAGCTGATGTGGAAGACTGGCTATGAGGGTCAGTTGGTGGATGATAAGATTCACAATTCCCTCCTCCCGGACCTAGGCATGAGTTGGGCCCTTTTTAATCCCAAGCCAAAGTCCTTGATGGAGCGGATAGCTGCTCTAAGAGAATTAGGGCACACACATGAAAGGTACCAAGGGATGGCAGCTGAGAAAGCGCACCCTCGGACCAAGAAAGATCCTCCTGCTCAGAAGGACCAGCAGCCTAAGAGGAAAAGAGAAGCTGCAAGCTCCTCCGGACCTCAGAAGACTCCTGGACCTAAAGACAAAGCGGTGGAACTGAAGGGTATCCCGGGGGATATTCTAGAAGAAAGAATGAAAGCAGAAGTATGCTTGAAGGTATGACCTTCCGGTACTCCCTATTGGTAGAGTGCATAGACTGACTTGTGCAATAGTGCGGCAAGTCCAGACACAAATGGACCGATTGTTGGTCCAAGCAACCCACTGTTGTTCGAGTGGCAGCAGTGAGAGTACAAAAGCGGAAAAGAGGGAAGGGTAATTCCAACTCTCAGAAGAAGGCTAAAGTGGCTGCTGTAGTAGCAGAAGATCCACTTGTTGTACTCCCGGAGGTTACAGAAGATTTTGTTTTCCAGCCTGAGCAAGACTCGGACAATGAAATCATCTGGTAGAAAAAGTGTCTGTTTTAGTCTATGTTTACTAGTTTTCTTTTATATGGGTTTTGGGTTTCTATGTTTCTCTTGAATAAATTATGATTGTGTTTCCGCCTATTTGATTGCTCCAAGCACTCTGAGGATGGGTTTAAGACCCGAAACAGCTGGTCTGTCAGTGCTCTACCAAAGTTACATTTTGCTACCAAGACACTTCCAAACCACTGCTAAAAAGACTACTACACAATATATCGGCTATATTATCGCTTGGGAATAGAACCAAAGGATCTCTGATCTTAGTAGTGCCCGAAGCTATTAGCTATGTTGAAAAGACAAAGAGAAACAAGTCCAGAACCCGCTGTTAAGCAAAGAAGGTTGGAACAGAGGCTTCCCTCCTTACCAGTACATGGAAAAAGACCTATACTGAAGGCAGGACTGTCATGGACGGTCAAAGGAAAGGATGAAGGCGCCCAAGGGTCCTTCCTGTTTGACACCGGTTGTACAGGAGCCATCCTCAACCAGAGTTTTGTCAGGAAACATGGAATTCCCTTAGTGCGGCGGGATCAACCTCTGACAATGTTTGATGCTCAAGGAGATGTCATGATGGGAGGAGGCGAGTATTACACTCACCCGGTCCGCATGACTATGGGAGATCATAAAGAGACACTCCGATGGGAGGTGGCTACACTGGAAGAAGGAATGACCGGTTACCTGCCAATTAGTTGGGCTAGGAAGCATAACCCGGACATCAACTGGGAACTCAACACCATGAGCTGGAGGAGTGACTACTGCAAGCAGAATTGTCTCCCAGCGGCCACCAAGATTGAACTGATCTCTCCATACCAAATGTTGGAAGAAGAAGAGACAGTCTATCAATTGGTTGGTTCAGTATGGCATGATGAGGACGGAGGTGATATTGCTGAGAAAATACATCACCTATACCGGGATTGGGCTGATGTGTTCAGTCAAGAGAAGATTGAGGAAATGCCGCCGCATTCCCATAATGATCTAAAGATCAAACTCTTGCCTGGGACCGCTCCCCCATTTGGCCCGCTATACCCATGCTCCGCTCCAGAGTTGAAGGCCCTCCGAGAGTACCTGGACAAGGAGTTGTCTTCAGGAAAGATCTCTAGATCTAACAGCCCTGCTGCGGCGCCCATACTGTTCATTCCTAAGAAGGATGGGACATTGCGGATTTGCGTGGACTACAGAGGATTGAACAAGGTCACCGTCAAGGACAAGTACCCGCTGCCTATCATGAGTGAGCTCAGAGACAGGTTGTTCAAGGCCAAGATCTTCACAAAGATAGACCTGAAGAACGGCTTCAATTTGATCAGGATAGCAGAAGGTGATGAGTGGAAAACCGCTTTCAGAACCCGCTATGGACTGTATCAGTATAATGTGATGCCATTTGGTCTATGCAATGCTCCCTCTGCATTCCAGGCAATGATCAATGATGTGCTAAAGGAACTACTGGATGAAGGAGTGGTTGTCTATATCGACGACATCCTCATCTACTCGGAGACTGAGAAAGAGCATGAGCTATTGGTCAAGAAGGTACTACAGAAGCTTAGGGAAGCTAAGCTCTGTGCCTCGATCAGTAAGACATCCTTCCATGTCCGAGAAGTAGAATACCTAGGCTATCATATCTCGGAAGAAGGAGTATCTATGTCAGAAGACAAGGTGGAGGCAGTTAAGGAATGGCCAGTCCCTGAGAACATCAAGGCAGTACAGGCATTCCTCGGATTTGCAAACTTCTATCGCCGCTTTATTGAAGGCTTCAGTAAAGTTTGCAAACCATTAACTGATCTCCTGCAAAAAGACAAGAAATGGTATTGGACAGCAGCACATGAGCAGGCCTTTGAAGAACTCAAGAGGCTGTTCACAAGCGCTCCAATCCTCCTTCATTTTGACCCTAGTAGGAGAACGGTGGTCGAGACAGATGCCAGTGATTTTGCCAAGGGAGCGGTGCTCTCTCAGTATGGGGAAGATGGGAAGCTACATCCGGTGGCATTCTATTCTAAGAAGTTCTCCCCCGCTGAGATCAACTATGACATTCATGATAAGGAAATGGGAGCTATTGTAGCCTCTTTCCGGGAATGGGAACACATGCTCAAATCTTGTGAACAAGAGATCACGGTTTTTACAGACCACAAGAACTTGGAGTACTTTAATTCTACCAAGGTTCTCACTAGGCGGCAAGCTAGATGGTCTGAAGACCTCGCAGGCTACAATTTCAAAGTTGTCTACAGACCGGGGGAAAAGAATGGCAAGACTGATGTGCTATCTAGGCGCTGGGATCACCGCCTTGGAGAGGGAGGTGAAACTCTGCAGCCGGAGCCACAGATCTTTTTTAGGCCAGGTCAATTGGTTTTGGATCCTGCAAAGCTAGCGGCTGTCAGGGTGAATCAATTGCAGAATACATTCTTGGAGCGCCTATATGCGGCTGCTAAAGAGGATAGTTTCTGGCAGGAATTGCACCGCTCCCTGGTTGAAAGGAAACCAAATTTGGACCAGAACTTGTCGGTCAAGAACGGTCTCATCTTCTACAAGAATAGATGGTACATACCCAAGGATAAGAAGCTTCAGATGGAAATACTGTCCGATACCCATGACTCTAAGGTGGCTGGTCATTTTGGCCAATTTAAGACACTAGAGCGGGTGAAAAATAACTTCTTTTGGCCCAACATGGATAAGGATGTTGAGGAATATGTCCGGAGCTGTGACAGCTGCCAGAGGAATAAGACCTCAAGACACAAGAAGTTTGGTATGCTCCAACCGTTGGAGATACCCTATCGGCCATGGACTTCCATCTCTATGGACTTCATTGTGGGACTACCGGAATCTAGTGGGTTTACAAAGATCTGGGTAATAGTGGACCGCTTTTCGAAGATGGCACACTACATCCCTCTTCCTACCCTCAATAAAACGGAAGATTTGGCTAAATTGTTCTTGAAGGAAGTTTGGAGACTCCATGGTTTGCCTGATGACATAGTCTCGGACAGAGATAGCAGGTTCATTTCTCACTTTTGGCAATCTCTCATGAGCCTCCTCAATGTGAAGCTGAAGATGTCCACATCTTTCCACCCCCAGACGGACGGTCAAACAGAAAGAGTTAATCAGACCCTGGAACATTACTTGCGGAGTTATTGTTCATATCAACAGGATGACTGGGCAGAACTCTTGCCTTTGGCAGAGTATGCTTATAACTCGGCGGTCTCTGAGTCTACCAAAGTATCGGCTTTTTATGCCAACTATGGATATGAACCCAGGACCAACTGGCCGGCCCCAAAGAAAGGAGTAGAATGGAACAATCCAGCGAGCAAGGTCATGATATCTCAATGGGAATCTATCTGGCAGGCTATGAACGCCAGCTTGGGTAAAACTAGGTTAAGGATGGCCCGGTGGTATGATGCTCATGCCCTGGCACCGCCTGAAATCAAGCCCGGAGATGAAGTTATGTTGGACCGGCGCAATGTGCAAACAAAGCGGCCTTTGGGAAAATTGGATCAAAAGAAGATGGGACCCTTTAAGGTCTTAGAAGCTATTGGTACCCGTGCCTACAAGCTCTCTCTTCCCCCCCAGATGGGAATCCACCCGGTCTTCCATGTCTCTCTCCTAGAACCCTATAGAGCACCGGTAGATCCTGAGAGAAGAGTTCCCCCACCGGAACCCGAAGAGGTTGAGGGAGAACAGAACTGGGTTGTCCGAGAGGTAGCTGATAGCCGGGTCAATAAGAAGAGAAGACGAGTGGAATATCTAGTGCTGTGGGAAGGTTATGAGAACGAGGATGCTACATGGGAACCTTGGGAGCATCTCAAGAAGAGTGCTGAAGAAGCCCTTCGGGATTTCCATATGAGGTATCCTGAGAAACCCAAGGACAAGCGGATTGTTGGGGTGTAGATTATTTCCTTTGGGTTTTCATTTCCTTGCATATCACGGAGTTTTCTTGTCATATAGAATGGTAATAGAATGGTTATAGATCTCGGAGACCAAGATCCTGGAAGAGGGGAGTGGTGTAACGGAGCCATTTCAACTGTCTGGTGTATGAGTACACACAGGGCCCGGTTACATGCTGAGAGTTATTGTTAGAAGCCAGTTGCACGGTGATATGCAAGTACCGGCAGTGTGGTTAGCTACCAGCTGTTAGAGTAACTACATTCCGGGCGCTAGGAAGAGGATCTATTCATGGGAGCAATGACTGACGAGTCTATGCCTCGCCAGTGACTAGAAGACCGGCCAGAGTGAAGCTCTGATTGACCGGTGATCCTCTGTATCCTCGGTGCATTGTAAGTCCGCCGAAGGGCAGGGACTATGCTAGGGAAGTCTACAATAAGCGAAAGCTCTACAGCAATGATTAAGCTTACACCTGAGCGACAGCTCATTCATGCAGGTCCTCAGTTGTGTGGCAACCAAGGCTGCAGGTGTTACAAAGGCTTTGACTAAGGGTGGTTGCCTTGGGTATCGGAAACACCTGCTGACGCTTAGAGAAAAGCGGGGTAGCGGTGGTATTGTTTCCGGTACTGAGGGAAGGCCCACCGGAACTTAGTAAAGGAGTTAGGAGCAGAGAACAGAGGCCTTCGGAGTATAAGTACTCAGGTTCATTCTCGCCCTTCAGTCCTATTCTCTCCAGTCTTCATCAGAAAGAAAAACCAAGTTCTTATCGGTAGCAGAGCCCTTAAAGATTATTGAGTTCTAGCGATAGAATCTTTGAATAATCTGCAACCTGATTGTCTATCTTGCACGGCCGTCTCTATTCTATATAAATCTATTTCTCTTAGAAAGGACCCCCGTTACAGCTTCCTGGCATTATCGAACTCAAAGGGTATTTTAGCGAGCGAATCTACCATATCGTCGTCTTCAGGCGGCGCCGAATTCCGTTTTCCGCCTCGGTTCATTCTCCAATTCTTCCGACCGTGCGACCATTCACTGTTATCGTCGTCATCGTCGTCGGAAGGTTCTGGATCTCCCCCAACGTTTCCTCTTGGTGGGTTTTGTGGAGGTTGATTCCCACCATTCCCCCCAACTGGAGCAGCTCCCACCGGTCCTCTGCCACTATTGCTATGCACTGGGCCGGCATCCTCCGGTAGCCTGCCTCCATTTCCTCCTACGGGACCAGCATTTCCTCCTACTGGGCCAGCATTTCCTCCTACTGGGCCAGCATTTTCGGGATTTTTGCCATTGCCAACAGGAACCGTTTGGGGTGCATTAGGGTCCACGGGAATACTCACCATGGAGGGTGCTACCGACAAATGTTGTCGTAGACGTTCTTCCATCTCGGCTATTCGTTGGTTTCTTACGTCGTCGGACTGCTTGAATTGTGCCAATAGTTCCCGCTGTTCCCTTTTCTCCTGCTCTCGCTCTTCTCTTGCAACTCTTAGCTGTCGTTCCGCCTCCAATAGTTGGTTCTGGGTAATTCGATGGTTACGGTCTAGAACCTCGTGGTCGGCGGCTCGTGCGGCTTCCTGTACCTGTCGAACATTTTCGACGAGCTCAAAGAGCGATTCGAGATGTTGGTTCTGGGCGATGGCTTCTTGCCGTACTTTCTTATCTAGGATCTGCCCACTCCCTTGCACTTGTTCCTGGAGGTTTTGTAGCTGCTGCCAAACGGCCTGTCCAGCTGTACCAAGATACCTCATTTGTGCCTCATGGGTATCCAAAAACTCCTGCATGGACCTCGTAAACTGGGCTTGAGCAGAGCGTTTACTCGTTGACCTAGTTTGTGTAGAGGGTCCTCCCTGGAGTAGGGGATCGGGGCTAACAGCCCCAGATAGTACCATAGCGTCTTCTGCGGCCTCGTCTGTTACGGCCGAGGTGTCTACGAAATAATCCCCTCGGGTAGCCATTGTGATAGGGGATAATGATGATAGTTCTTCTTTGAGGTGACTTCGTTACTCCAAGTGAACTTGTGAGTAACAATATACTGTGAGGGATGCGTACCAGACCACAAGAGTACACTACGCAGAGCTCAGAGTTCGGCTAACAGCTACAAAGTTAGAAGTCTCCAAGGTCTCTTCAGTCAAGGTCGGGTATGATTCTCCTTGATCCGATACGGGCCCCGCGAGCTACGTTATCAACAAAGATTCACTAGAGTTAGCGGATGGTGATCGACCGTCTTCGACGTAATAGTTCAGGTAGAGTGCGAAGTCACGATAGAGTAAAGTATAAAGAATAATATAGTCAAATAGAGCTGTAACTCGCGTATCAACGATTTTATATTGTTAAGACTCTGATTTCGCCGATGATGGTTTGGCTAGTCAGTGAATGACACGGTATTTATATCCCTCGCTTATGTCTCGAGGACCCAGTCTACTAATAATACCGAATACACTCGGGGCATGCCCGAGACCCTGAAAAACAACCAAGAACATTTTAACTCCTAAGTCCGTAACCCAAACTCCTAAACCCGCTGAAATCCCTCAACTTATTTATCCACTCTAATGCACGTTTCCCTGTCGATATCTTTTCTCCATCGGCCGTCTGGTGGATAATCGTCAGCGTCGGCTATTCGGAGGTCTCGGACGGCAAGGCTACCTACTCAGGCCTCTTCCCACATCGCTTTCCCACATAGCAGAGTCCTCTCATGCCCACAGGTACCGCCGATAGGTACTCGGTCGGCTGGCAGCTTGCGCCGATTCGCTCCGAGCGGTCCGATCTTCGATCCGATTGATTCCAGCTGTCCCTCATATATCCACCGGTACCAAAACGCTCCCCTCCAGCGGTTTGACGCTCCGGGGGTTATTATTGGGGTCGAAAACGTGTTTTTTAACTAGAAAAACCGCAACTCCGCATTTGGTCGCATATCGATCGCACCGCACCTCGTGGGTGCGAACCGGAGTTGACATTAGCATACAGAGGGTATTGGGGTATCTAATTAGCCTTTTCTCTTACTCCCGTAAATGCTTGGCATGCCCGTAACAGAATCCCCTTGATCCGATACGGGCCCCGCGAGCTACGTTCTCAACGAAGATTCACTAGAGTTAGCGTAGGATGTTCGACCGTCTTCGACGTAATAGTTCAGGTAGAGTTCGAAGTCACGATAGAATAAAGTATTTTCAAAAGTATAGTCAAGTAAAGTTGTAACTCGCATATCAACGATTTATATTGTTAAGACTCTGATTTCGCCGATGATGTAACGGGGGTCCTTTCTAAGAGAAATAGATTTGTTTAGAATAGAGACGGCCGTGCAAGATAGACAATCAGGTTGCAGATTATTCAAAGATACTATCGCTAGAACTCAATAATCTTTAAGGGCTCTGCTACCGATAAGAACTTGGTTTTCTTTCTGATGAAGATTGGAGAGAACAGGACTGAAAGGCGAGAATGAACCTGAGTACTTATACTCCGAAGGCCTCTATTCTCTGCTCCTAACTCCTTACTAAGTTCCGGTGGGCCTTCCTCAGTACCGGAAACAATACCACCGCTACCCCACTTTTCTCTAAGCGTCAGCAGGTGTTTCCGATACCCAAGGCAACCACCCTTAGTCAAAGCCTTTGTAACACCTGCAGCCTTGGTTGCCACACAACCGAGGACCTGCATGAATGAGCTACCGCTCAGGTGTAAGCTTAATCATTGCTGTAGAGCTTTCGCTTATTGTAGACTTCCCTAGCATAGTCCCTGCCTCTTCGGCGGTCATACAATGCTCAGAGGATACAGAGGATCACTGGACAATCAGAGCTTCACTCTGGCCGGTCTTCTAGTCACTGGCGAGGCATAGACTCGTCAGTCATTGCTTCCATGAATAGATCCCCTTCCTAGCGCCCGGAATGTAGTTACTCTAACAGCTGGTAGCTAACCACACTGCCGGTACTTGCATATCACCGTGCCACTGGCTTCTAACAATAACTCTCAGCATGTAATCGGGCCCTGTGTGTACTCATACACCAGACAGTTGAAATGGCTCCGTTACACCACTCCCCTCTTCCAGGATCTTGGTCTCCGAGATCTATAACCATTCTATTACCATTCAATCTATATGACAAGAAACTCCGTGATATGCAAGGAAATGAAAACCCAAAAGAAAAATCTACACCCCAACAAGCCGCTTGTCCTTGGGTTTCTTAGGATACCTCATGTGGAAATCTCGAAGGGCTTCTTCGGCACTCTTCTTGAGATGCTCCCAAGGTTCCCATGTAGCATCCTCGTTTTCATAACCTTCCCACAGCACTAGGTATTCCACTCGTCTCCTTTTCTTATTGACCCGGCTATCAGCTACCTCTCGGACAACCCAGTTCTGTTCTCCTTCAATCTCTTCGGGCTCCGGTACAGGAACTCTTCTCTCAGGATCTACCGGTGCTCGGTAAGGTTCCAGAAGAGAGACATGAAAGACCGGGTGGATTCCCATTTGGGGGGGAAGAGAGAGCTTGTAGGCACGGGTACCAATAGCTTCTAAGACCTTAAAGGGTCCCATCTTCTTCTGATCCAATTTTCCCAAAGGCCGCTTTGTTTGCACATTGCGCCGGTCCAACATAACTTCATCTCCGGGCTTGATTTCAGGCGGTGCCAGGGCATGAGCATCATACCACCGGGCCATCCTTAACCTAGTTTTACCCAAGCTGGCGTTCATAGCCTGCCAGATAGATTCCCATTGAGATATCATGACCTTGCTCGCTGGATTGTTCCATTCTACTCCTTTCTTTGGGGCCGGCCAGTTGGTCCTGGGTTCATATCCATAGTTGGCATAAAAAGCCGATACTTTGGTAGACTCAGAGACCGCCGAGTTATAAGCATACTCTGCCAAAGGCAAGAGTTCTGCCCAGTCATCCTGTTGATATGAACAATAACTCCTCAAGTAATGTTCCAGGGTCTGGTTAACTCTTTCTGTTTGACCGTCCGTTTGGGGGTGGAAAGATGTGGACATCTTCAGCTTCACATTGAGGAGACTCATGAGAGATTGCCAAAAGTGAGAGATGAACCTGCTATCTCTATCCGAGACTATGTCATCGGGTAAACCATGGAGTCTCCAAACTTCCTTCAAGAACAACTTAGCCAAATCTTCCGTTTTATTGAGGGTAGGAAGAGGGATGTAGTGTGCCATCTTCGAAAAACTGTCCACTATTACCCAGATCTTTGTAAACCCACTAGATTCCGGTAATCCCACAATGAAGTCCATAGAGATGGAAGTCCATGGCCGATAGGGTATCTCCAGCGGTTGGAGCATACCAAACTTCTTGTGTCTTGAGGTCTTATTCCTCTGGCAGCTATCACAGCTCCGGACATATTCCTCAACATCCTTATCCATGTTGGCCCAAAAGAAGTTGTTTTTCACCCGCTCTAGTGTCTTAAATTGGCCAAAATGACCAGCCACCTTAGAGTCATGGGTATCGGACAGTATTTCCATCTGAAGCTTCTTGTCTTTGGGTATATACCATCTATTCTTGTAGAAGATGAGACCGTTCTTGACCGACAAGTTCTGGTCCAAATTTGGTTTCCTTTCAACCAGGGAGCAGTGCAGTTCCTGCCAGAAACTATCCTCTTTAGCAGCCGCATATAGGCACTCTAAGAATGTATTCTGCAATTGATTCACCCTGACAGCCGCTAGCTTTACAGGATCCAAAACCAATTGACCTGGCCTAAAAAAGAACTGTGGCTCCGGCTGCAGAGCTTCACCTCCCTCTCCAAGGCGGTGATCCCAGCGCCTAGATAGCACATCAGTCTTGCCATTCTTTTTTCCCGGTCTGTAGACAACTTTGAAATTGTAGCCGGCGAGGTCCTCAGACCATCTAGCTTGCCGCCTAGTGAGAACCTTGGTAGAATTAAAATACTCCAAGTTCTTGTGGTCTGTGAAAACCGTGATCTCTTGCTCACAAGATTTGAGCATGTGTTCCCATTCCCGGAAAGAGGCTACAATAGCTCCCATTTCCTTATCATGAATGTCATAGTTGATCTCAGCAGGGGAGAACTTCTTAGAATAGAATGCCACCGGATGTAGCTTCCCATCATCCCCATACTGAGAGAGCACCGCTCCCTTGACAAAATCACTGGCATCTGTCTCGACCACCGTTCTCCTACTAGGGTCAAAATGAAGGAGGATTGGAGCGCTTGTGAACAGCCTCTTGAGTTCTTCAAAGGCCTGCTCATGTGCTGCCGTCCAATACCATTTCTTGTCTTTTTGCAGGAGGTCAGTTAATGGTTTGCAAACTTTACTGAAGCCTTCAATAAAGCGGCGATAGAAGTTTGCAAATCCGAGGAATGCCTGTACTGCCTTGATATTCTCAGGGACCGGCCATTCCTTAACTGCCTCCACCTTGTCTTCTGACATAGATACTCCTTCTTCCGAGATGTGATAGCCTAGGTATTCTACTTCTCGGACATGGAAGGATGTCTTACTGATCGAGGCACAGAGCTTAGCTTCCCTAAGCTTCTGTAGTACCTTCTTGACCAATAGCTCATGCTCTTTCTCAGTCTCCGAGTAGATGAGGATGTCATCAATATAGACAACTACTCCTTCATCCAGTAGTTCCTTTAGCACATCATTGATCATTGCCTGGAAAGCGGATGGAGCATTGCATAGACCAAATGGCATCACATTATACTGATACAGTCCATAGCGGGTTCTGAAAGCGGTTTTCCACTCATCACCTTCTGCTATCCTGATCAAATTGAAGCCGTTCTTCAGGTCTATCTTTGTGAAGATCTTGGCCTTGAACAACCTGTCTCTGAGCTCACTCATGAGAGGCAGCGGGTACTTGTCCTTGACAGTGACCTTGTTCAAACCTCTGTAATCCACACAAATTCGCAATGTACCATCCTTCTTAGGAATGAACAATATGGGTGCCGCAGCAGTGCTGTTAGATCTAGAGATCTTTCCTGAAGACAATTCTTTGTCTAGGTACTCTCGGAGGGCCTTCAACTCTGGAGCGGAACATGGGTATAGCGGGCCAAATGGGGGAGCGGTGCCAGGCAAGAGTTTGATCTTCAAATCATTATGAGAATGCGGCGGCATTTCCTCAATCTTCTCTTGACTGAACACATCCGCCCATTCCCGGTAAAGATGGTGTATCTTCTCAGCGATATCACCTCCGTCCTCATCATGCCATACTGAACCAACCAATTGGTAAACTGTCTCTTCCTCTTCCAGCATCTGGTATGGAGAGATCAGTTCAATCTTGGTGGCCGCTGGGAGACAATTCTGCTTGCAGTAGTTACTCCTCCAGCTCATGGTGTTGAGTTCCCAGTTGATGTCCGGGTTATGCTTCCTAGCCCAACTAATTGGCAGGTAACCGGTCATTCCTTCTTCCAAAATAGCCACTTCCCATCGGAGTGTCTCCTTATGATCTCCCATAGTCATGCGGACCGGGTGAGTGTAATACTCGCCTCCTCCCATCATGACATCTCCTTGAGCATCAAACATCGTCAGAGGTTGATCCGGCCGCACTAAGGGGATTCCATGTTTCCTGACAAAACTCTGGTTGAGGATAGCTCCTGTACAACCGGTATCAAACAGGAAAGACCCTTGGGCGCCTTCATCCTTTCCTTTGACCGTCCATGACAGTCCTGCCTTCAGTATAGGTCTTTTTCCATGTACTGGTAAGGAGGGAAGTCTCTGTTCCAACCTTCTTTGCTTAACAGCGGGTTCCGAACTTGTTTCTCTTTGTCTTTTCAACATAGCTAATAGCTTCGGGCACTACTAAGATCAGAGATCCTTTGGTTCTATTCCCAAGCGGTAATATAGCAGATGTATTGTGTAGTAGTCCTTTTTATCAGCGGTTTGGAAGTGTCTTGGTAGCAAATATAACTTTGGTAGAGCACTGACAGACCAGCTGTTTCGGGTCTTAAACCCATCCTCAGAGTGCTTGGAGCAATCAAATAGGCGGAAACACAATCATAATTTATTCAAGAGAAAACATAGAAACCGAAAACCCCCATATAAAAGAAAACTAGTAAACATAGACTCAAACAGACACTTTTCTACCAGAGGATTTCATTGTCCGAGTCTTGCTCAGGCTGCAAAACAAAATCTTCTGTAACCTCCGGGAGTACAACAAGCGGATCCTCTGCTACTACAGCAGCCACTTTAGCCTTCTTCTGAGAGCTGGACTTGCCATTCCCTCTTTTTCGCTTTTGTACTCTCACTGCTGCCACTCGGACAACAGTAGGTTCTCTTGACCAACAATCGGTCCATTTGTGTCTGGACTTGCCGCACTATTGCACAAGTCAGTCTATGCACTCTACCAATAGGGAGTACCGGAAGGTCATACCTTCAAGCATACTTCTGCTTTCCTTCTTTCTTCTAGAATATCCCCCGGGATACCCTTCAGTTCCACCGCTTTGTCTTTAGGTCCAGGAGTCTTCTGAGGTCCGGAGGTGCTCGCAGCTTCTCTTTTCCTCTTAGGCTGCTGGTCCTTCTGGGCGGGAGGATCTTTCTTGGTCCGAGGGTGCGCTTTCTCAGCTGCCATCCCTTGGTACCTCTCATGGGTGTGCCCTCACTCTCTTAGAGCAGCTATCCGCTCCATCAAGGACTTTGGCTTGGGATTAAAAAGAGCCCAACTCATGCCTAGGTCCGGGAGGAGGGAATTATGAATCTTATCATCCACCAACTGACCCTCATAGCCAGTCTTCCACATCAGCTGAATGATAGTATTCAGAAAGAGGTCTATCCCTCCTCGAGCTGTGTGGGTGAGGGTATTCCATTGGGCTACAGCATTATCTCTAGAGATGGCTTCACCGAAGGCAGCTCTAAAAGCATCCACAAAGGAATCCCAACACTTCCATCTCTGATCCAACTGCACCGGCATTCCAGCAAGACGGTTGGCGGAGGCTTGATCAATTGAATTGTGGTATGCCTCATACCATCGGATCGCTGCCTCGCCTTCCATCAAGTTGCCTGCATATCGGATCTTGACTTCCTCAGAGGTTAATGACAGGCTCTCAATGGAGAACACATTCTCACATTGCCGGATGAAGGTTTCCACTTGCTCCGCCTTGCCCTGAAACTTAGAAGGTGGTGGTGCCTTTGGTTCTCGAGCTCTGGTGGAAGTAGAAGGGTCGGAGGTGGCCGGAGGTTGATACTGCTGGGACATCATTGCCAACAGATTCTTCTGTTGTTTCTCCAACTTCTTCTTAAGGTATCTCCGCCAGCCTCTTCTATCACCACCTTCTGGTTCCGAGTCTTTGCTGTCAGAACTGTCTGAGTCTCCTGGAGCGGGAGCGCGGGCTGCTGGAGGTGGAGGGTTCTGATTTCCACCACTTCCTCCCTACGCCTGAGCTGGAGGGGGAGCGGCGGCCGCAGCAGGAGGGGCCACAGGTGCTACCGGCGCCAGATTGCTGGCCAGTGGTGAGGTTGCTGCTGGTTGAGCGGCCCCAGACATGGTGAACCTTCCTGGGTTCCTGGCTAGCGGGCTGGGAGGTCCTCGGCCTGCACCTGGGTAGAGTTCTCCCTCATAGTCAAAGGATCGGTCGGCTAATCCGAGGAATGGGTTTATTCCTGCAAAGTGGCTAGGAGGTAAGGGAGATGCTCCCACCGCTGGCTGGACAATAGGAACGACTCTCCTAGTGGATCTGACCGGAAATGCTGCGAAGGGACTGGTCTTCCGCTGCATTGTCCTGGTGGCTGCCCTGGACGAGGACCTGGAGCCTGGATTTGGTGCCGGAGTTGCTGGTCTCACTACCACTAGCCTTCCTTCATCAAGGGCTTTCTGTATCTCGGCAACAAAGTCTGGTGGAGTTGCCGGGTTTGTCCACTCAATCTCCATGGCATCGGCTTCCAGTTCATCTCTCTCCGCATACTTTCGGAGTTCCTCCTGGACAGAGTTGACTTCATGCCTCATTGTGAGGGATGCGTACCAGACCACAAGAGTACACTACGCAGAGCTCAGAGTTCGGCTAACAGCTACAAAGGTAGAAGTCTCCAAGGTCTCTTCAGTCAACGTCGAGTATGATTCTCCTTGATCCGATACGGGCCCCGCGAGCTACGTTATCAACAAAGATTCACTAGAGTTAGCGTATAGTATTCGACCGTCTTCGACGTAATAGTTCAGGTAGAGTTCGAAGTCACGATAGAGTAAAGTAATTCCAAAAGTATATTCAAATAAAGTTGTAACTCGCGTATCAACGATTTATATTGTTAAGACTCTGATTTCGCCGATGATGGTCAGGCTAGTCAGTGAATGACACAGTATTTATATCCCTCGCTTATGTCTCGAGGACCCAATCTACTAATAATACAGAATACACTCGGGACATGCCCGAGACCCTGAAAAACAACCAAGAACTTTTAACTCCTAAGTCCGTACCCAAACTCCTAAAGCCGCGGAAACCCCTCAACCTATTTATCCACTCTAATGCACGTTTCCCTGTCGATGTTTCTTCTCCATCGGCCGTCTGGTGGATAATCGTCAGTGTCGGCTATTCGGAGGTCTCGGACGGCAAGGCTACCTACTCAGGCCTCTTCCCACATCGCTTTCCCACATAGCAGAGTCCTCTCATGCCCACAGGTACCGCCGATAGGTACTCGGTCGGCTGGCAGCTTGCGCCGATTCGCTCCGAGCGGTCCGATCTTCGATCCGATTGATTCCAGCTGTCCCTCATATATCCACCGGTACCAAAACACTCCCTTCCGGTGGTTTGACGCTCCGGGGGTTATTATTGGGGTCGAAAACGTGTTTTTTATGACTCTGGGTTTTTGGTCGTAATTTGGTCGCACCACACTCCGCGAGTGTGGTCAAGAGTTGCTTTTAGCGTACAGAGGGATTTGGGGTATCTACTAGCCTTTCTCTCACTCCCGTAAATGCTTGGCATGCCCTTAACAGCTTACCCCCCTTCCAGGGTGTCACGTCTCGGGACATCTTCTGACAGACTATGGTTCCAGTAAACCTGCTCCACATATCACCCGCGGTGTCTGTGGAGGGGAAGGACTTAGCCCCGTAGGGTACCTCTATAGTCTCAGGCGTTGGTCCTTCACGGCCTTGGGGTTCCTTCGATGGAAGTCGCGGACAAGGTCAAGTACTTCCTCATCCATAGCGTCCATGACTTGATACGTACAGTCACTCATCGAATAGCCCCGCCATTTCACCAGGTATTCCACTAATCCTCTTCTACTTTTCCGGCTCCCCACGATACTTTCCACTTCGTACAGCACCTCTCCTTCCTTATCGACCTCTTCGGGAGTTGGGGGAAACTGTTCTCGGCCTGGGATACTGCTCTGTCGATACCGTTCCAAGAGTTCGATATGGAACACGTTATGGATTTTGACTTGCGGTGGCAGTTCCAGTTCGCACGCTCGTTTACCGGCTAGTCGGACAATTTTGAACGGGCCGAGTTTCTTATGATCGAGTTTCTTAGTAGAGCGACGAGTCTTGATGTTGGTCGCATTGAGCATAACCATATCTCCCACCTTGAAGTTAGGCGGTTCGTCCCTTTTCCGATCATAGTATTTCCCCATCTTCTCCCTGGTGTCTGTTAAGCGAGCGAGAGCGGAATCATGAACTCCTCGGATAAAGTGAGCATACAAGTCACTGGTTGGGTTGACCACTTCAGCTTCCGTCGGCCAGTTGGTTCTTGGGTTGTAACCATAATTGGTATAGAACGGAGATTGGCCCGTGGCGGTGGTAACCGAGTTGTTGTAAGCATACTCCGCCAACGGGAGTAGCTCTGCCCAATCATCTTGCTCGTAGTTACAAAACGCTCGTAAGTAGTGCTCGAGGGTTTGGTTGACTCGCTCTGTTTGCCCGTCGGTCTGAGGGTGAAAAGCCGTACTCATTCTTATCCTCACATCCAACAATTCCATAAGGGATGCCCAAAAACTTGAAGTAAACTTGGCGTCCCTGTCGGAAACTATATCGAGAGGCAGCCCATAGAGTCGCCATATTTGACCGAGGAATATCTTCGCTAAATCCTGCGCGGTCGTTTCTGCTACTAGGGGAATGAAGTGCGACATCTTCGAGAACCTATCGACTACTACCCAGATTTGATTGTATCCCTTTGATTCCGGCAACTGTACGACGAAGTCCATTGATATCGATTGCCAGACAGAATGTGGCGTGGACAGTGGTAGAAGCGCACCGTATTTCTTATGGCGGCTGGGTTTATTGCGCTGGCACTCGTCACATGACCGAACGTAGTCATCAATCCACTCGTTCATTTTTGGCCAATAGAAGTTACGCGTGATGAGTTCCAGTGTCTTGTCTTGTCCAAAGTGTCCTGCCACTTTCGAGTCGTGTTCTGCCTGTGCGATTCGGATCTTGATACGGTCGTCTGCCGGGATGTAGAGTCGGTTCTTATAGAAGAGTAGCCCGTCTTTCTCAGCAATATCCTTCAATTCCCCCAGCTTCTCCCCTTGCTCAACTCTCTCTTTCAATCCTACCCATGTCGGGTCTCCCGATGCCGCCTGCCTGACATGATCCAGAAAATTCTTAGACCAGTCAATCACCCCCTTGGAGGCAAGCGACACCGCTGATACCACAAACTCTTCCTCCGCCAACTGTCCGGGCTTAAAGAACCTGTCTATCGGCTGTTTCCCAAGCGTGCCTCCCCCTTCAGGACGGTACTCCGGCCGTCGCGATAGTGCATCTGCCTTCCCATTTTTGGTTCCCGGGCGGTAAATAATCTTGAAATCAAATTCCGCCAAAGACTCAGCCCACCTTGCCTGTCGTCGGTTAAGAACCTTGGTTGTTGAAAAATATTCCAAGTTCTTGTGATCCGTATATACGAGAACCGTTCGGCTAGGTCCTTCGAGGTAGTGACGCCATTGCTTGAAGGCTGACACAATTCCCAACATCTCCTTATCCCAGACGTCGTAGTTGAGTTCCGCTGGGTTAAGTTTTCGAGAATAGAAGGCAACAGGGTGAGTCTTTCCGTCAATAACCTGGGATAGAATTGCGGCGATAGCAAAATCACTTGCGTCCGTTTCCACGATAGTCTGGCGATCTGGAGAGAAGTGTACCAAGATCGGCGCAGACGTAAACAGGGTTTTGAGTTTTTCGAAGGCTGCTTGGGCCGTCATAGACCAGACAAAGTTCTTAGCATCACCCCTGAGACAATCGGTAATGGGTTTACAGACCCCGGAGAAATTGTGGATAAACCTTCTGTAGAAGTTGGCAAAGCCCATGAAGATCTGTACTTCCTTAACGCTACGCGGGGCTTGCCAATTCGTAACAGACATGACCTTATCCAGCGCCATGGTGACGCCTGCTGGGGCAAGGATGTATCCGAGAAACTCGATTTCAGTGAGCTCGAAGAACGATTTCTTCGGGTTGGCGACCAGGTTGTATTCTTGTAGCCTACTAAGGACTTTGCCGACCAACTCCCTGTGCTCCTCTCGAGACTTACTATATATTAGGATATCATCAAGGTATACTACTACACCTTGATCCAAGAATTCCCTCAGCGCATCATTCATCATGTTCTGGAAGGTTGCCGGCGCATTTGCCAGCCCAAAAGGCATGACGAGGTACTCAAAATGCCCGTACCGCGTACGGAATGCTGTCTTCCACTCGTCGCCGTCTTTGATCCTGATGAGGTTGTAACCTTCCTTCAGGTCAATCTTCGAGAAGATAACCGCGCCTGCCACTCGATCTCGCAGTTCGTCCATAAGCGGTAACGGATACCTGTTCTTGATGGACACACGGTTAAGTCCACGGTAGTCAACGCAAAGTCGCAGACTTCCGTCCTTCTTCTTCACAAATAGGATTGGGGCTCCTGCTGGGGATTTGCTGGGCCTAATCTTCCCCAGTCGCAACATTTTGTCCAGGTACTCCCGAAGCACCTTCAGCTCGACTTCGGATAGGGAGTAAACGGGTCCCCATGGTGGCTGCTTCCCTGGTTCGAGATCTATCGCATGGTCGTAGGATCGATGCGGTGGTAACTTGTCTGCTTCTGATGGTAAGAAGACTTTAAGGTACCCATGGAGCCAGGAGGGGAGAGTTTCACGGAGGTTGACCGATTCATCTTCCAATAGACAGATGCTACCGATGAATTGGGCCTCCGGATCGTCCAGTACACCCTCGTCCATCTCTATTTGAGGTTCCTTGTCAGTGAAGCATCGACTCTTGCAGTTCTCGCCATCGTAGGAAACTTCCCCGTTTGCCCCTATAACCGGCTTGTGTTCTTTCAACCACCAGTTCGGTAATATTGCATCGATGCCAAGTGGGAGTGGGGCGATCTCGAATGACAACTGTGTTTGATGCCCCCTTGACATTATAATTAATGGTTGTGTAAAGGCGTGTCCCGTGCCCTTCATAACTTCTCCCGTAAATCCAAATACCCGGGCCGGGACGTCTCGTTTCACCTTCGGGACCTCAAAACTATCAACAAAAACAGCAGACAAAACAGGACCAGTTGCACCAGTATCCAACAACACCTTACAAGGTAAACATTTTTCCGCAAAACAAAGGAACTGATTAACGATAGGTCGAGGGCCGTGAATAGGTTCCTCCAAAATCTTCTGTTTTTTCTCCGGTTGGGACGCTCTCCCTTCCTGCCTTTTTCTTTTCATATTTTTTTTGTTGTTGTTTTCTGTCAGTGATAACATAGCAATCTGGGGATACTCCTGACCTGACTCATCAGAGTCCCCTTTTAAAAATCCTCGTCGAAATCCATCTCAGATTCCGATCCGCGTTCTCGCACAAACGCTTGCCCACTGGTATACTCCGCAGCAGCCGTCGCAGCCGGCTTCTTAGCACGGTGCCTCATTCGCTTTCTCTGAGGTTGGGGTTCCGGTGGTTCCATATCGTGGTCGCCATAGTCATCGCGGGTACGCTTTCGGGAGAAAGAGGAGATAGATGCACTGCTGTTAGCATCTGAACGACACCATTTCCAAAGATGACCCTTTCGGCCACATCGCACACAGGCTCCATCGGTCTTTCGCTGTTCTCGGACCGGCTGTGGAACTCCTTTGGTGGCTTCGTCGTAGTCGTGGTATATTGGCTTATTCCCCGACTTGTTCTTACTGGTGCTCTTCTTATCTTGCCCCTTTTCTTTCTCCTCAGTCTGAGCCCTCCCCTTGATCTTAAACCCCTTCTCTTTCTGCCGCGAGTTCCCACCATTATTCGACTCCCTTCCTCTCGACTCTGCTTTCCCCAACATCTTCATCTGCTCTTGATAAGCCTCATGGGCCTTACCGGCTCGTTCCAACTGTTGGATGTACTCGGAGTCGTCATCGGTTGGATCGAAGCGTGAGTGGCGCTCCCGGATTTCATTTGGTAGTCCTTGGAGCAGGGCGGCGCGATAGGATGCTCCTTTCATCTGAGCGTGCTGGTTCATGATCTCCATTCTCGTCAGGTAGTCTCCGATGTTAGCAGAGTACTTAAACTGCTGCATCTTCATCGCGTTCTCCATAGCCTCTTGAGTGCTTAAGAAACGTTTCCTAATCTCCTGACGGAACCGAGTCCAAGTAGCGTAGTCCGCGGCTGCCGGTCCTAGCATCTTGGTCTCGATGTATTCCATGAACCATTCCTTTGCCAACCCACACGTATACGTTCCAGCGAACAGTACCTTGTTCCTGTCCGTTCGGAACTTCTTGGGCTTCTGCTCGAAGTAGATCTCGCACTCCATGAGCCAATGTCGCAGGTTATGCTTCCTGGCATTATCGAACTCAAAGGGTATTTTGGCGAGCGAATCCACCATATCATCGTCTTCAGGCGGCGCCGAATTCCGGTTCCCGCCTCGGTTCTTTCTCCAATTCTTCCGACCGTGCGACCATTCACTGTTATCGTCGTCATCGTCGTCGGAAGGTTCTGGATCTCCCCCAACGTTTCCTCTTGGTGGGTTTTGTGGAGGTTGATTCCCACCATTCCCACCAACTGGAGCAGCTTCCACCGGTCCTCTGCCACTATTGCCATGCACTGGGCCGGCATCCTCCGGTCGCCTGCCTCCATTTCCTCCTACGGGACCAGCATTTCCTCCTACTGGGCCAGCATTTTCGGGTTTCTTGCCATTGCCAACAGGAACCGTTCGGGGCGCGTTAGGGTCTAAGGGAGCACTAGCCACGGAAGGTGCTACTGACAGGTGTTGTCGCAGTAGTTCCTCCATTTCGGCTATCCGTTGGTTTCTTATTTCATCGGACTGCTTGAATTGCGCAAACATAGCCCGTTGTTCCCCTTTCTCCTGCTCCCGCTCTTCTCGTACCATTCTTAGCTGTCGCTCCGCTTCCAACAGTTGGTTCTGGGTAATCCGATGGTTACGGTCCAGAACCTCGTGGTCGGCGGCTCGTGCGGTTTCTTGCATTTGTTGGACATGAGTGACGAGCTCAAAGAGCGACTCGAGATGTTGTTTTTGGGCAATGGCTTCTTGCCGTACTTTCTTATCCAGCATTTGTCCACTCCCTTGGACTTGCTCCTGGAGGTTTTGTAGCTGCTGCCAAACGGCCTGTCCAGCTGCACCAAGATACCTCATTTGTGCCTCGTGGGTATCCAAAAACTCCTGCATATTCCTCACGAACTGGGCTTGAGCAGAGCGTTTACTCGATTGCCTAGTTGTTGTAGAGGGTCCTCCTGTAAGTAGGGGATCTGGGCTAGCAGCCCTCGATATTACCATAGAATCTTCCCCCCCGGCCTCCTCAGTTGCGGCCGAGGCATCTATGAAATAATTATCCCTTCGGGTGGTCATTGTAATAGGGGATAATGATGATAGTTCTTCTTTTTGAGGTGACTTCGTTACTCCAAGTGAACTTGTGAGTAACAATATACTGTGAGGGATGCGTACCAGACCACAAGAGTACACTACGCAGAGCTCAGAGTTCGGCTAACAGCTACAGAGGTAGAAGTCTCCAAGGTCTCTTCAGTCAACGTCGAGTAGAATTCTCCTTGATCCGATACGGGCCCCGCGAGCTACGTTATCAACAAAGATTCACTAGAGTTAGCGTATAGAATTCGACCGTCTTCGACGTAATAGTTCAGGTAGAGTTCGAAGTCACGATAGAGTAAAGTAATTCCAAAAGTATAGTCAAATAAAGTTGTAACTCGCGTATCAACGATTTATATTGTTAAGACTCTGATTTCGCCGATGATGGTTTGGCTAGTCAGTGAATGACACAGTATTTATATCCCTCGCTTATGTCTCGAGGACCCCGTCTACTAATAATACAAAATACACTCGGGGCATGCCCGAGACCCTGAAAAACAACCAAGAACATTTAATTCCTAAGTCCGTAACCCAAACTCCTAAAGCCGCTGAAACCCCTCAACCTATTTATCCACTCTAATGCACGTTTCCCTGTCGATGTTTCTTCTCCATCGACCGTCTGGTGGATAATCGTCAGCGTCGGCTATTCGGAGGTCTCGGACGACAAGGCTACCTACTCAGGCCTCTTCCCACATCGCTTTCCCACATAGCAGAGTCCTCTCATGCCCACAGGTACCGCCGATAGGTACTCGGTCGGCTGGCAGCTTGCGCCGATTCGCTCCGAGCGGTCCGATCTTCGATCCGATTGATTCCAGCTGTCCCTCATATATCCACCGGTACCAAAACACTCCCCTCCGGCGGTTTGACGCTCCGGGGGTTATTATTGGGGTCGAAAACGTGTTTTTTAACTAGGAAAACCGCAACTCCGCATTTGGTCGCATATCGATCGCACCACACCTCGTGGGTGCGAACCGGAGTTGATAGTGGTATTGCCATTAGTATCAAAGGGTATTGGGGTATCTACTAGCCTTTCTCTCACTCCCGTAAATGCTTGGCATGCCCGTAACAGGCTGCTAGCCCAGACCCCCTACTTACGGGAGGACCCTCTACAACAACTCGGCAATCGAGTAAACGCTCTGCTCAAGCCCAGTTCGTGAGGAATATGCAGGAGTTTTTGGATACCCATGAGGCACAAATGAGGTATCTTGGTGCAGCTGGACAGGCCGTTTGGCAGCAGCTACAAAATCTCCAGGAACAAGTCCAAGGGAGTGGACAAATCCTGGATAAGAAAGTACGGCAAGAAGCCATTGCTCAAAAGCAACATCTGGAATCGCTCTTTGAACTCGTCTCCAGTGTCCAACAAGTACATGAAGCTGCACGAGCCGCCGACCACAAGGTTCTGGAACAAAGTCATCTGCAAACCCAGAACCAGTTACAGGAGGCGGAGCGACAACTGAGGATGGTAAGAGAAGAGCGAGAGCAGGAAAAGGGGGAGCAACGAGCTTGGTTTGCGGAATTCAAGCGGTCCGATGCGGAAAGAAACCAACGGATAGCCGAGATGGAGGAACTACTGCGACAACATCTGTCAGTAGCACCTTCTGTGGCAAGTGCTCCTTTAGACCCTAATGCGCCCCGAACGGTTCCTGTTGGCAATGGCAAGAAACCCGAAAATACTGGCCCAGTAGGAGGAAACGCTGGTCCAGTAGGAGGAAATGGAGGTAGGCAGCCGGAGGATGCCGGCCCAGTACAGGGCAATAGTGGCAGAGGACCGGTGGGAGCTGCTCCAGTTGGCGGGAATGGTGGAAAGCAACCTCCACAAAACCCACCAAGAGGAAACGTTGGGGGAGACCCAGAACCTTCCGACGACGATGACGACGATAACAGTGAATGGTCGCACGGTCGGAAGAATTGGAGAAAGAACCGAGGCGGAAACCGGAATTCGGCGCCGCCTGAAGACGACGATATGGTAGATTCGCTCGCCAAAATACCCTTTGAGTTCGATAATGCCAGGAAGCATAACCTGCGGCATTGGCTCATGGAGTGCGAGATCTACTTCGAGCAGAAGCCCAAGAAGTTCCGAACGGACAGGAACAAGGTACTGTTCGCTGGAACGTATACGTGTGGGTTGGCAAAGGAATGGTTTATGGAATACATCGAGACCAAGATGCTAGGACCGGCAGCCGCGGACTACGCTACTTGGACTCGGTTCCGTCAGGAGATTAGGAAACGTTTCTTAAGCACTCAGGAGGCTATGGAGAACGCGATGAAGATGCAGTAGTTTAAGTACTCTGCTAACATCGGAGACTACCTGACGAGAATGGAGATCATGAACCAGCACGCTCAGATGAAAGGAGCATCCTATCGTGCCGCCTTGCTCCAAGGGCTACTGTGAGGGATGCGTACCAGACCACAAGAGTACACTACGCAGAGCTCAGAGTTCGGCTAACAGCTACAAAGGTAGAAGTCTCCAAGGTCTCTTCAGTCAACGTCGAGTATAATTCTCCTTGATCCGATACGGGCCCCGCGAGCTACGTTATCAACAAAGATTCACTAGAGTTAGCGTGTAATGTTCGACCGTCTTCGACGTAATAGTTCAGGTAGAGTTCGAAGTCACAATAGAATAAAGTAATTCCAAAAGTATAGTCAAATAAAGTTGTAACTCGCGTATCAACGATTTATATTGTTAAGACTCTGATTTCGCCGATGATGGTTTGGCTAGTCAGTGAATGACACAGTATTTATATCCCTCGCTTATGTCTCGAGGACCCAGTCTTCTAATAATACAGCATACACTCGGGGCCTGCCCGAGACCCTGAAAAACAACCAAGAACATTTAACTCCTAAGTCCGTAACCCAAACTCCTAAACCCGCTGAAACCCCTCAACCTATTTATCCACTCTAATGCACGTTTCCCTGTCGATGTTTCTTCTCCATCGGCCGTCTGGTGGATAATCGTCAGCGTCGGCTATTCGGAGGTCTCGGACGACAAGGCTACCTACTCAGGCCTCTTCCCACATCGCTTTCCCACATAGCAGAGTCCTCTCATGCCCACAGGTACCGCCGATAGGTACTCGGTCGGCTGGCAGCTTGCGCCGATTCGCTCCGAGCGGTCCGATCTTCGATCCGATTGATTCCAGCTGTCCCTCATATATCCACCGGTACCAAAACACTCCCCTCCGGCGGTTTGACGCTCCGGGGGTTATTATTGGGGTCGAAAACGTGTTTTTTATGACTCTGGGTTTTTTGGTCGTAATTTGGTCGCACCACACTCCGCGAGTGTGGTCAAGAGTTGATATTAGCATACAGAGGGTATTGGGGTATCTACTAGCCTTTCTCTCACTCCCGTAAATGCTTGGCATGCCCGTAACAGCTTACCCCCCTTCCAGGGTGTCACGTCTCGGGACATCTTCTGACAGACTATGGTTCCAGTAAACCTGCTCCACATATCACCCGCGGTGTCTGTGGAGGGGAAGGACTTAGCCCCGTAGGGTACCTCTATAGTCTCAGGCGTTGATCCTTCACGGCCTTGGGGTTCCTTCGATGGAAGTCGCGGACAAGGTCAAGTACTTCCTCATCCATAGCGTCCATGACTTGATACGTACAGTCACTCATCGAATAGCCCCGCCATTTCACCAGGTATTCCACTAATCCTCTTCTGCTTTTCCGGCTCCCCACGATACTTTCCACTTCGTACAGCACCTCTCCTTCCTTATCGACCTCCTCGGGAGTTGGGGGACGTTGTTCTCGGCCTGGGATACTGCTTTGTCGATACCGTTCCAAGAGTTCAATATGGAACACATTATGGATTTTGACTTGTGGCGGCAGTTCCAGTTCGCAGGCTCGTTTCCCGGCTAGTCGGATGATTTTGAACGGGCCGAGTTTCTTGTGATCGAGTTTCTTGGTGGAGCGACGTGTCTTGATATTGGTCGCATTGAGCATAACCATGTCTCCCACCTTGAAGTTAGGCGGTTCGTCCCTTTTTCGATCATAGTATTTCCCCATCTTTTCCCTGGTGTCTGTTAAGCGAGCGAGAGCAGAATCATGAACCCCTCGGATGAAATGAGCGTACAGATCACTAGTTGGGTTGACCACTTCGGCTTCTGTCGGCCAGTTGGTTCTTGGGTTATAACCGTAATTGGTATAAAACGGAGATTGACCCGTGGCGGTGGTAACCGAGTTGTTGTAAGCATACTCCGCCAACGGGAGTAGCTCTGCCCAATCATCTTGCTCGTAGTTGCAGAACGCTCGTAAGTAATGCTCGAGGGTTTGGTTGACTCGCTCTGTTTGCCCATCGGTCTGAGGGTGGAAAGCCGTACTCATTCTTATCCTCACGTCCAATAATTCCATAAGGGATGCCCAAAAGCTTGAAGTAAACTTGGCGTCCCTGTCGGAAACTATATCAAGAGGCAGCCCATGGAGTCGCCAGATTTGACCGAGGAATATCTTCGCTAAATCCTGCGCGGTCGTTTCTGCTACTAGGGGAATGAAGTGCGACATCTTCGAAAACCTATCGACTACTACCCAAATTTGGTTGTATCCCTTCGATTCCGGTAATTACACGACGAAGTCCATTGATATCGATTGCCAGACGGAATGTGGTGTGGACAATGGTAGAAGCGCACCGTACTTCTTATGGCGGCTGGGTTTGTTGCGCTGGCACTCGTCACATGACCGAACGTAATCATCAATCCACTCGTTCATTTTTGGCCAATAGAAGTTACGTGTGATGAGTTCCAAAGTTTTGTCTTGTCCAAAGTGTCCTGCCACCTTCGAATCGTGTTCTGACTGTGCAATTCGGATCTTGATGCGGTCGTCTGCCGGAATATAGAGTCGGTTCTTATAGAAGAGTAGCCCGTCTTTTTCGGCAATATCCTTCAATTCCCCCAGCTTCTCCCCTTGCTCAACTCTCTCTTTCATTCCTACCCATGTCGGGTCTCCCGATGCCGCCTGCCTGACATGATCCAGAAAATTCTTCGACCAGTCAATTACCCCCTTGGAGGCAAGCGACACCGCTGATACCACAAACTCTTCCTCCGCCAACTGTCCGGGCTTAAAGAACCTGTCTATCGGCTGTTTCCCAAGCGTGCCTCCCCCTTCAGGACGGTACTCCGGCCGTCGCGATAGTGCATCTGCCTTCCCATTTTTGGTTCCCGGGCGGTAAATAATCTTAAAGTCAAATTCCGCCAAAGACTCAGCCCACCTTGCCTGTCGTCGGTTAAGAACCTTGGTTGTTGAGAAATATTCCAAGTTCTTATGATCCGTATAAACGAGAACCGTTCGGCTAGGTCCTTCGAGGTAGTGACGCCATTGCTTGAAGGCTGACACAATTCCTAGCATCTCCTTATCCCAGACGTCGTAGTTGAGTTCCGCTGGGTTAAGTTTTCGAGAATAAAAGGCAACAGGGTGAGTCTTTCCGTCAATAACCTGGGATAGAATTGCGGCGATAGTAAAATCACTTGCGTCCGTTTCCACGATAGTCTGGCGATCTGGAGAGAAGTGTACCAAGATCGGCGCAGACGTAAACAGGGTTTTGAGTTTTTCGAAGGCTGCTTGGGCCGTCATAGACCAGACAAAGTTTTTAGCATCACCCCTGAGACAATCGGTAATGGGTTTACAGACCCCGGAGAAATTGTGGATAAACCTTCTGTAGAAGTTGGCAAAGCCCATGAAGATCTGTACTTCCTTAACGCTACGCGGGGCTTGCCAATTCGTAACAGACATAACCTTATCCAGTGCCATGGTGACGCCTGCTGGGGCAAGGATGTATCCGAGGAACTCGATTTCAGTGAGCTCGAAGAACGATTTCTTCGGGTTGGCGACCAGATTGTATTCTTGTAGCCTACTAAGGACTTTGCCGACCAACTCCCTGTGCTCCTCTCGAGACTTGCTATATATTAGGATATCATCAAGGTATACTACTACACCTTGATCCAAGAATTCCCTCAGCGCATCATTCATCATGTTCTGGAAGGTCGCCGGCGCATTTGCCAGCCCAAAAGGCATGACGAGGTACTCAAAATGTCCATACCGCGTACGGAAGGCTGTCTTCCACTCGTCACCGTCTTTGATCCTAATGAGGTTGTAACCTTCTTTCAGGTCAATCTTCGAGAAGATAACCGCGCCTGCTACTCGATCTCGCAGCTCGTCCATAAGTGGTAGAGGATACCTATTCTTAATGGACACTCGGTTAAGTCCACGGTAGTCAACGCAAAGTCGCAGACTACCGTCCTTCTTCTTCACAAATAGGATTGGGGCTCCTGCAGGGGATTTGCTTGGCCTAATCTTTCCCAATCGTAACATTTTGTCCAGGTACTCCCGAAGCACCTTCAGTTCGACTTCGGATAGGGAGTAAACGGGTCCCCATGGTGGCTGCTTCCCTGGTTCGAGATCTATCGCATGGTCGTAAGATCGATGCGGTGGCAGTTTGTCGGCTTCCGATGGTAGGAAGACTTTAAGGAACCCATGGAGCCAAGAGGGAAGAGTTTCGCGGAGGTTAACCGATTCATCTTCCAAGAGGCAGATGCTACCGATGAATTGGGCCTCCGGATCATCCAGTACACCCTCGTCCATTTCTATTTGAGGTTCCTTGTCAGTGAAGCAACGACTCTTACAGTTCTCACCCTCGTAGGAAACTTCCCCATTTGCCCCTATAACCGGCTTATGTTCTTTCAACCACCAGTTCGGTAGTATCGCGTCGATGCCAAGTGGGAGAGGGGCGATCTCGAATGACAACTGTGTTTGGTGCCCCCTTGACATTATAATTAATGGTTGTGTAAAGGCGTGTCCCGTGCCCTTCATAACTTCTCCCGTAAATCCAAATACCCGGGCCGGGACGTCTCGTTTCACCTTCGGGACCTCAAAACTATCAACAAAAACAGCAGACAAAACAGGACCAGTTGCACCAGTATCCAACAACACCTTACAAGGTAAACATTTTTTCGCAAAACAAAGGAACTGATTAATGATAGGTCGAGGACCGTGAATAGGTTCCTCCAAAATTTTCTGTTTTTTCTCCGGATGGGACGCTCTCCCTTCCTGCCTTTTTCTTTTCATATTTTTTTTATTGTTTTCCGTCAGTGATAACATAGCAATCTGGGGATACTCCTGACCTGACTCATCAGAGTCCCCTTTTAAAAATCCTCGTCGAAATCCATTTCAGATTCCGATCCGCGTTCTCGCACAAACGCTTGCCCACTGGTGTACTCCGCAGCAGCCGTCGCAGCCGGCTTCTTAGCACGGTGCCTCATTCGCTTTCTCTGAGGTTGGGGTTCCGGTGGTTCCATATCGTGGTCGCCATCGTCATCGCGGGTACGCTTTCGGGAGAAGGAGGAGATAGATGCGCTGCTGTTAGCATCTGAACGACACCACTTCCAAAGATGACCCTTTCGGCCACATCGCACACAGGCTCCATCGGTCTTTCGCTGTTCTCGGACCGGCTGTGGAACTCCTTTGGTGGCTTCGTCGTAGTCGTGGTATATTGGCTTATTCCCCGACTTGTTCTTGCTGGTGCTCTTCTTATCTTGCCCTTTCTCTTTCTCCTCGGTCTGAGCCCTCCCCTTGATCTTAAACCCCTTCTCCTTTTGCCGCGAGTTCCCACCATTATTCGTCTCCCTTCCTCTCGACTCCGCTTTCCCCAACATCTTCATTTGCTCTTGATAGGCCTCATGAGCCTTACCGGCTCGTTCCAACTGTTGGATGTACTCGGAGTCGTCCTCAGTTGGATCGAAGCGTGAGTGGCGCTCCCGGATTTCATTTGGTAGTCCTTGGAGCAAGGCGGCGCGATAGGATGCTCCTTTCATCTGAGCATGCTGGTTCATGATCTCCATTCTTGTCAGGTAGTCTCCGATGTTAGCAGAGTACTTAAACTGCTGCATCTTCATCGCGTTTTCCATAGCCTCCTGAGTACTTAAGAAGCGTTTCCTAATCTCCTGACGGAACCGAGTCCAAGTGGCGTAGTCCGCGGCTGCCGGTCCTAGCATCTTGGTCTCGATGTATTCCATGAACCATTCCTTTGCCAACCCACACGTATACGTTCCAGCGAACAGTACCTTGTTCCTGTCCGTTCGGAACTTCTTGGGCTTCTGCTCAAAGTAGATCTCGCATTCCATGAGCCAATGCCGCAGGTTATGCTTCCTGGCATTATCGAACTCGAAGGGTATTTTGGCAAGCGAATCTACCATATCATCGTCTTCAGGCGGCGCCGAATTCCGGTTCCCGCCTCGGTTCCTTCTCCAATTCTTCCGACCGTGCGACCATTCACTGTTATCGTCGTCATCGTCGTCGGAAGGTTCTGGGTCTCCCCCAACGTTTCCTCTTGGTGGGTTTTGTGGAGGTTGATTCCCACCATTCCCGCCAACTGGAGCAGCTCCCACCGGTCCTCTGCCATTATTGCCCTGCACTGGGCCGGCATCCTCCGGTTGCCTGCCTCCATTCCCTCCTACTGGACCAGCGTTTCCTCCTACTGGGCCAGCATTTTCGGGTTTCTTGCCATTGCCAACAGGAACCGTTCGGGGTGCATTAGGATCTAAGGGAGCACTTGCCACGGAAGGTGCTACTGACAGATGTTGTCGCAGTAGTTCCTCCATCTCGGCTATCCGTTGGTTTCTTTCCGCATCGGACCGCTTGAATTCCGCAAACCAAGCTCGTTGCTCCCCTTTTTCCTGCTCTCGCTCTTCTCTTACCATCCTCAGTTGTCGCTCCGCCTCCTGTAACTGGTTCTGGGTTTGTAGATGACTTTGCTCCAGCACCTTGTGGTCGGCGGCTCGTGCAGCTTCGTGTACTTGTTGGACACTGGCGACGAGCTCAAAGAGCGATTCCAGATGTTGTTTTTGGGCAATGGCTTCTTGCCGTACCTTCTTGTCCAGAATTTGCCCACTTCCTTGGACTTGTTCCTGGAGGTTTTGTAGCTGCTGCCAAACGGCCTGTCCAGCTGCACCAAGATACCTCATTTGTGCCTCATGGGTATCCAAAAACTCCTGCATATTCCTCACGAACTGGGCTTGAGCAGAGCGTTTACTCGATTGCCTAGTTGTTGTAGAGGGTCCTCCCGTCACTAGGGGGTCTGGGCTAGCAGCCCTTGATATCACCATAGAATCTTCTCCTCCGGCCTCCTCAGTTGCGGCTGAGGTATCTATGAAGTAATTATCCCTTCGGGTAGTCATTGTGATAGGGGATAACGATGATAGTTCTTTTCTTTGAGGTGACTTCGTTACTCCAAGTGAACTTGTGAGTAACAATATACTGTGAGGGATGCGTACCAGACCACAAGAGTACACTACGCAGAGCTCAGAGTTCGGCTAACAGCTACAAAGGTAGAAGTCTCCAAGGTCTCTTCAGTCAACGTCGAGTATAATTCTCCTTGATCCGATACGGGCCCCGCGAGCTACGTTATCAACAAAGATTCACTAGAGTTAGCGTGTAATGTTCGACCGTCTTCGACGTAATAGTTCAGGTAGAGTTCGAAGTCACAATAGAATAAAGTAATTCCAAAAGTATAGTCAAATAAAGTTGTAACTCGCGTATCAACGATTTATATTGTTAAGACTCTGATTTCGCCGATGATGGTTTGGCTAGTCAGTGAATGACACAGTATTTATATCCCTCGCTTATGTCTCGAGGACCCAGTCTTCTAATAATACAGCATACACTCGGGGCCTGCCCGAGACCCTGAAAAACAACCAAGAACATTTAACTCCTAAGTCCGTAACCCAAACTCCTAAACCCGCTGAAACCCCTCAACCTATTTATCCACTCTAATGCACGTTTCCCTGTCGATGTTTCTTCTCCATCGGCCGTCTGGTGGATAATCGTCAGCGTCGGCTATTCGGAGGTCTCGGACGACAAGGCTACCTACTCAGGCCTCTTCCCACATCGCTTTCCCACATAGCAGAGTCCTCTCATGCCCACAGGTACCGCCGATAGGTACTCGGTCGGCTGGCAGCTTGCGCCGATTTGCTCCGAGCGGTCCGATCTTCGATCCGATTGATTCCAGCTGTCCCTCATATATCCACCGGTACCAAAACACTCCCCTCCGGCGGTTTGACGC
This sequence comes from Morchella sextelata, assembly GCF_020137385.1. NCBI lineage: Eukaryota > Fungi > Ascomycota > Pezizomycetes > Pezizales > Morchellaceae > Morchella > Morchella sextelata. The sequence continues at coordinate 2,928,077 of NW_025408618.1, read as the reverse complement.
TCCGGGGGTTATTATTGGGGTCGAAAACGTGTTTTATATGACTCTGGGTTTTTTGGTCGTAATTTGGTCGCACCACACTCCGCGAGTGTGGTCAAGAGTTGATATTAGCATACAGAGGGTATTGGGGTATCTACTAGCCTTTCTCTCACTCCCGTAAATGCTTGGCATGCCCGTAACAGCTACCAAATGAAATCCGGGAGCGCCACTCACGCTTCGATCCAACCGATTACGACTCCAAGTACATCCAACAGCTGGAACGAGCCGGCAAGGCTCATGAGGCTTATCAAGGGCAGATGAAGATGTTGGGGAAAGCGGAGTCGAGAGGAAGGGAGACGAATAATGGTGGGAACTCGCGGCACAAGGAGAAGGGGTTTAAGATCAAGGGGAGGGCTCAGACTGAGGAGAAAGAAAAAGGGCAAGATAAGAAGAGCACTAGCAAGAACAAGTCGGGGAATAAGCCGATATACCACGACTACGACGAAGCCACCAAAGGAGTTCCACAGCCGGTCCGAGAACAGCGAAAGACCAATGGAGCCTGTGTGCGATGTGGCCGAAAGGGTCATCTTTGGAAGTGGTGTCGTTCAGATGCTAACAGCAGTGCATCTATCTCCTCTTTCTCCAGAAAGCGTACCCGCGATGACGATGGCGACCACGATATGGAACCACCGGAACCCCAACCTCAGAGAAAGCGAATGAGGCACCGTGCTAGGAAACCGGCTGCGACGGCTGCTGCGGAGTACACCAGTGGGCAAGCGTTTGTGCGAGAACGCGGATCGGAATCTGAGATGGATTTCGACGAGGATTTTTAAAAGGGGACTCTGATGAGTCAGGTCAGGAGTATCCCCAGATTGCTATGTTATCACTGACGGAAAACAACAAAAAAAATATGAAAAGAAAAAGGCAGGAAGGGAGAGCGTCCCAACCGGAGAAAAAACAGAAAATTTTGGAGGAACCTATTCATGGTCCTCGACCTATCGTTAATCAGTTCCTTTGTTTTGCGGAAAAATGTTTACCTTGTAAGGTGTTATTGGATACTGGTGCAACTGGTCCTGTTTTGTCTGCTGTTTTTGTTGATAGTTTTGAGGTCCCGAAGGTGAAACGAGACGTCCCGGCCCGGGTATTTGGATTTACGGGAGAAGTCATGAAGGGCACGGGACACGCCTTTACACAACCATTAATTATAATGTCAAGGGGGCATCAAACACAGTTGTCATTCGAGATTGCCCCTCTCCCACTTGGCATCGATGCAATATTACCGAACTGGTGGTTGAAAGAACATAAGCCGGTTATAGGGGCAAATGGGGAAGTTTCCTATGATGGTGTTAACTGTAAGAGTCGATGCTTCACTGACAAGGAACCTCAAATAGAAATGGACCAGGGTGTACTGGATGATCCGGAAGCCCAATTCATCGGTAGCATCTGTCTCTTGGAAGATGAATCGGTCAACCTCCGCGAGACTCTCCCCTCTTGGCTCCATGGGTTCCTTAAAGTCTTCCTACCATCGGAAGCAGATAAATTACCACCGCATGGATCTTACGACCATGCGATAGATCTTGAACCAGGAAAGCAGCCGCCATGGGGACCCGTTTACTCCCTATCCGAAGTCGAGCTGAAGGTGCTTCGGGAGTACCTGGACAAAATGTTGCGACTGGGAAAGATTAGGCCCAGCAAATCCCCAGCAGGAGCCCCAATCCTATTTGTGAAGAAGAAGGACGGTAGTCTGCGACTTTGCGTTGACTACCGTGGACTTAACCGCGTGTCCATTAAGAATAGGTATCCTCTACCACTTATGGACGAGCTGCGAGATCGAGTAGCAGGCGCGGTTATCTTCTCGAAGATTGACCTGAAAGAAGGTTACAACCTCATTAGGATCAAAGACGGTGACGAGTGGAAGACAGCCTTCCGTACGCGGTATGGACATTTTGAGTACCTCGTCATGCCTTTTGGGCTGGCAAATGCGCCGGCGACCTTCCAGAACATGATGAATGATGCGCTGAGGGAATTCTTGGATCAAGGTGTAGTAGTATACCTTGATGATATCCTAATATATAGCAAGTCTCGGGAGGAGCACAGAGAGTTGGTCGGCAAAGTCCTTAGTAGGCTACAAGAATACAACCTGGTCGCCAACCCGAAGAAATCGTTCTTCGAGCTCACTGAAATCGAGTTTCTCGGATACATCCTTGCCCCAGCAGGCGTCACCATGGCGCTGGATAAGGTCATGTCTGTTACGAATTGGCAAGCCCCGCGTAGCGTTAAGGAAGTACAGATCTTCATGGGCTTTGCCAACTTCTACAGAAGGTTTATCCACAATTTCTCCGGGGTCTGTAAACCCATTACCGATTGTCTTAGGGGTGATGCTAAGAACTTTGTCTGGTCTATGACGGCCCAAGCAGCCTTCGAAAAACTCAAAACCCTGTTTACGTCTGCGCCGATCTTGGTACACTTCTCTCCAGATCGCCAGACTATCGTGGAAACGGACGCAAGTGATTTTGCTATCGCCGCAATTCTATCCCAGGTTATTGACGGAAAGACTCACCCTGTTGCCTTCTATTCTCGAAAACTTAACCCAGCGGAACTCAACTACGACGTCTGGGATAAGGAGATGTTGGGAATTGTGTCAGCCTTTAAGCAATGGCGTCACTACCTCGAAGGACCTAGCCGAACGGTTCTCGTATATACGGATCACAAGAACTTGGAATATTTTTCAACAACCAAGGTTCTTAACCGACGACAGGCAAGGTGGGCTGAATCTTTGGCGGAATTTGACTTCAAGATTATTTACCGCCCGGGAACCAAAAATGGGAAGGCAGATGCACTATCGCGACGGCCGGAGTACCGTCCTGAAGGGGGAGGCACGCTTGGGAAACAGCCGATAGACAGGTTCTTTAAGCCCGGGCAGTTGGCGGAGGAAGAGTTTGTGGTATCAGCGGTGTCGCTTGCCTCCAAGGGAGTGACTGACTGGTCTAAGAACTTTCTTGATCATGTCAGGCAGGCGGCATCGGGAGACCCGACATGGGTAGGAATGAAAGAGAGAGTTGAGCAAGGGGAGAAGCTGGGGGAATTGAAGGATATCGCTGAGAAAGACGGGCTACTCTTCTATAAGAACCGACTCTATATTCCGGCAGACGACCGTATCAAGATCCGAATCGCACAGGCAGAACACGATTCGAAGGTGGCAGGACACTTTGGACAAGACAAAACTTTGGAACTTATTACGCGCAACTTCTATTGGCCAAAAATGAACGAGTAGATTGATGATTACGTTCGGTCATGTGACGAGTGCCAGCGCAACAAACCCAGCCGCCATAAGAAATACGGCGCGCTTCTACCACTGTCCACGCCACATTCTGTCTGGCAATCGATATCAATGGACTTCGTCGTGCAGTTACCGGAATCAAAGGGATACAACCAAATCTGGGTAGTAGTCGATAGGTTCTCGAAGATGTCGCACTTCATCCCCCTAGTAGCAGAAACGACCGCGCAGGATCTAGCGAAGATATTCCTCGGTCAAATCTGGCGACTCCATGGGCTGCCTCTTGATATAGTTTCCGACAGGGACGCCAAGTTTACTTCAAGCTTTTGGGCATCCCTTATGGAATTGTTGGACGTGAGGATAAGAATGAGTACGGCTTTCCACCCTCAGACCGATGGGCAAACAGAGCGAGTCAACCAAACCCTCGAGCATTACCTACGAGCGTTCTGTAATTACGAGCAAGATGATTGGGCAGAGCTACTCCCGTTGGCGGAGTATGCTTACAACAACTCGGTTACCACCGCCACGGGTCAATCTCCGTTCTATACCAATTACGGTTATAACCCAAGAACCATCTGGCCGACGGAAGCCGAAGTGGTCAACCCAACCAGTGACCTGTACGCTCACTTCATCCGAGGAGTTCATGATTCTGCTCTCGCTCGCTTAACAGACACCAGGGAGAAGATGGGGAAATACTATGATCGGAAAAGGGACGAACCGCCTAACTTCAAGGTGGGAGACATGGTTATGCTCAATGCGACCAATATCAAGACACGTCGCTCAACCAAGAAACTCGATCATAAGAAACTAGGCCCGTTCAAAATCATCCGACTAGCTGGAAAACGAGCCTGTGAATTGGAACTGCCACCACAAGTCAAAATTCATAACGTGTTCCATATTGAACTCTTGGAACGGTATCGACAGAGCAGTATTCCAGGCCGAGAACAACGTCCCCCAACTCCCGAAGAGGTCGATAAGGAAGGAGAGGTGCTGTACGAAGTGGAAAGTATTGTGGGAAGCCGGAAGAGCAGAAGAGGATTAGTGGAATACCTGGTGAAATGGCGGGGCTATTCGATGAGTGATTGCACTTACCAAGTCATGGACGTGATGAACAAGGACGTACTCGATCTAGTCCGTGACTTTCATCGAAGGAACCCCAAGGCCGTGAAGGACCAACGCCTGAGACTATAGAGATACCCCACGGGGCTAAGTCCTTCCCCTCCACAGACACCGCGGGTGATATGTGGAGCAGGTTTACTGGAACCATAGTCTGTCAGAAGATGTCCCGAGACGTGACACCCTGGAAGGGGGGTAAGCTGTTACGGGCATGCCAAGTATTTACGGGAGTGAGAGAAAGGCTAGTAGATACCCCAATACCCTCTAATACTAATGGCAACACCACTATCAACTCCGGTTCGCATCCACGAGGTGCGGTGCGATCAATATGCGACCAAATGCGGAGTTGCGGTTTTCCTAGTTAAAAAACACGTTTTCGACCCCAATAATAACCCCCGGAGCGTCAAACCACCGGAGGGGAGTGTTTTGGTACCGGTGGATATATGAGGGACAGTTGGAATCAATCGGATCGAAGATCGGACCGCTCGGAGCGAATCGGCGCAAGCTGCCAGCCGACCGAGTACCTATCGGCAGTACCTGTGGGCATGAGAGGACTCTGCTATGTGGGAAAGCGATGTGGGAAGAGGCCTGAGTAGGTAGCCTTGCCGTCCGAGACCTCTGAATAGCCGACGCTGACGATTATCCACCAGACGGCCGATGGAGAAGAAACATCGACAGGGAAACGTGCATTAGAGTGGATAAATAGGTTGAGGGGTTTCAGCGGCTTTAGGAGTTTGGGTTACGGACTTAGGAGTTAAATATTCTTGGTTGTTTTTCAGGGTCTCGGGCATGCCCCGAGTGTATTCTGTATTATTAGTAGACTGGGTCCTCGAGACATAAGCGAGGGATATAAATACTGTGTCATTCACTGACTAGCCAAACCATCATCGGCGAAATCAGAGTCTTAACAATATAAATCGTTGATACGCGAGTTACAACTTTATTTGACTATACTTTTGGAATTACTTTACTCTATCGTGGCTTCGAACTCTACCTGAACTATTACGTCGAAGATGGTCGAACATCAAACGCTAACTCTAGTGAATCTTTGTTGATAACGTAGCTCGCGGGGCCCGTATCGGATCAAGGAGAATCATACTCGACGTTGACTGAAGAGACCTTGGAGACTTCTACCTTTGTAGCTGTTAGCTGAACTCTGAGCTCTGCGTAGTGTACTCTTGTGGTCTGGTACGCATCCCTCACAGGAAGTCTACAATAAGCGAAAGCTCTACAGCAATGATTAAGCTTACACCTGAGTGGTAGCTCATTCATGCAGGTCCTCGGTTGTGTGGCAACCAAGGCTGCAGGTGTTACAAAGGCTTTGACTAAGGGTGGTTGCCTTGGGTATCGGAAACACCTGCTGACGCTTAGAGAAAAGCGGGGTAGCGGTGGTATTGTTTCCGGTACTGAGGAGAGGCCCACCGGAACTTAGTAAGGAGTTAGGAGCAGAGAACAGAGGCCTTCGGAGTATAAGTACTCAGGTTCATTCTCGCCCTTCAGTCCTGTTCTCTCCAGTCTTCATCAGAAAGAAAAAACCAAGTTCTTATTGGTAGCAGAGCCCTTAAAGATTATTGAGTTCTAGCGATAGTATCTTTGAATAATCTGCAACCTGATTGTCTATCTTGCACGGCCGTCTCTATTCTACTCTATTCTATTTCTCTTAGAAGAGACCCTCGTTACAGATAGTATCTTTGAATAATCTGCAACCTGATTGTCTATCTTGCACGGCCGTGTCTATTCTACTTTATTCTATTTCTCTTAGAAGAGATCCCCATTACAGTTATGTGGGAAAGCGATATGGGAAGAGGCCTGAGTAGGTAGCCTTGCCGTCCGAGACCTACGAGCAGCCGACACTGACGATTATCCATCAGACGGCCGATGGAGAAGAAACATTGACAGGGAAACGTGCATTAGAATGGGTAAATAGCTTGAGGGGTTTCAGCGGACTTAGGAGTTTGGGTTACGGACTTAGGAGTTAAATCTTCTTGGTTGTTTTTCAGGGTCTCGGGCAGGCCCTGAGTGTATTCTGTATTATTAGTAGACTGGGTCCTCGAGACATACGCGAGTTACAACTCTATTTGACTATACTATTCAAAATACTTTACTCTATTGTGACTTCGTACTCTACCTGAATTCTTACGTCGAAGACGGTCGAGTCCCATCCGCTAACTCTAGTGAATCTTTGTTAATAAGGTAGCTCGCGGGGCCCGTATCAGATCGAGGAGATTCATACTCGACGTTGACTGAAGAGACCTTACAGACTTCTACTATCACGGGGACTATAGGCGATAGACTGTGGTGCCAAGGAATACAACCTAGATAATGACGTAGACGTGGATGTAGACGTAAAGGTATACTTTGACTATGGGCTATGGGATGGCTCTACCTGGTATGATAAACCGGTTGGAGCCCTATGACGTAGTGCGAACAAAGAATAGTATTCGTGGAATAAATACAGAGGTTGCGTAAAGAAGAAAGGAAAGAAAAGGAAACAGAGGAAAGCCGAAACAACGCCCCTTTATATATCCAGACCTCAACCCACGATGACTCATCTTCTCGCATAACAGAAACAGAAAGAACATAATAGAAACCCGCTTAACAAATCCCACACACACACTACACAATCCTTCCTTTACATACTCTAACACTTCGCATAACCGAAACGTATGGCTGCCGTTACAGACCACTCCCCCTCTAAAACCTACCTCCTGGTAGGCTTAGGCTTCCGTGGGTAATGTTCGTGGAATCGTTTAACAATATCGGGCGAATGTTCGATGTCCGACAATGGTTGCCAAGAAGCTTCATCATACCCGACATACTTCACTAGATATTTGAATTTCCCCCGGTGCTTCCTCGAATCCAAAATATCTTCAACCTCCCACTCCTCTTGTGCTTCGATTTCAACTGGGAGTGGAGGTAGTTGTTTCTGACCGGGCAAGGGATCATTGGCTGCGGGCGACAATAACGAAGCGTGGAATACCGGATGAATTTTCATTGACCGAGGAAGTTCCAACTCATAAGCATAGGGATTGACAATGCGCTTAACGTTATAAGGTCCAATACGTTTCCAGTCGAATTTCTTAGAAGGTCGCTTTGTTAGAATATGACGGGTCGATAGGAAAACCTTATCTCCTAAATGGTATCGAGGAGCTGGAGTTCGATTCCTATTGGCTGATTCTTCTTATATCCTTTGCGCTCGAAACATCTCTTCTCTTAAGAAATCCACTACATCCTTCATCTCCCTTGCAATACGGTTCGCTTGATCCTCCGCCGTCGTTCGACCATGTTCCAAAGGGCCAAAAGTCATTCTTGGATTTCTTCCTGAATTGGCATAGAACGGGGAGACCTTTGTTGTTTCGGAAGCATGGTTGTTCGTCGCGAATTCAGCCATTGGTAGCATTCGAGCCCAATCATCTTGTTGGTAGGAAACATAACTTCGGAGGTACTGTTCCATTACGGCATTAATTCTTTCCGTTTGTCCATCCGTTTGAGGGTGGAATGCGGTAGAGAATTTTGGTGATATTTCCAATCGATCACAAAGCGACCTCCAGAATTCTGCAACGAACTGTGTTCCTCGATCGGATACAATGGTATCCGGTAATCCATGCAGTTTCCAAACGTTATCGATATACAACCTCGCCACTTCCCTTGAATCTGCCTCTTTAGTCGTCGTATTAGATGTCGCATCTTGGTTAATCTATCCACCACAACTAAGATTGCATCGTATCCATCGCTCTCAGGAAGATCAGTAACAAAATCCATTGATATATCCGTCCACGGTCCCTCAGGTATCAGCATAGGTCGGAGTGCTCCGTAAGTTGCATTGCGTGGTGCCTTGCTACGGGCACACACATCGCAATTCCTAACGTATTGATCAAAATATTTTCGCATTTGTGGCCAATAATATTCTCGGTTTAGAAGTTCCAATGTCTTTGCTCTACCCGGATGTCCTACAGATGGTTTGTCATGGTGTTCTTTTAAAAGTCTCAGTCGAAGGTCATCATCGTCTGATACATATAGCATGCCTCGATAAAGTAGCCGACCGTTGTTATCTTCCATACATTCGGCAAGCGAAATTTTATTTGAGTGGCGAATGCCATTCCGAAGCATATTGAGGACCTTGTTTGGGAAACTATCCACTTGGTAAGCTTTTGAAAATAACTCCTCTACAGTGGACGCTCCTTCAGCGGATTCATTTGACAAAGAACCCGCGAACAAACTTAGCTTGGTATCCAAATCTTTTCGCTTCAAAATCACTTGACTCTGATGCATCAACCGTTCATCCCCCTCTTTAGATAGGTCACCTGACCTTCTAGTCAATGCATCTGGTTTTGTTCCTTGTTTTCCTGGCTGAAATTGTATAACGAAATCAAAGCGTGAAAGAAATTCGGACCAACGGGCTTGTCGACGATTTAACAATTTTGTTGTCATAAAATATTCAAGATTCCGATGATCACTAAGAACTTCAATTGGAAATTGAGCTCCCTCTAGGTGATGTCGCCATTCTTCGAAGCATCGTATAATTGCTAAAAGTTCTTGGTCATAGATTTCGTAGTTGCACTCTGCAGGAGAGTGTTTCTTGGAGAAGAAAGCGACTGGATGTAGGATTCCTTCATTGTCACGTTGAGATAGGATTCCTGCTGAAACATAGTCGGATGCACCGGTTTCTATCACAATTTTTCGATCCGACTTGAAATGAGCTAGTATCGGTGCCGTTGTAAACATCTTTTTCAAAGTTTGAAATGCTTCTGTTACGGGCATGCCAAGCATTTACAGGAGTGAGAGAAAGGCTAGTAGATACCCCAAATCCCTCTGTACGCTAAAAGCAACTCTTGACCACACTCGCGGAGTGTGGTGCGACCAAATTACGACCAAAAACCCAGAGTCATAAAAAACACGTTTTCGACCCCAATAATAACCCCCGGAGCGTCAAACCACCGGAAGGGAGTGTTTTGGTACCGGTGGATATATGAGGGACAGCTGGAATCAATCGGATCGAAGATCGGACCGCTCGGAGCGAATCGGCGCAAGCTGCCAGCCGACCGAGTACCTATCGGCGGTACCTGTGGGCATGAGAGGACTCTGCTATGTGGGAAAGCGATGTGGGAAGAGGCCTGAGTAGGTAGCCTTGCCGTCCGAGACCTCCGAATAGCCGACACTGACGATTATCCACCAGACGGCCGATGGAGAAGAAACATCGACAGGGAAACGTGCATTAGAGTGGATAAATAGGTTGAGGGGTTTCAGCGGATTTAGGAGTTTGGGTTACGGACTTAGGAGTTAAATGTTCTTGGTTGTTTTTCAGGGTCTCGGGCATGCCCCGAGTGTATTCTGTATTATTAGTAGACTGGGTCCTCGAGACATAAGCGAGGGATATAAATACTGTGTCATTCACTGACTAGCCAAACTATCATCGGCGAAATCAGAGTCTTAACAATATAAATCGTTGATACGCGAGTTACAACCTTATTTGACTATACTTTTGAAATTACTTTACTCTATCGTGGCTTCGAACTCTACCTGAACTATTACGTCGAAGACGGTCGAATCCTATACGCTAACTCTAGTGAATCTTTGTTGATAACGTAGCTCGCGGGGCCCGTATCGGATCAAGGAGAATCATACTCGACGTTGACTGAAGAGACCTTGGAGACTTCTACCTTTGTAGCTGTTAGCCGAACTCTGAGCTCTGCGTAGTGTACTCTTATGGTCTGGTACGCATCCCTCACAGTATATTGTTACTCACAAGTTCACTTGGAGTAACGAAGTCACCTCAAAAGAAAAGAACTATCACCGTTATCCCTGTTACGGGCATGCCAAGCATTTACGGGAGTGAGAGAAAGGCTAGTAGATACCCCAAATCGCTCTGTACGCTAAAAGCAACTCTTGACCACACTCGCGGAGTGTGGTGCGACCAAATTACGACCAAAAACCCAGAGTCATAAAAAACACGTTTTCGACCCCAATAATAACCCCCGGAGCGTCAAACCACCGGAAGGGAGTGTTTTGGTACCGGTGGATATATGAGGGACAGCTGGAATCAATCGGATCGAAGATCGGACCGCTCGGAGCGAATCGGCGCAAGCTGCCAGCCGACCGAGTACCTATCGGCGGTACCTGTGGGCATGAGAGGACTCTGCTATGTGGGAAAGCGATGTGGGAAGAGGCCTGAGTAGGTAGCCTTGCCGTCCGAGACCTCCGAATAACCGACACTGACGATTATCCACCAGACGGCCGATGGAGAAGAAACATCGACAGGGAAACGTGCATTAGAGTGGATAAATAGGTTGAGGGGTTTCAGCGGCTTTAGGAGTTTGGGTACGGACTTAGGAGTTAAAAGTTCTTGGTTGTTTTTCAGGGTCTCGGGCATGTCCCGAGTGTATTCTGTATTATTAGTAGATTGGGTCCTCGAGACATAAGCGAGGGATATAAATACTGTGTCATTCACTGACTAGCCTGACCATCATCGGCGAAATCAGAGTCTTAACAATATAAATCGTTGATACGCGAGTTACAACTTTATTTGAATATACTTTTGGAATTACTTTACTCTATCGTGACTTCGAACTCTACCTGAACTATTACATCGAAGACGGTCGAATACTATACGCTAACTCTAGTGAATCGTTGTTGATAACGTAGCTCGCGGGGCCCGTATCGGATCAAGGAGAATCATACTCGACGTTGACTGAAGAGACCTTGGAGACTTCTACCTTTGTAGCTGTTAGCGGAACTCTGAGCTCTGCGTAGTGTACTCTTGTGGTCTGGTACGCATCCCTCACAGTATATTGTTACTCACAAGTTCACTTGGAGTAACGAAGTCACCTTAAAGAAAAGAACTATCATCGTTATCCCCTATCACAATGACTACCCGAAGGGATAATTACTTCATAGATACCTCGGCCGTAACTGAGGAGGCCGGAGGAGAAGATTCTATGGTGATATCAAGGGCTGCTAGCCCAGACCCCCTACTTACGGGAGGACCCTCTACAACAACTAGGCAATCGAGTAAACGCTCTGCTCAAGCCCAGTTCGTGAGGAATATGCAGGAGTTTTTGGATACCCATGAGGCACAAATGAGGTATCTTGGTGCAGCTGGACAGGCCGTTTGGCAGCAGCTACAAAATCTCCAGGAACAAGTCCAAGGGAGTGGACAAATCCTGGATAAGAAAGTACGGCAAGAAGCCATTGCTCAAAAGCAACATCTGGAATCGCTCTTTGAACTCGTCTCCAGTGTCCAACAAGTACATGAAGCTGCACGAGCCGCCGACCACAAGGTTCTGGAACAAAGTCATCTGCAAACCCAGAACCAGTTACAGGAGGCGGAGCGACAACTGAGGATGGTAAGAGAAGAGCGAGAGCAGGAAAAGGGGGAGCAACGAGCTTGGTTTGCGGAATTCAAGCGGTCCGATGCGGAAAGAAACCAACGGATAGCCGAGATGGAGGAACTACTGCGACAACATCTGTCAGTAGCACCTTCTGTGGCAAGTGCTCCCTTAGATCCTAATGCACCCCGAACGGTTCCTGTTGGCAATGGCAAGAAACCCGAAAATGCTGGCCCAGTAGGAGGAAACGCTGGTCCAGTAGGAAGGAATGGAGGTAGGCAACCGGAGGATGCCGGCCCAGTGCAGGGCAATAATGGCAGAGGACCGGTGGGAGCTGCTCCAGTCGGCGGGAATGGTGGAAATCAACCTCCCCAGAACCCACCAAGAGGAAACGCTGGGGGAGATCCAGAACCTTCCGACGATGATGACGACGATAACAGCGAATGGTCGCACGGTCGGAAGAATTGGAGAATGAACCGAGGCGGAAATCGGAATTCGGCACCGCCTGAAGATGACGATATGGTAGACTCGCTTGCCAAAATACCCTTTGAATTCGATAATGCCAGGAAGCACAACCTGCGGCATTGGCTCATGGAGTGCGAGATCTACTTCGAGCAGAAGCCAAAGAAGTTCCGAACGGACAGAAACAAGGTGCTGTTCGCTGGAACGTATACGTGTGGGTTGGCAAAGGAATGGTTTATGGAGTATATCGAGACCAAGATGCTAGGTCCGGCAGCTGCCGACTACGCTACTTGGACTCGGTTCCGTCAGGAGATCAGGAAACGTTTCTTAAGCACTCAGGAGGCTATGGAGAACGCGATGAAGATGCAGCAGTTTAAGTACTCTGCTAACATCGGAGACTACCTGACGAGAATGGAGATCATGAACCAGCATGCTCAGATGAAAGGAGCATCCTATCGCGCCGCCCTGCTCCAAGGACTACCAAATGAAATTCGAGAGCGCCACTCACGCTTCGATCCAAGCGATGACGACTCCGAGTACATCCAACAGTTGGAACGAGCCGGCAAGGCTCACGAGGCTTATCAAGAGCAGATGAAGATGTTGGGGAAAGCGGAGTCGAGAGGAAGGGAGTCGAATAATGGTGGGAACTCGCGGCAGAAGGAAAAGGGGTTTAAGATCAAGGGAAGGGCTCAGGCTGAGGAGAAAGAAAAAGGGCAAGATAAAAAGAGCACTAGCAAGAACAAGTCGGGAAATAAGCCAATATACCACGACTATGACGAAGCCACCAAAGGAGTTCCACAGCCGGTCCGAGAACAGCGAAAGACCGATGGAGCCTGTGTGCGATGTGGCCGAAAGGGTCATCTTTGGAAGTGGTGTCGTTCAGATGCTAATAGCAGTGCATCTATCTCCTCTTTCTCCCGAAAGCGTACCCGCGATGACGATGGCGACCACGATATGGAACCACCGGAACCCCAACCTCAGAGAAAGCGAATGAGGCACCGTGCTAAGAAGCCGGCTGCAACGGCTGCTGCGGAGTACACCAGTGGGCAAGCGTTTGTGCGAGAACGCGGATCGGAATCTGAGATGGATTTCGATGAGGATTTTTAAAAGGGGACTCTGATGAGTCAGGTCAGGAGTATCCCCAGATTGCTATGTTATCACTGACGGAAAACAACAAAAAAAATATGAAAAGAAAAAGGCAGGAAGGGAGAGCGTCCCAACCGGAGAAAAAACAGAAAATTTTGGAGGAACCTATTCATGGTCCTCGACCTATCGTTAATCAGTTCCTTTGTTTTGCGGAAAAATGTTTACCTTGTAAGGTGTTGTTGGATACTGGTGCAACTGGTCCTGTTTTGTCTGCTGTTTTTGTTGATAGTTTTGAGGTCCCGAAGGTGAAACGAGACGTCCCGGCCCGGGTATTTGGATTTACGGGAGAAGTTATGAAGGGCACGGGACACGCCTTTACACAACCATTAATTATAATGTCAAGGGGGCATCAAACACAGTTATCATTCGAAATCGCCCCTCTCCCACTTGGCATCGATGCAATATTACCGAACTGGTGGTTGAAAGAACATAAGCCGGTTATAGGGTCAAATGGGGAAGTTTCCTACGATGGCGAGAACTGCAAGAGTCGATGCTTCACTGACAAGGAACCTCAAATAGAAATGGACGAGGGTGTACTGGACGATCCGGAGGCCCAATTCATCGGTAGCATTTCTCTTTTGGAAGATGAATCGGTCAACCTCCGTGAGACTCTTCCCTCTTGGCTCCATGGGTTCCTTAAGGTCTTCCTACCATCGGAAGCAGATAAGTTACCACCGCATCGATCCTACGACCATGCAATAGACCTTGAACCAGGGAAGCAGCCACCATGGGGACCCGTTTACTCCCTATCCGAAGTCGAACTGAAGGTGCTTCGGGAGTACCTGGATAAAATGTTGCGATTGGGAAAGATTAGGCCGAGCAAATCCCCGGCAGGAGCCCCAATCCTATTTGTGAAGAAGAAGGACGGTAGTCTACGACTTTGCGTTGACTACCGTGGACTTAACCGCGTGTCCATTAAGAACAGGTATCCGTTACCACTTATGGACGAACTACGAGATCGAGTGGCAGGCGCGGTTATCTTCTCGAAGATTGACCTGAAGGAAGGTTACAACCTCATCAGGATCAAAGACGGCGACGAGTGGAAGACAGCATTCCGTACGCGGTACGGACATTTTGAGTACCTCGTTATGCCTTTTGGGCTGGCAAATGCGCCGGCGACCTTCCAGAATATGATGAATGATGCGCTGAGGGAATTCTTGGATCAAGGTGTAGTAGTATACCTTGATGATATCCTAATATATAGCAAGTCTCGAGAGGAGCACAGAGAGTTGGTCGGCAAAGTCCTTAGTAGGCTACAAGAATACAATCTAGTCGCCAACCCGAAGAAATCGTTCTTCGAGCTCACCGAAATCGAGTTCCTCGGATACATCCTTGCCCCAGCAGGCGTCACCATGGCACTGGATAAGGTCATGTCTGTTACGAATTGGCAAGCTCTGCGCAGCGTTAAAGAAGTACAGATCTTCATGGGCTTTGCCAACTTCTACAGAAGGTTTATCCACAATTTCTCCGGGGTCTGTAAACCCATTACCGATTGTCTTAGGGGTGATGCTAAGAACTTTGTCTGGTCTATGACGGCCCAAGCAGCCTTCGAAAAACTCAAAACCCTATTTACGTCTGCGCCGATCTTGGTACACTTCTCTCCAGATCGCCAGACTATCGTGGAAACGGACGCAAGTGATTTTGCTATCGCCGCAATTCTATCCCAGGTTATTGACGGAAAGACTCACCCTGTTGCCTTTTATTCTCGAAAGCTTAACCCAGCGGAACTCAACTACGACGTCTGGGATAAGGAGATGTTAGGAATTGTGTCGGCCTTTAAGCAATGGCGTCACTACCTCGAAGGACCTAGCCGAACGGTTCTCGTCTACACAGATCATAAGAACTTGGAATATTTTTCAACAACCAAGGTTCTTAACCGACGACAGGCAAGGTGGGCTGAGTCTTTGGCGGAATTTGATTTCAAGATTATTTACCGCCCGGGAACCAAAAATGGGAAGGCAGATGCACTATCGCGACGGCCGGAGTACCGTCCTGAAGGGGGAGGCACGCTTGGGAAACAGCCGATAGACAGGTTCTTTAAGCCCGGACAGTTGGCGGAGGAAGAGTTTGTGGTATCAGCGGTGTCGCTTGCCTCCAAGGGGGTGATTGACTGGTCTAAGAATTTTCTGGATCATGTCAGGCAGGCGGCATCGGGAGACCCGACATGGGTAGGATTGAAAGAGAGAGTTGAGCAAGGGGAGAAGCTGGGGGAATTGAAGGATATTGCTGAGAAAGACGGGCTACTCTTCTATAAGAACCGACTCTACATCCCGGCAGACGACCGTATCAAGATCCGAATCGCACAGGCAGAACACGACTCGAAAGTGGCAGGACACTTTGGACAAGACAAGACACTGGAACTCATCACGCGTAACTTCTATTGGCCAAAAATGAACGAGTGGATTGATGACTACGTTCGGTCATGTGACGAGTGCCAGCGCAATAAACCCAGCCGCCATAAGAAATACGGTGCGCTTCTACCACTGTCCACGCCACATTCTGTCTGGCAATCGATATCAATGGACTTCGTCGTACAGTTGCCGGAATCAAAGGGATACAATCAAATCTGGGTAGTAGTCGATAGGTTCTCGAAGATGTCGCACTTCATTCCCCTAGTAGCAGAAACGACCGCGCAGGATTTAGCGAAGATATTCCTCGGTCAAATATGGCGACTCCATGGGCTGCCTCTCGATATAGTTTCCGACAGGGACGCCAAGTTTACTTCAAGTTTTTGGGCATCCCTTATGGAATTGTTGGATGTGAGGATAAGAATGAGTACGGCTTTTCACCCTCAGACCGACGGGCAAACAGAGCGAGTCAACCAAACCCTCGAGCACTACTTACGAGCGTTTTGTAACTACGAGCAAGATGATTGGGCAGAGCTACTCCCGTTGGCGGAGTATGCTTACAACAACTCGGTTACCACCGCCACGGGCCAATCTCCGTTCTATACCAATTATGGTTACAACCCAAGAACCAACTGGCCGACGGAAGCTGAAGTGGTCAACCCAACCAGTGACTTGTATGCTCACTTTATCCGAGGAGTTCATGATTCCGCTCTCGCTCGCTTAACAGACACCAGGGAGAAGATGGGGAAATACTATGATCGGAAAAGGGACGAACCGCCTAACTTCAAGGTGGGAGATATGGTTATGCTCAATGCGACCAACATCAAGACTCGTCGCTCTACTAAGAAACTCGATCATAAGAAACTCGGCCCGTTCAAAATTGTCCGACTAGCCGGTAAACGAGCGTGCGAACTGGAACTGCCACCGCAAGTCAAAATCCATAACGTGTTCCATATCGAACTCTTGGAACGGTATCGACAGAGCAGTATCCCAGGCCGAGAACAGTTTCCCCCAACTCCCGAAGAGGTCGATAAGGAAGGAGAGGTGCTGTACGAAGTGGAAAGTATCGTGGGGAGCCGGAAAAGTAGAAGAGGATTAGTGGAATACCTGGTGAAATGGCGGGGCTATTCGATGAGTGACTGTACGTATCAAGTCATGGACGCTATGGATGAGGAAGTACTTGACCTTGTCCGCGACTTCCATCGAAGGAACCCCAAGGCCGTGAAGGACCAACGCCTGAGACTATAGAGGTACCCTACGGGGCTAAGTCCTTCCCCTCCACAGACACCGCGGGTGATATGTGGAGCAGGTTTACTGGAACCTTAGTCTGTCAGAAGATGTCCCGAGACGTGACACCCTGGAAGGGGGGTAAGCTGTTACGGGCATGCCAAGCATTTACGGGAGTGAGAGAAAGGCTAGTAGATACCCCAATACCCTCTGTACGCTAATGTCAACTCTTGACCACACTCGCGGAGTGTGGTGCGACCAAATTACGACCAAAAAACCCAGAGTCATAAAAAACACGTTTTCGACCCCAATAATAACCCCCGGAGCGTCAAACCGCCGGAGGGGAGTGTTTTGGTACCGGTGGATATATGAGGGACAGCTGGAATCAATCGGATCGAAGATCGGACCGCTCGGAGCGAATCGGCGCAAGCTGCCAGCCGACCAAGTACCTATCGGCGGTACCTGTGGGCATGAGAGGACTCTGCTATGTGGGAAAGCGATGTGGGAAGAGGCCTGAGTAGGTAGCCTTGCCGTCCGAGACCTCCGAATAGCCGACACTGACGATTATCCACCAGACGGCCGATGGAGAAGAAACATCGACAGGGAAACGTGCATTAGAGTGGATAAATAGGTTGAGGGGTTTCAGCGGATTTAGGAGTTTGGGTTACGGACTTAGGAGTTAAATGTTCTTGGTTGTTTTTCAGGGTCTCGGGCATGCCCCGAGTGTATTCTGTATTATTAGTAGACTGGGTCCTCGAAACATAAGCGAGGGATATAAATACTGTGTCATTCACTGACTAGCCAAACTATCATCGGCGAAATCAGAGTCTTAACAATATAAATCGTTGATACGCGAGTTACAACCTTATTTGACTATACTTTTGAAATTACTTTACTCTATCGTGACTTCGAACTCTACCTGAACTATTACGTCGAAGACGGTCGAATCCTATACGCTAACTCTAGTGAATCTTTGTTGATAACGTAGCTCGCGGGGCCCGTATCGGATCAAGGAGAATCATACTCGACGTTGACTGAAGAGACCTTGGAGACTTCTACCTTTGTAGCTGTTAGCCGAACTCTGAGCTCTGCGTAGTGTACTCTTGTGGTCTGGTACGCATCCCTCACAGCTTCCTCCCTTTCATCCGTCCATTCAAATTTAACGTTTTTCTTTATCAAAGCTGTAAGCGGAGCAACAATTTTCGAATATCCTAGAATAAATCGTCGATAGAAATTTGCAAATCCTAGAAATACTTGAACATCATGAAGCTTTGTCGGTGTGGTCCATTCTAAAACATCGACGACTTTTTTTGGGTCCATTCTATTCCCATTCGGAGTAAGGATTAGGCCAAGGTATTTTGTTTCTTGAATCATAAATTCACATTTTTCAGGTTTAAGGTGAACATGATTCTCATCAAGTACCTTTAGAACCTTTTGAATATGTTCTTTATGTTCTGATAGGGTCTCGGAATAGATAAGGATATCGTCTAAGTATGCCGTTACGAATTGATCGAGGTAGGGATGTAGAATATCATTAATCCAATGCTGAAATGTGGCAGGAGCATTAGCTAATCCAAACGGCATTACTGTATATTCGAAATGTCCATATCGAGTCCGGAATGCTGTTTTCCATTCGTCCCCCTCCGCTATCCTGATTTGATTATATCCCCAACGTAAATCCAACTTTGTATAGTATTTTGCTCTTGACAACTTAGCTAGGGTTTCCTTTAACAATGGTAACGGATATCGATTTTTGATTGTAATCGCATTTAGGCCTCGATAGTCAACACAAAGTCGAAGAGTTCCATCGTTTTTCTTTACGAACAATATAGGTGCTCCCGCTGGTGATTCACTGGCTCGAATGAATCCTTTAGGTAAATTTTCATCAAGATATTCCCGTAGTCCTTTCAACTCAATTTGAGACAATCCATATATAGGTCCATATGGTGGTCGTTTACCTTCTTCCAGTATTATCTCGATGTCGTGGGATGGTCGATGTGGTGGGAGAATTGAAGCATCGTATTCTTTAAACATATGGAGACGATGGTGAAATTCCTTCGGTACCAATTGTTCAATATCGACAGTAGATTTTTCAGTTGCTGAAACGATAAACGTATGGTGTTCCGGTAAGGGAATCGAGATGCCATGAACAATAACTGCAGTACCGGTGATTGAACAGTGTTGACAACAGCTTCGAGAGTCAAAAACAAGTAGATTTTCTTTCGGTCGAATCGTAACATCATGTCGTCGCATCCAAGGTATCCCCATCACAATCGGATAGTGTCCTAACTTCGTTACAAAACATGGTACGACTTCTCGATGAACATGAATGTCTAGCGAGACATCGACAATATGGGTAATTTTTCCTGATTTGATAGGCCTTCCATCTATAACGTCTACATGGCGAGGTATTTTAAGGGGAGTCGTTGTAAGACTATTGTGGCGTGCAAAAGATTCATCAATGAAAGCATATCCTGATGCTCCGGTATCAATAAGAGCGTAGGTAGGTATGAAAGAATTTTTATTCTGTGAAATCGAACAAGTTACTACAAGTTGATTTCCATCCATTTCCTCCTCTGATACCGAAAAACCAGAAATACACATCCTAGAAAAATCCTTAAATGGTCCCTGGGCTAAGCCACTTAGTGCAGGGACAAATCTTTTGCCGACTCATTATCGCTTCCGGCATTTTCTTCCACCGTCAATGCCGCTCCTCTCATAACAGGCCTCCTTGGTTGATTTCCCGTTGCCCTCGCTTGAGGGCAATCCCTAACCATATGCCCGACACCTCCGCAATAGAAACATCGGCCCTCAGCTAAGCGGGCGTTTCTTTCGGCAGGGGTAGGGCGACGACGTCCTCCAGACAGATCCATGGGTACATCATCTCCAGGACGGAACGAGGGGTGATTCTCAGTGGCAGGTGGGTTGGCAGCAGGGGCAGCGGGACGGGGAGCAGGAACAGGATTTGTTGGTGGGGGACGCGGAGCCGGGGTCGCAGTAGTAGCCCAAGGTTTTTTACTACCTCGCTTAGCTTCCGCCGCCCGTCGTCGGTTATCCAACCGTTGCAAGAGTGTTGCACAACCATCTACCGTTGCAGGAGTCTCATGGTGTATCATCGATTCGTCCAGCTCCCCATTAATTCCTTCCATCAAAGCTTCAATCCGAGAAACTTCATCCATTCCCGACTCAGCAGCATACCGTTGAAACTCAGCGAAGTAATCAGCGAAAGTTCGAGTGCGTTGTCTGATATTCCGGAGATTTCTCCTAGCCGTACGCATTCGATCGGGGTCTCCAAAAGCTGTATCCAGAATCTCGTAAAACCGTGTCATAGAAGGTAAGGCAATACCTTCTTCTCTCATGTACTGTAAGAACTGATTGGCAGCAGCGACTTCCAATCTGCTGAACGCATACGATAACTTAGACTGTAGTGTAGGATAACGATCGGTATTTCCTAATACCTTGAGTTTCATTTGTTGCTTGAATAAGTGTAGCCTTTCTCGGTCACGATCCCCCCTGAACACGTCGGGGTCTGGGAGTTTCTCCGACCGATAGATGGTACCTGTAGCTGGTGGCGCTGGAGGTACAGGTGGAGCATTATTTCCAATAGGTTCTTCGTCAGGGGCCACAACCTCAACAGCGGTTTGTTGAGCTGGGGCAGCAGTAAGATCTCGTTCAAATATCCTTCTTGCCCTCTCAGCCTCCGCTTCTATCTCCTGCAAATCCGTTGCATATTGAGTAAGACCATTTTGACACTGTTGAAGAAGCGCATAAGCTTCAGCTCCGACCACGTTGTCGACCTATGGATGCGCTTGAAAAAATCTTTGGAGGTTATCGTTAAGTTGTTGATAATCGATATGGACATGTTCCGACATTGTAGACTATGGTGTTGTATTGGTTGGCGATAGAGGACGCAACCTACGTATCACGGGGACTGTAGGCGATAGACTGTGGTACCAAGGAATACAACCTAGATAATGACGTAGACGTGGACGTAGACGTAAAGGTATACTTTGACTATGGGCTATGGGATGGCTCTACCTGGTATGATAAACCGGTTGGAGCCCTATGACGTAGTGCGAACAAAGAATAGTATTCGTGGAATAAATACAGAGGTTGCGTAAAGAAGAAAGGAAAGAAAAGGAAACAGAGGAAAGCCGAAACAACGCCCCTTTATATATCCAGACCTCAACCCACGATGACTCATCTTCTCGCATAACAGAAACAGAAAGAACATAATAGAAACTCGCTTAACAAATCCCACACACACACTACACAATCCTTCCTTTACATACTCTAACACTTCGCATAACCGAAACGTATGGCTGCTGTTACATCTACCTTTGTAGCTGTTACCCGAACTCTGCGCTCTGCGTAGTGTACTCTAGAGGTCTTGTACGTATCCCTCACAGTAGCGGTGGTATTATTTACCGGACCGAGGAAAGGCTTCACCGGAACTTAGTAAGAAGTTAGGAGCAGAGAATAGAGGCCTTCAGAGTATAAGTACTCAGCTTCATTCTCGGGCTTCAGTCCGGTTCTCCCAAGTCTTCATCGAAAAGAAAAATCAAGTTCTTATCGGTAGCAGAGTTCTTAAAGATTGTTGAGTTCTAGCGCTAGTCTCCTTGAAATAATCTGCAACCTGATTGTCTATCTTGCACGGCTGTCTCTATTCTACCCGATTCTATTTCTCTTGGAAAGGACCCCCGTTACAATCAGACAGTTGAAATGGCTCCGTTACAGTGAGGTAGACCGCGACCGGGTGGAGGATTTCCTATATTTATTTGCAGTTAGATTATTTAGTTTGCTTTATGTTTTAATTGTGCTTGCGGCCAGGATTATAGGGTTTTGTTTCTTTGTATACCATACCCAGATTCTTGTGCAATCAGTATGAATTATAAATAAATAAATAAATAACCACTTGATTTTATTCTCATTTAGAGATACACAAGTTACAGTAACAAGAAACTGGTATTATGGAAAAGAGATATGTTTGGGGGAGGTAATATAGGATGGGGAGGAATTGGATTGAATAGTACAAAAAATGTTAGGTATGATTAGATCATACATCAGCGACCAAGTATTATTAACAGGAACTTAGGAAACAGACTGAATAGTGAGCCTGAACGAGACTGAGTTATAGCCTTGTCATTTGGAGGATTTCCTCTGTATGCTCAAATTTTTTGACTTCGTAATTTTTTGTCTCTTCTTTCTTACATTTCGTTTGCTGTTTCTAATTCCTCGATTACTGTTACTGCTTCGATTTCATATTTCCTTGTATTCATTTACATAAGTTTGTGGTCGGGATTATGGGTATCTTTCCTTGTATGCGATACCTGAGCTTTGGTGCAAGCAATATGAATAAAAACTAAATAATAAATAAATCACTTTTGTGCCCATTACGGCGATCCCATACCACCTCACTTTTCACCTTGCCATATATTATCACTCGACATCGAGTGATTTTGTGTGACCTCGTCAATCCTTGCCAAGCTCAAGGTTCATTTATACTCGAGAATTCACTACCTAAGTGTCATTTCAGATTTGGTTTGTTCAGGGCAAACATGGCCGTCTTGAGTTTCGAAAATCACAAAAAATTACATCTTCCCTGATAATCCTCCACCGAAGTCAAGGATCCAATAAATGGAATAACAATTCAAACTCAGAGATACAGGAACACTTGCTTTCAGCGTACGCTCGGGACCAGGATTTGGTACCCTAGAGCGAGATTGACCTCAAAGAGAGTACCCCTTCTGAAAAGCAGGGAAAGGGGGCTGAAAAGTGACACCTTTATAGTTATATCCCTTATGGAGTATTTTTACAGTAAGCCTTCACTATATAGGGAATGTGCGCTCGACTGCGATTAAATACTGACTTTACTTATGCCCACACAGTCGACCTTCTGATAATCTATGTTTGTTGACATTTCAAACGATTAATTCATCACGCCTTACGGTTGTTAAAATAGGTGAAAAGTATATTGGGTACAGTACTACTCCTAAGTATGATTGCTATCATCAGCGGTTTTACAAAATCAAGTAACCAATTGAACAAAGTATCAACGCAAATGATCCGCCAAAAGCCATCATTTTCGTCCCATTATTTCCTGCATCCGAAGCAGCAGTTGCAGATGCAGTTGGCCGTGTAGAAGGAGTTATCCTAAATCCAATCCAAGTTAGTCGGTTTCTGGGGGAACCAATGAATATAAAAACCTACGTGACGTTGGCGGGGATTGGCTCAGCTATTGAGGATATAGCGGGCGTCAGTAAATGAGTTCAAGTAGAACTGTGGCATCCGTTTATCAGGAGCTCAAAAATGATAATTCATATGTGCAAGTGAATTGCTATCCTGCTATTCACTCTCTCAAACGAACTCTATCCCAAATACCGCTTGGTTTTTGATGTTTTACATACCGACTTCATGATCATAGGACTTGCAAGTAGTCTGGAAGTAATCAACAGCTTTCTGCCTTGATCCGCCGCACCTGGAGGCCAGGCAAGTTTGCGCACTTTCTGAAGCGCAGACGGCCTGTATATCGGAAGGGGTGCTTTCTTCGTTTACACATGCAAGTACACACGCCTACGTATTCAACAGTTATTAGCTATGTATGCCAGAAGATATCATATTGAAGTTGAAATCTTACTGGTGGGATCTCAGCTGCAGCACAGTAGACGAATCCACTAACAATGAGCAAAAAAACCGTTAAAAGGGTATTTCTGAACATCGTGAACAGAAGTCTTGAAAAGAATGTGAGGCTGAGAAAACAGATTGGAGGGCCTAAAGAGCGACAGACTATATTGTGTAAACGGATTCGTAGAGAGAAAAGTTGGAGTTGGTCACAAGTAGGGAAGGAAAGAGAAATGCCAGGAGAGACGACAAGGTAAATATAGGAAAGTAAACAAGGTGTAGGTACTCTACAGTGACCCTATGTACATGTAGGTAACGCGGCGGGTTACTCCAGTAGGTAACAGCTGTAGGTGTAAAATTATTTAGTCAATTAGTATCAATCTTAATCCTGCATTGCAAGGGACTAGGGGGTAACCTTAACCCCCAAAGAAGTTAATCAGCTCAGCCCCATACTCCCAGGCTGCAGCCCAACTCTAATTATCAGGCTGAACAGTGCAGGATTAGATGACTCATCAAAGTGTCAGGGGAGATGGTAAAAATAGCAACGAAAGTACTCTACTCTACATGTGTTACTCTAGTAGAGGAGGTCAAGAACGGGTGACCGATCGAACTTCACTCAGAATTTTCATATACGGTTGCTTTAAGCGAAGGAACTTCATAAATTCTCCTCATTCGCGTGAACACCGTACCCTTCTAACCTCCTGTAGCCTCTCGGTAGAAACATATCCTACGGTTGGCGCCGGCGGTTAAGAAACCTTCTCCAACCATTTGTCCCTTCGGTAACCACTTGACGACGTGCAAAGCTTTGTCTGTCTCACTATGAGTTGCAACACAAGCTTTCGTTTCAGTAGACCACACCTTTGCTTTCCCATCAAACGACCTAGCACATACCATTATCTTGACTGGGCGTTTTTGGAGGTTTGGGCATTGGCTACATACCCACTAAGAATATACTCCCCGCTTGAACTCCACGCAATAGAAAACACCCAGCTAGAGTGCCCAGCAAGATTGGCCACTTGTTCGCCAGATGCCACGTCATATAGTGCAATAAAATTGGAATCACCACACGCAGCAAGTAATTTTCCCGCAGGAGAAAACGCGACGCATCTCACTGGTTTGAGGAGACCTGTAATTATTTTGTCAGCAAATGCCTATTCAAGAAATTTGTGTGACTGACCGGGAAGGGAGTGAAAAATGCGTCCTGTCTCATTATTGAAGATGTATACACCCCCATTTTCGTGACCAGATGCTACGAGTTTTCCATCGGGAGACTATTGACCTGCTTAATGTTGTTTGCTTTGGTCTAGAGGGTATAGGATAATATACAATTTCGACACACATGCCAAAGCTTCCTTTCGTCTCATACTGCCGAAGCTTCGTTCCTTGCTCCAGTGCATTCCAAAGTATTACCCTTCCATCGTAGGTTGTTGAAGCAAGGAGACTCCCAGTAGTTGATAAAGAAAGGGCCCAGACCTCTCCAGGGTTCTTTCCTTTAAACTTCAATCATCAGCAGCTTAACGAACAGGCTTATCGCTGATCTTACGAACCTCCAATATTCCCGATCTTTTTAAGCTGTTCAAGGTCCCACAGTAAAGTCTCTCCATCAAATCCGGAGCTAGCTGCTATTCTTCCATCTCTGCTTACCCCAACGTGATGGGTTCCTAAGGGATGAGCTTTGACAAAAGTGTGGAGGAGTGGATGTTCGGGTGAGGCAGTATCCCATAGTTTGATATTCGAGTCACCGGATGCAGATATGACATATCTAGAGGTCACGGCAAGTGAAAAAATGTCGGAAGGATGAGCTTTAGGAAAGGATACAGTCAACATTCATTCATAAACAAGTCTTTTATAGGGTACCATTGATACACCTTCTTCCTGAACATGAGCTGTGAGGTATTGTTTCGACTTTTAAACTTGTTAACTAAAGGCAGCAAATTAAAAGATCTTATTCAATTGAAGCAAACTTACCATCGAAAGATGGATCGACTCGCGGTTTTGATGGTGGTTAGAGTAGAAGGCGATTGATTACTGCACGGTGGCGGGGCATCCATTTGGCGCGCCTGAGCATGCACTAAGTAGGTCTCAACGCGCAAATCTGCATTAGATAATCATTGAACGCCTGCTGCATAGAAACCTCACTCTTATCATGTATAATATAGATATATGTGCCTGGAGCACTTTAGGGCAACTACTAAATACTCTACAATATACATATACATACATGTACTCTACATTATATACCTACATACTCTCCTCGCCATTGCGCTCTATAGGTGGTGAACTCGTATAGTATGCGCAGGCATTTACAATACCGTGAGGTTGAACAAAGTCCAGGACAGTAAGTGCAACTCTTGTATGGACAATAAAAGGTCAACTAGGCCAATGCTTCAATGGAGCAATTACTGCACGTGTTATTACAATCTCTCCATTTCTTATAATATATATGTAATAGGGATGAAAGTAACAAATTAATATGAAGAGACGAAGTCAACCACCTCTGGCCCACTATGTCAACATTTTGGTTTGACAGATGACCGTTGCTTTGTACATAAATCTCCTCTAAGTACAGAAGATTCCTCCCGCCCGTTTAATCGTTCGTGCTACCACCGCATGCCTTGCGAAATCTGAATACAACATCTTAGGTTGTGCCATGCTCACCATCTAACCCATTTTCTCGTAGGCACCCCTTTTAAATCGATTCCGCAGAAGCCGTATCTTTTATGGGGTGCCTGTTGTTATTTCCGTCCCCACGTCCTTGACCTCTCCTTCTTTCCTCCACATAGCCTTGATTGATTCCACGCAGTTCTCACAAAGAACGTTTTTGCGTTTGACCCCTCCACATGCGGGGCATCTGTTGAGAGCCTTGTTGTCCTGTAGGGCCTTCCCTGCCAATTGCCGCATACGCTTCCTCGAGTGACTCTGTTTCTTTTTAGGTACGGCGCGAAGTATTGATTCCCAGAGTTCTGGGAGAAATGAAGGAATGTTGAGGTGGATAGCTGTTGGAATAGTGATTGCAGTGGACATGCGAGGGAGTGTGGGGAGAAGAGCCTGAAGCGAGGTGAAAAGCCCAGCACGCGAGGACGATAAAGCATGCATTGCCATTTTAGATTGAAATTTGGCACTTGATCAAAGCTGGGGGAGAATTTGTTGCCGAGTGACGATGATGTGCCGAACGCAGGAACCAGGAAGTGGGGATGTCTCGGTATTAGTTGAGAACAATTTCTTTCACAAGCCCAGTTCGTTTGTGGGCTAGGGTTGCTATATGCTGATGCATGTGAGAAACCCTGAGCTGAACGCCATTTCCCAGTGCCAAGCCAGGGAAAGTGGCCCAAACAATCAACAACAGACAAGACAAGCAAGCGAACCCCTTTTCGTTCCTTAAAGATTATTGTAATCCCCCCCCCTGACTGACCTCAATCCCTCCTCAGCCCACTTGCCCATCCACTATCGACACGCAAGGAGAGCTATCTCTTCTTTTTACATTATCCTTCTTCGTGCTGAAGCTTCCTTTCCATTTCTGCATTCCACTACTAGCACAACCGCCTTGTTCTCCGTTTAATATCTTGCAATCATGGCTCAAACTGCAGCGATGATGTCCCAGACTGCTACTGTCTTTCCTCGTAGTCACGTCGGTTTCGACAGTATCACCTCGCAAATTGAGAGGAAGCTTCTGAAGCGTGGTTTTCAATTCAATGTTATCTGTGTTGGTATGTGACAAGCTTCTCATCTCGCCATCCTACCCGCCTTGCTAATACCCAACCGGAACAATCTTAGGTCAGACTGGCCTTGGGAAATCAACTCTTATCAACACAATCTTCGCGGCACATCTTATTGATTCCAAGGGCCGCCTCACCCCCGATGAACCTGTAAGGTCTACCACTGAGATCCAGACCGTATCCCACAGTATGTCATGCTTTACTTTGCCTCAAACTACGTGTGAGAGCTAACTCTACGATAGTTATTGAGGAGAACGGCGTTCGTCTCCGGCTGAACATTGTCGATACCCCGGGCTACGGCGACCAGGTTAACAACGACAGATGGTATAACCTCAGTCTTATGAACGTCGGAGAGCCCTGTAACCATAGCTGACATTATTGGTAGCTGGGATCCCATTGTCAAGTATATTAAGGACCAGCATTCCGCATACCTCCGCAAAGAGCTTACTGCTCAGAGAGAACGCTACATTCAAGACACCCGCATCCACTGTTGTCTATTTTTCATCCAGCCATCTGGACATGCGTATGTATACAATAACAGCTCAATCGTCCCATCCATAATTGCTAAACTCTCTGTTACAGTCTGAAACCCATTGACATAGTTGTCTTGAAAAAATTATCTGACGTTGTCAACGTTGTCCCTGTAATTGCAAAGTCGGACTCACTCACGCTAGAGGAGCGCGCTGCTTTTAAGGAGAGGATAAAGGAGGAATTCGCATTCCACAACCTTAAGATGTATCCTTACGACAATGATGAATTGGATGAGGAAGAGCGTGCCCTGAACGCCCAGATAAAGAACATCATTCCTTTTGCCGTTGTAGGTTCTGAGAAATCAATAATCGTCGATGGTAAGCAAGTTCGTGGAAGGCAAAACAGATGGGGTGTCATCAATGGTATGATCAAGCGTTCCTATTTTCTAATGCAGTTACTGATAAATTTGAGTAGTTGAGGATGAGAAGCACTGCGAGTTTGTTTACTTGCGAAATTTCCTTACTCGTACTCACCTCCAGGACCTGATCGAAACCACATCTCAAATCCATTACGAAACATTCCGTGCAAAGCAGCTCTTAGCTTTGAAGGAGTCCAGTGCTGCGGGTGCTGGCAGCAGCCGACCCATTTCACCAGCCGCTGAGAGGGAATTAAGCAGGGGGTCGCAACAAAGGATGACGATGAATGGATACTAGGAAGGTAGCTTCTACATTTCAGGGGAGCTTGGTCTGATCGTGGAGGCTTCCCCATAATGCCTCGATTGGAAAAAAACCACAATCGCGACCTTTTTATCTTCTGGTCGCCACTTTTCTTTTTCTTCGCTACTTATTAATAACTCTTTTGTTGGAGAACTTCTTTGTACTGCTGTATTTTCGATCATATCCAATTTTTAGCTCTTTACTCTCAGTTTGTTGATTCCCGCCCTGTGGATATAATTCAAGGTGACTTGCAAGGATACAAAGCAAGTTCACGTACTGATCGTACTAATCGAAATCACCTATACAAATTTCGACTTCATATACAGCCGGGTAACAATCGTTACTGAGACATCCGAAATACTGGGGTATGTAGAGTGTATTGTTAATGCTACCCCCAAGGGCTAGAATGGGGTGAGATCAATTGCTTGATAAGGTAAAGCTATTATCTACCTGAATTTACTAAAACCGAAACTCTAGAGTAGGTCAGCATGTCATGACATCCTTGTACCCTTACCCATGCGGGAAAGCTTTTGCTATGCATATTGTTCAAATCATGTTATCCACCATAACCTATTATAATAAGGGTATTCAAAGTGGGGATAAGATGAAGCTGGAATTCTGGATGGTTGCTGTGATTGGCCTACCGGTCAAATAGATTTGGTCTTGAGACCATCTTGAGCTTTCCATCCTGAAAGAACCTGGGTTGAAAATTGGAATAGAGACTCTACTCTAGGCTAACCATCAAAATTCGTTGCGGGTAGCAAAATTGATGGTTGCATGTCAATCCGCATATGTACAAATCGGCTCAAAACTGCAAGTCTCTAATTAAAAATGAAAAACCATTTTTGTCGTAGTTCAATCGATTTGTGGTATAGTTTCAGTCAAAAACACCCTCAAAAATAGCTACAGTACAATCTCCTTATAAGGGTTCGGGCTATAAGGGTATTCGCCTTATAACGGTAGGTGCGTGGGGTCCTCAATGGGCTTCGTAGGTACAAATTTGCTCCTCCTATAAGGGTACACACCCTATTCCTTGGACGACCTGGACCGTGCACCACTTAGTAGGGCAATAGTCTTACTTTTTACGGTTGGCAACAGCATCAAAGCCAATCAAGAATTTACAACAGTTGCCAGAACTTACCACAGTAGGCTAGTGAGAGCTGAAAGAAGTATATGCAAGTAGGTCGCGAATTTGACAGTTTCATTCGTCCAAGGGATAAGGTTACGACCCTCCAAACTAGGCAGGTTTAGACTGTGGCCCAGTGCCTTTGCCTCCGTGGCGGCGAGCTCAGCCATATAATAATCCCATGGCAAAGTCACTGGGCCACAGTCTAAACCTGCCTAGTTTGGAGGGTCCCGAATCTGCATGTCTCACCAGGCCAAGGGATAAGGAGATTGTACTGTATTCTCATTGGTCTACTTTTTTGTTGAATAATACTCTATGTAGGTACAGTCGTTTCGGGGTCAACGACGAAACCGGTTCGATGGCGAATAGGCCAATCGAAGCCAACAAAAGCCAACAAAAGCGCGCCGACCCCTTTGCCTTGACTAACTATCAGCGCAAAAAGTAGCCATTCGTCATCGAGCCAGGTTCGTCGTTGACCCAGAAACGACTGTACCCTTAATGGATCCCCATCAAGCGAGTTCAGCCAAGAAATATTTGAGAGTATAGTTGCCCGCCGCTATAACGAACGTGCATATTGAGTACCTTTCCGCTCGGTATAGCAGATTGTTCGGTACAGCAGACCAAACTCTTTGCTGGGGTGGGAAAAAAGCCAGCCCAAGTGGTTCGATACAGCAAATATTCGGTATGGGAGCGTTCGTTACAACAGCGGGCGACTGTATAATGTACCTCGCTCTCGACCAATAAAATGCTCAATACATGTAGTTTCGAAAATCAAATTATAGTACATGTAGGTATTCTACAATAGCTATTGTAGTATGCCTGAACCACGCCAAAGCCATTTAATAAAAAGAGTTATTGAATTCGGTCACTAATTCCGTCTAAAGGAAGAGTAGTAGCAGATAAAAGAAAACGAGTTTCCAAATCCACTAAGTCAGTCCCAATTATCAGCACAAACTGAGCGAATATCAAGCCCGGTTCATTATACGATTCCGGTTGCAGGTAAGGCACCTATGTATATCCATGTACGTATGTGGTAACGGCATAAATGTATGACCGGGTTAAAACTAGAGGCTATATGAGAATGTCATTATCATGAGACACCCGAACATTGGCCTTGAGCAAAACCGGAGGTTTGAGTCTAGTGTTGCTATATATACGGTGGTGATTTCACCCCTATATATTTATATCTGACGTTTATCCCATACCAACTCTCTTCCAACCACACACCTTCGTTCCCTAACATGGGGAAACGTGCGAAATAGAATAGGACTTCTGTTGGCAAAAATCAATATTTGCATCTGGGACGGAACGCATAATCTCTAATATCTACCCTAATTATAACCTCGTAATTACACCTCTAATATCTCCAGGCTATATTTTTCTAGATGTAAATCTCTACATACATGGAGTATATTTTTCAACTCGAATTCTACCATGGCCATGTATGGCATGGCACTACCACGTAAAACATATCTGTAAATATGTACTTGCGACAAGTAGATGTCGATTGATCGCTATTGGAGATGGTTAATATAAAAAGATGACTACAAAACCAAGCATCGATAAGGGTGAATGCCCCCAATTATTGCAGCCACAATGGAGAAATGCGTGTATATACAAGAGAAACAAACTAGAAAGACTTGAAAATCTTTTCAGATATTGCTATATAGAGTATCAACGAACAACCGAAAGAATTAAACGCAATAAACGACCCAAGGAAACATAACAAAATGAAGGATTTAAAGCCCAGGCATTTGTAATTCCAAGAAACACCAAACCCTAAAGTTTCACACTATGGTCCGCCGGTTGCAGTGACAAGACTGAAAGGTAACCTTGTTAGCGCTTTATCTGTGGTAATCGAGTATGGAGTTATCAAAAAAAGAAGAAAAACTTACGCCTGAGCTGCAAATGGCCAACCGAAAAAGACAATGTACATGGGAAGATACCTAAAAGTCCATGGGTCAATGGGTTCAGGCTACTAAGACAGGGCTGAAGTAACTTACATTGAAGCGGCACGTGCTAATCTTGTTGTGTAGAATTTTAGTTGAACTGGTTGTGCCTTCACTGTCTTTGGGTAGATGAAGAATGGATGTGGCTCCTCGAGCAGCCTCTTTCCGAATGGGCGCATGAGTCTCGTAGTAGCTCTAAACATGTTTGTATTTTTTTGATGGATAGAAGGGGAGTTTTGAGTTGAAGAGTTTCGGGTTGCAGGTGTGAGTGGAGTAGGATAAATTTGAAGCGTGCGAGTGAGAGGAGATGATTCTGATTCCGAATATTCCAATGCAGCAGATGATGAGAGAGCAAGATCTTACAACGTCAGGTACCGTGATACTTATACACATTAATACGGAAGGTTCTACAGTCCAGTGCATGCTTCACAGAACAAAAAATGTGCCAGTACTGTGGAACGATTATGGCGAGATTGTGGAAGTGAGAATAATCCACCCGCCGTGCCAATTCCAGGCATAAGAATTGAGGTGGAATGATACAATTAGTGAGAACGAGCAAAAATCAGGCGAGTCATCATCACCATCATCATCATACTGCAAAAGATCAGACAATATGGACCGATGTTTGCTGTAGGCTGAAGTTGTGGGGTGAGGTGGGATGGTCAGAGCAGAACCCTGTCTTTCTAATATATCTTGAAGTTTTTTCACTCTGATTGGTTGAGAGTGACAGGGGTGGTTTAGTAAGCACGACACATCAAAGTTCTGAGCACTCATGACTGAAAGAACTCTAACTAATGGAAGGAGAAGAATTGAACTCGAGAGAGCAGGAGGTGGAATGGGAGGGGGGTGGCCGAAGGCCCCCCCATTAAAGACCTCCCATAATTATTTTATACCCATAATCCAAAGTACAACTCGCGGTCGCGAGGTGGCCCCCCTAGTATGTAGGTACGTACATACAGCCACTCTGCAAAAGTGTTCGTGATTCCGATTTCGGAGTGAGACATTTCTCTATATATGTAACTCTGGCGGACCATTAAAACCCCCCAAGAGAAAACCTTCCCAGTGACCAATGGAGCCCGGAATCAATGAAGAATAAGATCAATGACCTATCTTCTTTTATATATAGTCACGAACTATATTATATATTTTTCGTTGTTTTAAATCACGAACATTTTTACTGAGTAGCTGTACATAGTACCTAGAGTACTCTGTCTTCGGCGGTCTCCGGGATCTGCGCTCCACTACCACATGTAGTATATCTACTATCTTCTACTATCCCTTGGCCTGGTGAGACTTGCAGACAATTTTGCTAAATATATCCTAGACTAACCTACAAGTTTGACAAACAATGAAGAGAATTTAGGTTGCCGATATTGAATCAGAGTATGTACCGAGGATCCGGGGAAACATAGGGGTGGGAGCTGGTAGACTGGTAACAATCCCCATATGAATGTATCCTATTATTAATTCCCTAGCCCCTCCCTACTACCAGGTTCGCGAGAATATGCGTACTGGTAATAGAGATACCGCAATAAGTTGATATCCTCTAGGTTGATAGAATACTAGACAATTATCCCATTATATACATAATGGTACTAGCATAGAAAAAAAGCTTGGTTACACCGTCTTGCTGTATGGGGACCCTCAGTGAATTCAGCCATAAAATCGTAGTTTTACCTCCCGCCCTTTTCTCGGCCTTTGTAAGAGACATGAAAATAAGCAGGATTAGACGGAAGAAAATTGGGCGAGGTTTTCTTGTATCTACATAAGCAGGCAAGCCAGCTTTAATTTACAGTCATTCGTCGTAGCCAGCATAATAAAATGGCCCAGCTTCTCGTTGTGTCGATATCCGCTCTTCGTCTGAAAGCATTCTTAGGTTGGCTCGCCTTAGCGCATCTACGTCTTTACAATGATCGCAGGCAAAATCGCATGGCGGTGCCTTCACTTCACCAAAATATTTAGATATGGCTAGGTGGCGGCAAGTAGAGATGTCTTCGCAGTAGTTGACCAACTTTTAGGAGTCAGTATTTTCCCGTATAAAACTAGAGCTGATAATAAAAGAAGTAAAGAGATCGCTCGCCGTACAGCGTCAAAGCTTGTGGCCCTTCCGAGGCCCTTTCCACTCGGCATTCTTTTATTTTCTTCCAAGCTTACAAGATATTGCGTTCGGTCTCGGTCCTCCCTACTATAATAAAGGATACACCTCGCGGCTTTACCGTCTCTTCCCGCTCGTCCAGCTTCCTGGTAATAGCTTTCGAATGACTTTCCTATTTGCCAGTGCACAATGAACCGAACCTGTAGGACAATCAAGTTAGCTTTTGCAAATAACTACCATGGTTTTTTTTTACCTACGTTTGGCTTATCAATGCCCATTCCGAAAGCCGTTGTTGCAACGATGATATCGTAACCAGGCTTGTCAAGCAACCAACTGGTAGTGGTGTCTTCTTTTTCTTTTTCTTTGAAATTTTGTATGTCAGTACATATCCCTGCTATTGTAAAGCTCCAGGTGAGCTTTGAGGAAATGAGGACTTACTCGCAAGCCCTGCGTGATAAGGTCTATTTCAAGGGTTAGCATAGATTTACCATGTTCTCGGGAAACCTTTTTTGACCTAGCGCCAATGCCATTATCTCGTAGTGCCTTTGCAAGATCTTCACATTTCTGTCTTGCTCGGCAATAAATAATCCCACATACCGCTGAAGCACGTTGATATTTATCTTGGTGTAGTTCTCGTCTTATATAAACCTCTCTCAGCCAGGCTACCATATCTTTGAACGTATCGAAAGAATCGTTCGTATATCGGATCTCGTAGTGAAGATTGTTGCCTTTACATATGCTCAGTGAGTATTGACTTATAAAAAGGGAAGGTTATATTAAAGCGACTTACGTGATGTAGAGAGGAGAAATATTTTTGTAGCTGGTGAGGGAAGATTGAGTATTTTAAGAATATCAAATCTTACTTTTTCGGTGGCAGTAGCAGTTACTGCCATTACTGGTACCGAGGGATATTCCGACTTGAAGAAAGATAGTTGCTTGAATGAGGGTCGAAAATCGTGACCCCATTCTTTACTAGTGTCAGAATTAATTTAGACAGGATCTGCTAAAAGTATTATAAACAGTCCCAAGATTGTAAGCCCACCTGAGATACAATGGGCTTCATCTATCACAATGCGATTTAGCTCGCGTTGTCGGTATACCAGTGCAAGTTTATGGCGGAAGCTCTGGGTAGCACAAAGCTCTGGAGTAACTAGAATATATCTCAATCAACATTAGGAGCACTGCAAATGGTAATAACTATGAGCAAGATTATAGCTATAGACCATATAAAAGGCGGTTTTTTGGATGTCCGCACTCAAGATCTGCAAGAATCGTTTGTCTTTCCTCGGCGGATACACTGCTGTTCAAGGTGGCTGATTTGATGCCGGCCGTTCTTAAAGCATCCACTTGGTTTGCCTAGATATATAGAATGAATTAGATTAAAGGGAGTATGTACGACTAATACCATTGTCTACGTGACATCGAGACTCTCACCATGATACTGAGAAGCGGCGAAACGACAATGGTTAAACCATGATCAACCACCACTGCCGGCAGTTGAAAGCACAACGACTTTCCAAGACCCGTTGCTGCTTGCAGATATACGTCGTGACCTGCCAGTGCAGACTAATTTCCACTTGTTAGTAGAATCAAACAAGATTACGATTCCCCGTTCAAAGGTACCTCTATAACTTCACGTTGAACTGATCGGAATGCTTGTTTCTTGAATATGCGCTTTAGTGCGAATTCGATATCGGGTTTTTTTTTCGCTTTGGACATTACTTAGACGACGTGTAAAGAGGTATCATCAAAACAGAAAAGGTTAGGGTTTCTCGGACACTTGGTGGAGAACGGGCTGCCAGGTCGTGTCAGGCACTTAAGATTCGATAGAGATATCTACTATGTACCTGATTGGTTGGTGTGAGAGCCCTAACCCTGTATACAACCAACCACCAACGGGAGCAAGCTCTTATTAACTGGAAGAACTGACAGAGTTATTTTAGGGATGGGGTCGGAGACCCCCATCACTTAGTGGACGTGATACTCGAATCTCACAAACCAAAGTAGCAACTCGCAGTCGCCAGGTATCTACTGGGCAGTGGTGTATGCGCTCATGAGATAAAACGGCTATGAAGTACTCGTCTCCAGACCAATTTAAAAACAACTAATATGTAGGTACAAGCACTAAGCAGCGCCCATTAATATTTGTGCCACTCCCAGTATGTATATGGACAGCTCCTGAACTCGTGCCAACCTAGAGTAAAGTACTAGCGATGCCGAAAATCTTACAGATCATGTCTTAGGATTTTGAGAGAGTAGGTAATGGGTAGTAGGTATGTACATGTACAGTTTCCGGTAGAATTATTGCGAAAGTCAGAGTTAAAAGAGTGGATTTGTTGGTCTGTCCTCGTAGCAAAAAACCTTTTAAGGGCCAATAGGACTATCGGGTCACGGAGAACCCACTTTCGCAATACTTCTACCGGAATGTGTAAGTACATACATGTATCCTTCGATTGTGACTTGTATCGTGCGTTCATGGTAACACTATCGATGACAACACCATTATGTAGACAACACCATTATGTAGACAACATTTGAATCCCTTCGTTCGTGCCCGCGATTCACATACATATGTAGAATAGCCGATTTGATATTCAAAATACTAACTGCTACAGGGAGTGGATATCCTCTAGGAGTGGAAAGATGTGTTGAAAAAGAGGTCACAAACTGTGATTTCGATCCTAAAGAGATTCGCGGAGTGTGGGTTAGGAGGTAAAGGTCACTGGAACAAGTTAAACACCCCCAAAAGCGTTTATGGTCAAAACGAACGAAGGGAAGGAAAGGAAGGGCTTGGTTCATAACTACTCACTCGATTTGTCAACCCTCTACTTCGGGGCGAACAATACGGCCCATTCCATGACCATACACTAGCCCGCCGCACAAAGTTCCTCTGAGAACAACAGGAATTGACCAAGCCTACGTGTCCATAAGAATACATATGAACCCTCCTCGTATTCTAACAAGTTATTAATAATATCGTTATAGAGGAAAATCTTTATTTTCCCCAGTTAAAAGGGCCGAGACTAGAGTATGTACGCCAGCACATCCTTACTGACCAATTATTGTTACCGGGGCCACTCTTATAACGAGGTTCGACTGTATATTTATTTTATAAGTGTATATACACATCTTACATTATCGATCATTGACCTACCGGCTCGTGCATGAGCCAGCTGAGACAAAAGTTTAACTCTGTGAGTGTCAGCTCCTAAAATGCTGAACCAACTCATGGTTAACCACTACCTGAACCGTGTAACACTCTATGATGATTTTTCGGGTGTATAATTATTATATTGAAACCGTACCTCATCTCGAGTCACTGGCCCGTAGAATATTGGCCAGTGGACCGTTGGCCACCGCTCTGACCATAAAAAAGACCACCAGCCACGGTTTCATCTATGGAAAACTAGGTCCATTTTGAACTCCCACAAAATAAAAGGAAGTATTAGGTCTAAAGACTTTCGTTAAAATCATATACAAGACCAGCCCTGCTGATTCTGATCTTCGAGTTACTATTCTATGCCATTTTGTATCCATCATATTTCATTGTTATCTTCTGTTTAGCAACATTATGGCATTTCAATAGTCCTGGATCATATCCACAACACCCCAGTTGTCAAATTCTCTATTATAACAGAGCCTATTCGTCAAATTTCCCCTTTTTAACCACAAACGCTTCCAAAGCTGCAATCGCCGCATAAAACCTATTTTCCGCTTCAGGAAACACCAAACTTCTTGGGGAGTAAAAGACATCATCCGAGACTTCTTCAGGCTTCCTTGGCAAGCAGTGCATGAATTTCCAATCTTTGTCTGCGCCTCCTTTTTTGGCAAGCTCTGCCGTGACTTGGAATCCCTGGAATTGCTTCAATCTTTTGGCTTTCTCTGATTCTTGTCCCATAGAAACCCAGGTATCCGTAACGATGATGTTGGCTCCCTTTACTGCCATCTCGGGCTCATGGGTAGTCTCAATTATCGCACCACTTTTATCGGCTGCAAGACGAGCAAGCTCAAGCATGTCAGGACCAACGGGATACATACTCGGGGTGGCTATAGAAACGTTGATCCCAATTTTCCCACAAGCTATGGCAAGGTCGTAAAGAACATTGTTTGCATCACCAACCCAGGCCACCTTGATGCCCTTGTGTTTAGGGAAGTGCTCGGTTATGGTAAGAACATCGGTGACCGCTTGAAGGGGGTGAAAAGCGTCAGAAAGTGCATTGATGACTGGAACTGTTGACGTTTTTGCGAGTTCGGTAATATCGGAATGAGGGCCAACACGGGCCACGATACCAGATGTCATGGAGGAGATGACTTTAGAGGTATCGTAGAGTGATTCATTAACCTAGGTTTAGCGTGGTTAGCAGTCGATCATGCTAGACTAGCGTAACTAGAACTGACCCCAAGTTGAATATCATCCTTTCCTAAGAACATAGGATGGCCACCGAGGTATACCACTGCGGCCTCGGTGGATACTCTAGTTCTGGTAGAACGTTTGGAAAACATCATTGCGATTGTCTTCCCAGATAATGTGCCCTGAAGTGAAGTGGAGATATTACCAGTCTTAATGGCATGTTTGGCTTTGCTGGACTGGCGTACAAGAGTGGAAAGTTCAGAAGCTGATAGATCTGCAATTGATAAGAAATGTCGCGGAGCGAAGGGGGAGGTGGAATCATTTGGAGATGTTTGATAGCTATGATTACTTGATGGTGTGGTCGAGAGTTGACGGAGAAAGGTGTTGACACCAGTAGTTGTAACTGTGCGGGGATAGTGCCGCAAGGAGAGTTTCAGAGCAGTTGAAGAAGCCATGTGGAATTGAATTCGGTCTTAATTTGGCGGATGAATATAGTGACGTGGAGATAAGGGCGTGGATCAATTAGATGGAGAGAAGAGCCACTTGTTTACCGGGCAAGAAAAAAAACCAGTGATAGAGTAGACGAGTTTATGGGAAAGCCAAGACGCTACATACTTTTTTTATGGATGGAACCATTAGTGATATCTGATAAGATCTGCCGCTGAGTGACAACTTATGATGAATAGAGGTTACGGATATCGGGTGCTGCTTACTACAGTCAATCATTTCCTAGGTAGGCCACGCCAATGCATCAGAGATTCTCCAAATGTCTCATAATTCCAAGGGACAGCACTTGTCTTTACTTCTTCCGGGAGTCCTGATTTACTGCTCGATAAGCCTAGGAGATTTACGTCTTGTCTTACATACAATCGTAGGCGCTACAAGGTATCGATTGTGTCATCAATCACGTAGATCGATTCCTACGACCTCCGACGACCTCTACAGCCCTTTTAGATTAGAAACTCCTCGTCCTTAAGGTTATTACCGCCTCTCCCTCTTTCTATCAAGCCCCTCTGGTTTCTATTCAGTTACTCTACGCCGGCCACTGTTATCTAGACAGTCAAAATAACGCTATCACGACACATACCTACATGTAAGTACATACATGTAATCATCACTTGCATGTAGCTACAAGCGCATGTGCCAACATCCATCTTACCATAACAGCTACACTAGAAACTTTATTGCATTGGTTTCCCTTCTCTACCTCCACTTCACTCCTCAATTTGTTTCCTTGCGGGGGATTTAATGTCTTCGCCAAAGCCGCACGGTGGTGCGCACTCGCAATTTTCGGAAGAAACGCCACTCCTCCGAAATGATTCCCTTTCAACTACGTACAATGGTGAAATATCACCGTGTTTGCCTGACGACGGTCTCCCCAAAATCTCTCATACGTCCTCCGAATCACCTCGTAGGCCTGCGAGCAGGCTCGCCCTAATTATCTTATGCACAAGCATCCTTACTATCCTATGTATCGGATTTTTCGTCCCCGCTGCTGCTTCGCAGTATGCCAAAGAGGCCGTCATTCTTGATATTTCAAGTCTCTCTATTGAGGGGTTTACGGATCGAGGTGTAAGAGCTCGTGTCCAGGCAAGAGTGACTGTGGACGCGGGCAGAGTCAGGAACAATGCAGTTCTAGCTCTTGGAAGAGTTGGAACATGGATTGTTCGGAGGGTATCGAGCGAACATTCAAAAGTGCATGTGTACCTCCCAGATTACGGCGACGGTCTGTTGGGGACAGCAACCACGCCTGCCATGGAATTAGACATACGTAATGGTCAAATAACACTAATAGATTTTGTCTCCGAGGTTGAGACCGGGTCTCTTGATATTGTTCGGAGCGTGGTAAATGATTATCTCACGGGGAATATTGGATTGTTACGGGTTCGCGGAGAAGCAAGCCTGGGCTTGAAGGCCGGTCTGTTTAACCTGGGAACACAAAAGATATCTGAGGAACTAGTCTTCGAAGGTTCTAAATTCGAGCTATGATCTTTCTCTGAGAAATAGACTGACTCAATTATTATAAAATTAGAATTCCCATCTTTGCCTAAGTTCCAAGTCAACAGATTAAATTTTGAGGAGGTAATTCTCCCCAGACAAAGGGCTGTAAACGCCACTGCATCTATTACGCTCAAGAATCCATACCAACTACAGTTTGGGATTCCTTCAATACCCTTCAATATTCTCCTTCAAGGTTGTGATGAGCACAATTTAGTACATATAGCTACAGCGAAGAGCTTGCCTCTTCATGTGGAGCCCAAGTCAGACATAGATGTGGAAATTTCCTCCATCATACACAACCTTCCTGGTACTTTCATCAATGCCTGTCCGAAATCACAGATATCTCCGATGGATAAATTTCTCGGGGCCTACCTCCATGGGGACGACAATACTGTCTTTGTTCGGGGCAGCGATTCTTCAAGTCCGAATGTTCCCGGGTGGCTGCAGGAAATCTTACAAAGTATTACCGTTCTTGTTCCATTCCCGGGAAACGCATTCAACGATACAGTAAAGTCCTTCAGTTTGTCAAATGTCAGCTTCCAACTTCCAACATCAGATGCTGAGCCTGGCTCCCCAGAGTCGTCTCCACGATTAGGCGCGTCGGTGGTTGCTATTGTTAGAACCCCGGAAGAAATAAACCTCTCGTTATATGTGAAACGACTTCGAGCAATAGCAAACGTTTCGTACGAAGGTGGGGTATTTGGAGCACTCGACCTTCGCAAATGGATGATAGCGGAGTCCTCGCGCTCTAGTAACAACAAATATCTCGAAGTTAATGCAGAGGTTAAGGATGCTCCCTTGAACATAACGAATTATGATATATTCAGGATAGTGGTTAAAAAGATGCTTTCAGGGGAGGAGAATTCTCTTCAACTTGGTATCAGAGGAGATACTGATGTCGATATTAAAACAAGCTTGGGTGAATTTGTGATTAGCAACATACCTGTAACGGGGAATATAACCATCGACCGCTTTCCAGGATTTGGGTCTATGCCATCTCCAAAGGCTCATAAGGTTGTAATCGAAGATACGGCGCCACACTCTATTACCCTACGCGTTGATCTAAGTATCAATAACCCCACCCCTTGGGGGGCTATAGTGCCATATATGAATGTTAACATTACACAAAATGATACGGTATTGGGGAATGCAAGCGTCCACAACGTACATATATTACCTGGTAATAACCTTTTAACTGTGTGGGCAATATGGGACCCAAGAACCCATGGGGGTGGTCAAGCAGGAAAAATAGGAGCCCATCTTCTCGGCGAATATATTTCTGGTAAGCATAGTCCACAGCGTATATGTTCTCTTTCATTAACTCAGCAATCCAGGCCAGAATACCACCATTACTATCCGCCCGCATGTGAGAAGCTTGCCATCTTTGCCACTATTGTCAGGTGTACTATCAAACTTTGAACTTACGATTCCAACTCCTCGACTTGGTGGAATTGACGACCCTGATGGCAATGCACCACCCCCTTTCATAGAATCTGCAACTGTAAGCGGTTTACCTTCCCTCTCAAGACCCAAACCTCGATTTGGCTGCCTTCATGCTGAGTATCTAACTTGTTTCCCTCCTTAGATTCACGTACTTTCGTCAACTGCTGATTTTGTTATCGATAATCCTCTAAGAAACAATGCAATCACGATTAAAAAAATCAATGGAACAGCGAAGTATAATGGCAGTGATTTAGGGACAATATTATACGAGTGGCCGTTTGACATTTTGCCCGGTAAACAAGGAAAAACCTTGACGCCCAAGCTGCCAGTGGATTGGGGCCCAGATAATGTAGGGTACGGAGTGGTTAAGAAAGCACTACGTGGGCAACTGAAGGTGCACGCAGAGGCCTTGTGCATGATTGGAATTGGGAATTTTTCGGTGGAACTATTTTATAACGGGAGTAGACCAATAGGGGCACACGTTGGATTTTAGGGAAAGTTCGTTGAATACACAATAAGTCATCGGTGTACTGTTAGTATGTGGGATTTTGTTTATTCACGGCGTTTGGGATACTTAAGGTCACTTTTGATATTATTAGCTGCTGTGGTTTGTGTTATCAACATTGATATCAACTCAACAGTTGAATTAGTATGTGGAGACTGTTGTGAAAGCTAGTTATAACATATTGAATTAGTAGACTAGAGATCATTCACGTACTTGGCCTACTCTTGTGAGGAGAGCTTGTAGAATATAATATATAGCATATCATTGTAGTTTTGTTCGTTGCGGTAATATCGTGGGGAACTCCGCCCCACAGCCCATATAGCCCCCTGAGTTCAGCGAAGAGTACCTACATATATAGTTTGAGCTCGGCTTGAGGGAAAAGGCTCAAGCCGATTTAGGCTTGCTGAATGATGAGGCTCGCTCTCAACGCCCCGAAAGCTCGAGCTGGGTGGAATATGTAAATACCATGGTAGCTGAACACCACTTACCTCTCGCGCCGAGAGCTGCGGGAGTTAAGGGCTAGGAGGGTGTGCCCTAATTGGGCATTTAACGTGTTAGACTAATTAATGGGGAATCCGCTCAGCGCCTGAGTTTATCGAGAATGCCACTTACCACGGTACTATCGGGAATACCATGGTAATATGACTCAATAGAGCATTTTAGTCCATCCCTGTAATCCATATTTCTTCCACGTAAAATGGTGTGGCGCACGTGGCTTCTGCAGCAGAAATATGGCCGAATTATGGTAGAAATATGGGGACTAAAATGCTCTAATACACTGAATACCATCCCTTCCTCTGTTTTCCGGCACTGTGGCGTGAAGGGATAGCTGTGGCAGACAGCAAACGCGGGACAGACTACATAAGGGATATCTCCAATTGGTAAATTGGTAAAAATTTTAAGAGCCTGTTCGGACAACCATAGATTATTTCTTCGGATTATCGGACAGATCGGACTGTTAGCAACCATTGATTTCGGGGTGTCAATTGTTAGAAATGAAACTTAGTAAATGCGCTCTAGATACTTGCCTGTTTGCACGACATATTCGCCTACTGGAAGCCATCCCGTGGATATTTTGAAGGTTTGTAGGCATTCAAATGTGGTCAGTTGACCGTTGAATGGGAAGCGTTATGTGCCCTGGTCTTGTTTTACAGAATTTGATGTCACGGCTTCCATATGTGGTTAACCTACCAGATACTAATCGGATCTGACGGCGGAGGGATTATAAGTGCTATGGCATTCTTTACTACATGTATGTATTGAACCTGAATAGGTATATACATGTATGTATGTAACTTACTACTATTCTTCCTATTAATGTCAATCTGGACTATTACTATTGAAGAGATTAGTGATAAAATTAAAGCCTTCAGTGATGGATTAAAATCGGACCATAACAAACCAGTTTGTCGGGATCTACTGCCAACGAAAGCGTACTCATGCCTGGCAGAAACTACTCGTAGTTTTTTGGCGTTTCCGGACGCAACTGCTATTGCATACACAGAAAAAACTCGCCAAGGCTATCTTTTGTATGGCATGCAATAGCAGTTGCGTCCGGAAACGCCATGCATCAAGTTCTCGCCGTTCACGATGCAACACCCAACCTCAATACTCGTTACTCAACCACAAGTGATATTTAATAGAGAATACATAGTAGAGTTAAATAGAATAAAAAGAAAGCGATTTTGAGACTACCATCTAGTATGCCCTCCATTGGTTTTGAGACACGCCTCAACCCTTAAGGGTAAGTTATCTAGCTTTGGTTGGGACAATGCCTCCCACTTCTCTTGTGCAGCAATAAAAGGTTCATCATCACGATGAGGTCTTCTCTGTCTATAACTTCATTGCCTTTTTAGTGCACTCTTGAGCATCTCCCATGAATTCTCTATAGTGTTGAAATCTGGTGATACAGTAGGCCAATCCTCCTCGTGACTGGACAGTTTGTATCTTTATTTATCTGTACAGTATTTCAGCTAATTTTATAGAGAATAACAACAGCTTGCCACTTGTTATATCTTGAAACTTTTGCAGAGTTCGTGGTAGAGTGGTTATGGTTTGACTTATCGTTTGTTGCATGCGACTGTACATGTATTTTGCCTACAGTACGAAAAAAGGGGGTGGGATCACTATCATAGCATTACCGATATAAGTAAATTATAGTAGTGATACAGTAATCGTATGAGTGTAGTATATTGTATACTATTTAATTTGTCAGAATACGGAAATTGAAGAAATACGGTAAGAATAAGGTAGTAGCCAGAACACGTGTTCCAGATTATACTGGGTTAATTGTAATACCGAACTTTATTCACTATAGCAGCACTCCAGTAAAACTACGGGATATAGGGATATACTTAAAACTT
Source organism: Morchella sextelata (assembly GCF_020137385.1). NCBI lineage: Eukaryota > Fungi > Ascomycota > Pezizomycetes > Pezizales > Morchellaceae > Morchella > Morchella sextelata. Next base: position 2,883,843 of record NW_025408618.1, on the reverse strand, counting down.
TCAACACCTAACCCTAATTCCACATTTCAAGCTTGAAGCATTTCAAATATGAAAATCGCTAGATGTTAATTTATCAATAGATCTGTAACGGCAACTATGTATTTCGGTTAGTGATAAATTGGAATATGAAGAGGAAGTATTGTGCAGTGGGATTAGGGTTTGTAATGGGGATTTCTATTAACTTCTTTTAGTTTCTATTACGCGAAGGTATTAGTCATTATTGAACTAGGGTTGGATATATAAGGGGGCGTTGTTTTGTGCTTTTACTTGTTTTCTTTCTTTCCTTCTTTCTTTACGCAATCTCTGTATTCTACTCCACGAATATCATTATTGTTCTACGGTACGTCATAGGGTTCAGTTGAGTTGTTGGATCAAACAGAGCTGCCCCATAGTCCATAGTCACGAACATCTTCTACTATGTTCTGGTCTCGGTTGTATTCCTTGGCATTATAGTTCCTTGCCCATCGACCCACGTTATAAGATCCCTGAAGGTTCATCCTCCAATGATGGGCGTTCTAGAACTGAGATATACTTTTAAAAAATAAATTTTCCTAATCTAGGCGTAATATCTCATGCAAAAGACTTCAGGTAATCTTATCAGCCAATAGTGATAATAATTGCAATTAAACCGGTGCAGACTTGATGATGGCGATAGTGATGTTAGCATACATGTATATACAATACTGGGCTCGATGTATAGATGGGGTACGTACCATCAAGGCAAGACTAATCTCAAAACACGCAGAATTAGTCCTAATTTGCTGTACCGGAAGGCACTAATTGATATTCTTTGCAATAAATATTTCTCCAAATACCGGCATAAATCGGTATTGGAAAGATTACGGTATAGATAAGAATACCGCACTACTACTATAGTACTACTATAGGGATCCCACCCCCTTCTTTAGTACTGTACTTTTAGTGTCGCAAAAGACAATCTACCCTCGATATATTATCCCTTAAACCGTCACTTTTTTCCCCCGCAAAAACCGGCTTCTAAGCCTATGGATATTTGGAGGGTAACAACGGCCCAAGTAGGTCCAGACTGAGTTTAGAAATGTAGATAATTATACCCACTGGCAAAGTCCGAGGACTGCTATGAAAGGGCCCATAAAGAGCGGCTATAGTGTTGTATCTACTTGTAAAGTAGCAGCCTGAGAAGACACTTAAAAAAAAAAAAGAAAAAACAGCTTAGATCTGCTTTCAATACCCAGGCTAACCCAAAAGCACAGGCTTAGAAGTCAATTTTCGTTAAAAAAATAGTGACGGTTTAAGGGATACCGGATTCTAGATTCCCATCCCCTCGCAACTCTATTTAATTCAAGAGAAAACATAAATTTGAACGAACTCAGAAGCTTAAAGGGGGGCGATGGAGATCATAATTCTCTAGCGGAGGATGTAATACAGCCATTATCCCGGGTGGGTGGGTCCGGTGAAAGGTGTTTAGTACTATGTTATTAACAAAGAACTTACTTTTGAGGCACTATAAAGCACTATTCGAAGTTGAGTGGATCGTCAGGATAATATCAGACAAGATATGATTAGAGGCCTGAGATTATTTATTTTCGTTGGCAGGGACACCACGCACAAGCTGCATTTAGTATTTTTTTTTATATATGCAGCTATCTAGGGATATAATAGGAGAACATCTTAACCGGGGGGGAGAGAGCTAGCATCAACAACATCACCGGCATCTTTAACTTCGAGATCCTCTGAGTGTGTGTGCAGGGGTGAGCGAGGAAGTGCCATGAGACCTGTACAAACGAAAGATTAGAATCCCGAATGGCGAAAGCTGGAGGAAGTAAGGTATACCAGTTCGAGCAGATTCGAGAATACCGAAAGGGGCGATAAGCTTCATGAATGCATCAAGCCTGGAGGGTTTCCCAGCACTGCCAATTTTGGATGTCAGCTTGCGACTTTCTTGTTTCTATTCTAGATAGCTTGGGTTCAAAACTAACAGTTCAACAATACAATTGTTTTCAGATATGTCTGAAATCTTTCCTCCAAACTGGTGAGTCAATTGTGTGATAGCCTGAAGATGCTGATGTTTGTGCCTTAATGCCTGGGAAATTGGAAGCTTCGAAGGATGATAATCACTATCCTTGTTCGAACTTTCAGCCCTTCCAGAGTCTCCACCCTCTGCTGTAATCTCCCGGTGATGTGCAAGTAGTTCTTCGAAATACTCTGGGCCTAAGATAGAGATCTTGGCGAGCAAGAGCTCCCGCTGGACAAGAGGTGCTGCAGTGTAATCAAGCACTGCCCAGACAGGAACAAGATCTTCTAGCTGTCGTCTAGCCTGTTCAACAACACCATCAAGGCCACTAAGAACGATGGTCATGCGGGACAAGTCCGGTACTTCAGTGTTGCAGACCACCAATGAGTCAATATTGAAACCACGTGCCGCAAGGATTCCCGACACTCGAGAGAGAACGCCAGGTTCATTCTGAACAAGACAATTGAGAACATGTCTTTTTGGCGGAGCAGAAGAAGGAAGGGGTGTCTCATAAAGAATTGAGGAAACGGCGGCGGAAGCAGACCAAGCGGGGGGCTCTGAGGTTGGGAGAGGGTTTATACGACGATGAAGAGCTTTGTAGGCCAAAGCGCCCGTTGACGATCCGGAGGAGGATGACGATGACGAGTGACGAATTCTTACTGAGAGGCAGCGAGGGATGACGGCGAGAACATTACTGGTGACAGTGGTTGCAGCATATTTTTCCAATATTGTGGTTGGTAATCTGGCTGTGCGAAGGGCAGCAGCCATTGATGAAATCGAGGCCATTTTTGATGGACAAGTTCGAGAAGGGAGGGTCCTAGGTTTCGGGGGTGCGGATGGTAAGTAAATAGAAAAGCGGCCCTCTTTGTGGGGGAGGCATGCCAAGAAGAAGAAAAATAAGTCTTCTAGGTTAAAAATGGTGTAGAGTACTTGGTCCTGGGACTACATTTCAAACCTTCTTGGGTCGAGCCGAGATCCATGGGCCTGTCTTGTAGGAAACTACATGTACATGGTATTGTACCCATACTCTACAGTAACCACAGTTCAAAGATGTGGTACATACATGTACCTACATGTATGTAGTCTAGAGTAAGGGTTAGGTTTCAATCCCAGTACTGTATAGGGCGATATTTCAGTTACTCTACATGTACCTACATGTAGGTATCGACGTGGATTGAATTTAGGTACAATCTAGACTGCTTGCTTGTTTGCTATGTACATGCTTATTATATGTACACAAGAATACTTACTATACATATACATGTAGTTCTCTTCATCTTTTTCAGTATATACTACATGTAGTACTGTACTTTAATGCCCTGCCCTGACATTTGTTCATACATGTAGTTACTTACTCTACCGCGCTAGTGGTGGTTGACCAATGGTTGAATTTATGTCTTTCGTCCTTTGACATTTCATGCTCTCCTCCTCTTCCGCAACCACCACCACCACCACCACTACAACGCTCACCTCCTCGATTGACGTGCTCCAACCCACGTTTTCTCACGCCTTCTTAGCCCCCCCATCTTTTTTTTTTTCACGAGCTCTACTCATATATTTGATATTCCTTTGCTCTGCCCCCTTCTATCCTATACGTACACAGACCGTTTCCCTGATATCAATCACGAACCGCGTTTTCCACCCAATCCAAAGGCTTAACTTCACCGGACACCCCAGAAATAGTTTCAATGACAGATGATTCCCCAGACCGCAGGAAGAGAAGCAAGTGGGACGAGACTCAGAGATCCAGCTCTAGTAGGGACAGAGTCGGTCACCATGGAGACCACCGGCCAGACGAAAGGGAAAGGTCTGTGAGCGGTCGTGGGGGATCTCGCTGGGACGACAGGCGTTCCCGTTCCCCGGCCTCGAACCCTTACACTTCTCGTCGAGAGGACCGCAGAGATGAGCGTCGGCGAAGTCGCAGTCCTCCCCCCACTCGTGATGCCACAAGCCCAAGCAGCAAATCTCCTGCCAAACCCGACCCTGCAGCTGCTGCTGGTATGCGCAGCAATTTCGAACTCAAATTCAAGCCTATGCTAATATATACATGTATCTAGCTGCCGCCGCCGCTCGTATCAATGCTTCAATTCAAGCCAAGCGAGGCATTCAGCACGTTGATGTCCCTCCAATTAGATCAGTACGAACCGGCCACGCCTTTTTCTTCCCATTCATCTCATCTCCTGAGTTCTAACCGCGTTTAATTTAGCAGCAGAATGCTGGGAAATCGTCTAGCCCTCCTAGCACAACAACTTTCAACAGTGATATGTACATTGCCGATGGAGATTATATCAAAGACATAGAGGTTAATGACTTGCGCAATCGCTATACGCTGACAAAGGGTGCTACTCAGAAAATGGTAAACACTGATCCCCCCCAGGTTGTCCATTAGCTTTCGCTATTTCTGCTCATTTCATCTGTCCTCCCCATCCATCCCCTCAATTTTAATGAAAAGCGGTTACCATGGGGTTTTGCTTATGTATAGCTCAGCTTGGAGGAATCACGCAAAGCTGAAACAAGCATTGTGCATAGCAGTTTTGTGTAAACCCTTTTGTGTCTTGCCGCTGACTGTCATCCGTGCCTGTTTAGATAAAAGAAGAGACTGGCGCGGGTACGCCCCACTACCCCATTGTTGTATATTTACATGTTATTTCAGATTTGCTTGCTTATATTTTTGGATATTCAAGATGTCACCACCCGCGGAGCGTATTATCCGGATAAAACTATGGCCACGCCACAGGCATGTTTATTCTTTCTAAAAAAATCTTCCAGTTCCCTAGCTAATGATAACTGGGACACAGAACCCGCCCTTATATCTTCACATTACTAGCACGACGAAAGAAGGGTTGGAGAAGGCAGTCCTCAAGATTGAAGAATTAATGAAACAGGACCTTCCCAACCTTGTTGACGAGCGCCGATTTAAGAGAAGGGAACCACCAGAACCTGTTGAACGTGATGAGTACGGAAGGGTTAGTTCGGGGATATTTCTGTTTTCTGAGAGATTCTGCTGACGAAACGGGAACGGAAGCGTAAATGGCCCGAGGAAAGAATTCCTGTCGACTTAGAGCCTATTCCTGGATTTAACTTACGTGCAGCTGTCGTTGGCCACGGCGGGCAGTACGTCAAGCATATACAGCAGGAGACACGTTGCCGTGTTCAAATTAAGGGCCGTGGATCTGGCTTTATGGAACACGGCCTTGGCCAGGAGAGTGATGAACCCCTTTATCTTCACGTGACGTAAGAAAGTTCTATACAATGATATATTGATAACCTACTAATCGTGTATTAGTGGCCCTGACGCCCGCGAGGTCCAGAACGCCAAGGGTCTTTGCGAAGACCTTTTAACAGCTGTAAAACAACAGTATGAAGAGCACAAGAGCCAACCACAGCCAGCTCGTTTCCCCGGCTATGGCGGAAACAACTCACATGTTTATGTGCCCTCTATGCCAAACAACCAGGGGCAAAGTCAAAACCACAGTCAAAACCAAGGTCACGGCCACGGCCACGGGCACGGCCATGGGCATGGGCATGGGCATGGGCAGAGTCATGGTCAGTCAGCATCGCCACCTCCAGCTCAGCAGTCTGCACAACCAGTAGCCCAAGGAGTGCCAGGTGCTGCAGCAGTAGCTCCAGGAGCTAATCCCTATGCTGCTTACTATGGAGGCGGGGCCGATCCTTACGCAGCGTTTGGGGGATATCCGGCGTATATGCAATACTGTGAGTATTACTAACCCCGATGTTCTATACAATCACTAATGTGCTTGACACCCAAGACCAAGCGTATTATGGTCAGCAGCAGCAGCAAGCCCCAGGAGCCTCCCCATATCAGACAATGACCTCTGTAAGCTCGCCGCCACCACCGCCACCACCATCTAGCAACCCACCACCGCCACCACCACCGCCGCCACCTTCTTACAATGCTGTTAGGCCCCCTGGGGTCTGAGTTCTAGTTTTGTCTACTCTCTGCCTTCTGTAAGGGGCTATTTTCGATAAAGTATTTCTCGCGCTCCTCCCAACATACCTCTTTCTTTCTTTCATCGAATCCCAGATCTCTTCGTTACAATGTCTTCTGTATACCTGATTGAAAAAAATTGCGAGAGCGAATTGTTCTATTGGTTATAGCGTGTTCTTGTTCTCATCCATCAAGTTCTTTTGATACAATATCTGGTGTTAAGGGTTTGATAGTACCTCTTAAATAGGAATGGATCTGGGTATTAAATTCATTGCGGATGCATACTAATTATTCTGATGGGCACGGTACTAGTGATCATAAATCCAAGAAAAGGGCAAAATGGAATCGAATTGATATTACTCCTATAGCCTCGTGTGATTTTTATAGCAAGAACAGTGTTAAAATGGGTAAACTATGAAGAGGAAGATGACGGGTTCTGGTTTAACAAGGCATGTTCAATCGCTTTGGTTCGAGGTACAGCTTCCATGCCTGTTGCGACCGCTTCTGATCTCTGGCGTAGTTTGTTGGAGGCTAGCAGAAGAGTCTCTAACATTTTCTTTTCATTAACCACTTAGCGTTATTATGCTATTCTACGCTATAAAGTTTGGGGAGGTGTGTAGCATAACAAACCTTTGTGTTTGAGCTTGCTAGGTGTTCTGCACTAGATGTACTTGTTGCCGCTTTGACAATTCTCTGGAATGCGATAATACAAGTTGATTTTGTTAGCCTTAGAGGATCGAATAATAGAGATGCTGGACAGATAGTTATCCTTACATCATCACCTAGCTGAATGTTGACTTGCGACATGAGAAATTTCTTTTTTCCTGTGATTGTTTGGGTGGCAATGGAGGTCAGGGTCTGCAATCTAAGGGTAGGGTAACCACCTCTTGATGTTAAGCATGCCGCATAGATGTCCAGGAGATTTTGAGGGTGAACCTAACAGGAAGAAAGGAGATCAAGAAAATGTATTCGATGTAATTATGATACAGCTCAGTGATGAGTGTTTGGAAGGAAAAAAAAATACAAAGCTGAACTGTTAACGCCCAAAATTCACCGACAGGCCCTACCATAGAAGACAATTGTGACCACATGTATATTCCTCCTGCCAGCGCCATAAGAAAGAAATAAAAGACATGAAGCAGAAGCAGAGAAACCGGAACGAATTATCCGTCTTCCAAAACATACTCATAATACTCGCACGGCGGTAGGATAAAAGCTTCTTGCAAAAAATGACCGCCATATGGATAGCTATCCCCCACCTGTGTATTTGGCAAGCTCATACTAAAATCTGCTCCACGGAGACAAGTATGAGATTCGGCATACCTATGGTGCAGGGTTTTCCTGAAATCTAGAGTTAGAAGAGAAAAATTATTGGATTCTAGTCTGATTGGTTCGTGAACATACCCTAACAATATACTTGATTTTCTTATCGTAAGCAGCTCTATCTTTCCTAAAGAGGTTATAGGCATCTGCCTGAGCTGGGGATTCGGGATTTGGATCATCAAGAAGGTCTTGAATACCGAGGAGAATTTGTTTGATGGTGATGGCAGGCTTCCAGCCTTCTTCCTCGTTGAGTATGCTCAGACACACAGTGCCTGAGGGATAGACATTTGGGTGAAAAAGTGGAGGAACGAATTTGCCTATATCAAATGAAAAAGTTAGCAAGAGAGTCTAAATCATGGGATAGAGTGAGTGCATACACTTTGGTGGCTTGGTAGGATATTCTATTGCCCGAGCAATTAGTTGTTATGGCTTTCTATCACGAGTTTCTCTTCACTACTCGATGAGCTGAACTGTACCTTCTGGGAATATCATGTCAAGCTTGAAAAGCCCTCCTTCCCATATAGTCTTCTCCTTTCCAGGGACACCACAGCTCCACCTCATGAGGTCGAGTCCGCCGTTTGGACTTTTCGCAGGCTTGGCGAAGAACCCGAACGGATGGTCCTTACGCCATTGCTTCCTAGGGGTTAGGAAACATCATGTTAATACCAGGCAGAGCTAAAAAAAGTTTGAAGGAATCAAGATGCAGACAGTAAGATTATATACCTTTCTTCTTGTAGCCGATTGACACAAAGCGACATGATGGGATTGCTGAGAATGCAGGTAAAAAGCGATGCAGCAGTATTCGACGAAAACCAAGGGTTGTAATCAATACCCTACAGAGTAATCTGAGTGTTTGTAAGGGCAATGATGGTAGCAGTAGTGGTGCTAGGGGATGCAGCTGTTGGTGTCGGAGTAGGTGCTCACTTACTCACTCTTTCTCTCTCATGTTCTGGACCTCAAGGGTGAGAGTTCCTGCTACAACTGACCTAACGCAGATCTTCAAAGTTAAAATACATAAAATAGCACTCTCATCTTTTTATAATGATACTAAACAGTATTCATGATCTCATAGAAATTTCCGTGCTCTTATTGAAAATATTCATACATAGCATGTTTGTGACAATTGTAAACAGTCTTTCAGTAGAGCGTATTTGCCAACCGTCAATTTCAACTATGGACACTTCAAACTTGACAGTTCCCCGCAGTGGCCAAAATCGATCTGGTTAACGGTATGACAGAATAAACCCCGAAAACCAGACAACCCATCACGCTACCTGTGAAGTACGCTGTTGGAACTGAAAATTCATACCCGTGATACTAGCTTCGGTAGTAACAAAACTGGGTACTTGTGATCCTCCTGGTATATCTCACAGCATGCCGCCCCACCGAAATTCAAAATTAACAGCCCCGGTTGCCATTTCGGAGCCCCACAATTTGTAAATTCTTGAAATTGACGGTTGGCAAATACGCTCTAGTCGACGGCAAATACAAATACATGTATGTACATTTTGTAACATGAGTTACTTCTCTATGCTTGAGACTACACGCTATAAGGATACGGTCGGGACCAAGAATATCTATCCTTATAGCGAATTAATAGCGAATTATCCTTATAGAAAGTGGGGAATGCTAGCAAAACGGCGGTTGCAGAACGGCCGCTGGTAACTTTATAGCGAGTATATCCTTATATCAAATATCCTTATAGCGAGAGTCTACTGTACTCTATGTAGGTACATGAATGATGAGGCGGCCGCGGTGCGATGGTGTTAGACTGTACCTATTATCTCTCATGCACCAAATCTTCGCTAAATTGGTTCTCTAAATTATTTATTTGGTTATTATTATCCTATCGGTTTTAGTAAATCCCAAATTAAATCTTTACTGAAAAATATAAGGGGGTCATTATCCACTTTTATATAAAGAAAGGCTTCACTACATGTACCGGGCGTTGAGGGTAAATACGAAGAATCTGATAAGAGAATCTTGCTGTGAAATAGGTGTGTTTATCTTATCAGATTCTCGGTATTTATGGTTGACCCCCGGTACTCTACAGTAGACTCTCGCTATCCCTTAAACCGTCAGGCCGAATTGCAACGAGACACTTAAACCCTTTATGGTAGTCGTGATATAAGTATCGCTTGATCTTGAAATTCTGTTGCAACCTGTCACGCATGATGAAGACTACAACCTTAAGTCTCTAGGCGTTGATCCTATCATGTTTCCGAAAAGGGTTTAAGTGCCTCTGATTGTAATTCTGCCTGATGGTTTAAGGGATGAGGATACGGTCGGGACTAAAAATATGTATCCTTAAGCTTATAGCTATTAATTCGCGAATTATCCTTATAGAAAGTGGGGAATGCTAGCAAAACGGTGGTTGCGGACTGGGCACTGGTACCCTAGGGAGAGTCTACTGTAGTACAGTATTGTATGTATAGCAGCATGTATATTGATTTACAGAGCACCTAACAGGAATTAAATGTTTCACTAAGTTAGTGAAGACTTTAATATGCGCCAAATCACGCACTGACCATATAAGCAAACCATTTTTATTGGCCGGTTAACAAAGCTACAGTACATAAATATTAAGTTCCAGAGCTTCCAATAGACATGTATGTATGTAAGTCCATGAGTTTCGTGGTCCGGACTACCTACTCCAACTTTAGTCGTCCGGACCAGTGGGCCCTGTTTTAATATCGCAGAACCTTTTGTAAAATTATGAACGGGCGTACTATTTTTCGTGAGTACAGGATAAAGTGAAATAAAATCAAGGAAGGAACATTGCACTGGAATTATTCGTGGGCTCTTTTCAAAGTCCGGACTACTCCAGTCTCCGAGGTCCATTTGTTTCGTGGGTTGGCCAGGCCGCCCAATTTTTGGAGTCCTACAGTCGTTCACTGGGTGAGGACGAACACTGGGTGTAAAGTAGACGAACAAATAGGAAACGATGGGAAAGATCGCTTTGGCAGCTTGCCATATTGAGAACCCTTGTTCGTCTTCACCCAGTGTTCGTCCTCACCCCGTGAACGACTCATGTACCAGTGCTTCACCTCGTACCTGTATGTTATTACTCAGGCCAAAGGTACCTTTCAACCCAAGAACGATCTACTAGCGATGCTGATAATTCTATTGGTCATGCGACTCGTTACTCTGGGGAAGCTTCACATGACCTATCCCTTGGACGAATGGGACATTGCAAAATCTCTCTCATACATTAGCATGTTCTATCAGGAAGTGATTGACTGGACTTAAGGCAGCATCCTGCGAAATATGGCATACCAGCGTAATATAAAGACTGGCTAACGCAGCAAGCTGTTTACCAGGACGTTTTCTCACCAAAATATAGAGATCACATGATATATATGCATGAGAGAGATTTTGCAGTGTCTCATTCGTCCAGGGGATAGCGTTATCGGAATCGTATGTATGTACCTACAGGCCATGGAGATTAGTACAGTCGCAACTCGATATGCCGGAACTCAATACACCGGATCCCTTGCTGTCCCGTACGAGATCCTCTGAGAATATTATTTTTCCTACTGCAAAATCAATCTGCTATCCCGGATTTTTTGCTATCCCGTACGAAATCCTTAGAATCTTGGCAATCCGGCATATCGAGTTGCGACTGTAACCAGAAACTTGCATGTGACAGATGGGCCAAGGTTTTGTACCAGATCCCTACTCTCGCGAGCCAACAATCGGCGTCACGTGAGTTAGTTGGAACTCGGCCTCGTGGGTACATGTACATGTAGTTTCAAGGCCCCACCACATCGTTACTCCTCATCCACAACGTGTTTTCCCTCGAATCCCTAATAATCATCATGGAGCCTCAAAAGTCAGCCGGAGCGTCTTCTGAGAAGCTGGAACGAAGTATTGAAAAAAAGCCTGAAATAGTCCCTCCGACTCCTACCGTGGAGGAAGAAGATTCTGATGATGACGATGAATTGGATGGTGAGATTCTCCCCCACAAGCGGGTACAGGGACGGTTCGACTTATCTCATGTGCCTTACTATATAGATTTTCTCGACGATTTTGAAACCCCTTCTATCCCAGCGATCCAGACGAGAGCGGTTAAAGCTGAAGGCCAAGGCGTACCCCAGACTGATAGTGAACAATCATCATCCCTTGACGATGATTTTGCTCGCCAGTTACAGCTCGGAATGCAAGACTTGCTGGGCGAAATACAGGATTCAGTATGTAGACTTTATGTGTTTGAATATCAAATTCCGAAAGCACCTGTATTTTTTAGGTTAACATGGTGTTCTCAGAAAGAGCTACAAGACCAATTTGAACACCTTGTAAAAGAGCTTAGCGACGCCGCTACGGGGGGTAAAGCTACAACTTCATCATCTTCCGCTCCAAAGCCATTAAAAGCACCTGCAAACTTTCAAGATCGCATTAAACAGACAATGGAGAGAATGAAATCTTCGGAAGCTGAAGTTGATGCTGCAGTAGCCGATTCTGAAGGAGACGATTTCCTCGCAGAGATGTTAAAACAGATGCAAGGTGCCGGTGGGGATGGGGAAAGCGATGAGGACTTTTCAAAAATGTTGTTGACTATGATGGAGCAGTTGACCAGCAAGGAGATTCTCTATGAACCTATGCGAGAGTTGGCCGACAAGTACCCAGAGTGGCTACGAAAGAATGAAGGGAAGGAGCCGAGTGAAGATATCGAGCGATACAGAGATCAGTATCTAGTTGTTAAGGAGATTGTTGCCAAATTTGAGGAACCGGCATATCGTGATGAAAATGATAAAGATAGAGACTATATTATCGACCGGATGCAGAAGGTTTGTGCTCTCGCCTCCTTTACTTTCTATCTAATGATTTGGCTATAGATGCAAGCTGCGGGAGCGCCACCCACGGAGCTGATGGGGGAAATGGGTCAAGGTCTTGATCTTCCCTCAGATATGGATTCGAATTGCACTATTTCATGAAGATGGTTATAGGGCACAACAAACAAAATCAAGACAGTTGGTTTGTAAATTATAAGTCGTACGTATATCAAGAAACCAGTGCGCGATACTATGAGCTTCAATGTTTGTATTTTGGGAAAAAAGCGCAAGAAACAAACTTATTTGGGATACTGTTGTGTTGTGCAGGTTTCGAAACCTCGCATCTCACAAAAGCCTACAGGTTCTACTCGGTGATTACAACAACCCGATGGATGCAGATATAGACGAGAAAGAAGCAAAGGGAACCGCGGGACCATTTATCCATACGCCTCAAGTAAAGAGAAAAAAAGAAAGAAAAATACAAATACTCTAAAATATCAAGTAAACCCAATGTACAGTTAATATCAGGATGCCGAACCCACTCCTATAATTAGAGTTCAAGTAACAGAGGATGACAATGTTACGTTAACTCGATCCTGCACTTTAATGGAATCGTCAACAACGGCATGGTCAAAGTCTAGATCCAACTGAGAAAGCATATCCTCGAGTTCTTCGCCCTCACGCTCAATGAGCTGGTCGAAATCATCATCCTCATCGATACCTGTAGTTTCAAGTTAATACGAAGATATAAGACCCAAACTTGTTATCATAGTGGTTTATACCGGAAGCGTGATATGGGAGATCATAATCTTGTGTCTCCTCAACTTCAAACTCCTCCTCCTCGTATATTGTTGATATCGTTGCAGCAGCTCTAGCTTGTGTCGCTTCCCACCTCTTCTGTTCAGACACAAATATCAATCGCATCATCTATGCCAAGACATATTAGAGAAGGGTTCAGAAAATTGCCCGTGTATAACCAAAATATGATAGGACAGAGGAGATTATTAGAGGTTACCTCATCTTCTCCGCCCCTTGATTTCATGATCTTATCCTCGCGCCCTCTTCTGACTTTCTTCAGAAACAAATCACGCCGCGTCTCACGTCCTTTCTCGCGGGAGACGAATATAGGTACCGGCTTAAAGAGCCGTTTTGGTGCGAGAAAATCCGGGGATGAGGGCGGCGATGGGAGCATCTTGGGATTAAACATCCCACTGATAGTATTTTGGGGGCGTGTGGATAAGGGTGAAGATCGAGAGGGGGTAAATAGGAGTGGTGTGGCGGGGCTTTTACAAGGTGTGGTTGGCGTAAGAATTATGTTTGATCCGTGAGTGAAATCCACGGTAGCGGCCATTTTTTTAGGGGATTGGGTGTCTTTGATGTAGTAACGGTGGAGATGGTAGCGGTATCAGTTTTAATTGTAGAGTACATGTACTTCTAGGTGAATACAAATAGTGTAACAGGTCAAGGAAGGGAATGAAGGGACGCGTTAAGGAACGCGAACAACTACTAGTCGCGTGTAATGGTTATTACTAAGCGAAGGTGCAACACTGCGCTGCGCTATTGTACTGCCCTGAAGCCCACGGTTCATAGGTACAGTCGACTCTCCCTATAAGGGTACGGAAATACCGCGAGGGCGTACCCTTATAGAGAAGTTACCCTTATAGATATTTCAGGGTTAGGTTTGGCAGAGTAGAAAGTTCACTTTTGGGGGTGAAGGGTTCGCGCAACACTGAACTTGGTAGAATGGGAAGTTCGTAGAACTTGACCTTTGCCGGCTAAACCATCATTCTTTGGTGATGGAACTTTTAGTTTTTAGTGGTGCAACTTTCAATGTTGTTAGCAGAACATTTTTCACTTTTTGAGGGCGAATGGTCTCAACTTCCACTGAAAAGTCACTCTCTCTATAAGGGTAACATACCAAAAAATGAGAAAACATACTAAGGGTATTCTTATAGCGAAAATATAAGCATTTACCCTTAACACTACATACTAAAAAAAGTAGCCTGCGGACCGGGCTCCTTATAGGGCGAGTATTCTTATAGAGGGTACCCTTATAGGGAGAGTTGACTGTACTCCAACTCTACAAGGTCGCACTTGTAGCCTAGTTTAACTTCAGTTTCGCCGTAACTCCTGCAAAGTACATATAGATTAACGCTTAATTTCGAAAGGCAATCGATGAAATTAAAAAAGTCAAGACAGCAGAATTCTTTATTTGATACAGGGAAATATATATATTATATGCTTTGTTAGGTCATATTCTTCATATGAAGTTGAACGGATACTTACTGCTTGACTGTCAAGTCTCTACATTCTACCTTGAGCTGCTCAGCACGATGATGACTCAAGGATAACTAAGCAAATGCTGAGCGACTATGCTCGCTTAACCCTGAAGTAGACAAACGAAGGGATCTGGTTATCATCTTAAGCCGTCAGGCCGAATTGTAATTAGAGTCACCTAACGCGATATGGAAATCGTGATATGAACAACCCGCTGTGTTAAGTAGGATAGAATAATCTATCATATTTTATGTAATCATTTCTGAGGTAAAATTTACCCCAAGAGCTTTCACTACTTGAAGCGTTACTTTCATAACAATTACCAAATCGCGTTAGGTGCCTCTAATTGCAATTCTGCCTGACGCTTTAAGGGAAGGTACCTACACCATTTTCCGCTTACTCACGTGCCACTACGGTACAGCACAGCATAAAAGAATCGCAAAACGCGGTAAAGGTCTCCAGCACGTCTGTGTAACTCAACGCTACCTCCAATTTCACTACTTTTATTTACGCTATATGCTCTCTACGATCTTCATGAACCCCTTCCATTCTCTCTGATAAATATCATCGTCAGTCCTCGTCAGTCCCCGCCCCAGTGAAATCCTGCTCGTTCTCTCTACTCGTCATAAAATGTCGCTTTTCGGAGCTGCCACGACCACGACTCCTGCCACTACCGCCAACAATACCCAGGGCGATTTGAGCAAAGATGTAGAGCTCACTTCACCTCCAGAAGACAGCATCTCGGATCTCTCGTTCTCCCCCCAGTCCGAGCATCTTGCTGTGGCTTCCTGGGACAATAAGGTTCGCATATACGAGATATCAGAAACAGGTCAATCGATGGGAAAGGCTCTATACGAACATCAAGGCCCCGTTTTGTCAGTTCACTGGTCGAAGGTTGGCTAGCCTGCCTGGTTTGAACTCCGGCGCGCCTCGGCATCATCAATACTAACACCTTTCTTCAGGATGGGACAAAAGTGGTCTCCGGCGGCGCTGACAAGGCTGCTCGCATGTACGACCTTACGACCGGCTCGTCTCAACAAGTTGCTGCTCATGATGAGCCTGTTCGCTGTGTTCGAATGTTTCAGGCCCCGAACGCGGGTGAGATGCTCGTCACCGGATCTTGGGACAAGACCCTTAAATATTGGGATCTCCGCCAGCAACAACCTGCTGCAACTGTGCAAATGCAAGAACGTGTATATACCCTCGATGTCTGCCAAGGCTTGCTAGTTACAGGCACTGCAGATCGACATATCAATGTCATAAATTTAGCCAGTCCCACCACAATTTTCAAAACCATTCAAAGCCCCCTCAAATGGCAGACGAGGGTTGTAAGTTGCTTCCCTGATGCTACCGGGTTCGCGGTTGGAAGTATTGAAGGAAGATGTGCAATCCAATACGTTGAAGACAAAAATGCCAAGTAAGTATATCACAGTCATTATGTTCCTGATTGAATAATAGACTGATTTTTGCTTGTTGCAACTAGTATGAACTTTTCGTTCAAATGCCATCGAGAAACTCCGTCTTCAGGAATTGCCAATGTCTACAGTGTCAATGACATATCGTTTCATCCCACTTTCGGAACGTTTTCTACTGCTGGGTCAGATGGAACTTTCCACTTCTGGTACGTATTTTTGATGATTCTTTTTTACTGTCGCTGCTCTAGATGTCGATCCTGCCGGACACGCCAAATCTCACCTAACGATTATGTACAGGGATAAGGATGCCAAACATCGTCTTAAAGGGTTCCCATCTGTCAATGGGAGCATTCCAGCGACTGGCTTTAACAGAAACGGTAACATATTCGCATACGCTATCAGCTATGACTGGAGTAAGGGACATCAGTCCAATACTCCGCAGTATCCTACCAAGGTCATGTTACATCCCATTAAGGAAGATGAGGCAAAGCCAAGACCAGTCGCAAAGAAACGGTAGTTTGTCCTTTGTCCCGAATTTAACGGACGGACACTGGAGGTAGAAAAAGGTCCTCGTAAAAATCTGCAAAGGCATCATTGCCAGTGTTTCTGGCCGTTGTAGAGAGTTCTTTTCTTTCTTTCAATATTGGCTATTGCGGCACTGCAAATGATCTAGGCAAATTCATTGACTGCCCTAAAATGATGGAAGTTAATAGCAGAATGGAGACGTAATTCTTATATCTACATACAGTTTTCAATTAGTTCAATCTCTCTTTGCCCATATCACGTGATCTTACTTGGATCTTATTCGGTATTCGACAATAAGGGGGATTAGTGATCATGAATTCGAGGCTAATATACTCAATTCCAGGAGGATTATCATGCGCTGGCGGATTCGTTTGTAGAAACACCCCCACAGAAGAGGGGAAGTATCATTGGTGAGGTAAAATATCAAGGATTTATGACATCTGGCACAACTAGATTAATTACAATAACCGTAAAGAGCTTGACATGCAGAAAGAAGAACCCCTGTTATGTACCCCATCTTCTTGTCGCGGTTCCGGGATATCGATCTGAGCCCACATGATTGCATCTAAATGTACCTACAGGCTACAGCAGATCCTGTAGGAACCAATGGCTGTCCACCAAGTTAAACTCGAGCGGCTATGCAATATGTGGTGAGTGCGGTCGATGATTTTGCTTGGTTTCATTATATTCAGCAATTGTAAATACCTACAGGAGTGGT
This sequence comes from Morchella sextelata, assembly GCF_020137385.1. Classification (NCBI taxonomy): domain Eukaryota; kingdom Fungi; phylum Ascomycota; class Pezizomycetes; order Pezizales; family Morchellaceae; genus Morchella; species Morchella sextelata. The sequence goes on along the minus strand of NW_025408618.1, from coordinate 2,866,871 downwards.
CGAGAAATCCCCAACTGTAGGAGATACAATACTGGTATTGTCCAAATTAACGACTAAGCTCGGGCACTAGTAAAGATAGGCACATATGTAGATACATGTATATTTAGTTAGATATCAGTTTGCAAAAATATGATGCATTCGAGCGATGGTGATGCGATGAGTATGTTATGCAAGCATGACTGCGTACGGTACATTTTATGTAGGAACGAAGAGGACATTTCTTCCATTGGATACATACTCACTTCCTCACTTGTGTAAATACTATACCTAAGTACCTACCATGCTAGGATGTTCAAAGGAAGTCCCGATCATTCAATCGCTCGTGATGGACGAAAAATATAGCTGAACAAGTAGCAAGACATTTTGAGGTCATGAGGTGGAAAATTGTCCTTACCACAAGTGTATTTTTCCTTTTTTATGCTATTTCCTTTTGCGCAATGTTCCAGATACACACCCTAATTCAGTCCAATTTGTAAAATTCGCGAGTAGAAGAATGATTTTGGAGCACAGGCTTGAAGCTTCATACCAATCAATGGTGGTGTTAAGAGGAGAAAGAGGGAGCACCGGTACATATCTTTTTTATTCAGTTATTCAATGACTATGAGTCAAAAAACCTTGCCCTTTCTCCACTCCACCCTGGCCCTCCTGCTATTTACCCTACCACCTAAATCTATAAATCAATCATTCCCTTCTTCTTCTCCCGTTTACCTTCTACAACACTCCTCTTCCCTTTCGCATTCTGCTTCGCTATAGTATATAGCCTTGCCCCTCCACAATGTGTGGTAAGAAATCACCCCTCATCTGCCCCACCATTGGATCGTATATGCCTGACAGAATTGTTGAACCAAAGGAATATTCGCTTGTCATAAACACCCCAATGTGCACCAATTCAAGCCTCAGGCTTTACAATTAGCCAAGGCGTATGTATTCTCTCTATTCGATGCTTCTAAAGGGTTTCAATACTTATAGGCTTTTGCAGCGTGCGTCATCGCGGTCCGGATTGGAGTGAGATACTTCTTTTCCCGGGATTCCTTATCGTAAAATTCTAATTCTTATCTGCCAGGTGGAAATATCATTTCCAACGACACAAGTAAATGCTGATTACGTTTCTTCACCGAGTTTTCAAGAACTAATTTTCCAAAATCAGTTTTGACGCATGAGCGTTTGAGTATTGTTGGAATTGGTATTTACTCTATGTTCCAAAAAAATTTCCATCATGGGGCTTTTTTTTTTTTAACAGTCACAACAGATAGTGGAGCGCAGCCCCTTGTCAACGAGGAGGAAACTGTTTTTTTGGCGGTTAATGGCGAAATTTACAACCACAGAATATTGCGCAAGCAGCTCGATGCCGACACAAAGTTCAAGACTCATTCCGACTGTGAAGTCATTTTGCACCTGGTAAGACCATCAGCTCCAAGGGAAAACCAGGTATCTACTGACTAGCTTTGAAGTACCCTAAATATGATATCGATACTCCCAAGATGCTTGACGGAATGTTCTCTTTCGTCCTATACGATAAGGTCAAGGACAGGACCATTGCCGCACGCGACCCCATTGGCATTACTAGTTTCTATCAGGGGTGGTCATCAAAAACTCCTGGCGCTGTATACTTCGCTTCCGAATTGAAGTGTCTCCACCCTGTCTGCGACAATATCATTTCTTTTCCCCCAGGCCATATTTATGATTCAGCCACTGGAAAGACCACTAGGTACTTTCAGCCTTCATGGCTAGACTCCACAAAAATCCCGTCGAATCCGGTCGATTTCGAGAAAGTTAGAACTACTTTGGAAAAGGCGGTGCGTAAGAGGCTTATGGCGGAAGTTCCTTATGGGGTTCTCTTATCTGGGGGCCTTGACTCCAGTTTGATTGCTTCAATTGCTGCTCGGGAAACTGAGAAACTGAAACTCAAGTCTGGAGTTACTAACGGTACCGTGATACCACATGAACTGGTTGGAATCAGTGAAGGCGATGACCTTGACACGATTACTGCCTTGCCAGAGCTACACTCCTTTTCTATTGGACTTCCTGGATCACCAGATACGGTTGCTGCTAAAAAGGTAGCTGCATATCTCGGAACGGTCCACCATGAGTTCAACTTTACTTTACAGGAAGGTCTCGATGCTCTCCGTGACGTTATTTATCACCTTGAGACGTTCGATGTTACTACGATCCGTGCATCAACGCCTATGTATCTTCTTAGTAGGAAAATCAAGGCTCAGGGTGTAAAAATGGTTCTAAGTGGAGAGGGAAGTGATGAGATATTTGGTGGTTACCTTTACTTCGTCAACGCACCGAACAAGGAAGAATTTCACAAAGAAACCATTACGAGGGTCAACAACCTGCACCTTTCGGACTGCTTGAGGGCCAATAAATCGACCTCTGCATGGGGCGTTGAGGCCCGCGTCCCTTTCTTGGACAAGGAGGTGAGATTTTGTTCTCAAGTTTAGCTGGAGTAGCGATTAATATCGATTCCTATAGTTCTTAGAAGTTACAATGAACATCGACCCCCAAGACAAGCTTATCCTTAAAGGAGAGCGCCTCGAGAAATACATTCTCAGGAAGGCATTTGATACCTCAGATAAGCCAGATCAGAAGCCTTACCTTCCCGACGATATTCTATGGCGGCAGAAAGAACAGTTCAGCGACGGTGTTGGATATGGCTGGATTGACGTCTTGAAGGTAAGGATTTCATTCTTCCCAAACGTTTAACAAGTTACTTCCACTGAAATATTTCAAGGATACTGCGGAGAAAATGGTCACCGATGAACAGCTAAAGAACCCCAAACCTGAGTGGGGTGCCGATGCTCCTGATAGCAAGGAGGGATACTGGTACAGGTGTATGTTCGATGAGCAATTCCCAGCACAGTGTGCGCCCACTGTCATGAGATGGAAGCCTACCTGGTCCAACCAGACAGATCCCAGCGGAAGGTTAGTATTTCTTGAAGTTAAGGTTACTTGCGTTTGTACGCGTGGTACTAATTTTGCTGTTAAAATAGGGCCATCGACATTCATGTTGCCAAATATGACGAGAAATAGTTCACAAAATAAATTCATTTCCCATTCGACACATAGTTTAATAGGAGTATGTAGTTGAACCTGTGAATTTTTATTTAGATGGTGCAGCTTTATACACCATCTGTTACCAATAGAAGGCATTCTTATGCAATTCTTTTATGTTTAGGAATCCCTACTTTTCATTTTTGATGAATGCAATTGGTAAGTTAAAGAAAATGATACCTCTTCGGGTAAATCTCCACTATAAATCCTTTAGGTGGTAAAAAAAAGGTTTGTGTTCCAATGCTCCCGACGGAACTTCACGAATCAGTTATCAACCAAGCGCTCTTGATGGAATAGGATATGCTTTAGTACCTTCCGTAACCTCACACAAGGCGAGTGATATTCCATGACCTTCAAATGGCATTTTTGAAAACCTAGATACTCTAGGGATGATGTTCTACAAAACACACATGTTAGTTGCCCTCTCCACCCAATACCATCTTGGAGAAATGGGGCACCGTTCAACGAGCGCCGCGAATTCTCAGAAAGAAGTCATCGGCCCACACAGATGGGCGGCTTCTACAAACCTATGATTGACCTGAAAATATTTCTTGTTGCCTTTTTCTTGTCTCACCGGATTGGGCGTGGGATCATTGGTGTGTGGCGCCTCACTTGTTCCGTAATTTTGGATAAACCCCGTCCTTTTTTTTTTTTTTGAAAACAGTACTCGTGCGTTCCGTAAATAGTAGGATATCGTTGCAACTAAACATTCCGACCATTAAACGCGCGAGTAGTTTAAGCGATTAACGATATCATGATACACGCAGTTAGTGTCTCCACCGTGAGTAATTATCTCCAACAAACCTTGTCTGGAAGAGACTGCAATATCACCGCCAGCTGTTATGTATTTTTTTTTTTTTATCTTATAACTAGATACCGCAAGATTGACATGGTACGAGCAAATTTTATGTTGCCCCAGCAATAATACCACCAGATAGTCAAACTGCTGTTTAACATCGTTACCCAACTCAACATCAAGGCTAATTATTTTGTTTGATAGTAGCCCAGCTAATATTATTATTTGTTGGAGGGAGAGGCGTTTTGTCGATAGTTTCCAAGTGGACTTCTTCAGTAGTATAATTGGCCTATAGTGCCCCTCTCCTTGCCATCTCATTACCATGGGTTCTGACAATATCATCCATAACCTCCTTCAGTTTCCCGCATCCATCCAGCGCAACAGCCATCATACCCTCCAGTCTTTCCAGCCTAACCTTCGTCTCGAGTTGCAACAAGGTGATTTTCTCCGAGTTTCCGATTGTCGCAATCGTAACTCCTGGAAGATCGCTTTCCTCGATGTTATTCATATCCAATAGTGGATCTTCTCCTTCTACTTCAACGTTGGTGCCACTGCGAACTGAATGGGAGCCAGCTGTGCACGCCACTACATAGTCACTCATTGGAATGCCAGCATCGATCAGGGCAAGTGTGCAAGCATTGATGCACGTGGCGAGGACAGAGCCGTCCTGGGATAGTATGTGGAGAGTAATTAAGATCTCGGATCTCGGGTGAAGGTTTGTTAGAATCGCTTCTGCAAACGTTCTCTGCAAAGCGGTCTGCATCTCCTGTACTCGTCTGCACATGATTGTTTTCAGATCAGCCATGAGGCTTGTACTTGGATATGGCGGCGCATTGAAAAGAACTATGATAAGAAAGGTCTCACCGGTCACCTTTGGCTCTTTTCTTTCTCTCGTTCCCACTGAACGCAGCAAAACAGACTTCTACTGTGACTGTAGCCCTATCCTGATTCCTGTTCGCCCCAGTCTTAGGCTCATTTGGTCCGCCTACATTACAAATAATTTTTGTATTACCCCACTCGACGTAGGATGATCCATCGGCGGCTGTGGTGGTTGACAGACGTGCTTCAAAACGTCGGAGCTCATTCCAGCGTCGGCCATCTATGCGGAGTCCTTCGGGGGAGAGGAGTTCGTGGCGAGACTATAAGCAAACATTAAAATTGGTTATTAAAGGACTGTGGAGAGATTGAAAGAGGAGATACCATGGTTGATGTTCAAGAAGCCGTTCTTTGGGATGCCGGAATTTGTAGGATGAAGCCAGACGTTGAAGAGCAGAGCCTCATATACCAAGAACGGATAATTTAAGCTTCGGAGATCTTGGCAAGTAGAATCCCAGCAACTTTCGGCAATACCCAGAACCTACATGAAATTGGCAAAACAGGATAGGTTCAACAATCTGGAAATCCTGGTGTTTTACTTAGGGCTATTTAAAGTTTTGAAGATACATTACCGCCATAACTCGAAAAATTGGCTAGATCAAAATTACTTCTATGGAAACTTCTGATGCAGATTGGTGCAGTTCAACCAATCACTCGACTGGTAATCAATGGACGGAGATAGCCAATTTTGCGAGTTTTGGCGGTAGTAGGATAAATTTCAAAAGTGACTGATTTCTTGTGTCTGCGAACTTTATTTTGAGTATACAAGAAAACAGAAGCACGCAGAAATGATAAAACGCCGATCCATTACATCTTGAACCATTCCATTCCACTATAGCTTCTGATACTCTGCATAGAAAGTCAGTAAGCCTGGAGATCCGAATAATAGATTATGAGGTGGAGTACTAACCTAGTTTACCCTCTAACTTCTTCGCTTCTGCTACTTTTCGAACAGCTTTCGACATATCATCCTGGTTAATGGCATCACGATCGTCACGAATAGCAAAGAAACCGGCTTCGGTAATGACATTTCTCAAATCAGCCCCGTTGAGCTGGTCGCTCATCTTGACGATACTCTCGTAATCAATTTCTCCATCCTTTTGCACACCCGCCGCATGAATCTTTAGAATCTCCATCCTCCCAACCTCATTCGGAAGTGGAATTTCGATTTTACGGTCCAATCGACCAGCTCTAAGCAGCGCCGGATCGAGTGTATCAGGTCTGTTGGTTGCCATGATAATTTTTGTTTTCCCTAGGTAGTCGAAGCCGTCGAGTTGATTGAGTAGCTCCATGAGTGTCCTTTGAATTTCACGATCCGCTGATGTACCCTCACTGAACCTACGGCCGCCGATAGCATCGATTTCGTCCATGAAAATGATACATGGTTCATGCTCCTTGGCATACCCAAACATCTCACGGATAAGTCGAGCAGACTCCCCGATGTACTTGTCTACGATTGCGGATGAGACGACTAAATCAACGAGATTAGTATGGGCTGTTTTGAGATAATGCTCATTGATATTACTCGTACCTTTCAAGAAATTGGTCTCTAAGCTACTTGCCACAGCTCTTGCCAATAGTGTCTTCCCTGTACCTGGGGGGCCATATAGCAAAACACCCTTTGGAGGTTTGATGCCAACTCTTAAAAATAATTCAGGATTTTTTAAGGGTAGCTCAATGACCTCTCTCAACTCTCGGATTTGTTCGTTAAGACCTCCGATACCACCAAACGACACCTGCCCTGGGTCCTCGAGAGACATGTTATAAACCAGGGGATCAACCTCCCGAGGTAGCATTCGCATAATGGTCAAAGTGGTCATATCAAGAGCTACCCGGACTCCTTGCTTAAGTTTTGTCTTGTCTACTTTTGAGCGGCAACCAACAACATAGCGAGGACCGGAAGAGGCTGTTCAATTTATTATTATCAGCGTCTTCATTCTCTCTTGATGAATATGATGGAATATCACCCTTTACGATAACTATTTGAGTGTTAGCTTCAGAATGATCAGAGGCTTAGAGTGCCATCATATTGCTAGTTGGAGGGGTCTAACGCACATCTCTCATCGTCAAGTTGTTTTAGAACCTCTCCGATTATCTGTCCCACACTTTGTAAAGCCTTGATGTTATCTTCTGTATGATCGAATTCCTTTCCTAAATCCTTGAGCTCTATTCGTAGGTTCTTAAGTTTCGCATCCCACTCCCTATGTTCCAATAGCTTTATACAGGACAAGCCAGTTAGTCAAATCCTTAAAAAGAAATGTTCTCCTAAAAAAAAACCTTTATTTTGAAGTCACTAAGTGCTTTCTCTCTTTCCGGGTCGGAAGCCATTTTAGGATTTAGATGAGGACGTTTAATGAGATCAAGGTGCTTAGGTGCGTTCGAGTTCGGGGAGGTCGAAACGGTAACAGTAGCTGTTAGAGTCGAATATTATACAGGTAAGGATGGTGTTGATGAAATGATAACGAAAATACTTGATGGGCGGTGATGGTAGAGATATGATTGACAGTGACAGAGGAGCCTCACACTATATGGTGGGGAGGACCAGTTGCCGGTTCCCATATCTGCTTGTGCATTGCGCAACTATGGTACCTCGAGCCCAAATCTTGGCGATAAGCGATTCTCTGTCAGGGGTCGCTTGGAACATGCTGCTTGTGGAACAATCAAAATGGTGTACACATGTGGTTAGCATACTTAGACACAGACTGGAACGAGAAATCAGTTGAGGAAGCACCACACTCCTTATTACCTGGTAATAGCTACGATTGTGCTTTGCAGCTTCCTCCCTCCTTCCCCCCTGTCTCTCTTTTTGTCTTTCGCCTGAGTATTTAGAGGGTCTTCTCGCTCTCCACTCCTTACCGTCAAGGACTATTCACTCATTCCCATCATGGCTTTAGTCGTCGAAACCACCACCATTGGCCCAAATGATGCTTCGAAGGATTCCTTAAACGACTGGATTTGGGTAATTCACCCAACAAAAAACCACACAAGCGAAGAAAAACTAACCAAAGATACAGACATATCAAGAGGAACCTCATAGAACTCGTAGACACCAGATTATCAAGGCCCACCCAGAGGTATGTTACTGGGCAGTCAAGTACTAAACGAAAGAACATTGAGATCGTTCACTAACCAATTCAATTCTTACTAGGTTACTAAGCTATGCGGACCTGAACCTCTCACCAAGTATGTGGTACTTGGAGTCACATCTTTGCAAATTGGATGTGCATACCTTCTACGATCAACCCCTATCTTCTCCTGGCCTTTCTTCCTCACCGCATACATCGTGGGGGCGACAGCAAACCAAAACACCTTTCTGGCGATTCATGAAATTTCCCATAACCTTGCTTTCAGGAGCGCATATGCAAATCGTTTATTCGCCATATTTGCAAACTTGCCAATTGGTCTCCCTTACAGCGCTGCTTTCCGGCCGTACCATTTGACCCATCACAAAGCTCTCGGTGTTGATGGCCTCGATACTGACCTCCCCACCAAATTTGAAGCCATCTTCCTTGACTCGGTTTTAGGAAAGGCCTTTTTTTGCACCTTTCAGATCCTATTTTACGCCCTTAGACCAATGATGGTCCTAACATTGCCATTCACGGGATTGCATTTTCTTAACCTTGTTGTACAACTCGGGTTTGATGCCATCCTGGTTTGGTCCTGTGGCTGGAATTCTCTTGCCTACCTGATAATGAGCAGTTTCCTGGCAGGGAGCCTGCACCCCTGCGCGGGTCATTTTATTGCTGAACATGTGGGTTTTTCTTATTTGCTACCTAAAACACCTAATTCTCTTGGAAAGAAGGGTAAGATTTTGAATCAAACTTACATTACAAACCTGTTTAGTATGTCTTCGAGAAACCTGTCAACCCATCTCCCAAAAACGCTGTTTCCGGGGAGGCAGTGCCAGTTGAAACTTACTCCTATTATGGCTGTTTGAACTTTTTCACTTACAATGTTGGTTTACACAACGAGCACCACGATTTTCCTGCCATTCCATGGACTCGGCTCCCAAAGCTACGTGAAATCGCCAGCGAATTCTACGAGCCCCTTCCTACCCACACCAGTTGGTCATGGGTGATTTGGCAATTTATTTGGGATAACGACGTTTCCCTCTGGTCAAGAGTCAAGAGAGAACAACAATTGAAAAGCGGGAAAAAAGTTGAGGCAGATTGGACGAAAGAAGAGCTGGAAGGTGAGGCCGATACTACAGGTGATAAAAAGAAGGTGTAAGGATCATATAGATGTGTAATTTGGTAACACGCTTTTTGTGTTTAATAGAGTTTGTAGTGGGATTTATGTGTATTTGTTTAAAGAATGATGACATTTTCAGGTAGACAATCATCTAGTAGGCTCAGGATTGCTTGTTGAACAAAGAAATGACCAGTGTATGAGATGGCCATATACCAATACAAAAGCTAGACCCCGCCCTCCCCTCCCTCTCCCTGTAACTACCATCGTCTTACTCTTCAATGCTGAAATGTCTTAAGTACTTGTCTTCTTGAAATACTTTATAAGCATCGCGCTCGAGGCTGTTGATGCCGACTTTGATATCCATCTTAATGTCTTCAATCAAAGCCTCCTTGCTCACATAATCATATTCTGGCCTGATAAACCCCAAAATGACCAGATTCATGCGCACGCCGTAAAAGTCCTCAGGGAAGGAGTGTACAATATGTACTTCGACTGATCGAACGGTATTTTTATAGAATGGATTCCAACCGATCGACATTACCATTGGGAAGACAACTCCCTTCGACCCAGTGTCAGCGTTGTGCAGGTCAAGTCCTGCGAAACCGTAGTAAACGCCGCTTTCGATTGTTTCGCATCCACCGACTTTGAGGCCTTCGATGGGGATATTGGCAGTAGGTATTTGCAATTCTTTGGAGCCCCGCCCAAAACCCTTGATGACCGGCCCCGAAAGGCGGAGCGGAAAAGGTGATGACGGGCCCTCTTCGGGGCCGGATGTGAGGGGACGCTCAGTCGCTGGTGCCCGCATTTTGCGAAACGGAAATGTTTGTGATCTGGAGGGTAGTTTGAGAGGGTTTTGACGGGTTTATTGAATTGTGGTCAGGAACTCGGGGCGGCTTTATCCCAACTGAGAAGTGGGGCAATTAGAGGGGCACTAATACGACTCATCACCGTAGTTTAAATATGCATGGTGATATGTTCCAATTTATTTATACCGCCTTCTTTCCTCCCTTCTCTTTACGGCAAAATTAAACAATACCAACCCCAAGGAAAAAAGTTTACCATCAAATCGAAATATCCCATTTTGAGAGAAAAGATACCAGAGTGTTCAGCGCTTGAATAATAATAAAGATGTGGCGAAAAGTGCAAAAGAAAATAAAAAGCAAAGCTAAGCAGACTGAAAGATTCCCTTCAGGGTGATATTGACTGATAGAAAGCTTAGTACCACAGACGAGGCGAAGATGCATATATAGGGTGGGAGGCCTTTGTCGATCTTGTAGAGTACAACGATATGGGAAAGAAAAAAAAGAATACCGGCAAAAACAATGGAAAAATCACCATCAGAACAAAACCAAATATCCCGCACGTTACACCTCATTGGGAGGTAAACAAATGAAATCTTTTAAGAGAATGTGGTTTTTGGACTAACCAAAGATAACATCGCAATCAAAAGAATAGATACGCCAGCAAAAAGGTTACTAAACACAGGGCAGCACAAATTTGGACGGATACACCTTCCGGTGGGTGAGTGGTCAAACCCATGCCAGTGGCACCTTCAGCGGTATGCGACTTAGAGTCTGAAGCGACAGCTGCGGTCTTGCGCTCTCGAAGACCCTGTTGGTGCTGTTTGACCTGCTCTTGTAATCTAGTAATAGTGGCCTTCGCTTCAGCCAGTTGAGATGCCAAGTCATGGCTACTACTCCCCGAACTAGGGGAGCCATACTGGGTATTGGCGACACCTCGAATAGCGTCCCCAGTAGATGAGTGCCCATCCGATTTGGGTTCGGATTTAATAGCCGGCGCAGGTAGGGTACCGGAGGTCGCTGGTTCATCCGATGGCGTGGGGGAGGTATATGGAGGAGGAGATGAGCGGGACTGGGTATCATTGAACTGCCAGTTTTGTGAGCCAACTGATACTTTCCGGGCGATGTAGGGCCAAAGCCGCATAGCTCAACTTACCAAGATGTCTTGGACTATTTCCCCATTAGGCGCATTTGCCTTTTCATCAGGATCAAGAAACGTGACACGGATCTTCTTCTCTTGAATGGCGGATTTTTCGTTCTTTTCCACAAGCGCCCACTGATTATCAAGTTAGGAACAAAGAGTCGACCGTGGCTATAGACCATGGGAATCTCACAATCTGCTGGACACTGTTGTACTCCTTGTCTGCGGTGATGGCAACAGACTGAACAAGGAATTTATCACGACACTTGTAACCTTGTGGCGGATCCTCCTTCATCGCCTGGAGGAGGACTAGGCTTGTTGTTAGTATATTTAGATTTTACTGTCATAGGTTGGAGCTTAATCCTAATACCTTGAACCTCGACATCCTTTCCAGCTTCTATACGGCCGGAGTTTGGCCTCACACAGTACCTGAACAATTACTCAGCAACTTTTACTCAAAACCCCATGTCGGAAATCTTTGACTCGTGTGCACTCACTGCTTAGGGGCGGTTGTTTTCACCTGATTGACACTCTAGTTAATAACAACTTCACAAAAGAGTACAGCCCGAATATTAACAAACCTTGAAGGCAACAGGATCATAGTTGTTGTTTTTGATGCGAAGTGTTCGAGTTACCTCGTGATTGAAAGGACCTAGTTCCAAAGCGAAAGTTATCAGCAGCTGTCGGGTGCTTCCCCCCCCCCCCCCCCCTCTTCCTTTGCTGTCGCTTTTACCCGCGAAGACATCAAATAGATGGGGAGGTGCCATACGTTCGAATCCTAACTCGGCAGGATCAAGTTCGATGCTCATATTTGGCGACTCTTCGATGATTAAAAGTAATAAGTGGAGAGAACGAGGTCGGTTCTGAGGGCACTAGGGGCTTAGTTGAAACTAGGTTGTTCTGACGGGAGAAAATATCTAAAGGTTATAGGCAGCAGTAGCCGTAGCAGATACGTAGGGAGGTATTGTGGTGGTGCTGGTGTTGTGGACGAGTGTAGTTGTGGATACTGTGGTACTTGCGGTCAACTACTATGGTTGTGGTTGTGGGTTATCTAACAAGTGCTTGTTATGGGGGTTGGAGGCTGTATGTAGAAAGTGGGAGTTTGTGCTTAAGGGGGGGCGAGAAGCTGCTGGGTGAGGGAGAGAACAGTGTCAAGTTACTAGTGTGTGTGAGGTCAGCACGAGCAAGTGTCGCGATGGATGGCTATTCGGTCTTCTGTTCTCTGGCCTCTGCGCTTGCTTGTGTCTCTGCTGGCCGTTCAACTTAAACTTGCTGCGTGTCTGAAAACTGCTGTCCGCCCATTTGCACTGCCACGAGACACCCATGTATAGCTACGCCACCAAGCCACACCCAGCGCCATTCTTTTGGGTGACGTCGACTGCCACCTCGCGCCTTTAGTGTTACAGCTCCTACCCCACCGCTGTTTCTCGGTGTTAATCAAATATCTTCTTACTCTTCGGAACCAACCGACATCTATTTTATTTCTTATTCCGTCCCTTGCATCGATCTTAGCCATGGTTCAAGGAGATTATGATTTGCTCCTAGAAATGGGATTCGACGCCGAACGTGCCACTCTGGCTATCAAAAAGACCAAGGGTCGTAAGTCGCATGGCTCGTTCCAAACTATCCCGAGCCATACTAAAGTACAATAGTTCAAGATGCTCTGACTTGGCTTGATCAGAACCAAGATATACCACTGGAGACACTCAGAGCTGCAACCGAACAAGCTGGCTCGTCCTCGTCCGCTCCAGAAGATGGGAATGATTATGATGGCGACGAAAAATCTGAGATCCCCGGTACTGCGGCCAGTATGAAATGCTCGGACTGCGGAAAGCTTTTCTCAAGTGCAGAGCGTGCACAGTACCACGCCACTAGAACGTAAGCTTTTAGATCTGCAGAGCCCATGAGTCCCATCATCTTAGGCGCAGTCTTACTGATCTCAAGCAAGCGAGCACCAGAACTTCGAGGAGTCCACCGAGATTATAAAACCTTTAACTGAGGAGGAAAAAGCAGCAAAGCTACAAGAACTTCGCGAAAGGTTAGTGGTTTCTTAACTTTACCGGGGTTCCAAATTCACGGTAGCTGACCTCTTGGCAGGCTAGCAGAAAAAAAGGCTTCGCAGGCTATTAAAGATCGCGAGGAACAGAAAAAAAATGAGGCATGAACACCAGTAATTATTCATATCTTATAATACTAATTCATTTACAGCTCATTCGCCGTAAAAAAGGGCAAGATTCCGATAAAATCAAAGAAGAGCTCAGGAGGAAGGAGCAGTTGAAAGAGGTTGAGAAACGCAAGCGGGAGAAGATTGAGGATGCTGCAGCAAAGGAGAGGGTTAGGCAACAAATCAAAGAAACTCAAGAATTACGAAGACAACAAGCAGAGCGAGAAAAGGCAGCACGGGAGGGAAAGATTATAGAGGAGCAGCGACCTGAGCCTACCAAGCCAGCGGCGCCCAAAACCGTCACGTCTCACACAGAGACACGCCTTCAGCTTCGTTTACCTTCTGGGCCGCCATTGATAAAAATTTTCCCAGTAGATACTACCCTATTTGAGGTCGCCGAGGCTGTAAGGGAAGAAAGAGGTACAACACATTCACATGGCCATTTGCTGAAAGAAGATCTATCTATAGAAAGCTTCTAACGTCATCTAGGTATCGAAGTATCCTCAATTACAACAACATTTCCTCGTAAAATTTACCAGCAAGGGATCGACTTTGGTCAGACTCTTAAAGAAGCTGGGATGGTACCGTCGTGTGCCTTGGTTGTGGCATAGCAAAGCACTGTGGTCAAACTTAAATATAAAAACTCTCAGCGGATCATCAATGCATGTTTCTTTCCATTTATAGTTACTAAATAGCTTCTTTCATTGAAAGGCGTAAATGGAGTTACAAATCTTTTTCCCTCCTAAAAGCGAATCTTGAGAAACGCTAGAAGGACTTCCGCCTAATATCAAGTAAATATACCTCATAACACTGGGGCTATCTGGAGCTCCATTGTTCGTTTAAAATAGGATACTGTTTTTACTCTATTAGTCCTTGAATTTAATTTTAAGGGTTAAAGTTGAAGGTATCCCACCTGTTTCTGATAACCCCTCATGCACCGAGATCCGCGGTTGCCAGTTTAATCGTTCCTTGGCTCTTGATATGTCTGGTTTCCGCCTCGGTGGGTCATCAATCACTGCAGGTAGGTATACCACGTTTGATGTAGATGGTTGGTCTCTCTGTTCGTTGACAAGACCAATGACCATATTCGCAAATTCTTTGATTGTAAATTCGTGTGGATTGCCCAGATTGACGGGTTCTGTACAATCGCTTTCCATCAATTGAATAAGGCCGTCTATCAAATCATGCATATACTGGAAGGATCTTGTAGCGGATCCGTCCCCATAGACCGTGATATCCTCACTCCGCAAAGCTTGCAGGATAAAGTTAGATACCACCCTCCCATCGTTGAAATTCATACGTGGACCTACAATAGTTAGTAAAGGCAAAGAAATCAGCAACAACCACTGCTAGGAATATCTACGCATGATCCATGCACTCGCAGCAAGAAGAATCTAGGTATGCAGGTTCTATACTACTTAACCCGTATGTTTCTCTCTTGCCTCTGCTTTTTGTAGCAGTGCCCCCGGCCAATAGAATCCTTATTTAGACAAAATCCATCTTCGATTTCTTTCCTTCTTGCCCCGAGAACATACTACTGGGGTTTGATTGAGAGAAAAATAAAACAAATCGGAACATACCGAAGGTGTTGAAGATGCGGGCAATCCGCACATCCACGCCGTCCTGTCGTGCATAGCTGTATGTAAGAGCCTCTGCCACGCGTTTCCCTTCGTCGTAGCAGGCGCGCGGACCAAAACAGTTGACATGGCCCCAGTACTCTTCATTTTGTGGGTGCTCTTTAGGCGAACCATAAATTTCCGAAGTACTGGCAAGAAGGAAACGCGCCTTCACACGTTTTGCAAGTCCAAGCATGTTGTATCTAGACCCAGAAAAAAAGGAAATGTAAGCCCAGGAATGAAGATAAATCAATACCTCTTCCCCCCCCCCCCTTTTCTGGCTGACTGACTTAATTCAATTGGATAAAAATTAGATTTCCAGGCAACATACGTCCCAAAAAAGCTCGTCTTCAATGTCTTGACAGAATTCGACTGATAATGCACCGGACTCGCGGGGCAGGCCAAATGATAAATCTGATCAACCTCAACGAGAAGTGGATCCACAACATCATGGCTATGTCGAATTTAAAGGTCCTAAGTGATAAGAAACGGATTATTCTCTTGATTTGGAAATGAACAGAGGGCAATTATACGGCTTTGAATGAGAAGAGAGTAGTTTTTCTCCTTGCATACCGTATCATTTCAAAATTTGGATGGCCAATCCAATGCACGATATTCACCTTCGAACCGGTGAAGTAATTGTCGACGCAAATAACATCGTGCCCCATGAGCATCAGGCGATCCACCAAATGAGATCCAACAAAGCCGGCGCCCTACAGAAGTCCTCGAAAATAAATATAAGCTCTGCCTGAAACATATTTCTTACAAAGCACTGGAGTTGGTTTATTGGGGGGGGGGGGGGGGGGGCTATAAAAACGAGGTAAGGGGATTGTGCCAGTTGTAAACAAAGATACATGAGAACTGTATTGTTACATGTACTTACACCAGTTACCAAGATACGCTTCTTATTCAATGGGTTCAATCGTTTGACAGCTGGGAAGTCTTCCTGAGCCCTCGTGAAGGCGACAAGCCCTTCTGTTTGACCGTTGGCTGTCACATCTTTGAGATACAGAGAACGCAGAACTTCATGAGGAATTTCTCCGCCGACTAAATGATTGCTACTGGCATTGTTCTGATTCTCGGGAATATCAGAATTTGTAGGGTTGCCAAGTATAGTCGCCGACATTCTTCAAATAAATAATGGAGACGAGTGATACTCCGTTTTTGTTAAAGGTGCCTAGTTGGTTGCGGATGTGAAGAAGCGGGGCTGTCGTTAAGTTATAACAGGTGGGGCGGGGACCGTTTACATAAAGGCATGTAGACGGTTTCCCTGGCCCCCCACTCGGACAGTTAACGTAGAAAAGAGAAGATCAACGTTGTAAGTGGCTTCCGCACCTCTTCTCCACCAATCATCATTGACTGTCCGAGTGAGGGGGGTGTCCGAGTGGCTAGGGAAGTCGTCTACATGTAGTAATGTACTCGCGATTATTTGCCAAGAATTTCCACCTGACTCGGTGAAGTGAGGGATTTCGGTGTTTTGGTTGGTCAAATGCCTTGATCCCTCGGTCAGGTGAAAATTCTTGGCAAATAATCGCGAGTATACTTTTGAGGCTGAGGCTCTTCCCGATGACGAGTGGACCGTGCACAGAGTTCGAGGCTGTGACGGGAAAACTGCACAGGATCTGCGGTGGCCCGATTCTCGAGTTGTGGATTTGCAATAGGGCAGAGACTCAGATAAATACATCATGTACCGGGCGTTGAGGGTAAATACGAAGAATCTGATAAGAGAATCTTGCTGTGAAATAGGTGTGTTTATCTTATCAGATTCTCGGTATTTATGGTTAACCCCGGTACATGTACATTGTCTAAGAGTACCTGTACCTTAGGTACATGTAGTACATGTGTGTAGGCACATAGAGTAAGTTAGAACAACGGTATGTACTCTATATGGGTATTATAAAGTGATAAATTCGTCAGCCATATTCAAAAGCAGATTATCCAGGTGATCTAGAGAAGCTGAGTACCATGTAGGTACATACATGTATGTACATGTACTAGTATCTTCCTGACGTTTTTGAACTGGGCCATTATTGCATACACCCAAAATCATGAGCTTGGCGTATTTTTGTATGGCATGCAATATCAGTCGCGTCCACAAACGTCAGGAAAATACGAGTACACATGTAGCTAATGGTTAGCTAGCAGTTGAGCGGCGGGAAGCCACTGCAAGCGATCTGCTTGCCCACTCATGATCATTTCGCCTTTTCATCTTTTTTTTCCCCTTCCATCTGGCAAAAAGGATAAAGCAGCGCTGTTGTCGTCGTTCGTTCGTTTTACACGCCAGGCGCCACACCCCATCCATGATCCATCCACTGAACGTGGATGCCACTGGAATCTGCACCGTACGCAAATCGACTCCGTCTATCCAGTGGAATCCATCCACCTTCTTTTTCGCCCTCTATTTTCTTACATGCCCAAGTAAGTAGTGTACTAGTACTCTTCTTCTTCTTCTTCTTCTTCTTCTTCTTCCCTCATTTCCCTTTTATTCCTCCATTTCTCTTTCTCTCTCTCTCTACCCCCCCCCCCCCCCCCCCCTTACTCTCTCTGTCTTCCCTTTTATTTTCCCTTTCCCTTTCCATTTCCCTCCTTCTCTTTGGATAGTGGATCTGCTACGTACATACCTACCTACCTACATACATACATACATACATACATACATACGTACAAATCCATCCAACTCCCCTCCTTCTCCTTCACCACCACCACCACCACCACCACCACCACCACCAAGTGGTAGTATCAACAACATCAACCAACAACAATCACAAAATAAAAAATAAAACTCACTCCCGCCTCCATCACTACCGATTTCCTAACATCCATCCATTAATTCTCCTATCCAAGCACCATAATGAACAACCTTCCCGATTCATCGTCTTTTAACTCTCATCCCTCAAATGTTCGTTACTCCCCGCCTCTTCGTTTTGGTAAGCCGCGTTTCCCTTTCGAAACTATTGCTACTTTTGAATCCTGTACTTGCATTTGGGTTTGAAGATTTTCTAATCCTCTGTCAAGCCTCTCAAGGGGTTAAAAAAAGAAAGGCAGATGAGCAGGATGATGGACGGTCCGGTATGCACGACGACAACCGTTATTCAGAAGATAATCTCCCTCGTTCGCCCGGCACCTCTCAGCGCATGATCAGTAAGCGCCAACGCAGCGACGTTACCGGTCGACCTCTACCACTCACCCGCCTGCTTGAAACGGTCGACTCCCACACCTTAAAATCGATGCTACAAACCATTTGTGATCGACACCCAGGGCTTACCACAGAGGTTTTATCATTGGCTCCACGGCCTACGGTAAACTCAGCTCTATCGACTTTGAGTAATTACGAAAGCACAATGCGGTTAGCCTTTCCTTATGGTGGCAACTCCGGAGCAGATTATGCGTTCAATCGTGTCCGACCTGCACTTAATGAGCTTCTCGACGCACTTTCCGACTACACTCCTCACTTTCTCCCTCCAAATGAGTCACAAGCCGCTACAAGCTTGACGTTTTTGGATGAAGCAACCCACATCATTCACCGCCTACCCAACTGGGACAATCCGCTTCACAATCATTCGAAAAATATGGCCTACGAAGAGATTACAAAGGCGTGGGTGTTGGTAGTACAAGAAGCAGCTAAGCGTGGAGCTGGAATCCAATTAGAATATGGTGGTTGGGGAGCAAAGCTTGCTAAGCACGTCGAGCAGTCGCAAGGGAGGATGCAATCTGCTCTGGTACATCTAAAGCAAGCCGTGGGACACGATGATTACGGCAAAGAAACTAATAAATTCAGCGGACGGAACTTCAATATGCATTCTGCGGGTGTTCAAGTCCCTGTCCGTAGTTGGTAGACATCATTTCGCTGATTGGGGCGGTTTTTCTGAATAATTATCCCTTGCTTTCTTTCTCTCTCGCTCTTGTTCTCTCTCTTCTCTCTTCGCTTTTCTTCTCTTCTTTTCTCGCCTCCAATTGTTTCTCGTGGGTATTGCCTCTGGGTTGTTTATGACTTTCAGTTACCGTTTTCTATATTTACTCTCTTTCATAACCGGAATTTCTTATTCTCTTGCTTTCCTATTCGGTGTATCTCATATATCCTTTCCTTCTTCTTTTTCTTTCCGTCTCGTTCTCATTATTTGGGTTATACAATCCCACCTATTGCTTGTGCTATGATGAACTGGCGTGGACGTCGTTATGCCTTGTGAACATTATCATGTACATTCTCACTGTATAAAACACACACTAAGCTGCATCAAATTTGTAATCTAGACTCTCCGGACCCACCCCTACCAGTCGAGTGAAGTAAGATTCACATGCTCCTTAGACAATCAGATACCTACATGTATATCATGTGCGGTGCCAGCCACATCGTTATAAGGCGATCCAGGCCTTATCCAATGTGTGTTGTAAAGACTGTTTTTTCAAACTAATTCCTAATGGCGATAGCGTTTCAACCATCTAGATACTTGAGCCGGCTCTTACATTACAGTAAATTAACAGAAAAGACTTACTACACTCTCAAGCTTGTCAAAGAAAAATCTGTGACACAATATCAAAAACCCACCCGGGATCCTGCCATCCTTCACCTTCATCCCTCAGTCGCCGTTGCTGCTCTCGCACGCTCCGATCACCGGGCGTCTCAACTCTCCCCCGTTCTTTTTTACCCTTTACACACACACGTTCCTCTTCATATCCATCCAAAGATTCGTCGGAATCGGTATCATCGTCAGCAAATACCGACCACCCAATCAGTCGATCCACAAATTGTCCAACTCCAAACCCTCTGGGAATATCAACATATTCCTTCCCTTCGTCCTCCATCCGATTCTTCCATTCCTCTTCCTCTCCTTCATGGCAATTATCTCCCCGTGTTGGACTAAAGCCTTCCTCAAGTGCCTCCAATCCATTCGTATAGAATTCGCCGCTAAAATTCCTCGACAGCCGGCGCCTTGGTGAGAGAGGCGAGAACTCGTCATCGGCACCATAGTATATGCTACCATCGTCGTCTTCCCCTTCCCTGACAAGGCTGGTTGAACTAGCACGGCTAGTTAACCAACTCTGACCTTTGCTTTCGCGTGTTTCAGACGTGAGCGCTGCACCAGTCCTCTGCAGCCACTGATTAGATGTAGAATGTGAACTCGTTAGATGGGAGGATGATTTGGATTTGGGAAGTTCGGTGTGGAAACTACGTTGCGAGGTGAAGGACTGGTTTCTAGAGAGAATTCCGGGAGTCGTTGGTGCCTATAAGATTACAAAATTATGTAAATGATTTGCCCGAGTCTGCTGAAGATCACATGTACATAGAGATGCTTGTTTAGAACAGGTTGGCAAGGCTGTGGCTCCTCTCTTTATGCCGAAAAGAAGGGTCTAATTCAAGAAATAGATTATACATGGGGGAAACCAACCGAAAGTCCCTGAATATAAGAACCAGGCCTTCTCGTTTCACTTTTTTTCTTGAAATCCCGCTCTGTTATGGAGGCCGATGTGAGTGGTGATAACGACAAATGACTGAAATTGATGTTTCCTGTTGACCTTCTCGAATGACGCCTACTGTGAGATAAAGGCGTCCTGTTTGATGCCTCGAAATCCGCCATAGATACTATGAATTCCGAGTGAGATGGGGAGTGGTTGTAGTCGTCCAAACGATGGATGATGACATCCGGGGCAAGATGGGTTGAGTGGGTGCTGGCCCTGCTGGGTGCTGGGTGCTGGGTGCTGGGTGCTGGGTGGGCCTCAAAGCTTACCACGGCATATTTATGTAGGATCACGTGTTAAATTTTAATAGTTCTGCACCTTGCGTTGCGGGGTGCGACAGCACACCTACCTATTTGGGCGCAGTCGATTTACATGTGAAATCAAAGCTCTACCGGGAAGGCTCGGATACCAACACAATACCATGTACTCTACCTACATAGAGTAGGCACAGCACGTAGGTGCTCTACTCGACCCAAAAGTGTTTTCACTACGTGACCGATATATTCAGACTGTAGTCCAATGGCGGGACAGATCTATCGGTCCAGGCAGAATACGCACACAGTACCTACTCTACGTTACTGTGGAGGATTGGATCGCAGTTTCTTACATGGCATTTATCTTACAAATGATATTCCTGTACCCTTCCTCTTCACACCTCTTCTGTATGTAGAGTAGAGTACCTTACACACCTCAGTTTCTCTCATGACTCGTCTCGACCCAATCATCTCTGGCGCTGCAAGATCTTAAGGCCAAGACTAAGACATAAAACCGTCCGATTCTCAACATCGCATAGCCGCTTATTTCTTTCTTTAGGTCAATGGATCATATCATCTCAACACATCTGATTTGCCCCTCTCTGCCAGATCTCCATGGATATGCAAAATTGTGGCTTTCTTCTTTTCTTTTCTACTCTACAATTGGGATCGTGATATATGACTAATCACACTCTGGACAGTCACCAAGTTGTTCGCTAATGATATACAGTACCGTAGGTTCTGACTGGGCAGTAGGTATGTATTTACATCCTTAAAACATTTAAGGCTCTGTCTGGAAGAATGGCAGTGTTGCAATCGCAACCCCCACCAATTGTATTTTGGGTGGTACAAATTGGTATCAGACCAGATTGTGGTTTGGTGATCTTGGTGGATGGTTGTGGTGTGGATTTTAGTGGGGTATGCCGTTGCAACGTACAATACAGTCGCACCTCGTTGTGGAGAAGGGCAGTACCTGTCCCGCAAATCCGTACGAGACAGCAAGAGATCCGAGATATCGAATTACGAGATAGCAAGGTGCGACTGTAGATATATGTAATAATATCATAGATTGCAATAGAGGCTTTTAGTCGGTTGCAACTTTCATTATTTGCACATACAAATTTATCATATATGGGTGCATCTTGGCGCATTTTTGTATGTGTAAATAATGAAAGTTGCAACCGACTAAAAGCCTCTAATTAGAGAAAAAGTAGAATTTACCAAATCATGTAGGTATCCAAAGTCAAATCCCAATCGTGTCCTGGATTGTGAGCTGGGGCGTTGCAACCATGATTTGGGTGGCTTCCAGACGGAGCCTAAAATAAATAAACGTCGAGTGATAATACATGACCACTTTTCTCGAGCACTGTAGATAATCCACCTATAGGAGTCCTTTTCTTTTCTTTTTTCGGAGACCTCAGATAGTCCGAGAAATTGGAACTGTATCGCCTGGTGGGCCGAAACATGCTCAGAACCTGGTGCTCTGCAACCTTGGCAAATTTCTGCCAAAAGTTGAGTTTCTTGTTGAAATCCCAACTATAGTACAATCTCCTTGTAGGGGTACAAAAAAGTCGCGAGGTCATACCCTTATAGAGCGTAAACCCTTATAAGGAATTGAGGGTAAGGGTTTAAGTTCGATACGAGGTGCGTTCACAGTAGAAACTGCTTGTTGGACCACTCGAAAATTGAAAATTTCAATCAAAAACCCCTAACCCTGCTCTTTCTGTAGGGTAACGCACCAAAAAAAGTTCCAAAGTCTTAAGGGTACTCTTATAACAAATAATCAGTCATTTACCCTTAAGATTACATACAAATTATTTGGGACCGGAAACCTCCACCCCTATAAGGCGAATACCCCTTTAACCCGAACCCTTATAAGGAGATTGTACTGTATATCATTACCCTATATGGCAAGGCAAGCGCTAGGTTTGTACGATATCCAGAGCACCAGATCAGAAAGTGGATTTGTGTATTGAGTTGTAAAGGCTTAGGGCTATTGATGACGAGTCGCTGTAGCCGCTGAAAATATCGATATCTAAATACAGTCATTTACTCTGCTTAACTTGTTAGGTAAATTACCACGCATTGAGGGTATGCACTGTCAGCGATTTTAAAGAGAAAAACCACAATTCAATTTCAATTTTACATGTCATTCCACATCACTCATAGAGAAGCTTGAATGTTTCCTAACTAAACATAGAGGAAAATTAAATGCCTTGATAGAAAGCAGTCATATGCGTTACACTTTGCCACCCGCAACGGTACTTGAGTGCTTGGGAGAGACGAATCGTTTGAAAGCAGCACCAATGAAACCATCCATCGGCTTTTGATCATTGTAACCCTCAGATGCGTGGTGCCCTCTTATGGTTTCAAGGTTCTTGAACATTGGACCTCCTCGACCATCATTACCCCCTCCAAATGACTGAATGCAACAACGAACATGTTAGAGATTTTAATAATATTTAACTAGCCAAGGGAAGGATTTAATACAGCATACCAGTCGTTTCTTCTTCCCCTGTGCCTCCTGACGAGGAGAATCATCAACAGATGATGCGGTAGAAACCCTACGAAGAGGGTTCGCGTTCTCATCCAGTGATTTGTATGAGTCTGCTTGTGTGTTGTATCCATCCCCTTGTGTATAAGATCCTACAACGGGAGGGCTTGCGCTTTCTTGAGACATTGTGAGGTAGGGGATTTATGTTAAGTTTGATTGGAGTTGGAGTCGCCGTATTCGTAACGGTATGAGCGATAGAAAGGATCCCTAAGTTCGAGGATTGACCGCCTTTTTAAATAAGATGACCTTCTGCGCTTAGCGCTATCTACGTCATCACGTAAAACCAAGCAAAGTGTGGGGCATATCCGTGGGGACCCCACGATCTCTGTGACAAGCTCGATCTTGTCTGTGCGGGTGTAGATCGCCGAGATGTATTGTACTCTACATACAATTAAACGAGGGCTCTGCTCTTTCTATTACAAATTCTGCTGTTTTCAAGGCGTGGTACGGGGTTCTTTGCGGCTCACTGTATTTCTGACCATTCAGAAGCTTTTCAGGCCGCCGAGAGCTCTTTTTACCTCGAATTCGGTATTTTGTTATATTTACATTAGTTTTTGCACTATTTGGGTGATTAGCGGGACGATTAAAAAGATACATCGAGGTGGTATTTCTGAAAGCTTTTGAACACAGTTTGCATCCGGCGAAAATAGCTAAACTATATGCTACTTCCTATTGAAACCGCCCAAAGAACCACGGCGAGTGATTTGAAAGCCAATAAGAGCTCACCTTTTTGCCGTCTGTGCCGCTTCAACCCGGCAGCGCGAGTAGGTGCTTATTTTTAAAAGTTAACGAGATAAATATTGAAACTATCTTTCAGAAAGCCTAGTAATCCTCAATCTCGGCACCTCAGTTGTTGATCTGAGCTTGCCGAAACCTAAAAACTTTGTTGACATTTTCCAAAACCGGACAATAAACCTTTTAAAAGGAAATATCAAGTTTATTTCCCTTCTATATTCCCGTAAAACCCTTCGTATCATACAAGAATGAAGCCTTCTGCCTCGCCATCCATGATACTTTCTCTATTGGTAACCTTTCCATTTTTTGTGCGGGGGTTTTATCATAGGGTATAGCCGTCCCAAGTGATAATTGATGTTGTTCTTCTTCATCGGAGGTCCTTTCTGTTTCACCGTACATGGTCCAGTCAGCCCACGCTCTCCCACAGATTTGGGGTGCTAGGAAAGTCATCCACCTTAGCATCCATGCAGCTTCTCAACTGCTCTTCAATCTTTCCACACCCCTCCACAGCATATCCTTGAGAGGCCCAGCAACTTAACAGTGTCGCCATCACACCGATGCACGGATTCTTTGAAGCCTGGTTGGGGTTGGTGACGCGGAGATTCCGCAGAGGCGGGAGACGCATTACCTGTCACAACTATGTGTGAGTAAGTCTTGAAACGTGGGAAAAACCATTTTATTACCTCTTGGACCATCTTTTCGATCTTCTTTGGGGTAGCTGTGTAAGAATGTCGATGGATAGAGCCGTTGTGTGAAAGAGAAAATTAGCATGCATTTGAGCCGCATGATCTGCATATATCACGTGATAATTGTTACATGTAGTTAGTACATAAATAATAGTCTCAATTGTTCACCGTCACCAGGAATATTCATTTATTGGCCGAGATGAGACAAAGAACTACATGTAGGAAGGGAACTGGCATTAACAAGACATAGCTATATACGGATATAAAAGAACAAACACTGACAGAACTGCAGCTATAGTTTTATATATATCAACTTTCAGGAAAGGGAAACTGGCTTTTGTCAACTACATATACCGGGGTTAACCATAAATACCGAGAATCTGATAAGATAAACACACCTATTTTACAGCGAGATTCTCTTATCAGATTCTTCGTATTTACCCTCAACACCCGGTACATACTACAAGGTTGGGCGAGCAAGGAGGGTCAGTGTACAGCCGCATTCGAAAAGTTTTGGCACCTCCGGGCTAAACTCACGAGGTAGTCCTTTCTACTTTTGCAATTCTAATATTCGAGACTGTTATCAGAGAGAGCTGCAATGTCTCTATTGCGGTCATACCTGTCAATAAGTTGAGTATACGCGAGTGCCATGGTTATTGGTGGGCTACAATTCATGAACGACTCAATATAGTAGGGTGCCAGTACTTTTCGAATGCGGCTGTACAGAGCAGCGGCACCCAACCCCGACTGTAAGCGCCCAACAGAAATATTATTCAATTTGTTCCTACGTGCGAGAATTTGAGAAGGACTGTATACAGACTGCTTTCTTGCTTTGACTTAGAGAAGTCAGACTGACTCGGAGAGCATTTCTTCACCCAGGTCGCTCATGAAATTTAGTGCTTGCTTGGACAACCCAATAATCTAATAAATTACTACAATATTATAGTACCGGCGTACCTCTATTTCCTCACTTGCTGCCGGAGGCTCGGCCGCACCCCATTTGTATGTACATATGTACAGCCGCATTCGAAAAGTTTTGGCACCTCCGGGCTAAACTCACGAGGCAGTCCTTTCTACTTTGCAATTCTCATATTCGAGACCGTTATCAGAGAGAGCTGCAATGTCTCTATTGCGGTCATACCTGTCAATAAGTTGAGTATACGCGAGTGCCATGGTTGTTGGTGGGCTACAATTCATGAACGACTCAATATAGTAGGGTGCCAGTACTTTTCGAATGCGGCTGTACATGTATTTTTCTGACGTTTGTAAACTGGGCCACTATTGCATGAGCCTGGCGCATTTTTGTATGACATGCAATATAAGTCGCGTCCACAAACCGTTCTTCTGGAGTTTTATGTGACTCATGTACTTGCTGCGAGAATAAGTTCCCGCCACCACTTTTGTGTTGCAACCGCATTTTCACTTACAAATTTGGCGGAAATTTATTCTCGCCGCAAGTACATATGCAATCTTTCCTACGATGACCGGATTTGAATCCACAACAGTCTATTGAGATATTTATGTATGCTTGAGAGGTATTGAAATAGCCTTGCCGTGGGGTTTACACATATAGATCTAACTGTTGTGTCCCTGAAGTTATTCCGTCAAATCGATCATTGACGCCCGCATGTGGTTAAGCATGTTTCGTTGGTTCGGAATAATTCGTGCAGCTAAGACTCTCCCATCGCAACAGGATACCTAGCACAGGGAGATTGCACCAGGAACGAAAATGGCCCATTAATTATAACGATGAGACTAACCTGTCTAGAAGAATGTACCTTACACCCTTTGCTTCGTCAAACCGATGTTCGCAATCGAATTGTTCACGTCAGACTAAACTTCATATGATACAGCAAACTTTTGTGTTACTAAATATTGATACAAAGAATGCTTCACAGCTAAACCCTCGGTTGTGAGGAACCGGTTTTTTATACCCTGCTAATGTAGAAAGTATGGCCACAAGTCCACGCACTAATAGTCATCTCCCCTACTAATTACCTCCTTTACTGTGGGTCTAAGAAGGATCGTCTAAAGAACGAATATCAGTTATCAGAATTCAAGAACATATCATCCCCAAAAGACTTACATGTTCAAATTGGGCGGTGTAAGAACCCTTGATATCGCATAATGGAGGATAAGCTTCTACGATCCCGCTTGCCACGAGGTTGTTCAACTAAACTAGGTCAGTGTGCTTCTATGAACCCAAGGACCGTGGATGGCGAACCCCTAAAAGATATTTGTCTTGCCCAAGACGATCAAGGTATCTCCTACAGAATGGCAGGGTACCAAAGTTTTTTTGAATGACGTTAAGGATGTTCTTCGCCGAAGATAGGCGTAACGACACATTAGGTGCGTCTAAGTTCTTAGCATAATGTGATGTTTCAAGCTGTAAGAAGCAATCAGTAAACCACAAGCAACGAGTTGAGTAAAATAAAAAGAAATGTGTAAGGACTCACATCATCCCTAACATATCCTTTACCCGTACTTCCGAAGGTTTCTATAGCAAATGTTTCCCCCTCCTCCATCTTTGTCTGGTCTCCGCCCTTGACTATAGGAACGCTCTTTCCGCCATGAATCTGAAATTGGTTGATATTGTGACCATTAAGGTTACGAATGGGCTTGACTTGATGGGTCTGGCCACCAATCTCTACTTCGTAACTTTCCATGACCTCTTGGATCGCGGCGCCTATGTCGCACATACGGACGTCAATACCAGCCTCCCTAATACCAGTATTTGTCGCATCTTTAACTGCAGCCAGAAGATTATCGTATACAGGGTCAAATGTCATGGTGAAAGCACTGTCGACAATCCTTCCATTTACGTGAACGCCAAAGTCTACTTTCATGACGTCCTCCTGGTGCAAAACTATAGAAAATTATTAGGATAAAAGTCGAAATTTATTTGTTGTGGATGGCAAACCTACCCATCTTGTTTCCAGCGTTAGGGGAGTAATGGGCAGCACAATTGTTGATACTCAAGCCGCAAGGAAACCCCATTCCCCCCAGAAGGGAATCGCCCTCGGTGAGTCCGTCATGTCCCACCAACGCTCTCACAGAATCTTCGATTCCCTCAGCAATTTGTGTGAGAGTCATCCCAGGCTTCACGGTTTTTTGGGCCCATTGCCTCACTTGACGATGAATCTCCGATCCTTTCCTGTATTCGGTCAAAAAGTCGTTGTTCATGCGGTCCAAGTGTCGTTTTTCTTCGTCTGTCTTCCTTTTCAAATTCTCATCCCTATACTCGCACTCTTCTCCTACGGGAAAACTTCCATTTGGAAATAGTTGATCTATCGGTACTCTTGGAGGGTTGGACTGGGCAGTGACCCCTGTTTTTGTCTTCTTCTTGGGCTTCTTCTTCTTCTTCTTCTTCTTTGCAGCTCCTATATACGCCTTAGAACTAAAATAAAGAGTACTTAATGTAGCTGGTTCAACAAACCTGTCGCTCCAGCAGGTGCAGCATCTACCTCATCCTCGTCTCCAGAGTCTTCGTCAGCTGCTTGGCCACTTGAAGGGACTTCCTCTTTGTTTTTCTCCTCGGAAACTAAACAAAAGGAAAGGTTCAGAAGGTCAGTGGATGGTCTCTACATCATGCGGGGTAGTTATAATAATCAATACCCTTAAGCTTCTGTTCAAGTTCCGCTGCAGTCGTCTCCATACTGCCCATTCTCAACAAAGTAATTGGCGTGCTTTTAAAAAAAGATCTTCAACCTTCAATCGTAAAAGAGGCCGGTTTATCAGAGGATGAACTGGTTACTAGGAAGGGAGAACGGAATAGGCGATGCGTGATATTTCTTTATTTTTCCCCGGTGATGGGGCTGGATGAGAGCGGTTGCACGGCATTTTGCGCACAAGCCACTCAGCCGCAAATAAAAGTGCCCCTCCACAGACGTCATACCATAAGTATCTATCAGGAGGTGTTCTAAACTTCCCATAAGTGATATAATCCCATATACCCTCAAACCAGTATTGCAATTCGGTATGACCCGTAGGTGATGCTACCGCGCTCGATTTCTCGTACCGTCTCTAGAACCCATGCCTTCCGTTTCAATAGGCATCTGCACACCTCCACCATATATCATTCAGAAACTGAGGGAAACACCCATTACGAAACTCTCAATCTCCCCTCGAATTCAACGCGTGCAGAGATCAAAAAGTAAAACTATCTATAATATACTCACTTTCTCTCTCTACATGCAACGACTGACCCACACATAGACGATACTTTGAATTAAGCAAAGCTCATCACCCGGACCGCAACCGTAATGACCCCCTAGCCTCAAACCGCTTCATCAAGATAAGCACCGCCTATGCTATCCTCGGGCATGAAAAACACCGCGCTAAATACGATTTCGAACTCGCACGGAAGCATGGGAGCAGGCCTGCTGGTCCTGTAGGGGGTCGACCTGCGAGTGGATTAAGCAAGAGGCGCGGCCAGTTTCACGGGCCGCCACCTTCGTTTTTCAGAAATGGTGGGTGGAGTAGGTTCAAAGGGAAGCCTGCACATGCAGGGCAAGAAAGGCCTGGTTCTAGCCCAGGTAGCGGGCCTGGGGGGTTTGGAGCGGGTGGTCCAACAACTGCAAGGACTGATGATGTCCCCCATTTCAACTACGGACAAAAGTATCGGCAACATGAGGAGCAGCAGAGCCGGTGGGCACGAAGAGCTAAAAAGCACCGACTTGAGCCCGATACCAGTATAATATATCCATTAATTGGTGTAACAACTATATTAGTTGGAGTAGTTTCAATAGCTGTTTATATAACCCCGTAGAGCCTAGTTCTTTAAGATATATTTTAATGGCGGGTGCTAGCAAGTCATGTACACTGAAGTGCAAAACATTGATTCTTTACTCCTTGACTTCTCCTGACTCAGAATACACTCATGGTTACTTCCTGGGGTGTAATTGGAGCGATAGATAATTGTGGCTTATTGCTACTCATCTGGAACAGAAGCGGCTTCCTATATCTAGCACGCCGGAGCATGAGCCAAGAAAGCTTGTCTTAAGGGATAATTTATAATCGAGTAGGACGGTGTTTTGGATTGAGGAAAAAATATCGAGCTTGAGCTGGGATATCGGCGATCATTACCTCACAGATAGTTTGTACCAAAATTGCTCAAGAAATTGCCTGTAGCGTACATTGGATATTAAAAGGAAATGCTGGACGGAAGAACTCTAGAGAATTATGAATGAAATCTTTGTTTCTTTTTAAGAACTTCAATACTCTACAAACGCCAACTTTGGAACCCCATGCGTATCAATATACTCCCGGATTCTTACTTCGCCATGGTATCTCTAAATTTCGTTAGCCTGAATCCCATGC
This sequence comes from Morchella sextelata, assembly GCF_020137385.1. NCBI lineage: Eukaryota > Fungi > Ascomycota > Pezizomycetes > Pezizales > Morchellaceae > Morchella > Morchella sextelata. The sequence goes on along the minus strand of NW_025408618.1, from coordinate 2,837,225 downwards.
GAATAATGTGTAGAGAGCTATTACAAAGTTCTACCCAAATTATTTTAAAGTTTTACGTTTAAGCTTCAAAAACGAAGTTAAGACCGACTTTGTGAGCGGCAGCAGACTCATTCAGACGCTGAGTATCAACGGATGCGCCAAGACCAAGGGTTACACCAGGGCGGAGGAGCTGGTTGTAAGCAAGAGCAGCGATTCCCTGGTTATTGATCTTGGCCTTGACAAAGGCGGCAGAGTCCAACTTGTACTTGGAGGCAATCTCTAGACCAACACCACCAGCGTTCCCGCTCTTTGCGTCCCAAGTTGCCTTGGCACCCGCCTCAACCTGGGCGTTAACCTTGTGGTAGTAGGATGCAGCGAAAACGTTCAGGTTGTTGGTAGCTGTGATGGCAGCGGTGTATTCGGGAACGGAGTATCCGACAGCAGCAGAGTAACGGGTGATCCTGCCGTTGACAACGTCGTATCCGACTTCGGCACCAGCGAGGAATCCGTCGTGTCCGAGGACAACATCACCGTTGAAGGATGGGCCCTTAAGGAGATCGAAGAAAGCGCGAGCGTGAAAGAGGGGTTGGCGATAGTGGAGGTTGAGCTTAGCACCCTTGGACTTGCTGGAGGGAAAGAAGTTGGTGATAACCTCGGCCTTCAGGCCTTTGGCAAGGGTGTTGTCGAGCTCAACCTTAGTGTCAAGAGCGTTGGCGGTAGTCCAAGCCTGGGTCAAGGTGACACCTACGGACCCACCATCAGTTTGCGAAGGGTGGATTTAATCGTATGGAAGAAACTCACCGGTAGGCTTGTCGGTGTACTTGGCCTCAATCTGTATAGAAGAATTGAAATTAATCCCGCTGCCCAACTCAAATGGAATTGTATGAGACGCTGTGAATGTATACCTGACCAGCGATAGCTCCGGCCTTGTGGTCGCTCTTTCCCTTGACAGTGAACGCGACGCCATTGGGGGCCTTTGATTTGACCTCAAGGTTGGCTGTACTATGGGTTAGATTATAATTGAACCGGGACGAATACAAGCACGAAGTGCAAGATTTAAAAAAGCAACGGAAAGACCCACCAGAGGCAGTGTGGTAGAAATCCCTAGAAAGGAGCTTTATATCAAATGGATTGTTAGCACAGCTGACCCAACATTTATAGATTCCAAGTTCAAGACGAATGGCGAGAAGGAACATACATCGTTGGAAGGCTTAGCAATGTCAGCGAAAGCGGGGATAGACATTTTGATGGTGTTTGCAGGGGGTACGATGAAAGTGAAGATGAAAGATTATGAGGTTACTTATGACGGCGGGGGCTGAGGAGGAGAGGTTGTGCCTTTTTTTTTTCCTCTAAGAAAAGAAACCGGGTCAGGATCTTTTTCGTTGTGGTCACTTCCTGATCCGTGATTCGCTGTTTCAATGGGCTACCGTACCGACAACCGGGAAGGAAGTGGGGTGTGTCAAGGGCTGTGGGCTCGGGGCTAGGGCTTCATGGTCCTAGAGGGCTAGAGTATCAACGACCGATGATATACTACCGTTAATTTTTGGGAAATCCACTATCTCCGCAACAGGAGGGGGTATGTCCGGACCAAAGAGAAAAAGGCTCGGCGCATATGCAGAGAGGTGCAGGTACGTGATATCATATCAATTATTCCCCGGATACTAAAAACTCTATAGAATCGTCCTCATCATGAACTCTGTCTACATCTGCAAAATCAGAGGTTGAGGTTACAGGTAATTTCCAATCGCCAATGACTAAATCTTTGAAGCCCTTGATGTCTAACTGATCATCTTCCCTACCATCAGCAGCAAGTGAAAGACCCACTTTCCGGAAGACCCTTCTAATTAATTCATCTTTTTCAACGGCAAATAGTTACCAAGCGTCTCCAACAGCCCATGTGGTTAATACCCACCTGTGACTAACTGTCCATTTCTCAAATGTCTCGACACTTTCACAATCCCTAATTGCTTCATCTGTCAAGCTATGCATATATTCTTTTAAGAGCTTGTTAATAGAAACATCTATTGGCTGTACCAGACTAGTACAGCCAGCGGGAATAGGACTAGGTGTGATCTGATTTGAACGGAGGAGGTCTAAAACAGCAGGTGTTTTATGTGATGTGTATAAGTCCATAGCGAAGAGAGAGGGTTTCCCATTTAGTGCCGGTAGTAGATACTTTTCAATGTATTTTATGAATAGAATTTCAGTCATATACGCAGTGTCGTTGAACTCCACAATCACTTCAGGGTGATATTTTTCTGGTTCTGACCCTAACCGCTTGCCCTGTCCATGAAAGATAATCATATGAGGTATCCTATTAAATCCATCTGCAAAAATGCATAACACAAAACTAGCTTGACGTTTATCCTAACCGCTTCTTGACTCTTTTACCCAGACAGTTTTTTCTCCTATAGTATTGTATGTGCGGCCGATAAGGTATTCAAACGGTATAGGTGTCTCATTCAGATTGCAGATATTGGATAAATCATAACGGTTTTGACGTCTATTGATGTGAAATCCATCTCCAAACTGGGTCCGTTGAGAATAGAAAACGTAGGGATCAAACTGTGAGTTCCGACGGTTGAACCGAAGACAACTGATTACAAGATTGCGGTAGTCCTCTGGCACTTTCTGGGCAATCTTTGTTATGGATCGGAGACTGATTCGGTATCGACCGAGAAAACCAGGAAGCCATCCATTCGAAAATCAGAAAATAGAAGTTTCCACCCCAGAAAACAAATCCTTGAATATATCCTCAGCATGTATCCTGAACCATCCTCGGCGTACAGCTTGCCCTTTTTCTCTCCGTTCTAAAAATTGGCTATACAAGCGGGCTTCGAGATATGGCCATCTGCAAGGGGTAAAGGTACGAAGAGTACGAACAGAACTATATTTTGCAAGTGATTCTATTTTGTCCTGTTTCAAAACCCAGTCGCTTAGTGTACGCTGGGGAACCCTAAAGAAATCTGATGCTTTTATCTGTGTTGGGCAGCGGAAAACCTACAGTCGTAACTTTCAATCCTTTCACAACTATTTCTACAGGTATGCGGTGATGATACAGAAATACCAATACTCGCACTCTCTGCTGCTGGCTCCAGGTACGTTGTTGAAACCGAATAGGAATGATGTCCCTTGGCTTGAGGATTTTCGTGGATCGACTAGTGGATATACGGGGTTGCAAAGGGTCGGATTAGTCAGAAAGGTTCTATTGGGTTCTACCGGGTTCTGTTGGTTGTTAATGTATGAGTTATGTTGGATTTGTCATCGCTGGGATTTCCTTGAGTATATTAAGGGGGGTTGTTTGTACTTCTCGTTCTTTTTCCTTTTCTTCTTTCTTTACGCAACGTCTTCTGTATCTACGCTGTCGATTGCTATACAATATTATCGTCCTCTTCTTTCTTTAAGAAGACTACCGCCTCGCTTTCTCCTTGTCCCGTTGAACCTTATCAACGCTAGAGTCCCGTAGGACACCTATTGCGAGTTCCTATATGGTCCCCTATTACATCCTTCATACCCTGCGGAATACTCGCTACTCCACCCCTTGAGATTACGTTGCGTCGTCATCCGCACCGTACGACATGTCCACCCCCGACCCACCTGTATGGGCTCCACCCAACGATGTAGAAGGATTCAGGCAGATGTATGAAACCGACTTTGCTGAATTATTCAACAACATCGCCACCCTCGTCCAGCGCGTCCGCTTCCAAAGGGACACCCTTCATACACAACTCACCGCCGCCAATGAAACCGTTGACAACCTCGAGGAGCAGATAACCCGGCTCAACCTCGACCTCAATGTCGCCCGTGTTGCCTCCGCCCCTACCATCCCTGTCCCCGTTGCCGCTGCTCCCCCACCTGCTCCTGTCCCCGCCTTCAGATCCGGAAAGTTTCCAGACCCTGAAAAATTCGATGGCACCCATACCAAGCTCCCCGGATTCACCATCCAACTTGGAATGAAACTTGAAGTCAACCACGATCGGTTCCGAAACGAGGCAGCAAAAGTTATTTATTCCGTCAGTTGCCTGGAAGGAAGTGCCCTTGACCAGGTCGTTCCACTTGTTAACGCTAACCCTGCCGCCCCCTTCTCCTCCGTCACTGCCTTCGTTGCCCACTTGGAAGCCTCGTTTGGAGACCCAGACCCCCAGGGTACCGCCCGTCGCCAACTCGTTGCCCTGAAGCAAGGTAAAGGGGACTTCGCCACCTATTACTCGCAATTCCTCCGTATCGTGTCATACTTGGACTACAACGAAGAATCCAAGATCGATGCCCTGGCCGAAGGACTGTCGGAAGACCTGAAGGACGCCATTACATACCGGACAGACAGGCCTAACATCGTCGAGGCCTATGCCACCATGTTGATGACAATTGATAACCAGGTTCGGGGCCGCAAAGCTGAACAACGGGCCATTCGGAATACGATGGGACAATTCACCGCCCCCGCTGCTATCGCACACCCATCTCATACCGCTGGAGGCCTCGCCCCAATGGACCTCTCCGCCCTCCAAAGCCGTCCTACTCAACGCCCTGCCGCCGAACAACGATACACTTTTGTCAATGGACAACGCAAAACCTCTGCCGCTGAAAAACAATGGGGAAGGCACAACAATCTCTGTATGTACTGCGCTAACCCCGGTCATGTCTTTGCCAACTGCCCCTCTGCCAATCGCCCGCGTGGTAACCAACCGGTTATGAGAGGCGCCCTCCTCGCACCCGGTCATACGGCCGTCGACCCCGCTGTTCCACCGTTCGCTAGTCCCGCCTCCTCCGAGTCGGGTTTTCAGTAGTCCCTGGCTTGATTAATGGCCCCTGCCCGGGACCTTCCAATGTTTCTCCTTTGTCTGCGTTTTCTATCTCTGGCTTCTCGGTATCGTCTGTGGAGGATAAATTGGATGGGGATCATTTTGTTGCTTCTTGTAAAATTATAAACAATAAAATATCCATTCAAACTCACGCATTGATTGATACCGGTTGCTCCGGATTCGCATTCATTGATGAAACATTCGCGCGCCATAACAACTTCCCATTTCTCCCCCTCAAATCACCCCGCACTCTTGAAGTCATCGACGGACGGCCCATATCTTCCGGACAAATTACCCACCTCTGCTACCTACCGCTATCAATTGACTCCCACCATGAAACTACCCCCTTCTTTGTTACTAAACTCAGCTCGTACCCACTTGTCCTCGGAATCCCCTGGCTTCAATTGCACGACGCCACATTACGGTTTAAGGACAATAGCATACTGTTCGACTCCGAATACTGCAAACGCAAGTGCAACTCTTCCGCGATACCCGTTCCCATTAGAGGGGTTACACCACCCCCCCGTTTCCACCTCGTCAGTTCAGCTGCTCTTTGTCGCTTTGCTCGAAGGGACAAACTCCGAATCTTTAGTACAACTATTGAGGAAATAGATCAAACAATAGGCGAGGCCCCTAAGGAAGACTGGAGAATCCGAGTCCCAACCCAGTATAAGAGTTTTCACGAGATGATGGATGAGAAATTCGCTAACGAGATGCCGCCTCGCCGCCCCTACGATCACAAGATACCGCTTAAGGAAGGGAAAGAGCCCCCTTTTGGGCCACTTTATGGTATGTCCCGCGAGGAACTCATTGTGCTTAAACGATACATACAGGACAACCTCCAAAAAGGCTTCATTCAGGCCAGCTCTTCACCTGCCGGTGCCCCTGTCCTATTTGTTAAAAAGGCCGATGGAACACTCCGCCTCTGTGTCGATTATCGTGGCCTCAACGAACTTACTGTCAAAAACCGTTACCCGCTGCCACTCATCCGGGAAACTCTCGACCGCCTTTCCAAAGCCAAGTGGTACACCAAACTTGACCTTCGCCAAGGGTACAATCAGATCCGAATGACTGAGGGTGAAGAATGGAAAACAGCCTTCCGAACGCGTTACGGGCATTTCGAATATACGGTGATGCCCTTCAGCCTTACCAATGCACCAGCCACCTTTCAACATTTCATCAATGATTGCGTCCGCGACTACCTTGATATGTTCTGTACAGCCTACTTTGACGATATTCTTATTTACAGCGACATCTTCGAGGAACATCAAGTACACATCGAAAAGGTCCTAGAAGCCCTACAAAGAAATGGAGTACTGTTGAAACCGGAGAAATGCGAATTTTATATACAAAGCACCACCTATCTCGGTCTTATTATCGAACCCAATGGTATTAAAATGGACCCAAGAAAAGTGGAGACAGTGAAGAATTGGACCGTCCCCAAAACAGTTAAGGATGTGCAAGCATTTCTAGGTTTTGCTAACTTTTACCGACGATTTATACGCGGATTCTCGAAACTGGCTTCTCCCCTTACCAGGCTGACACGTAAGGACATATCATTTGGATGGACACCCGAAGCCCAAACCGCCTTCAACGCCCTGAAAGAAGCCTTCACCACGGCTCCCATTCTTACTCATTTTGACCCCGAGAAAGAAATTAGTTTGGAAACTGACGCATCCGACTATGTCTCTGCCGGTGTATTCTCCCAATACGATGACAATGGTACCCTTCGACCTGTCGCATACTTCTCAAAAAAGCACTCCCCCGCCGAATGCAACTACGAGATTTACGACAAAGAACTACTGGCAATTATTCGGTCTTTTGAGGAGTGGCGACCGGAACTTGAAGGGGCTGCACACCCAATCGCCGTCATATCCGATCATAAGAATCTCGAATACTTTATGAGTATCAAACAACTCAACCGGAGACAAGCACGGTGGGCAGAATATCTGTCACGGTTTAATTTTTTCATTAAGTACCGACCAGGGAAACAAGGAGGGAAACCGGACGCGTTGACAAGAAGATCAGGAGATCTCCCTGGGGAGGGGGATGAACGACAATTGCATCAGAGTCAAGTGGTATTAAAGAGGGAGAATCTTGATGCAAAGCTAAGTTTGTTGGCGGGTTCTTTCCCAAACGAGCCCGCTGAAAAGAACGCCTCACTGCAGGGACTATTCGATGAAGGATATAGCGCTGACCCGTTTCCACAAAAGATACTGGATATGCGGAACAAAGGTGAACGACAATCAAAGGACATATCACTCGCCGAATTCACCGAGGTTGAAGGTCGATTGCTTTACCGAGGCAGCATATATGTCCCTGATTACGACCCCCTTAAGCTCCGAATCCTCCAGCTTTACCATGATGCTGCCACTGCTGGACACCCGGGATGCGAAAAAACATTCGAACTCGTCAGTCGAGACTACTACTGGCCCCTTATGCGGGATTACATTGCCCGCTACGTTCGGAACTGCCACACCTGTCAACGAAGCAAGCCCAATAACCATGGAAAACTCGACGTACTTCGATCTTTACCAATTCCCGAACAACCATGGCAGGAGGTATCAATGGACTTCGTTACTGGCCTACCGGAGAGTGAAGGTGTAACGGGGGTCCTTTCTAAGAGAAATAGATTTGTATAGAATAAAGACGGCCGTGCAAGATAGACAATCAGGTTGCAGATTATTCAAAGATACTATCGCTAGAACTCAATAATCTTTAAGGGCTCTGCTACCGATGAGAACTTGGTTTTTCTTTCTGATGAAGACTGGAGAGAATAGGACTGAAGGGCGGGAATGAACCTGAGTACTTATACTCCGAAGGCCTCTGTTCTCTGCTCCTAACTCCTTTACTAAGTTCCGGTGGGCCTTCCCTCAGTACCGGAAACAATACCACCGCTACCCCGCTTTTCTCTAAGCGTCAGCAGGTGTTTCCGATACCCAAGGCAACCACCCTTAGTCAAAGCCTTTGTAACACCTGCAGCCTTGGTTGCCACACAACTGAGGACCTGCATGAATGAGCTGCCGCTCAGGTGTAAGCTTAATCATTGCTGTAGAGCTTTCGCTTATTGTAGACTTCCCTAGCATAGTCCCTGCCCTTCGGCGGACTTATAATGCACCGAGGATACAGAGGATCACCGGTCAATCAGAGCTTCACTCTGGCCGGTCTTCTAGTCACTGGCGAGGCATAGACTCGTCAGTCATTGCTCCCATGAATAGATCCTCTTCCTAGCGCCCGGAATGTAGTTACTCTAACAGCTGGTAGCTAACCACACTGCCGGTACTTGCATATCACCGTGCAACTGGCTTCTAACAATAGCTCTCAGCATGTAACCGGGCCCTGTGTGTACTCATACACCAGACAGTTGAAATGGCTCCGTTACACCACTCCCCTCTTCCAGGATCTTGGTCTCCGAGATCTATAACCATTCTATTACCATTCTATATGACAAGAAACTCCGTGATATGCAAGGAAATGAAAACCCAAAGGAAATAATCTACACCCCAACAATCCGCTTGTCCTTGGGTTTCTTAGGATACCTCATATGGAAATCCCGAAGGGCTTCTTCAGCACTCTTCTTGAGATGCTCCCAAGGTTCCCATGTAGCATCCTCGTTCTCATAACCTTCCCACAGCACTAGATATTCCACTCGTCTTCTCTTCTTATTGACCCGGCTATCAGCTACCTCTCGGACAACCCAGTTCTGTTCTCCCTCAACCTCTTCGGGTTCCGGTGGGGGAACTCTTCTCTCAGGATCTACCGGTGCTCTGTAGGGTTCTAGGAGAGAGACGTGAAAGACCGGGTGGATTCCCATCTGGGGGGGAAGAGAGAGCTTGTAGGCACGGGTACCAATAGCTTCTAAGACCTTAAAGGGTCCCATCTTCTTCTGATCCAATTTTCCCAAAGGCCGCTTTGTTTGCACATTGCGCCGGTCCAACATAACTTCATCTCCGGGCTTGATTTCAGGTGGTGCCAGGGCATGAGCATCATACCACCGGGCCATCCTTAATCTAGCTTTACCCAAGCTGGCGTTCATAGCCTGCCAGATAGATTCCCATTGAGAAATCATGACCTCACTTGCTGGATTGTTCCATTCTACTCCTTCCTTTGGGGCCGGCCAGTTGGTCCTGGGTTCATATCCATAGTTGGCATAAAAAGCCGATACTTTGGTAGACTCAGAGACCGCCGAGTTATAAGCATACTCTGCCAAAGGCAAGAGTTCTGCCCAGTCATCCTGTTGATATGAACAATAACTCCGCAAGTAATGTTCCAGGGTCTGATTAACTCTTTCTGTTTGACCGTCCGTCTGGGGGTGGAAAGATGTGGACATCTTCAGCTTCACATTGAGGAGGCTCATGAGAGATTGCCAAAAGTGAGAAATGAACCTGCTATCTCTGTCCGAGACTATGTCATCAGGCAAACCATGGAGTCTCCAAACTTCCTTCAAGAACAATTTAGCCAAATCTTCCGTTTTATTGAGGGTAGGAAGAGGGATGTAGTGTGCCATCTTCGAAAAGCGGTCCACTATTACCCAGATCTTTGTAAACCCACTAGATTCCGGTAGTCCCACAATGAAGTCCATAGAGATGGAAGTCCATGGCCGATAGGGTATCTCCAACGGTTGGAGCATACCAAACTTCTTGTGTCTTGAGGTCTTATTCCTCTGGCAGCTGTCACAGCTCCGGACATATTCCTCAACATCCTTATCCATGTTGGGCCAAAAGAAGTTATTTTTCACCCGCTCTAGTGTCTTAAATTGGCCAAAATGACCAGCCACCTTAGAGTCATGGGTATCGGACAGTATTTCCATCTGAAGCTTCTTGTCCTTGGGTATGTACCATCTATTCTTGTAGAAGATGAGACCGTTCTTGACCGACAAGTTCTGGTCCAAATTTGGTTTCCTTTCAACCAGGGAGCGGTGCAATTCCTGCCAGAAACTATCCTCTTTAGCAGCCGTGTATAGGCGCTCTAAGAATGTATTCTGCAATTGATTCACCCTGACAGCCCCTAGCTTTGCAGGATCCAAAACCAATTGACCTGGCCTAAAAAAGATCTGTGGCTCCGGCTGCAGAGTTTCACCTCCCTCTCCAAGGCGGTGATCCCAGCGCCTAGATAGCACATCAGTCTTGCCATTCTTTTCTCCCGGTCTGTAGACAACTTTAAAATTGTAGCCTGCGAGGTCCTCAGACCATCTAGCTTGCCGCCTAGTGAGAACCTTGGTAGAATTAAAGTACTCCAAGTTCTTGTGGTCTGTAAAAACCGTGATCTCTTGCTCACAAGATTTGAGCATGTGTTCCCATTCCCGGAAAGAGGCTACAATAGCTCCCATTTCCTTATCATGAATGTCATAGTTGATCTCAGCAGGGGAGAACTTCTTAGAATAGAATGCCACCGGATGTAGCTTCCCATCATCCCCATACTGAGAGAGCACCGCTCCCTTGGCAAAATCACTGGCATCTGTCTCGACCACCGTTCTCCTACTAGGGTCAAAATGAAGGAGGATTGGAGCGCTTGTAAACAGCCTCTTGAGTTCTTCAAAGGCCTGCTCATGTGCTGCTGTCCAATACCATTTCTTGTCTTTTTGCAGGAGGTCAGTTAGTGGTTTGCAAACCTTACTGAAGCCTTCAATAAAGCGGCGATAGAAGTTTGCAAATCCGAGGAATGCCTGTACCGCCTTGATATTCTCAGGGACCGGCCATTCCTTAACTGCCTCCACCTTGTCTTCTGACATAGATACTCCTTGTTCCGAGATATGATAGCCTAGGTATTCTACTTCTCGGACATGGAAGGATGTCTTATTGATCGAGGCACAGAGCTTAGCTTCCCTAAGCTTCTGTAGTACCTTCTTGACCAATAGCTCATGCTCTTTCTCAGTCTCCGAGTAGATGAGGATGTCATCGATATAGACAACTACTCCTTCATCCAGTAGTTCCTTTAGCACATCATTGATCATTGCCTGGAAAGCGGAGGGAGCATTGCATAGGCCAAATGGCATCACATTGTACTGATACAGTCCATAGCGGGTTCTGAAAGCGGTTTTCCACTCATCACCTTCGGCTATCCTGATCAAATTGAAGCCATTCTTCAGGTCTATCTTTGTGAAGATCTTGGCCTTGAACAACCTGTCTCTGAGCTCACTCATGATAGGCAGCGGGTACTTGTCCTTGACAGTGACCTTGTTCAAACCTCTATAATCCACACAAATCCGCAAAGTCCCGTCCTTCTTAGGAATGAACAGTATGGGTGCCGCAGCAGGGCTATTCGATCTAGAGATCTTTCCTGAAGACAACTCTTTGTCCAGGTACTCTCGGAGGGCCTTCAACTCTGGAGCGGAGCATGGGTATAGCGGGCCAAATGGGGGAGCGGTCCCAGGCAAGAGTTTGATCTTCAGATCATTATGGGAATGCGGCGGCATTTCCTCAATCTTCTCTTGACTGAACACATCAGCCCAATCCCGGTATAGGTGGTGTATTTTCTCGGCAATATCACCTCCGTCCTCATCATGCCATACTGAACCAACCAATTGATAGACTGTCTCTTCTTCTTCCAACATTTGGTATGGAGAGATCAGTTCAATCTTGGTGGCCGCTGGGAGACAATTCTGCTTGCAGTAGTCACTCCTCCAGCTCATGGTGTTGAGTTCCCAGTTGATGTCCGGGTTATGCTTCCTAGCCCAACTAATTGGCAGGTAACCGGTCATTCCTTCTTCCAGTGTAGCCACCTCCCATCGGAGTGTCTCTTTATGATCTCCCATAGTCATGCGGACCGGGTGAGTGTAATACTCGCCTCCTCCCATCATGACATCTCCTTGAGCATCAAACATTGTCAGAGGTTGATCCCGCCGCACTAAGGGAATTCCATGTTTCCTGACAAAACTCTGGTTGAGGATAGCTCCTGTACAACCGGTGTCAAACAGAAAAGACCCTTGGGCGCCTTCATCCTTTCCTTTGACCGTCCATGACAGTCCTGCCTTTAGTATAGGTCTTTTTCCATGTACTGGTAAGGAGGGAAGCCTCTGTTCCAACCTTCTTTGCTTAACAGCGGGTTCTGAACTTGTTTCTCTTTGTCTTTTCAACATAGCTAATAGCTTCGGGCACTACTAAGATCAGAGATCCTTTGGTTCTATTCCCAAGCGGTAATATAGCAGATATATTGTGTAGTAATCTTTTTAGCAGTGGTTTGGAAGTGTCTTGGTAGCAAAATGTAACTTTGGTAGAGCACTGACAGACCAGCTGTTTCGGGTCTTAAACCCATCCTCAGAGTGCTTGGAGCAATCAAATAGGCGGAAACACAATCATAATTTATTCAAGAGAAACATAGAAACCAAAAACCCATATAAAAGAAAACTAGTAAACATAGACTAAAACAGACACTTTTTCTACCAGATGATTTCATTGTCCGAGTCTTGCTCAGGCTGAAAAACAAAATCTTCTGTAACCTCCGGGAGTACAACAAGTGGATCTTCTGCTACTACAGCAGCCACTTTAGCCTTCTTCTGAGAGTTGGATTTGCCATTCCCTCTTTTCCGTTTTTGTACTCTCACTGCTGCCACTCGGACAACAGTAGGTTCCTTGGACCAACAATCGGTCCATTTGTGTCTGGACTTGCCGCACTTCAAGCATACTTCTGCTTTCCTTCTTTCTTCTAGAATATCCCCCGGGATACCCTTCAGTTCCACCGCTTTGTCTTTAGGTCCTGGAGTCTTCTGAGGTCCGGAGGAGCTCGCAGCTTCTCTTTTCCTCTTAGGCTGCTGGTCCTTCTGAGTGGGAGGATCTTTCTTGGTCCGAGGGTGCGCTTTCTCAGCTGCCATCCCTTGGTACCTCTCATGGGTATGCCCTAACTCTCTTAGAGCAGCTATCCGCTCCATCAAGGACTTTGGCTTGGGGTTGAAAAGAGCCCAACTCATGCCTAGGTCCGGAAGGAGGGAGTTATGGATCTTATCATCCACCAACTGACCCTCATAGCCAGTCTTCCACATTAGCTGAATAATAGTATTCAGGAAGAGGTCTATTCCTCCTCGAGCTGTGTGGGTGAGGGTATTCCATTGGGCTACAGCATCATCTCTAGAGATGGCTTCACCGAAGGCAGCTCTAAAAGCATCCACAAAGGAATCCCAGCGCTTCCATCTCTGATCCAACTGCACCGGTATTCCAGCAAGGCGGTTGGCGGAGGCTTGATCAATTGAATTGTGGTATGCCTCATACCATCGGATCGCTGCCTCCCCTTCCATCAAGTTGCCTGCATATCGGATCTTAACCTCCTCAGAGGTAAATGACAGGCTCTCAATGGAGAACACATTCTCACATTGCCGGATGAAGGTTTCCACTTGCTCCGCCTTGCCTTGGAACTTTGATGGTGGTGGTGCCTTTGGTTCTCGAGCTCTGGTGGAAGTAGAAGGGTGGGAGGTGGTCGGAGGTTGATACTGCTGGGACATCATTGCCAACAGATTTTTCTGTTGCTTCTCCAACTTCTTCTTAAGGTATCTCCGCCAACCTCTTCTGTTATTACCTTCTGGTTCCGAGTCTGAGCTGTCAGAATTATCCGAATCTCCTGGGATGGGAGCACGGGCTGCTGGAGGTGGAGGGTTCTGATTTCCGCCACTTCCTCCTCGTGCCTGAGGTGGAGGGGGAGCAGCGGCCGCAGCAGGAGGGGCCACAGGTGCTACTGGTGCCGGGTTGCTAGCCAGTGGTGAGGTTGCTGCTGGTTGAGCAGCCCCAGACATGGTAAACCTTCCTGGGTTCCTGGCTAGCGGACTAGGAGGTCCTCGGCCTGCACCTGAGAAGAACTCTCCTTCATAGTCAAAGGATCGGTCGGCTCCTCCAAGGAGTGGATGTGTTCCACCGAAGCGGCTAGGTGGTAAGGGTGAAGCCCCCACCGCTGGCTGTACAATAGGGATAACTCTCCTAGTGGATCGGACCGGAAATGCTGCAAAGGGGCTGGTCTTCCGCTGCATTGTTCTGGTAGCTGCTCTGGATGAGGACCTGGAGACTGAAAGTGGTGCCGGAGTTGCTGGTCTACCCACCACCAACCTTCCTTCATCAAGAGCTCTCTGTATCTCGGCAACAAAGTCTGGTGGAGTGGCCGGATTTGTCCACTCAATCTCCATGGCATCAACATCGGCATTTAGTTCATCTCTTTCTGCATACTTCCGGAGCTCTTCCTGAACAGAGTTGACTTCCGACCTCATGTACTCTAGAGCTTCTGCCATCAGAGCATTCTGTGCTGCCTGGCGCTCTTGTACAACGAGCAGTGCCTGACTGCCTCGGTTCAACTGACTCTGCAAGCTATGCTGGAGGTAGGTCTGAAGCTCTGTGAAGAACTGTTGTAAGGGAACCTCATCGGTATCCTGCCAGGCAGGCTCACAGCCGGGAATATAGGCCTGTAGAGCGGTCCTGGGTTTCTTAACAAGCTGTGTCTGCCCGGTGGCATCAAGCTGGAGGGGCACCGGCTGCCATTCAATCTGAAGGGGTGCATCTGGAGCCGAGAGGGCGGACATTTTGTATAGAGGAAGAATAATCTGAAGGTGACTTGAGCCTTAAAGATTATCTGTAACGGGGGTCCTTTCTAAGAGAAATAGATTTGTATAGAATAAAGACGGCCGTGCAAGATAGACAATCAGGTTGCAGATTATTCAAAGATACTATCGCTAGAACTCAATAATCTTTAAGGGCTCTGCTACCGATGAGAACTTGGTTTTTCTTTCTGATGAAGACTGGAGAGAATAGGACTGAAGGGCGGGAATGAACCTGAGTACTTATACTCCGAAGGCCTCTGTTCTCTGCTCCTAACTCCTTTACTAAGTTCCGGTGGGCCTTCCCTCAGTACCGGAAACAATACCACCGCTACCCCGCTTTTCTCTAAGCGTCAGCAGGTGTTTCCGATACCCAAGGCAACCACCCTTAGTCAAAGCCTTTGTAACACCTGCAGCCTTGGTTGCCACACAACTGAGGACCTGCATGAATGAGCTGCCGCTCAGGTGTAAGCTTAATCATTGCTGTAGAGCTTTCGCTTATTGTAGACTTCCCTAGCATAGTCCCTGCCCTTCGGCGGACTTATAATGCACCGAGGATACAGAGGATCACCGGTCAATCAGAGCTTCACTCTGGCCGGTCTTCTAGTCACTGGCGAGGCATAGACTCGTCAGTCATTGCTCCCATGAATAGATCCTCTTCCTAGCGCCCGGAATGTAGTTACTCTAACAGCTGGTAGCTAACCACACTGCCGGTACTTGCATATCACCGTGCAACTGGCTTCTAACAATAGCTCTCAGCATGTAACCGGGCCCTGTGTGTACTCATACACCAGACAGTTGAAATGGCTCCGTTACAGAAGGGTACGATGCAATTATGGTAGTCGTTGACCGGTTAACAAAGATGCGACATCTCCTGCCCTGTAATACAACTGTCAACTCCGAAGACGTCGCCCAACTATACCTGCGAAACATATGGAAGCTCCACGGGCTACCCACACATGTCACCTCCGACCGCGGTACGCAATTTACAGCCAAGTTTTGGAAGGCTCTTTCTAAACACCTCGACATCGAAGCAAGGATGTCTACCGCCTTCCACCCGGAGACCGACGGCCAAACCGAAAGGCTGAATGCTGTAATGGAGCAATATCTACGTGGGTATGTCTCTTATCAACAGGACGATTGGGTAAAATGGTTCCCCATGGCAGAGTTCTCCGCCAACAACCAGGTCTCCGCATCCACTAAAGCTACACCATTCTTCGCGAACTATGGATTCCATCCCCGGTTCACAGTGACGATTAAATCGCTTGACAGGACCCCACCGAGTCTCAATGCTGAAGACTTCGCCTCGAAGATGAAAGAACTCCATGAATACCTACGTTCCAACATCTGCACAGCGCAAGATCAACAAGAGCAGGCCGTCAACACCAAACGAATGCCGGCTCTACGGTACGATATCGGCGATATGGTGTTTGTTTCAGCAAAAAACATCCGAACCACGCGTAACTCCCGGAAGCTGGACTGGAAGAAACTGGGACCATTCCCCGTTAAAGAAATTATATCGCCATATGCATATCGAGTCGACCTGCCTAGGAGTATGAAGATGCACCCTGTCTTCCATGTATCATTGTTAGACCCCGCTGCAAACGATCCTATACCGGGGCAAATTCAACCACCACCCCTACCTATTATCGTCGAGCAGGAGGAGGAGTATGCAGTTGAGGAAATCTTGGACTCGCGAGAAACACGGAATGGTGGCCTGCAATATTTTGTTAAATGGACAGGCTATACCGACCCTACCTGGGAACCCGCCGCATACCACGATAATACCGCCGCCGTTGATGTCTTCCATACACGTTACCCCGACAAACCTGGGCCGTTGGAGGGCAAGGTTAAGGTTAAGGCTCGCAGGAGCTCGCGCTTGAAGGGAGGGGCTACTTTCATGGATTGACTAGTGGATATACAGAGTTGCGAAGGGTCGAATTAGTCAGAAAGGTTCTATTGGGTTCTACCGGGTTCTGTTGATTGTTAATGTATGAGTTATGTTGGATTTGTCATCGCTGGGATTTCCTTGAGTATATTAAGGGGGATTTGTTTGTATTTCTTGTTCTTCTTCTTCTTCTATCTTTACGCAACGTCTTCTGTATCTATGCGGTCTATTGCTATACAATATTATCGTCCTCTTCTTTCTTTAAGAAGACCACCGCTTCACTTTCTCCTTATCCCGTTGAACCTTACCAATGCTAGAGTCCCGTAGGACCCCTATTGCGAGTTCCCATACCATCCCCTATTACACTCTTCGTACCCTGCGGAATACTCGCTACTCACCCCCTTGAGAGCTTGCTGCCCATGGGGGGTTGGCACGAGATAGTCTATACATTGTACTAGTAGTGGCCCACCTTGCAACCGCGAGTTGTATTTTGGATTATAGGTATCAATTTCAAGTGTTAAAACCTTCAATCGGGGGTCCTTCAGCCTCGTTCGATCGTGAATGCTCAGAATTTTGATATGTTGGGCTTACTAAACCGCCCCTATCCCTCTCGACCAATTAAAGTGCAAGGACTTCAGAAGAGTCGAGTTTCAATACATATTAGAAGATAGATTAGATATTAGACTGTCTCTATTCTTTATTTTGGAGTTTGTCTTTTATGATATATATCTAGAGTATTCAGTTTAATACTTAAATACGTATACCTATAAGGAAATACTGTATGTACTACCTCGACCTATAGCTATTAAACCTATTAATAACACTAAATAAACATCATTATTCTTAGGCAGATGATATATATAGCTATTGTACTTATATCATAGTTCATGTACCAATTCTGGTTCCCTGTTCAAGCCGCTGTACTACGCGTACTTTGATCAATTGAGACTACCTTTGGGGAGCGCTGCTGTGCTGGAGCTGGTTTGGTACATATTCACAGGTGCATAAGGATTGCGCACGTATAATAGAGTGATGGATAAGCTATCACTAATTCTCATAGAAACAAAAACACATGTATCTCAATCTTATACTAAGAGATGATTTTTCACGACATTTCACTGAACGCATAAGTAAATAAATATTGTGTTTGATGTGAGCCTTGACCTTGCGCTGTTCTACGCACACCGGATATCCATGTACTAGCAATGCCGACTGGAATTTCGGTCACATAGGGATCCATCTAGAGAGTAGCAAAGGCATGCCAGTTTCTACTCTCACCTACGCATTATTTAACCTACAGGTGATCGAAATTCCAGCCGACATCGTTAGTAGATACATATATATCCCCATATATATTTACATACCTATAAGTGGTTTCCGGGATTCCGCCGGTGCTAGATATGTGTCGACCAGTCCAATATCCAGGCAAGCCGCTTTGCGGCTTATTATCTCTATTTGTCTATCACTATCTGTTCTGTTTAATATGTACCTTTTCTGATATCCCCCATATATCAGTAGATAGGTCAGGCAATTTCTCCAGTTCAAGCTGCAAGTTTATCCCTTTAATAGCCACCAAGGTGCTAAATCGAACTACTAATAATACCCATAACCAGAAGAAAACCTCTTAACAATCTAACACCACTCCGCACAATACCCTATATTCATATCCAACACAAAATATTTCAAGTGAAACAAAATCTCTCTCAATGAGCCAACCAGAAGCTTTGGAATGCACATGTGATAGATCATGGTTCGTTGATCATTGACAGGAGCGGGAAGAGAGTTGTAATCCTCGTCCTCAAGGGGGCTCACCCTAGCGGATGTATTACTGTATCTACTTCTCTTTCTTTTCTTATCCTTCTTACCTTCTAATAAATCATCTATCTATTCGTGCCAACAACATACATATGCAGGTTATAATTATATACTTATTAGATGTAGATATATAGAGTATAAATTACATGTATAAACCTACTAAAGTTTAAAGTTGCTTGAGCCCTTTGCCTATAAGAGGTGATGGTTTCACAGCCAGCGCTTTTATCGGATCAATACTTCTACCAGCAATGGTGGAAAACGGCGTATCTTAATATTAGTACGTTTTTGAGCTTATCCTTGATTAAGGTATATGTACTCTATTATCTGAGATTATAATTAGATCTATATATATTCTCTATAGGAAAGGGAGTTATATTACCTGATACTTCGGAAAGTTATTTACACATACTCAAGATGAGTAGATTTCGTACATCTGTCATACATGGTATATATCCACAATACATGTATCTACACACGCCACATCGGATGGACTCAAAATAAACAATAGACAGGTTGAGAAATCAACATTTGGGAAGTAAAATACAAACTTGGAGCAGTGAATTATATACACTACCTTGTGGGTATCCGCCGAATGCCTTGGAATATCCATCAACCAAGATGTAGAAAATAAGAAGAAAAGCATTTCACAGAACTCATATCCGTAACAATCCACTCATAAGAACCCTTAAATCCATCGATGACATGAGAAACGGGAGAATCCTGCAGCGTTAATCTAACCTTGCAAGAATTAAAATATGTAGAAACGATAAAGGTTCCGCTACAGCTCAAAAGAGGAACCCGGGTATTAAAGGACCGATCAAAAAGGAAACAAAGGAGTACATCAAAAGAATCAATTTTCTAACCCCCCCCCCCCCCCCCCCCGCGGGGCCCTGAAGTACCAAAGGTTCCGCCAGTACCTGTTATTGGCCTAAAAGTTGGACGAGGTGTTAACAACACCAGGAGGCTTGTGGTACTGATCGAGAGTAGCTTTAAATGGAGACGCCTCAGGGCTTGCAGCATGCATTTCCCTCCCTGCAGCAAGTGGTGATCCATCACGACGCATCAAATCATCCTCATCAATTGGATTGACCCTCTTCCTCTTCAGACGCCACGCAACAATTGCAAGTCCACCAAACAGAAGCGCACCACCAACACCGACAACAACTCCAATTATAGTGTTTCTCGTTGAAGTCGAGAGACCCGAGCCACCGTCGTTACTGCCCCCAGATGCCTGGCTGGCCGCGGTCCCAGTTGGGGTCTCAACGGTGGTACTGGATGTGACGTATGAACTAACCATACCATTCCCACTGAGGGTGGTATAAATCGTCGCTACAACTATACGAGTAGTCGGGCTAGCAGTGACTATATCCTCAGACTGGGCAGTGGTCTCTGCAGGATCTGTTGAAGTAGTCTCCGCAGGAGGCCTCGGCGTTGTCGATGTCGAGGTTGGTGTTGTAGTCGTTGTGTCTGGGGGGGTAGGGGTGGTTGTGGTTGTAGGGGTTATTGTGGTTGTAGGAGTCGTCGGTGTGGTCCGGCTGGTAGTGGTGGTTGATGTTGGGGTAATTATAGAGGTAGTCCTCGAAGTAGTTGATCTACTTGATATCGATGAGGAAGAGGAAGAGGAGGAAATGGAAGTCGAGTTATTGTCTTGACGCTTGTCGAGTTCGGGCAATTCCAAGTCATCAAAGGGTATTGGCGCCGGGTTGCCCAGCGAAGATCCCACTAGTAGACACAAAAGCGAGAGACAGATGAGGAGGGTTGATATTTTGGCCATGATTGATGGTCTGAAGGGTGAGTACGATAGAGAAACAAATTTATTAGGGGGAACCCCCAAGTTGCAAGAGAAAAACTTTAATAGTCGGGGAGAGGGGTATGGTATGTACTAATAGGCCGCGTGACTTCTGGGAATAAAGAGAGGAAGGCCGGAAGGTGCTTTTTACACTGGGCTCTATGTAATTCCCCAGTGTAACCTGTCTTTTCCTTTCAGACAGTGGAGGAAGTGTTCGATCGGAAACGAACAAAAGAGAGGTGGCCGCCGATAATCGGAAGCCACAAAAAACAAACGAGCGAAATGAAGCAAAATTTATTTGCTATGTATGTATAATATATATGTGTGTTATGTATATTTATACTGGCGTAATGAGCGAGAAGAGGAGTGAGTTTAGGCGGGAAGAAGAATAATACTGGCGAAGTGGGTGGGTAAGTGGGTGGGTGGATGGTAGGATGCGTGAAGTGAGTCGAGTGAGCGAGCGACAAAACAGTGGTTTTCAAAACAAAATTGAGGAAGTATGTGTGTGGGTAATGTAGCAGCACTGCCAGTGGTGGGATTCTGTCTGATGAAGGCATCAGTGCAACAGGGGGGTGGAGAGGATAATAGAAGGTGGCGACGACGCTGACAACACCCACCCCCCTTCCCCCGGAAACGTGAAAGCCGGTTTGAACTAGTAGGGAGCGTCAACTAAGTTAAGAACAGGAAGAAGGGTCGGACCCTGAACAGAAGAAGTTGCACTTATGTTGAATAGGAATCTAAAGAGGAAACAGAACAGCCCGATACCCTGGAGAGAAAGTGCAAAGGGAAGCCAGGAACAACAGTAGGGGCAAATAATCAGAAAAAGGAAACAAAGCCGCAGGAGCAGACGTCGTGACAGCCAACCAGCTACTCCTATTGAAAGCTTTGACGGCTATGTGAAACTGAGCAGAGTCTTGAGCTGCACAACCGGCACGCCGTTACCCCATCGGCCTTAACCTGACATGTAGCTGTTACTCTGCCTTCCTATTTCCCTTGGCATGGTAGAGTACCTACATGTAGAGTACGTACTCACGACAGGCATGAAGTACCCGAATATGCAGCTGCAAGTTTTTGGTGTATTTTTGACTTCTACTCCAATGGAAATTGCAGATTAGGATGTGCATTTTCGGGTACTTATTACCTGCCGCGAGTACATGTACTAGTATCTTCTTGACGTTTTTGAACTGGGCCATTATTGCATACACCCAAAATCATGAGCTTGGCGTATTTTTGTATAGCATGCAATATCAGTCGCGTCCACAAACGTCAGGAAAATACGAGTACATGTATGTACATCATATGTAGAGTACCCTAGATTCGAGTAGGTATGCACATCTATCGTAGCTAGAGTACCGTAGGTGTCTGTACTTGTTACTAGTGTTTTATTAATTGAGCCTTTAATTGCACAAAAGATTACAGCTCTAAATTCGGATTATCTGATTGGCTGATGGCAGGACCAATCAGGTTATCGGAATTTGGAGCTGGAGTCTTTTGCGACCGTCAATTCTGACAATTGACACTTCGCCACTCATCCGCAAGCCTTAATTCTGGATATTGGGGTTGCTTGCTAGGCTGTGAAATGCGTCAAGAGGATACAAAATGCAGCCTACGCATTTCATATCCCGTCAGCGTATATCACAGATAGTGTGAGGAATTATCGAATCTTCAGCGTTACCCCAATTGGACAAGCACACATTTCTTGTGTCACTAGCTCTCTGTGTCAATTTTGCCCTTTGCAACCGTCAATTTCGAAGTGTCAATTGTCGAAAATGACACTTAGCAAATACGCTCTATTGTGCAGATATATACCGTACCTACAATAACAAAAGTTCTGGTTTCAAAGTTTACAGCCCAAGTACCTACATATAGAGTACATGTATGTGCCTATGTATGTTTAGCTATAGTCGAGCAAGCAAATTGGTTGTCGGTTTTGTATACAAATTTTGTCCTAGTACATGCAGTAGAACAAGTAAAAGTACATGTACATATACACTTGTACATATAGTAGCACCGCCCGAAATCCTCACCAAGATTAAGTGCAAACAAGGTAACTGTGAAATCGATCTTGATGGTTGGACTACATGTATTTCTAGTAGTCGAACAAAAGATACATGTATCTACATGTAGTAATTCAGTAGACCTTTGCTATTAGAGCGTATTTACTAAGTGTCATTTTTGACAATTGACACTTCGAAATTGACGGTTGCAAAATGCAAAATTGACACTTCCCCTCCATAGGGATATGAAATGCGCAAGCTGCAAAATGGCACTTGTGGATGCCGCTTTGGAGAGTGGCGAAGCGCCAATTGTCAGAATTGACGGTTAGTAAATACGCTCTATTTACAGCAATATATACATGTATCTTGAACCTTCAGTACAGCACTGTCATATTGTGCTTACGGTACCGGAACTTGTGATGAAACTAATACCGCACTAGTGGATTTCCGCCTTATCTCCGTGTTTTAGCAAAGAAAACCGCAGTGCTATGGTATTAATTGTGTAGTAATTTCTGTCACTGTAGGTACATGTATGTAGGTATGTACACATAAGTCAGTGTGTACATACATACATACATTTACTATGGAGCAGACTGTTCTCGTTTCGGAATATCAGATAAGACAACAGCGCAAGCAGCTAGCGATGTTAGTATTAGCCTTAATCGCTACATGTAGATACATGTATCTAGAGTAAGACTTACCTAAAGAGAAAGTCTCAAGTACCGATACACACCTAAATACCGGCTTGCTTTTTGCAGCTGACATCTGAATTTTTTTCCCTCCATCAAGAGCTTTCAGAACACCTCATGAACCCTCCTCATTCACTCCCATAACGCGACACTCACCTCCTCTACTTTCACCTCTCGCCGACATGACCATAAGTCCTGTGTTATCAAGTGCTCTCTCTTCTGCGCACGCTTCTGCCCTACTGACTATTCGGGAAGCTCTGTCGGGTATCTCGGGTACCATATCCCTCGTTTCATGGATTGTTCTGCTCGTGCGTTGAACCTTTCATCCCATGTTGCGACTGTAACTGTGTCCGTGTCCGTGTCTTGACTGACATCATTCTGCTTGCGCTGCAGGTACCACAAATTTTAGAGAACTACAAAAATCAAAGTGGTGATGGTGTATCTACAGCCTTTTTACTCATATGGCTTTTCGGCGACATTGCAAATTTGGCTGGTCTGTTGCTCATTTCCTCCGTGAATGCAATCAACTGCCCACATCTACTCTCGCGAGCTGCATACGACACATGGTCGCTGTTACCAAAGATTGCTGATCCCCATTTGTAGGTGCCGTAAAGTCCAATCTGCTTTCCACCGTCATCACTCTCGCCATATACTTCTGCCTTGCAGATATTATCATAATATCCCAGACTTTTTATTACAAGCATGTCAATGCGCGAAAGATAGCTGTCAAAGAAGCACGACGTCAATCTCGCTCAAGCAACGTAGACGACCCCACCCAACCATTGTTTTCCCGCCGCAGAAGCTCAGGCGCAAACTCCCGTAACAGGCCTTCTGGAACCATACCTAGTAATCCTGCCCTCTCCGCCGTTGCTGAGAAAGATGCCAGTACCATGGAGGAGATGACTCGAAATTTCTTCTCGATAATCTCAGTGATATTTATTGGCTGCCTTGGATGGTTTCTTGCTTGGAAGAGTGGCGCATGGTCTGTTACAGTCGAGGATGGAGACAGCATCGAGATGTCCTTGATTGGTGCAATCCTGGGATATATAAGCTCTGTATTATACCTTGGGTTGGCCATCTATAGTCCGGTTATTAAGACAGAATCTGATATTATGAGTAGAGCTAGGATTCCTCAGATTATGAAGAATTACCGGTGCCAGTCTTGTGAAGGTACCTCCTAGGAGCTTGCATTCATGCATCTTTCCTATTTTACCAGAGCTAACCCCTTGTGAAGGTCTCTCAATTTTGTTTTTTATATTATCCTTGTTGGGAAACATCTCCTATGGAGCAGGAGTTAGTAACACCAAGCGTTCCGCTATCTGAGTTTAGCTTACTTATTTTCTAGATTCTGCTTCATTCTACTGAACATGACTATGTGATCCATAACCTCCCCTGGCTGATTGGGAGCTTGGGAACAATGGCACAGGACTTTATTGTAAGTTTGTGATGAGTTATGATTTGCTTTATACCCCGCTAATATTCATTTTGATAGATCTTTGGACAATTTCATTATTATAAAGGAAAGAAACTCGATGGTTCAGCTGTTGTTTAGAATGGTGTTATGGAGTTAAAATGGTTTCTTCCTTCTTTTGGATTATGGATAAATTGGAATTGGCTCCATAGAATCCTACATACATGTATGTATTTTGTATTTTGAATGGGTAATGCTGCATGTACAGTAGACTCTCGCTATAAGGATATTTGATATAAGGATATACTCGCTATAAGGATACCAGTGGCCGTTCCGCAACCGCCGTTTTGCTAGCATTCCCCACTTTCTATAAGGATAATTCGCTATTAATTCGCTATAAGGATAGATATTCTTGGTCCCGACCGTATCCTTATAGCGAGAGTCTACTGTACATGTAGCCTCATAGCCAAACACATAACGCCAAGCTAGTATTTGGCATAAATCTACTACATGTACTACAATACTCTACAAAACATACTGCATAGTACATGTATGGGCCACAGGAGCTTCTTCTTCTCATACCACTACTACATGTACTACTACTGCATAGAATAATACGTCAATGGAAACGTAGGTTCGGAGGCTATCAAATTTTCGGTTTGCTCTATGGCTCGCAGAGGTTCTTGTGGCCTAAATCAGCTTGGTTATTTATATTTAGGGCACTCCTTTACTTGGAAAAATCCGCTTCGTGTCTTGGGAAAACATTCATAATTAATCTCATATACTTAGAAGGTACAGTAGAATATAAAGTATGTATATACATACATCTTATAAAGATGTGCGCGCATGGAGCCTTCTGTTGCGCTGCCATGAGTAGCGCTTTGCTCTTACACATGTACAGTACTACATGTAGTGTTGCGTCGCTTTACTTACATACCCCCAGTAGAGATTCCGTTGCTTTGGGTTACCTATCTATGTACCTGCTCCGCCGCAACTTACTCGCTGAAGACGCCAGATTGTAGATAGGTTTACTGAACTCTGGCCCCTGATCCCCCTGCATTCTTCACAATTACGACGATATGGATATCATGGACACAAAGTCTGCTTCGCCTATGACGGCAAATCCTAGTGAGTCTTTCCGTGGGGTCGATCCTGATGGTTTCGTACTAACGTAGCGTGTAGCACCTTCACACAAGAAGAAGAAAGCGAACAAGAAGAAGAAGGAACAACAAGATAGTGGCGAACAAGAAGGCCTATCGGCATCTAGACCAAACTCCCCAAGTCCCGCTGAGGAAGCTAAAGACAGGGACAGCGAGCTTGGGGATGACGATGTAGAAGGGGAGAAGAAAGATGGCTCCGAAATCGCGGTATTTGGTCCCATTTGCCATTATAAAAGAGTTCCATTACTCAAGGGACGTACAGAATTGCGCGCCTTGCGCTCCTAACGGCCGAGAGAATCAGCACTATTTAAACGGCAATAAAGACGACAGGTCTGTTAAAGACGACGAGGATGCGCTACGGGACAATCTAGCGAAGGGGCTCAGAAGGACTCAGGAGTTGGAGGGGCTGGTGGAAGCTTTAAAAAAGCAGTTGGAGGAGGGTTCATCACCAGCAGAGGCTAAAGCGCAGGCTAGTGAAGAGCTGCAGAAGGAAAGATTGAAATCGCAGGAGCTGGAAAAAGCTGTACAAGATTTGAAAACTCGGCTTTTGGAGAAGTCGGAACCCATAGTAAAGAGCACAGAGGGGCTTCGCGGTTTGGGTGGAGAATCTCCGGCACAGAGGGAAATGGATACTGCCAAACTGCGACAACTACTTGAGAGAGAGCAAGAATTTCGGGAAAAGGACCGTCTTGATGCAGAGCAGAGGCTAGCGAAAGTACAGGAAGAGAAACAGCAACTAGACACTCAATACAAAGCACTCCTTGGAAGGGTCGCGCACATCAGAACAACTCTCAGTGATAAACTGAAATCTGACGCAGTGGGTAAACCCGTAGTAGAGTTCGAGTAAGCTAGTGAATATTAACACACCACACAGGAAGAACTCGAACGTACTCGGAATATGGTGGATAACTTAGAGGAAGAAAACCGAACTCTCAATCAAACCATAAACAATCTTCAGGCCGGTCTAGAAAAAGCAAATGAGGAAGGCTATGATGCTTCAAAGGAACTCTCAACACTTCGGAGTAGATTAAATCTCTCTCAACAGAATTGGATTAAAGAAAGGAACGATTTAATTAGTGCAGAAAAATACTCTCGTGAGGAGTATGAAGCTGCCAAACAGGCGATGCAGGAATGGGAGATTATAGCAACAGAGGAGCGATCTGTGCGGGAATCATTAGGAGACCGCGTCATCGAATTAGAGGAACAGCTGGCCAATCAACAAACCGCATATGATAAAGTTCTCTCGGAAAGGGACAGGGAGTCTAGTACAGTTGACGGTCTTCAGAGAGCGTTACAGGATATACAAAATGGTATTGATACTCTTCTGACCTATGAAGCTTATTCCTACTAACCATTTCTAGCACGTAAGCAAGAATTGCGGGAAGTTGTTGAGACCATGGAGGCGCAAATAAACCAACTAGCATCAAAAGGAGAAGTTCTAGAGAAACGGGCAAAGGAAGCTGAAGCACAGTTAATTACAGCTCAGCGGGACCTTGAGCGTGTCCTACCATTTGAGAAAGAGGTTAAAGAGAAGAACCTTCTTATTGGAAAACTTCGTCATGAGGGTAGGCCTTGCAATGACCTTATATACCTCAAGCATATTAAAGAAACTAATACCACCTTCACTAAGCCGTCACTCTTAACGATCATCTTAGAAAAGCTCTTCGTATGTTGAAACGTGATAACGCTGACGATAAGATTGATAAGTACTATCCCATTATATATCACAAACACTCTGTATCTGTCTGATATGCCGCTGACCTAGTGATTATAGAAATCTTGTGACAAATGTTTTCCTTCAGTTTGTTAGCATACAAAGAGGGGATTCTAAGAAATATGAAATTCTTCAGCTAATTGCCTCTGTACTTGACTGGAATGATGGTTAGCACAGCTTCTCGCCTTTATACCCTCAAAACCCGA
This sequence comes from Morchella sextelata, assembly GCF_020137385.1. Classification (NCBI taxonomy): domain Eukaryota; kingdom Fungi; phylum Ascomycota; class Pezizomycetes; order Pezizales; family Morchellaceae; genus Morchella; species Morchella sextelata. The sequence continues at coordinate 2,810,267 of NW_025408618.1, read as the reverse complement.
AAGATAATATATACTGATAACAGTTTGGCATCATAGAACAACGTGAGAAAGCCGGCCTTGTTCGACCAGGTACCGCCGCCAGTTCACAGAGTTCTTTCCTCAAAACGCCACCGTTGTCTCCATTCCACCGTTCACCAAGCACACCAACTCTTAGTGATGCGTATGAGGGTAGCAGAGATGTATGTTAAAACTCCAAATACCTGCTCTACAAGTACTAACGAGACAAAATAGATTTGGGCGTCGGTTCTAGATTCCGAGAAGCCCTAGTGGCGATTTCCCAGGCCTTCTTTTATGCGCTTCTGTAATTTATATATACTGGGGACAAAATCAGGAGTTATTGGATTTAGTCAGTGTTTCCCTCCTCGCATGACCCTTATTCTTCATATTTATTTTGCAGCCTAGGCTTTATCTGTCCGTTTCGAATCGTCCCTGTGAAATGGTAAATTTATATGATATCAGGTTTGTTGCTCGCATTTAAATGCATATATTAATTATGCATGTAACAAAATTTAATGACACTTTACAAGTACGTTCGGGCTGTAATTTGAAATTCCAGTAGTGACCAGGTGGAAGAGTTTGAAGCCAAACACAATGCCACATATAAGGGTATTCACTTCCTCAAATACGTGCTCTTTTAGGCATGTGCTTATATGGACCGCTTAAAATAATCGGCAGTCGCGTATTGATCTGAAATACGCATGAGGAGAAAATAAGCATCACTAACCTACCTTATTGTCCAGAATATTGACTATGTATGTGTATAAGCTCAAATCTTAAATTAATATGGTAACAAATTTACTCCCACAATATGGCATGTGCACTCCAGAGGCATTCAAAATCCAGTGCCATATAACTACATGTAGCGGCATTGTAATGCGGTGTTATATACTTAATAAAGGCAGTACATATTTCTAGAAGTGAATAACCCCTATAGTTTGATGAAAATGTGCCTACTAAATATGAGCTTCATTTACAAATATCGGTAAAAGACTAAGATGCCGCGGCCGCGGATTCTTGTTGTATGCCGCGCCCAAATGAATGCCACAGCGGGCGAAATTTTCTGAGTGCCATAGCGTTATACACTAGTGGAATCTCTTCATAAAGGTACGATGGGACCGCGAGATGGTACCCTTATAAGACAGGGATACAATTAATGAAGTAATCAATCAATTCTAGGGTTATGAGGGTTAGGGTTTATATCCAAACTTGAGTCAGTTTTCGAGTAAAATAATCTACCTGTTATGTAGAATTTAACCTATAAACTTAACGAATATGATATATAGTACAGTACAGTGTTTTGTGTACGGCAGTTGGAGAAAAGTTGCATTTTGCTCTCTGTATATACCTAGAGTAGACCCTTCGCCAAAATAACCCTTTCCTGCCCTCATTTCTCTATAAGGGACAGCACCAAAAAACCATCCCAAATTCATAAGGCTTAAGGGTATTCTTATAGCAAGAATACAGCAATTTACGCTTAATTTACTATACAAATCAAATAGGCCCCTACACCGCACTCCTTATAGGGCAATTATATATTCTTATAGAAGGTACGTACGTACCCTTATTATAGGGAGATTCGACTGCAGCTGTACTAGCTATAGAGCAAGTCGCTGAATTGTGTCCGGTGTTTCCATCTTTATGACACTAGTCGTTCCGCATGCATGGGGGGATTCGAAGAATCTCACCCGTTGTGGGTATGTATATATATACATGTATACATATATGTAGTCTAGTCTCGTGTAGCTCGTTTATACTTAGGTACTCTCAGTACTTCAATCTAGTCGGTGCGGTCATCAAATATCACTCGATAGATATAACCACCTAATTATATATAACTACATTGATTGATTGATTAATTGTGTATATATAACTACGTATTAGGACAAAAAACCGCCCCCCACTGTTTATCAACTACTACTAGAAAAGAACTCATGGGTCTGGGAACGAGACTACATGTAGATATCCCCAATAGTACAGTCCTTGCACCGCGCGTGCACATGGTTTATATAATTATCCTAACCCAAGGTGCTACACATCAAGATTGGGAGCCGAACATATATATGTATTGTCGATAATTGTATTAGCTGTGCGGTTTCCTGTGTATTTTGGTTGCAATTGCTGGCCCAAAATTTGACATCACAATTTCCAGAAATGGCTGAGAGAGATCCAGAAGATTCAAGATTATGGTAGCTTTCTAGATCTTATAGGTTGATACATGCAGCTGCAGGTATATCACATAAGTCTTTTGTGCTTTTTCTCATTTCGTCTGTTCACTCGTTCATTTATCTCTAGATCTGTTTATGATCGTGAGAATCATGGATATTCAAATCGATATACTGCTCTTAATTTACATGTACCTTCTCATCTCGGTGTCATGGACGCTTCTCAAGGGTGTCCACGTCTGTATATATGTGATAATTCATCGGTTGGTTGATCGATTGATTAACTCAAACTCATTGATCTGCGCATGTGGGGCATACATGTATTGATATCGATGATATGATATAACACCAAGGAATCTAGAATCAACGACTTTAATTTGGCACGAAATCTATATATACGTGTAGTATCTTCCATGGATTCAATAGGTATAAACACCCTGCGAAGGAAGAATTATAAACATTCAGTCTCATCTATATACGTATATAGTACATGTAGTAGCTCAGTCTGATCATGAATTCTGTCTGTCTCATACCTTGTATAATTGATCATTAAGGGGGTAGATATTAATATAATTATGTTTGTGCCATACGCATATGATTAATGCATATGTACAGCCACTCTGCAAAAGTGTTCGTGATTCCGATTTCGGAGTGAGACATTTCTCTATATGTAACCGTGGCGGACCATTAAGAGCCCCAAGGGAAAACGTTCCCAGTGAGCAATGGAGCCCGGAATCAATGAAAAATAAGATCAATGACCTATCTTCTCTTATATATAGTCACAAACTATATTATATATTTTTCGTTGTTTTGAATCTCTCCATTAATAACATCAACGTCACGGGTGCGCCACACTACGCACTGACATTAAAACTAAATCACGAACACTTTTGCTGAGTGGCTGTACATGTAAGTACATGTATATATACATACGACGTTAGCACATACATATATATACATATATATACAGTGACAGAAACATGGATAATTAAAATGACTACCGCACTCTTTGGCAATGCCATACCACTGTGGTAATTGACACTACCGTACGCATATACTTCGTCAAAATAGGAAGATAAAGCGGAATATATATTCTCACAATGCCGTACTGATGCGGTATCAGTTTTATAATTTACCCCCATCTCTGATACTTTATATATCGCCCCCCCTTTATGGGATTGTGCTCCGTTTTAGTACGATCAATTAAAGACTATATAGCTAGGCCTAGTTATATATAGGTAATGTGCGTACTTATATACATGATATAATATTAGGTACATGTTATATGTACATACGTTATATGTGCATTGTTTGCACCACCTAATTGATTTGATTACATATAAAACAGACGAGGCGCTGTATGCATATATATGCCATATGTGACCGGAAATTTTCGTCTCGTTGAGATATATAAATTTTGTTAATAAGCAACCCGTTGTTGATGCTGTTTATGCAACCAAAAGTTACGCTTTGGGTCTGTCGGATTGAGGCTCAACACGCATTTGACCAATCTGAAGCCCAGTATTCCCAGTCCAGTTCGATTCGTTATTCCTAAGATTTTGCGGTCTACAAATTTAGTTAGTACTCTACAACATTCGAGATATATATAGCTATATATAGACATATTTCAAGACACATGTTCGTACACTGATCTGTTTAAGTGGCTGAGGATGAATGAGGTATCGATAATGTGAAATATTGTTTATAGCGAGAAAAACAGGAATTAATATATCTAAATGACACCTGACTGGTCGCTACAGTATGTTACTACATATATGCATGTAAGTACAGTACCAAAAAACGGGTGGGGGTTAGTACGGTAGTACTACGCCATCCCATAAAATCGGGTAGCACTCCGGTTGTCGAGCGAGTAAAGCCGCCTTGCAGCAAATGCTCTATCAATGCCGTATCAATACTGTATTATATAATCTATATATTCCCTGGATTCCGCAGTGTGGGTGGTATATTTATACTGCCCTAGTACTTCCGCATTTCCTAAAATACGGCATTCTTGTGGTATTTAGGACAATACCATTCCCCTAACCCTGGAATATCATATTTGGTGATGAAGCATTTCAGAATCAAAGATCACCAGATATTGTTTCATCCATCGATCCATCAATTCTTATCATCCTAGGATGGGGTTTAAACAATTGGGATATACTTTTGAAAAATAAATTTTGGGCTCTTAGGCATACATATACACATCATTTTAATTAGAAGTTGCGTCTACTATTCGATTATGATACGCTCATGTTGGTGATGATGATGATGATGAAGTCGTATAGGTGTGGTCTAGTCTTGTAACATAGTGTCGACGAGCCTACATGTAGGTGTGGTCCTGGTCATGGACCTGGCGTACTGGCACGCTAGACCTGGTGCTGGCACACTGGACATGGTGCTGGCACACTGGACATGGTGCTGGCGCGCTGGACCTGGTGCTGGTCACAACGCTAAAATGTGTCTATATTGCTGTGGTAGTGCTACGGTATTGCTATGGTATTGCTACGGCATTCTATGAAAAATATACTCCTTGAAATGCCGAAATGATGCAGCAGTCCCGAAAATACCGCATTGTAGCAAGACTACCGTAGCACTACCATACTAATCCCTGCCCCATTTTTGGTATTGTACATAAATCTTAACGTTAACTTAAGTGCAGTAAGCATAAAACAAAGATGTCTCGTTACCCGGCTCAGATCTCAACGATCTAGCTCACCAATATATTTAACATACATGTAATGACTTCTTTCAACGATAGTGAGTATTCGTTCTTTATCCAAGCTACATGTAGGTATCGATCCGTACATACAGTGACAGAAATATGGATAAAATGACTCCCGCAGTCTTTGGTAATGCCGTACTACTGCCGTTTACTTCGTCAAAATACAGAGATAAAGCGGCATATTCTCACAATGCCGTACTGATGCGGTATCAGTTTTACCCCCATTTCTGATACTGTATGTATATCCCAGTGAAGTTTCCCTGGGTACATATATGTAGATTACAGTACATGTGGACATGGATTTGTGCGACTCGCGTATACATATATAATAGCCCTGACCCTAGCTGCATGGAATCAGCAGTTACACTAGGCCCTTACCCGTTCTGATAGGTAGAGGGGAGCTAGTATCTCGCATTAGGTACATACATCTACAGTACCTACATGTACTCATACTTACAATCGCACCTCGCTATGCCGGATGCCAAGAATCGGAATTTCATACGTGATAACAAATATTTACGAGAAATCCGGGATAGCAAATTGATTTTGCAGTAAGAAAATTAAAATCCCAGAGGATTTCGTACGGGACAGCAATGGATCCGGGGTATTGAATTCCGGCATATTATCGAGTTGCGACTGTACATGTAGCTACTGGTGAGATCTGCTGTGCCGCACATTGATCATTTTACTGGAATGAAGTTGAGGAGCGTGGACTCTTAAGAACCCAAAGCCAGATTAGAATTATTTCCTAGGTCGGGGGCTGCTTCGAGGATCAGTGATTTTGATTATTAGATTAGTAATTTCGGATAGGGGAAATTTGCCAAGGCGAGACTTTAAGATGCACAAAGGTTGCAAGCGCTAAGAAGCCGATTTGCTGTTAATAACAACCTCCTCAAGAGTCAAGAACGACTACATGTAGGTACTACTGTGGTTTGGGGGGGGACATTGACAAATGACGATATTGGGGATACTCTACGAAGGCTAGCCAAATCTACGTCCGGGGAACCAACTGACATCAGTGCATTCATCTACTATGAATTCTGATTTGCTCGTTTGATTAGGTTACCAATGCAGGTTGTACTAAAGTGGACGAAGTTATCCCCTGGAACCTTTAGGGGTTTCATGTTTATCGCGAAAATTTACTTCCCTTCATCTTAGATCCCTAACACTTTCACATATCAGTCCCCCACTTCCCAGATACCGAATAGCCTAAGTTGGGCAAGTAGCTAATTCATACTAAATTGGGATATAGCAAGATTTGCCTAGATAATTGTACAAGCAATGTACCCTCCCTAATGTTGGGGCAACTTCAATATCCCAGTCGCTGGCGGCAAACCCCTACTTCTGAGCCCCCCAGGGTGAAGAGCTAATTTGCGACTGATTTCTGCGTGATGCTCCTGCCCGAACTTCCTATCAGCACATTTTCGCCCTCCTTTTCCTTTTTATTCTCGCCCCCCCCCCCCCCCCTTCCCAAAACCTCCTCTCTCTTCTTTTTTTACCCACAAACCTCTGAAAACGCAAAGTTTTTGCCCACGTTCATTACCGTTTTTTCTTTCGGCTTCAATTCTTTCGGGCCTTTGTCACTCTTTCAAATCCAAGTCTCCGCAAGCCACCAATATCAATCTTTCGTTTTCCGGTTTAACATCCAGAAAGTCTGCGCATTGATTGCATCGTTTTCAGTGCTTCTCAAAGAATAAAGATTGTCATTTCTGGCCCCTACGGACATCAAACAATCATAGAAATAAAAAATGGTTTCTTTCAATAACCTCATCATTTGTCTCACCGCCCTGATTTCTGCTTGCAGTGCTCATGGGCACAACCACCTGCACCGCCGTGGCCATCTTGCAGCCAGGCAAAACTACAATGGGACTGAGACCTCAATTGCCTATGGAACTGGCACCGCTGCAGCTTCTACTTCGCTGTACACTGTCACTGTTACTCAGACAAATACCAAGCTTGTAACTGTTACTTACACCTTGGGTGATGGTCGCATCAAGACTACTACCATTACAAAGGTAAGACATCAATCTACAAAACATTGATCATTGACTACATGTAGTTCTAATAAATCATAGGCGGAAGAAACTACTCAGACTATTGCGCACGTAAAGAGCACCGTCACCGTTGCTCCTATTATTGAAACTACTCCTGTTGCGGTTGCTTCTGCCAGCTCAGTTGAACCTGTAGTTTCTGCTGCTGCCAGCTCGGAGGCATCTGCACTTTCAGTTGCTGCTGCTCAAGCTGCTTCCTCAGCCAAGTCTAAGTCTACAAGTACTACTACTTTGGTTGTCACAGTTCCTAACACCGCATCAACCGTCACTGTCGAAGACGCCTCCGTAGCTGCCGCTGCCGTCACCCCTGCCGCTGCCTGCTCGGCGGAGACTGTTTATGTCCCGCAGTATGTCACTTTGTACAGCACAATTGTGAGCATTCCAGTCCGTAACTCTTCTACCTTTGTTTAATTTATTCTATAGACTGTCTCTGCTGCTGCTGCCCCGAGTATTGTCCATTCGCCTATCGTCCCTCCCTACTCCAACAACACCATGAGCACCGTTTCATACGATAGTACCAGCACCACCACAATGAGTGTCTACACTACCGTGTTCGTCACTCCTTCAGCCTCCGCATCTGCCTAAATGTTTGATATGTAGCTGTGCGATTTCTCCCGTCAAGTGGATATAATTGAGGGCTGGAATCCTGTTAGAAAAATGTTCTTTTCTTTGTATTTAAATTTATCCAAAACCTTCTTGCATGACTTTTCCCACGGAGAATATTTCTTTTTCCAATGGAGGATAATTAGTCGGAGTATCCTTTTGTGCTCTATTGCTCGCTGCAGTTTGGGATTTGGTCTCGCCTTTCTTTTTTTTTTTAAAAAAAAAATGTTCAAAGATAAAATCACTTAGTTTAATTATTGAGCTAGAAAAACCACTTAACCAACTCGAGAGTTCAAATCAACTATGTGTCTTTTTAAGGTATCGAAGGGAAATCTAGAGGTACCCGGTGCCGGCCTATATCACACTATCCAATTCCAATAAACATTATACAGTTGTTTATGGGTTCGTGGCGAGACTTTTGACCTACCAATGGGCGTCAACCATCTAGGGAACAGGGCCTATGTGTTTTTGCTGTACAGCCGCATTCGAAATGTTTTGGCACCTTCGGGCCAAACTAACGAGGTAGTCCTTTCTGCTTTGCAATTCCCATATTCGAGACCGTTGTCAGAGAGAGCTGCAATGTCTCTATTGCGGTCATACCCGTCAATAAGATGAGTATGCGCAAGTGCCATGGTTGTTGGTGGGCTACAATTCATGAACGACTCAATATAGTAGGGTGCCAATACTTTTCGAATGCGGCTGTACATATATCCGCCATCAAACAAACTTCGCTATGACCACAGGAATGACTATAGAGTTTAAATACAAAAGTCCCAACGTTCTTTTATAATTTATGCTACCCAAAAGCAAAGAAACTCGATACCTATAAACACCAGTATCATGTAGTAACATGTACTCGTAAATCTTGCATTATAAGGAAACTTTCCATATACCTTTTTGCAATCTCAAACGATACATCATATTGCTATCTTCATGGATTTTCACATGCACAGAGAAGCTTGTGGAAGATAAGTGGTTGCATTGCATATTGCGCATGGTTGCTCAGCGGACGCTTCACCACCGACGTCAAAGCAGCCGCACACATCCATAACCCCATGTTGCTCGTCACGTAGCAACATAACTACATCCTTTGCTTCACCCCATAACATCAACGTTATCTGCTCGATCAACGATCCTTTCTCTTTAGTTACCTTTCGGGATCTAGCGGATAGTCATGTCTTCAAATTCCGAATCTGAGGCCGACAAAGTGAGTAAAGTTGCTCCTACAGAAAGCTTTATGTTCTTCAGCATGTCTCAAAGAACGATTTAACACATTATAGATTCGTAACAAGCGACTAGCAAGACTTCAGGCTCCATCGCAGCCAAAATCTCAAGCTGAGGATGGTGAAAGCAGTTTCTCCCCTACAAAGGACCTTCAACCCTCGATATCCGGGCCTCAAAGTGATACTGCGCCAAACCCGTTCACCAAGCTGGGGTTGAACCAGTCGTCAAGTGCAACGCCAAAAAGGACAGCTACATCACCGCCCCCAGATATTCGTTCTCCCATAAAACCAACACAGTCTATACCGCCGTCAGAAGCCCTAGTGCCATCGTCGACTTCTGTGGGTAGTCTCGGTCCTATAGAGTTATGGGAGGACAAGACTTTAAAGCATATATATAAGGTGGCTCTAGAGGTTGGTGCTCTTAGTAATCTTTATGAGGGCTAGATTACCTCCGAGTATTGCTAAATCGAATTTAGCCTGGGCCACGGGTTACAGGATATTACATCTTGGATGACTTACGGAAAGATTTGGAGGAGCAAGCAGTTGAAGGAAAGCGTACGTCTGACCCCATCACATAGGCTCATGAATCCGTAATGACTTTTCTAGCGGCGCATATTTCCGTGGGTACATTGGACCAATTGATACTTTCAGTATGCAAAGACTCTGGTGTTACCCCTATGGACTACTTGGTTGGTTGCTGGAGACGAGCCTCTGTTATACAGAGGACTACACCTCCGTCTAGACTAGACGAGAGAAAAATCAATATTCTAAATACCGCTAAGAGACTTTGTATCAACTATGGGGAATACTGTATCACTATGCCAGACATTTTTGAGTAAGTTGTATCCATATAAAGCAGCGATACCCCGGCCATTCTAATATCATTTCAGGAACGATCGTGCATTAGCCAAACTAGAAAATCGTTTATTGAGCGATGCAGAAGATGATCTCGGTTTGCCTCAAGAATTTTTGAATGATCTAGTGTCTCGATCCGAAGACAACCCGGATCTTGTGGAGTATTTCCAGCAAGCAATACAAAATCTCAGCAGTCGACTAAGTAAGATGAACATGAGCGATAACTATAAACCATTCATATCGGCTTTAGGACGACTTGCTCAGTTCAAGCCACTTGTGGAACTTATGATTAAACTGCCTTCATTTCTCCCCTCTCCTGAACAGACTCCGGCACATCTTGTAGAAAAGGAAACCATCTTAGGCCCTTTTTTTCAACTTTCGCCCCTTCAGGTATTTACTACCTCTAAGCTATATAGCATATAGCGCACGGCTTAATTGATCATTAAAATAGTCACAAGTATGTCGCACATATTTTACTGGCGCAAAGACCAAGAGCCAAACTGCTTTAAATGATGCAACCAGAGCTCTTCGGTTATCGCTCCAAACAATACAGGTAAATTCCAATATACAAGATTCCGGTCACTAGCTGACACTTTTAAGGATCAACTACATCAGATTACCATGTTGATAATTCGGGCATCGCCTGAAGCGAGGGTCAAGGTGCTCGACTTCTTTGCGTTAGCAATCAATTTGAATAAGAAACGTGGCGCTATCCAGGTAAAGATATTCCAGGGGACCTACATGTAGTATATCTATATCCTAATCTTTCTGGTGAAGGTGGATCAAGCTACAGTAGCCTCCGATGGTTTTATGCTCAATATAACAGCAGTGTTGAACAAGTTATGCGAGCCTTTTATGGACGCATCTTTTTCGAAGGTCTGTTTTACAATATAATTCGCATTATAATGTCTAACCCGTTACAGCTTGACAAAATCGACATCGACTATTTCAAGCGTAATCCAAGACTGGACATCGGCGATGAGACAAAAATCAATGCAGATGAAGATACCGCATCTGAATTCTATTCCAAAAAGATTGAAGGATCAAATAATTTCATATCTGAAGTCTTCTTCCTAAATGTTGCAGCCCACCACTACGGACTTGGTGCCACCGAGGTTAATCACGATCAATTGGCAAAAGACATTGGAGATATGGAGAAACACTTGGAAAGAATCCAAGGCGAGAGATCACGCTGGGTTAACGTAAGGGGGTTTGGCTCACCCAAATATGAACTTATTACTAATCGAAATTATAGACACCACAGATAGGTATTTGGGATAGAAACATAGAAAAATTGAGACAGCGTATAGACGAAGGAATTGCGTATAAATTTGCACTCGAAGTATTCCTTTTTGACGGCTTGTCACAAACAAGATCGCTTTTGTTCATGCGATACCTTACGACCTGGCTCCTAAGACTGGTTTCTCCTGGACATAGATACCCACAAAAAATGATGAGGTGATTGACTTTGGTATCCCGACTGTACAATACAAGCTAACAAGCAATAGTCTACCTCTGCCTGCGGAAGCACCTCCTGAGTTTAGTGCTCTGCCGGAGTATTTCATTGAAGATATCGGACTTTGTTTTGGATTCGTAGGGAGATATCTGCCAGAGTGTATAGTGACGACCCAAGTAGATGAACTCGTCATCTTCTGCACAACTTTTCTACGTACATCAACCTATATAAAAAAGCCTAACCTTAAATCGAAACTGGTCGAGATACTCTATTATGGAATTTCCCCTTACCGTGGTAAAACAGCTGGTATGTTGGGCGATGTCATAAATGGTCACAAGTTCGTTTTACAACACCTTCTGAATGCTCTCATGAACTTTTATATTGGTAGGCTAGTCTTTTCTTTATCCAAGGCTTCATACTAAATAATCGCAGAAATCGAGAGGCAGTATTACGAGAAGTTTACAGTCCGTTATCACATTTCTGAGATTATCAAATCAATATGGCCAAACCCTGCATATAGAGAAAAACTGGATCAGGAGAGCAAGTATGTTTTTTGTCTCTTGTCTAAGGGATATACGGAATTAACGTATTCATTAAGGTTGAACGTTGATTTTTTCATCCGTTTTGTGGCTCTTCTTCTCAACGACGTAACCTACGTGCTAGACAACTCACTCACTGCACTAGCTGAAATCAATAAATTACAGCATGAGCTCGAAAGCGATGCGGCTGCTTCCCTGAGCCCTCAAGAAAAGGCCGAAAAAGAGAAGGCGTTGGCGAAATCTGAGCGAGATGCAACTTCGTACATGTCATTAGGCAATGAAACGGTCACGATGCTAAAGCTCTTCACGTCCGCGATTCCCAATGCTTTCATCATGCCAGAAATTGTTAATCGATTGGCTGGCATGTTGGATTATAACCTTGAGGCTCTAGTCGGACCTAAATGCAACTCTCTTAGAGTTCGTAGCCCCGAGAAATACCGGTTCAATCCCAAAGCCTTGTTGTCAGAGATCACAGACGTCTATCTAAATCTTAGGCACTTCACACAATTTGTGGAAGCTGTTGCAAGAGATGGTCGTTCATACAAGCCTGAACTTTTTCAAAAATTACAGGCTGTTTTAGAAAAGAACAGTTTAAAGGGGACCCCCGATATTGCAGCGTTGGCTAAATTAGCCGCGATGGTTGAGGAAACCAAACGGCGTGAAGAAGAAGGTGAGGAAGAGCTTGGAGAAATTCCGGATGACTTTTTGGGTAGGCCTCTCGTCACATTGCTCGCTTTAAGTCCGGGGTTCTAACCGCCGTTATAGATCCACTGATGGCTACCTTGATGGAAGATCCCGTGATCTTACCGTCTTCCAAGGTTTCGATTGATCGACAAACCATCAAAGTTCATTTGCTCAGCGATCCGAAAGATCCATTTAATAGAGAGCCCTTGAAAATCGAAGATGTCATTCCTAGTAAGCATGGATTCTTTCTATGGGCCGCCCGTGTCCTGTCACGCTGACCAGTATCTTAGATACGGAGCTCAAGGAGCAGATAGAAGCTTGGATAAAAGAACGACGTGCCGGAAATTCGATGAATGCAGACATAATGGATGTTGATGGTTAGAAGCCCTAGTGGCGAAATGTGTATAACGGCTTTATCTTTGCTTGCGTCATGTGTAATCTCTACATGTAGAGATGTAGTTACCAGAGATAAGAAAGCACCCGGCTTGTTACGAATGGACATTTGGATCACTGGGTACTGGCCGAGACTGATCTTACCGTTGATACGCGATATTCCTTTATTCACCAATCGGTCCTTGAATTGCTCTTAGCCTCGCTGTAGCCGAATAGCCTGGAACATGTGGTGCGTGGGAACTTCACGATTGTCACAAAGAGAGGGTGTTGCTAGATGGGTCGTACGTCAGGGAGTGAGTTTTTAAAAAAGCACACCTGTGTTTGACGATTATCCCCCGTCCTATCGGCAGAGGGTAGAAGAGAAAACAAAAAACAGATTGTAAAAAGACAATACCAAACCAGGACAACTCAAATGGGGATAATAAGGAACCAACAACACAAGAAAAACCGCACCACTTCAAAAGAGATGAGAAACAGTAGAAATAGAGAAAAGAAAAGTACATGTCCCAACAATTGTTTCCATTCCTCCCTTACTTTGCTGTCCTCATCCCACAATATCCGTAATTGCTTTCCCGGCTTTAACTCAACTGATGCTTCAATCTCCCGCTTCAAAAGACGCTTGAACAGTACACTAAATATGTGCCTTTTACTGCACCATGGTGGGAATTTCGCAAACGGAAGGGAAAAAAGCACGCCACTGTTGATTTAAAAACACCGTCGCCAAACCAGAGACAACCGACCCTACTCTAAAGACTTTACCAACTTACAAGATGCTGCATGTCTTGCGATGCTTTGGCTTTTTCTGTAGTAGGGCACAACGGGTTGCGTGCTCGAAAACTTCGCGGACACCCTCGTTGGTCTTGGCCGAGCACTCAAGGTAACGGTCTGCGTGGATGACCTTCTTGACAGCATCACCCTGTTTAAACAAGTTAGTTGCGAGTTCATGTGGGAGAATAGTAAGAACCTACCTCAGCTTCGGTTACTGGCTTCTGGGAGGTCTTGGAGAGCTCCTGGACGGTCTTCTGATCGTGTCGGAGATCCTTTTTGCATCCAACGAGAATGATTGGGAGACCTTGACAAAAGTGAAGGACCTCAGAAATCCACTGTTGAAGTAATCCTGACGTTAGAAACCAATTTGCCACTCCGTAATGAGCGTTGTAACGAGGAAAGTGGCAAGATGTACCTTCTCTTGAACGTTGTCGAGCGAGTCGGGTGAGTCGATCGCGAAACAGATCAGAATAACGTGAGAGTCGGGGTACGAGAGAGGGCGAAGACGATCATAATCCTCCTGGCCGGCAGTATCCCAAAGAGCGAGTTCTACATGCTTTCCATCGACCTCTACATCGGCGACATAGTTCTCGAAAACAGTGGGAACATACACCTACGCCAAATTGGGTCAGTACTATAAAAAACCCAGTTGAGGGTAGTTACTATAAGTAGCTGAGCATGCATACCTCAGGGAAAGTTCCCTTGGAGAACACACTGCGCATTTTGGTTAGCAAGGTCATGGTTTAAAATACATTTTAAAGCTCGCGAGAGATAGCGAGAGGCTTACATCAACAAACAGGTCTTTCCACAGGCACCGTCACCGACGATAACCAACTTGCGTCTAATTTCGGCCATTTCTGTAAAGCACAAGATGAATGATTAGAGGACTAAAGGATAGCAAGCGACCGATAGATGCAAACGAAGTATCAACAACGGTGTAACATCATAGATAACAAGAGAAGTAGTAGGATGTTTACAAGCTCTTTGCCATCTACTTTGTCCTACTCGCTCATTCTGAATAAGGGAGGAGCATGATATACAGGGAAGAGTCTAGGCACATGTATAAAGATCATTACTCACCGAAGGTTGTTTATTTTGCTAAGGGGGGGGGAGGAACAGTGGTAGATGTGTGTTTGTCGATGAAGAGGGTAAAAGAGGATTACAACGGTGGTAGTTTGGTATTAAAAAAGGGAGAAGAGCAGGCAGTAGCGTGGTAGGAGACTACGTAGAGAGCAAGAGAGAGATAGCGAGAGAGGCAACGGTAAAGGATGCACAGGGTGTGGTGGAGAGAAGACAGAGGATGAAGAGAGAGGAAGCGCGAAGGGCAGTTGATGGCTCAGTGGTGGTGGTGTTAGGTAGTGGAGTTGGCCCAGGAGGGTTGTTGTGAAGAGAGAAGGGGATGGAACGGAGGGCTGGCTGGTTGGCTACATACTGGCTGGACACACAGGCTGAGTCTTGGCCACAGCTGAACGAACGGGGCTTGCTTGCCTGCCTGCCTGCCTGCCTGCCTGCCAGTGCTGCTGCTACTCTACTGATGCTACTGCTGCTGCCTGTGTTCTCTCCCATCCATCCATACGTGGAAAATGAACGTGCGCCGGCGCAAGAGACAGTTTGTCATAATTGCACTGTAGGTAATATCTCTTTACCTTTGCGTGCATCCGGGGCAACAGCCCAGTCAGAGAGTCAGTTGGTCTGGTCCTATCCCCGAGGAAAACATTTGTATTCCTGTCATTTGCATATCTACGTACATACATGTAGATATGGATCTGTGGTACTGTAATCGCCAATCCTCCCTGTAAAGTAATCGTTGCGCTCCACACACCCATTATTGAATTATTATCCTGCTATGTTTTCAGTGTCTCTTTGCCTGCCGTCTTTCCGCCAGTTCATATATCCCTTCTTCATTATTTCATTATTTCCGCGTTCACCTGGGTCTGGTCCTTTCTGCGTGCGTGGCTGGGGACATACGTACTGCTCTTTCCCGCCGCCTTGAAGCTGAAACCTTACCACTCCAGTTCGCAAACGGAAAACCCAAACACCAACCCCTGAATCGCTTTGTCCTCCTAGAGTGAGGGAAGACCTCGCTCGGAAATCCACCCACTGTACCTAGAGTACTCTCTGTACATCATACATGAAGTATGTATATGATGTACCTTTAGTAGAGTAATGTAGGTACATGAAGTACATGTACAAGTACCTACATGTACTCTACTCTACTGTAGGTAAAGTACTGTACTCTATGTATTGGTACACACATGTATGCATCATGTAGATACATGAGGGCCTCGATCTACGGTATGTACTCGGGGCAGGCAAGAAGAACCCGAAAATGACTTTTTATGGTAACGACCTTTGATTCGCGGCTGGAGAAAAGCTACACCAAATTGAGCCCCTGCTTGCAGCTTGCATTTTCAGGTTCTTATCGCCTGCCCCGAGTACTTGATTATGTATATGTACTTATGTACCCATGTCTAGCTACGATTCCGGAAGGCTTTCTCAAGATAAAACCCATTGTTGAGGGCAAAGTTCATAAAATTATGCTCCCAAACAACATACTCTGTTGCGGCAAGTTCCACAGGCCCCCGCTAATGAGGACTTAAACTCCCGGCTTGCCGCAGCTCGCACAGAGAAGAGTCAGACGCATGGGCTAGTTGGGAACACTACGAGGGAGTTCATACACCATCTGTGCATCAACAAATGCGGCTGACAGGGAGCCACGGTACTGTACCCACATCTAGTACATAAAGCAAAGGTCAGAGTTAAAAGAATTTGGTTTCCTATCTTCCGAAGCTCTCAATTCAAAAGTAAAAACAACAATTGCGTATAATAGGGATTCGGCAGAGACAAGAACCAAGATCCTGTGCTTTTAAGACATAGCGTAAGACGTCCAACAAATGTAGCTCTCACAGGGCATAAGCTCTTGACTCTTGGGTGGTACCTTTAACTAGAGATCATACTACTCATGTGGGTACTTTGTCTAAGGAGTACCTACATCCATCTACTTTCTGTCAGCCCCGTACCTTTACACGGCTTAAATATAGTTCCTATAGCTTTCTATCCCCGGAAACTAATTTTTTCGCATTGTTCCTCGATCTTGACCTGCTCTAGTGTCCAAGTTGAATTGAAACGGCCCTATCGGTGCAAATTCCCAGGGTATGATAAAACGACCCCCCCCCCGCTTTCGTGGAATCCCCGGCACTGGGGAAGTTGTCCCAGTATATAGGTACGACATAGTGTACATGCAGTCGACCCTAGACCGGGGTAGGCCTCTACCATCACTATGGAATACTCTTCCATTTTTTCATACCATCCATGATCACATAGTATACATAGCCTCAGTAGTTCTAAATCTAATAAAATTAACCATTTCAAGACGCTATCCAAAATACAATCTGGTGTTTTATTTCTGGGAAAAATGAGATAAGAATATATTGTATAGATATTTAAACGGGCCATGACGCTTCTCAGATAAAGCATGAAAAATGCCGAATAAAAACCCTATTCTATATCAAACACAAAACAGATACCTGATTTCAGCACGTACCACATAGATTTAGGGAGTTGCAACCCCACCGTCCTCGCTATTTCGTAGTTCTTCGCAAATCTCGAAGCATTCTGCCAATAAGGAATTAACCCTTCCTTGGCCCTCAGGGATATCTGTCCCTACCATGAATTTACCATCGACTCTCATATTATCAATAGAGGCCAGCTACAATCAGTCATCAGTTATGTTATAAAATATGGGCGGGTAATAGACATAACGTACTTTCATGCTGTATGGATAGAGGTCTCTAGCGTTGCTGATACCGAATTTCTGCACTTCTTTTAAACAACGGCGTACTGTTTGGAGTTGGTTGAAGACGGGCGTCAGGGCTTCACTGACGGGCTGCACGTGGTTTTAGATTCGGCGATATGGAAACCGAGAATGTTTACTAAGAGTATATTGCTTACTTCACTTGAATTTATCAGGCTGTATATATGTGCATAACATCGTCTAACCATATATAATAATATCTGTATGGAATGATTTGTTAGTCTTAGTCTAAAGCTTAATTAAGGGTTCTGAATGATTTAAAAATCTTACACCTTGACCTTCTTCAGGTGCGTTTCCCTCACTATCCACAAATCTTCCATTCACTCGTTCCTGATCTAGAGTTAAAACAAGCTTTTGGAACTCATAAAGATCTGTTTCTCTCAATGACCAAGCCTGCGTCAGTTCTAATTTTTCCAGTTGACTCTTTGCTTGAAATAATTCTTCATATGTAGTTTTCAACCCAGGTGCCACTGCACCTTGCCTAGAGAGTTAAGAAGTATCAGTAAAGTTGCGATAGTTTATGATTGATGCATTTATTGCCCACTTTTGCAGAGCGTTTTCCGCTACTATATAGCAACGTTTGAGCAAAGTATCCAAGATATCTTGTCCCGTCTCCGGAATATTCCCATCCTCTGCCACAAACTTCCCATCTATTCTCGACGCATCGATCTCTTTGATTTGAGATAGATATCCCTCGACCTCTGTAACTTGAAACTAGCGAGAAACTCAATATAAACCTTTCTCGAAAATTTTCAAGTTACAACTTACCTGCTTCTTGGACTCGCAGGCCTTGATGCTCCTCCGCAGACTCACAAGTCTCTCTAATAAACTCTCCAGTTCTGATGGTATCGGTTCCAACCTTTTCTTCAACTCCTTTAAGGATATTTCAGAAGCGCAAACTTGTGATTCAAGCATAGATATAATTAGGGAATTGTAGAGGGGTCGGCCTTGTTCGATGTTCTCGCGCATGTTTATTAGTGTACGCTGAAGTGGGACAAGATCCTTTCGAGAAAAATTGCCCGACTCGTTCAGGTGCTCTAAAAGTCGCTTTTTAATGTTAGTATAATATATAAGAAAAGTTTTTTTTTAGAGAAAAACCTTGATAATGACGCTAGGAGCGTAACTTAAGAACAGTTAGCACAGTCGATCTTCTATTAGAGTAGTTTTCATATCAGACTAAGTCGAGTCATAACATATGATACAGTGCAACTTTCGAGAGAAAAACCTGACAGACCCACGGAGCCTTGATGTGAGGATAGCCTATTTAAATCATCATCAAGGTTGCACTGTATCTACGTGTTACAAGCTTTTCTGTGTCTAGAATTATGAAATTTTTAAGCGTTTTAAACACTTATTGACTTACACTGCTGGTGGTTCGTTGTTTCTTCCGACCGTTAAGAACAACAGTGAGATTAACTCGTAGCAGTCGGTCACAAGCTCGCCAACTAAGTTGCATGCGTATAATTTAGTATAATAAATTCAAGACGTCCTTGGCAGCAAAATGGCATTTCCAGAGAAGTTATCTCACGCTTGCTCCCACTTTCCCTCGGGCCATTTAAAAGTTCACTCTCAAACTCTTGTGCTTGTCGGATATACTCGCACAATTCATCATAGAGGCGAACCACGCTACTAGACTTGACGTATGTTGTTCGATCCTGCTTGAGCTTTATCAAGCTGTCTCGGAGCTTGATGAGCTTCTCGGCAACTGCCTCCGGAGTGGTGAACATATTTTGATTGAGTATTCGATAAGACACTTGATGTCAAAGGTGTCGATAGGTCTCCAAAGCAGCAGCTGTCAGTGGAATCTATGTGCTGCACAAGGCAGGGATATGATGATGACATGGGGTCATACAGATGGTGACCCGCCATTCTCAAAAATACGCGCTTATCGGATGACGACCCCACATGCCACCCGGCTAGATGATGGCAACAAGCTTCATCGAAGGCTTGCAGCTCTGTATGTAACAGAATCACCACTTGTGATAGCCCTTTGCCCTGGGGTTTTATGTCAGGACTAAGCAGGCATGGTGTTGAGTTCGCTGATTTGGGTATTGTAGTTGCGTATTTACTAACCGTTAATTCTGACAATTGGCGCTTTGCTACTCTCCAAAGCGGCATCCACAAGTGCCACTTTGCGGCTTGCGCATCCCATATCCCTATGGATAGAGGGGAAGTGTCAATTTTGCATTTTGCAACCGTCAATTTCGAAGTGTCAATTGTCAAAAATGACACTTAGTGAATACGCTCTAATCCTGCCACTCACAACTGTCAATCCAGAGGGAAAAACGCCAGAATACATTTTGGAACAAAACTCCATTTGACCCCTGCGAACTACGGCTAGATCATGGTTTGAAGCGAATCCAAACGGGCCCTTGATACTCCTACCATGTGAAGAATATTAGTCACGTGGATCTCACATACAACGCAAAGTAACTGACTGACATTTTGGTCTCCACGTGACCAATATTCTTCGCGACGCTAGTACACATGATATTGATAACACAAAATTACGTGCCAGCACTAGCACATATTATGTCTCAATACGCAAATAATGAAATAATGAGAACATGTCCCCTTATCCACATGAATATTAGCTCAAGGAGTTACATGTACTGTGTACATGTATGTACTCCTTAAGATGGACGGTGGCGTCGTGTGGCTAGTAAGGTTTCATCTGATTAGATTAGATATCAGGCTGTGATAAATACTACATGACTGCTTTTTAGCCCACACAGGGCTCAAACCCACCGCCACTGAACGGGAAAGAACATTCATCTCATAATTTCTCAACACCTACATACTCACCTCCGATAATCTCACGACAGAAAACGCCGACAGACGCCCCATCCTCTCATCAACATCTAACGAATAAGTGAGTAAACATTCCGGCAGACTCTACATTTCAAAGCCCGAATCAGCTTTAACTCCAAATCCAGCAGATATCGGGATGTCTAACAACGAACTTGCCGTTTCCTACGCCGCCCTCATCTTGGCCGATGATGGTGTTGAAATCACCGTACGTCATCACAAAGTTTCAAAACACTACTCAGCGACCTTCCGCCGACCGCAAACTAACACTTTTTTAATATACTTTTAGGCCGACAAGTTGCAGTCCCTTATCAAGGCTGCTGGTTGCACCGATGTCGAGCCTATCTGGACCTCATTGTTCGCTAAGGTCTGAAACCAACGGTTTAGATATTGGGGAAGGGTTAAGGAAAGATTGGTTGCTGACCATTTTTCCTTTACGAAATAGGCTCTCGAGGGAAAGGATGTTAAGGACATGCTTCTGAACGTCGGATCCGGTGGTGGTGCCGCTGCCGCGCCAGCTGCTGGTGGTGCCGCTGCCGCTGGTGGTGCTGCTGCTGCTGAGGAGAAGGTTGAAGAGAAGGAGGAGGAGAAGGAGGAGTCAGACGAGGACATGGGTTTCGGTCTTTTTGACTAAGCGCCTTTTCCTTTTTCCTTTACCTTTCAACAATCCATAAACATCCTACCTTTCAATGCAAAAAGTCTTTCGGGGTTCTGGTTTTCATTTCTGGGTTGGGATAAGGGCCTGTAGATCAGAAACGGAAAAAAAAAAATTAAAAAAAACAGGGTATTAGAGTGGGAGTTGTTGGCTGATTATTCTAGCCAAGTAAGCATATCTGCCGTGAAAGCTCTCTAATGGATAGCTTTACATAATGAATTTCACGTATTTTATGTTTCTAACATCTAATATTTCAACCGTTTGGGTGAATACATGTGCGCATAGAAAAACACCTTAACAGCTGCAGTTGTTCGCTAACGATAAAGCCGAGTGATCACTCATGAACACAGTGTTTCAATCAACAAGTAAGATGCCATCAACACTTCCAAATCCTGCTGCTACCCCGCCTTCCTCACTATCTCTTCCTTTCGTCCTCAATAGCCAACCAGTCTCTTCATTCACAACAATCTCCTTTATCCCTTTGCCCCTTTCTATCCCTTTGCCGTTTCTCCAAAGTACTGCCCCGAAGATGCCTAGTTCGCAAATAACCTCGCCAGTTGTAATAATTCCATTTCTGACTATGCTATTACCTAAACTCGGCGGTTCGATCAATTCCATGAGTATATAACTGCTCCAGTGCGACTCCGGAATTGACTTTAGGAAGTCGGGTATCTTAGATCTGTAGATATTGTTCCCTCCCCCCTCCCGCTGCGGCTTCAGAACATACTTTTCCGGGTTATTGAGTGCCAGGTCACGAGCGGCTAGACCAGCCGATGAAGTATCGAGTGGATATATGGCGGCGAAAGTATTTTGAATCCGAGTTGAGATCGACGTGTCTGGAAGAAACCTTTCAACGGTACCTTCCATGGCGAGGACTTGCTGCACCTTTTTGGCTCCAGCTAACTGGGTGATGACTGATGGGCACTTAATAGCTTTTGAGCGCTCAATTGTAGTACGAGATACCCAATCAGTCTCAGAGTGGAAATCTTCTGGATCATAACATGAGCGAAAATATGCCGTAGATATCTCCATATGGACTCCATCATCATGTGGCGGATGATATATCAACGCACGTGTTACAGGATCTAGAGTGATGAGATCCGGGACTTGTTGTATTGTGATACGATAGCACTGAATGTCGTGATTTTCCAGGAGGTTATATTCTATCAACCTTTGATCAAAAATATTTCTTTCATCATCCTGAATGATGAATAATATTGCCGTATTACGTCCCGATCCTCCAAGACCATATGCCTTGTGCGCTGCTGCCAGACCATTGGCTATTTCCTTAGCCGAGGGATCCAGTGGTATATTCTTCTGCGTTAATAAGTTGGCCGTCGCCGATGGATATGCACCCACTCGCAGTAAGTGTCTATGGAGTTCCGAAACGCGAGTCGCGAGACCCCCAAAAGACACAGAGATGGTGTTGAATTCGACCTGATGAATAATAGGTGGTGAGGTTGGAGACAAAGGGTCCACATGAATCAGGTAATCTGACCGGAATATGCCAAGGGAAAGATCCTGAATAAAGCCTTCTTTTTTGACATCAAGATGTACTTTGTATAAACGGGCCATGAAATCGTCCACCTCGATCAATCTGCAAACAGGAGAAAAGAAACATCTCAGTCACTTTTCATTCCCAATGCCGAATTTTCCGACTCAGTTTCAATGTAAATCCCCCGTAAGAGTCAATCAGAAGAGCAAAGGGTACCACATACTCGTCCACAATCTTCAATAACCACTCCTCGTCCGCTGCAATTCTCGCATATAACTCGTTGAACCATATTTGGACTGCTTTTGCCTCCTCAAAACATGCTCTCGGAAAGGGACTCGGGAATAATGTTACTGGCGCATGTACTGCTAGAGCTCCGTTTTGATTTTCCGCTTGAAGTGGACGGACGCTAAGACCATTGAACAGCGACCAATCTATAAAAGACTTAAGCAAGTAGGAAGATTGCTCAAATGATATTGAAGGGGGGTATGAAGGGAAAATTGAGGCAGGCATCGTTGAGATTGTTGAGTATCGATACTTGGGAACGTAAAAAGAAGCGATTAAATATGGAGGGGCTGATGGTACCTACATGTAGTTTTTTTGATTGGAAATCATCATCCCCGCAATGTTAACACGTGATCGGCAATGGGATTTATAATTAATCTCTAGGGCGAGTGATCCCAGGTCATGGAACAAAGGCGAAAACAAACCGGTCGTTCATTGATGCTACTCCTTAAGGAAATGCAGTACATACAACATAGTCAGAGGAAATTTGACAGCAGAATAAAAAAATTCATTACAGAAAGAGGAGGTATAGTAAGACAATGATATGGAAATTAAAGAAACCCAAAATATGTAATTCGCCGTGGAATGCTCCAGTCTCAGAACATATCTTATCTCCTTCAGTCCCACTCAGGCGTTTCGGTAGTAGGCGGCCCACGACTTCTTCGAGGTATATATTTATTTGAAGTCCTCAGTCCCGAGCTTTGAGGCGTTCTCCTGAGAACCTTTTTCTTCTCTTGTACAACTCTTCCAGCACTATTACCAGAGCTCAGTGGTAGATGATTCATGTCGATCTCATCTCCTGCAACGATACCATTCACATCATAGCCCCATAGGCTAGAGACGTTCCCCCGCTGTGACGAAGAAGACAAAGCCCTCTCTCTCATAGAAAATGATGACGAGGTGCTTGACGATATGCTTCTATGTCCTCTACTGCGATAGCTCACACGTTTCTCTTTCTCCCTCTCAGCACACATTTTTATCAATTCTCCCGCAAGGTTCGAAACAAGCACAGCATTATCCTTTTGCGCCAAACGATAGATCGTGCTATACATCCCATGTATTCTAATCAAGGCTTCTTTCTGTTCGCTTGCATCACAGATAGTCCGTAGGATCCTGAGAAGATTCAATCGAACAAGGGCTTTGTGGTGAGATAACTTGCTGAGAATTCGAGCAAAAAACTCTGGTTGGCCAACGGCATGAGCAATCGGCAAGCTTAAACGCATTAATTTCTGTAAAGGGTCAAGAATATTTTCGAAGGCGTTTGTTTTCGAAGTTGTAAAGCAATTTATGATAGCTGTAGTAAATGACTCGCCGAGCAGCCTTTCCTCTACTCTTGCTGTCTCTTCTTGAAGCCTATAACACTGTCAGCCTTAAGCCAAATATACCAACATAAAAAAAAAAAAAAAAAAAAAAACTCACCAAACAAAGATGGCATCAAGCGCAGTAACCTGCCAATACGGGTCCGAGAGTAACGATATATAAAACTGAAGACCCTTGTTTTGCCAGAGTATCTTTCTGCACACCTTTCCAGAGTGGGCCATGTCACAAAGGATAGGTAGCGCGAATTCTTTAAGTGGCCGCTCCGTACTAACGATACGTTGGAGCAATGGAATGATCCCATGGAGAGCAGCCTCTTCCTGTCGAGACTTGCTCAATCTACACAAGTTAAACATTGTATTCAGGACTTGGTTTGAAATCTCCTAGAATATGGTTAGAACACCCAACAAACATATCAAGAATCAGAAATAAAAACCTTAAAATGTGATACGTTCATACTGGCAGTCAAAAGATCAGTCAGGACCTCGATTGCATTGGAGTTTTGCAATGTATCCAAGGTAGACGACAACATGGACAGATTTTTGATGAATTTCAACATTACCACCTGATGAGACGGTGCCATCCGCTTCAGGTCTTTTAACACTCCTTGCCAAAATGTTAGTTTTGAGGTTGAATGGAAGATAGGAATGGTATACTTTTCAAAACTATCCTATCCGCCACCATTTCCTTGACATGGTTCTCTGCTTGGGAAAATAAGTAGAATATGTTGACTATACGTTCCACGCATAAATCCGACAACTCCCCGTCCTCATCAAGAACATGACACAATACCAATGATAATGGATGCAGAACCGAGCTTCGGGAAAATATCCGGCAAAAGTCATTCTTTGGCGTAGGGCCCTGCATTTCGAAGACGCTCCAAATGCCATTCACTCCGATGAGTACTAAATCCTTCTGGGCGTCATAATCTTCTTCCAGAAACTCTACAAGAACATTCAACCCTCCACAGCTGACAAACATCTGTAATGTCAGTGTTGAAGTTTGATACATTTGTCTTACAAATGCCGCCGCTTCCAGACGGATGTGCCCTGGGTATTTTTTCGACGCAAATTTCGTGATGATGGGGATTCCCCCAACAAAACACAGGTTCTCTTGAATTTCAACATCATCGAAAATGATCTGGGATTCGTCAGGATAATGCCGCAAAACTAAAAGAATTTTGACCTACAGCATTTACAATCTTCAATAGCTTGAGGATGACTTCCCGTTTCTTACAAGTTTCCAAAACCTCTAATATTGGTAACATACCATGAGCACCAATTATAGTATTTCTTGTTTCCGGGGATTCCAGAAGGACGTCCATCTACTAAAATTAGCTGGCAGGTCTGTTTTTTGACTCCTCCGAGAAAAGTCATACCAACTGGGATGAGATATCATCCAGGTCTTCCTCCGACTGAGTTTCTTTTAATGAGCCAACCAAGGCTTCAACCTGTATGCAAAGTCGTGCATATTTATCTCTAGCAATATTTGCCTCGAGATCTATCAACGTATCAGTTGTATTTCCTTAGTCCAACCTGGTGGGAAAAATCTCACCCATTTCGTCAAACCCTTCTTCTAATTGGGCGAATGGATCATCCTCATCGGGTTCCTCGTCTCCCAGCTAAAAATAAATGAAAATCAGTAAGAAACAAACCGAAGATGATATATGGACGTACCCAAGAATTGTTTGAAAGCTTGGTGTTTAGTAACAAGCTATGGTCATCGCCACTAGTCTCAGAGCCAGCCTCATCAGTTCCTCCTTCACTACCAAATATATCCGAATAATCGTCCTCGCCCTCGGGCTCCGCAAATCTCTGTATCTCCATCGAAGACCGTGACCTCCGTATTGCATGTGCCTGCGTTTCTGTATCTCCCAACGCCAATGATATTTGCCTCCTTAAACTACCATGCTGAGAGGAATTTGTAGATCTCGGTAGACTTTTGAGATCACTCGGATGAAAAAGTCGCGGACTTAAGGACGCATCCTTCTATTTATAAATCTAATGAGACACAGGCATAATATAAAGCAAGGAGACAGGGTATGTTCTACCTTCATTAAGTCAACTTTCCTAGCAAATGTTGCTTCGTTAACTGGTGCAAGATCAGAATAATCCTCGAATGCATCTTCTCTGAATACTGATGGATGGCGTGACGTATTTCGAAACGGCAACATCAGCTTTCGCGGTTTCGATTTCGTAGGCGTTGTTGGCAATGGCGGGGGCTCGGTAATTGGGATCATTGTGGTGGATATATCGTCACTCGGTAGGGAGGGTTCGCTTTGTCTACGAGGAAAGTAAGGTCTTATCGTCTGCATAGGATCTGCCTCAAAATCCATGACTGTACTTTCATTAGTAAAAATCATTGGTATGGATTTTGGTTCACGAAACATCACTCACTCGGTGGACTTTTAATGGTAATATCCCCTTCAAAGTCATCACCCCAGTTCTCGTCTGTGCCATCGTTGGATGCAAAGGACTTCAATCGGTCAAAAGATTGCAGCCCTGCAATGTTTCCATCCGCAATCTTATTGCGGGGAAACTGAAGGGCAGCCGCAGATATAACAGACCCAAAATCATCGTCCCAGTTATCATCCTCCACTATTGCAGATTTAGTAATCGGAAAAACGAGAAAAGGTAAGAATTGTATACTGACGGGTATTCTCTGGAGACATGAACGCCTCAGTTGGCCGAGACCTCAACGCCAATGGCCCTTTCCCAGGCTCGAGACTGTATACATGTGTACGTCGAGGAGGATTGGGGCTAAGGACGGAAGGCCGGGTTGTTTTCGGAGCATTTGGAGACTGTAGAGCCGCGTTCCATTGCTGTACACTTTTGACGGCCTCATCATACTTTGTAGTTGGTGTTCGCACCACAGAGTCTGATCTCTTCGCATTGACGATCCATGGATGTTTCAGTAGTTTACGAGCCGAAACTCGGAGGTTGGGATCCTTCTGAAAACATTGCATGAGGAAATCTCGAACTGCCGGCGAAGCTCCCTCCGGAAGTGGCGGATGGTCATCATTGACAATTCTGAACAATGCTTGCATGGAAGCAAGCTTATGATATGGCGGCTTTCCATCAAGAAGTTCAACCACTGTACATCCCACACTCCTTCACCTCTATAAGCCCTAACCAAGAACTCCCGAAAATTGAAGAAGCATCTTACCAGATATCTGACGATGTAGTAGCTCCTGCAAGCTCAATAACCTCCGGCGCCATCCAATACGGAGTTCCAACGACCGACGAGTCACTAAGCCCGGTAGTTCTTGTGGCAACTCCAAAATCCGCCAGCTTGACCAAGCCTTCCTTCGTCGTTAGGATATTGGCACCCTTGATATCACGGTGTATAACACCCTGGTCATGGAGATACAGTAGTCCATGGAGAACTTGCGTCATATAGAGGCCGACCAGGTTTTCGGGGAACTTTCCAAAGTTTTTACAGATGCTGTGGAGGGAGCCGTTTTCACAGTACCTATTGATCATTAGCCCATGCCTCGGTACTTCCTCACCCGAGATATCTACATACTCCAGAATGATGTACAAAGAGTCCGTCGTCTTAACGAAGCCATGGTATTGAACAATATTTGGGTGCTGCCTTATGATCAGTAGGTGTAGGTAGTACCAGGGAGGCGGACGTGTATTCCACATACATTCAAGTTCTTCAGAAGGTCGATTTCAAGCTATGCAACAGAACTTAGTACTAGCCAACAACCCACACAGTCGCGGAAGACTTACCATAATAACCCTCAGCTCACTCTTTGGCAAATCTGCGAGCCTCACCTGCTTCACAGCGACGGTTTCTCCAGTTCCCCAATTGAGTGCTCGATACACTGATCCAAATGCGCCCTTCCCCAGACAGTCTCCAAGGGTCTATCTTCAAAGTCAGCCAGGCATCCCTTCCTTGCACCAGCAGAAAGTTAACCTACGTAATCTGCCAGAGGCGCGGAATTTTTTGAGGAAGCCTCATTTTCTTTAGAAGAAGACGAGGTGCTAGGTCTGCTTGGGGTTCTCGGACGTTCGATTTGACGGCCATTCTGTCTGACCGGGATGGGAGTGAGGGTTGGCATTTCTTGTTCACTTAGAGAAGCAGCAGAGACGACTTGTAGAGTTGGGATCGGGCGAGCGATAGTAGCAGCGTCTTCATTGCCAGGACACAGACACAAGGAGGACGAAAGCAAGGACAATGACCAGGACAAGACGTGAGCAGAGTAGCGAGCAGCGAGCAGATAGGCCCTTGTGTAGGGGACAAACTGCGCAAAGGGTTGCGGCTTAAACACAGGTATGTATGTTGTATGGGCTTCCTGTCCCCAGTCGAGACGGAGTTTTAACCACGCCCGTCGCAGACAACGGAACCTCAAACGCAATGTTGAGAGAAGAGGAAGCAGTACGATCTCTCGCTCTCTCTTCTTCGCGCTCTCTCTCCCTCTACATGTATCCTTTCTGACCTCTCTTGCGGGGTTATCTTAGGCGGTCTCGACCCCAGTGTAACTGCATTTAGAGACTTCAATCGCTTTGTCTGCTTTCCCCCGCCCATCCCAATATGTATACACGAATCTACTATGCTCTCTCTATGTGAGGCAGATGAAAGGGGGGGTTCTCCCGGCTCCCATGCGAATCACCCCGGACAATTCATTCAAACGAGACCCCCTCTTCTCTCACCTACTCCCTTCCTTTCTCTTGAAACTTTGAGATAGAGAAATGGCAATATACCTGTCTATGTACACACATAAACCTGCCTACAAGTCAAAGATTGATCTCCCAACCCCTGCAGCGAACAACTCCCATCAATAAAATTGCAGACTTCACAACTTAGCCAATCACTTTCAAGTCCCAATCATCTGAATCATGCTCAGTATGTTAAGCCTCGATCGAGGCTGCAGTTTCATTGCGGAAGATAATACCTAGCACGAATCTAAGTCAAGGAGCTGAACTCGCGGCTGGTATGTACCGACGACACATATCGCGGGTAGCGATGTCGCAATCTCCACCGCGGATAAGGCTGTCAAGCATCCTTCTACAGCATGGGTGGCCTTTCACGTGATAGGAACTCACGCGCATACCCTAGATAAATACGCATTTACACGGTATCCGCGTATCTAAGAAAAGAAACAAAAGAATCGAATACCTATAGAACCCGCGCGCCAGGAAACCCATAACGTCGTAAAGAGAGGAAAAGAAAAGAAAAGCGAAATAAAATAAAATGAACCCAAATTTCCTAAAACCGCTCCTTCTGCCTCGCAGCCACTGTTCGGAGATTCCCATAAACTTTGCCCTATAATGTCGTCAGTACCCCACCAGGAATTTAAACTATGGATTGCACATACCGGAGGACTTCCTAAGATCAATGAGACAATGGCTTCCCTCGCCATTCTGATATTTTGAAATCCTCCTAGGATATGTATTTTTTGGTCTGCTAAAACAACTCTGGTCTTGGTAGTGTTCTCAATCGCAAATTTCGTTTTTCCATCCTTTCCTGCAATGCGCCCAATTGCTCTTCCCAAGTGCTCGCCGGTGAGAGTCTTGACATCCTTGATTTCGAAGGTCTCAATATACAGATCATCGAGCCTGAGCAGAGCGATAGCATCGTCCACATCGAATCCCAGCGAGAATGCTTTAACAAAATCGGCACCCTTCTGCAGCGCTCCAGTATCTATTGTAATTGCCGAAGAGCGAAGCTCGACAGTCTTATCCTTAAGGTTCATCCTAACCTGGAGCTTTAGATGCTCCACGAGTGGGGGGTAGATCTTGGGCCATGCCGACTTGAGAGGCGCCATTCTGTGAGGTGGTATTCCAACCTTTCGCGACTCGGATTTTTGCCTAATTTTCTAGAGGACATGAAAGTTTAGTGCTGGGAACCAAGGCATCGGCCTGCAAACTGGGGACACATACCTTCGCTTTCGCGGGCGCAAATTTCGGGCGCCCTTCTTCGTCAATGTGCATTTCAGTATCGTCTGCTTCCTTCAGCAGAGGGACTACAATACTGAAAGCGGGAGCTGTGGAAGCTGAAGCGTCGATAAGAACTTCGTCGTCAACGACCTCTATAGATAACCCCGCCATGGTCTCAGTTAGAATTTTCTCTTTCATTTCCCCGCTATTTTGTCTACAAAAGAAATAGAATAAATGTACCCATGGTTGATTGTTCCACAGCCGGGGTGATAGATTCAGGAGCTTTTACGAGAGCTGTAGGGGCAGGCATTTTTGGGTTTTGTGGTGGTGAAGGTGGGATTTGTGCGATTTTTATAATGGTTTCGGGGGGTTTTAAAGTTGAGGCGAAAGTTTAAACCCTGCCAGAAAAAAATGTTTGTGGTCAGCCACCGATGACTCAACATTTACATGACAACCGGACTTGTACTAGTAACTGGAGCTGCGCTATGGCTCGTAGGTACTCCGCAAGTGCTCAAAAGCCGCGCAGCGGCTTGAGAGCCCGACTTCAAACCCACCTTTCTCTAAGAAGGCCCCGTTCGGACAATTCAAAATTATCAGGACCGGTTAGGTAATGTGGAGAAATGTGAGGATCAAGTATACAGTCGCAACTCGATATGCCGGAACTCAATACACCGGATCCCTTGCTGTCCCGTACGAGATCCTCTGAGAATATTATTTTTCCTACTGCAAAATCAATCTGCTATCCCGGATTTTTTGCTATCCCGTACGGAATCCTTAGAATCTTGGCAATCCGGCATATCGAGTTGCGACTGTATATTCATGATAGTAATTACTTCTCGAGGTAGACGGCTCCACCACCCACCCGGACAACTAGATGATCTACCTTATAACTGGCTTTTATACCTCTTGTCAACCAATCACCATCAACTGTCCGTGTGAGTGTGTCCGGGTGAGTGGTGGAAGTGTCTAATTGTTTTAGGAAACCAAAACCTCATCACCCCCGAACCACTTAACAGGAAGGATTGGTAACGGTACAAAGTAAAGGCTTTCCTTACTTATTTGATACCTCATTATTCTACCACAAGCCGCAATATTTCTCTCAATGCTCGGAAGAAGGATTATGAGAGTGATGATTGGGTTGAGTCAGTGCCGCAACTTAATTATAACCTTAGGATCTCAAACTAACACATATTCTTAACCGGTTACAACCGCAACCTGCGTCGTGTAAAACTTTCGAATCAAGGCCTATTCGTTGCCCACGAGAAAAAATATCACGATATTACAAATACTCTAGATTGCCGCCAAGAGACGG
Organism: Morchella sextelata; assembly: GCF_020137385.1. NCBI lineage: Eukaryota > Fungi > Ascomycota > Pezizomycetes > Pezizales > Morchellaceae > Morchella > Morchella sextelata. The sequence continues at coordinate 2,779,240 of NW_025408618.1, read as the reverse complement.
AAATGGTCAACACAGAATATTTTCTAATATTGTGGTATTTTTAGTTGGCTTTTGATGCCATACTAGTTTATCAAGCTGTATCAATAGGTACCGTAACCATGTACTCTAGTATTCTGCCAAACAAAGTCCCGGTACTGAATCCACCCGTTTTTTTTTTTTTTTTTTTTTTTTTTTAGATGATAAGGTTATTTACAATTAACGTGCAACCTTATAAATTAAGTGTGTACTCGCTTGTCAACTATGTATTTGCCCAACCAGCAAAACACACCAAAAATCGAGGTTTTCAACAACTCATAAAAAGTCCCATAGTTATACCAAAACTGCAACGACCAAGTATAGTATAATTTCGATAAGGGAGATTCATGCTTCAAATTCTTGGCCTAATTGAGATACTGGTAAAGGTGGAGAGGAAAGCAATAAAAGGACTTTTAAGACACCCTTCGCCTCGTTCTTTATGGATATGGCCTAAAAGTGGCCTGTAGAGTCTTTCAGGTGTCTAGATAAAAGATGCATAATTTCAGGGGAGATGGGAAAGCTCTCGAGATTCTATATGTTTTGCTGGTTGCGCAAAAACATACTTGATATGCGAGTATATAGGTATACAATACCAAAAAAAAAGGGTATGGATTCGCTAGTAATGCAGCAAGAATACGGTATTCTTTTGTAATGCCGGTATTATTCACTAAATCCCGCAACTGATTTCACCCCGTTTTTTTCGTACTGTATGCATAATAAGCTGGCACAGCTGTCTGAGTTGATTGTGTGACGAGTGAATGAAAGAGCATGACTATGGTCCAAAATGAAAAGGTGTTATCAAGCTGTTGGATGAACTATTGATCATATACACTATTGGCCATAACCTAGTAAGCCGTTACCTGATAGCCGTTGTTTTGGCTTCAACAGCTCGTGGGGGTACTTGAATACGTATTACATGTAGTTGGTACGGTTTTAAAAAACTGTCATTTTGCACCATGTGTTATTGTAGAGCAAGTCTACTGAACACTGTGTCATTTTAGATAAATATTACGGAAAAGATCTCATATATCCTCTTGGGATATATATCGCAAGGCTGTACGATGGCAAGATATTGCAATCAAATATAGCGCTAGTCATGACTAAAAATCAATCGTTCATCCTTTTTAAGTGGAGCGATCATATTTACAATGCCTTCGAATACATAAACTTATATATGTTCCCAACTCAATTGGGCCTCGTTAGTTTGTGAACCTCTCCGGCCAAATACCTGAACGTTCGTCAGCATATAAACGCTATATATCCGCTTGTTAATTTGGTAGATACTGACAAGCTACCAGCAACGACCACATTTCCACCGTTGCATGCCGTCTTCAACGCAGCGCTTATATCGTGACCAAAATTTGTAACACTCTCGCCGCTTCCCAAAACATATACTGCTTCATTCACGATCTCCTGTGGGTCGACGGGTGAAACCCACGGCATTCCATCTACGGCCCCGAATGCAACAGCAACAACATGATCCCCGTCCCTAAGAAGGCTCTGCAACATTATCCTGACCTCTTTGCCTTTAGACGCAGAGAGCACCCATGTCACTGGGCCTGGGAGCTTTCTGTTCACATACTCCGCCAGAGCGTCTGCGGCTTCGGGGTTATGGGCGCCATCCACTAACACTGAAGTTTGCTTCCCAACCACGGGCGAAACGTCAACCCATTCCATCCTCCCAGGCCATGTTGTAGACTTGATGCCTGCCTGGAGCGCCGCTGGGGTGATCATTGGGAACTTTTCCGCCGCGTGAGAAAGTGCGTTCACGGCACACGCAAGATTTGAGGACTGGTAGTTTCCCTGTAGAAAACTCGTAAAGCGCTGGGTTCCAAAGGCCAGAGTCATTATTTCAGCGTACCCATCGCCCAACGCGTCCGGCTTTGAGATGGTGTAAGCCCCTGCCCCCACCTCGGACGCAATGCGTTGCAGCACGGAAAGCACCTGCCCCGTGTTGGACCCATCAACCACGCATGCGGTCCCCTTCTTCATGATTCCCGCCTTCTCCTTCGCAATCTCTTCCAATGTAGACCCCAAGAAGCCCTGATGGTCCAGCGCAATCTTTGTGATGACGGTCGCGAGTGGCGCTTCAAACACATTTGTTGCGTCCAGCCTTCCGCCAATGCCAACCTCTACAACGGCAATATCAACCTTTTGCTTGGAGAATATCTCAAAGGCCGTGGCTGTGAGCAGTTCGAACTCGGTGGCCCCGATTCCCAGGCTTGCGTCTCTCTCCTTGATTGCAGCCTCGACTTCCAGGAAGACTGATTTCGAGACGGTGGTTTCGTTGAGCGTGATGCAGTCCCAGCGGTCGACTAGGTGGGGGGATGTGAAACGGCCACAAGGGATCCCAGCGGCATTGAGGACAGACGAAATGTAGGCGCATACGGAACCCTATTTCGGACAGAGACAACTTAGCTGCCGCCGCCTGGGAAGAATAGTATTTCTGTTGCCTGAGAGATCACTCGCTTTTCCATTCGTTCCTGCAACCTGCGAAATTGATTATCAGCAGCAATCGCAACAACTATATTACTACTAGTACTGGGCACTGGTACTATCGAAACAAATCTGCCTGAAGTTGCGCATGCACATACGTGAATAGCCTGCCAGGGGAAGCGGCCTTGGTTTTGCAAGAGTGCGCCGATTCTCTTCAAGCCAAGATCAATCATTTTTTTTTTTTTTTTCTATTTTGAGGGGGCCTGAGAGAGGAAATGTTTAGTATTGATGTGTGGTTTTCTGATATTGCATATGAGTATAAGTGTACGAGTGGATGAGTGGATTAATGAATGGGCGGATGAGAGGATGAGTGGCTGGCTTGAGATGTAGGTAGGTATTAGGATGTTGAGTGCTATTACAGTTGTTGCACCGGTAGATCTGCAGCGGGAAGGAGCCGTCTTGGCTGGCATTTTATCCCCCCTGGTGCATAACACGATAACGTTGATAGGGGATGCCGGGTATATGATGATGTCCTGCTATGTACCTACTCGAAGGGACGGGAGGGGAGGGGGAAGGGGGGGAGGTACTGCTGTTGCTACTGCCATTGCCGCTACTGCTGCTACCACTCTGCTGGGTTGTTTCAACAATCGATATCGTCAAACAATTGCACATTACAGTTCCAGTAACTTCTGAATATTTAGTATGTATCATCCCCCAGCCACTCTTCACTGGACATTGATTTCCATCATCAAGCACAAGAGTTGAATAAATAACAAGCTCTCTAGGCCCCACATCATACACCGTCCACCACAATTTTCCAGCCTCACCGCTCTACTCCACCCCAACAACTACAACTACAAACACATCAAAATGATGGAAAACATAATTGATGACCTCGTGAACGCAACAAGCAGTATGTGTATCTTTTTTTCTCCATCACAAACACACACACACACGCACACACACACACACATATATATATATATATATATAAGTACATGTGCATATATACTTATGTATATATAACACCACCCACCAAACCAAAACACCAAATGCATCAATGATATAAAATAAAAACCCCCCTTCTCCCAGAGCTCCTCGCCGCCGCACCCCCAGCCTCCCGCGTCCTCATCAGCGTCTCCGGCATCCCCGGCAGCGGCAAGACCACGCTCGCCGGAAAGGTCGTCAACCGCCTCAACGCCCTTGACCCAGACGTCGCGGCAATGATCCCCATGGTACGCACGCACGCACGCACCAGCCGTAGTAATTCATGATGATAGCAGTAGTAGTAGTATCAGGCCCTGCAGTCTGGCATCTAGAGAGCAGCAGCCCAAATACTTCTACACACACACAAAGAAAGAAAAAATCCATATTATAATGTGCAAATGATGATAACAATTGCTTTCTGTATATTTAAAGGACGGCTACCACCTGACCCGCGCCGCCCTCTCCGCAATGCCCAGCCCGCTCGAGGCCCACGCCCGCCGCGGCGCGCCCTTCACCTTCGATCCCGTGGCGCTTAAGCAGCTCGTGCTGCGCGTCAGGGCGCCCATCACGCCCGACTCAAAGACCATCTTTGCGCCCAGCTTCGACCACGCCAAGAAGGACCCCGTCGAGGATGATATCGCCATCCTGACGACGCAGAGAATACTTGTTTTTGAAGGTCTCTATCACCCCCCCCCCCCCCCCCCTCCGTTCTGTTTCTATTGCCTTTTCGATGGGGTTGATTGTGTGTGTAGGTAACTATCTATCCCTCAAAACCGAGATCTGGGGCGAGATCTCGGCGCTCTTCGATGAGCTATGGTTTGTATCTGTTGATAGGGATGTTGCGAGGAAGCGCTTGATTGCGAGGCACTTGGCGGCTGGCCTGGCGGACACGGAGGAGGCGGCGGCAAAGCGGGCGGATGAGAACGATTTGGTCAATGGGGACTACATCATAGAGAATATGTGCACGCCAAGTAGGGTGATTAGGAGTGTGGAGGATTTGGAATATGCAAATTCGGAATAGATGGATGCATAGATGGGGGGTAGTAAGAACTAAAGACCTGCCTGCATACAATAGTTAGACTGGATAGAGATATGGTATTGTGGTAGCCTTGAATAGATACCTGTATAGAGGGTATTGTTTTTCTTGTCGTTTCCGAGTGACCCTTCAGAGTCTGTATCGATGATTAGATTGTAGTTTATTTATGTCGTCTTGAGTGATGTCTCGTGTCTGAGCACAGAGAATCATGATACATAAGATAAAACATAAACGGCCTTCCAGAGCCTTGAAATAGTATCCATATCCCAAAGAAAAACGAAACAGAAATGTACACATACATATATATATATATATATATATCTCCCACGAAGAGAGAGAGATAAACTTAAGGAGTATAAAGAACATCTGGAGAAAAAACATTGACACCCTGAGCAAGAACCCAATTGCCATTTCAATCATTGAGAAAAAAAAAAGTAAGAAAGATTGAGGGAAAAAAAAAAAGGAAAGAAGATAAAGGGCAATAACAACACACCAAAGAATAGAAGAAAATGAAGAAAATCGTAAACGCCGATTCATTACAGTTTTTACAATCTTTCAACCAGCCTGTCAATGTCCCTGTTATGCGCTGCAAACATATTGGCCACTCTTCTCAACCTGTCCATCTCAGACCTATCCCTCTCCACTTCTCCTTCTAGGGTCCCAAGAGCGTCCATGAGGTTGTGCTCATCGTCCTCGCTGTCCTCGCTATCCTGCTCACAGCCTGGAAAACCGAGTTCGGCCATGAGCTCCCACTGATTTGCGTCAGGACTATCATCCGCTCCTTCGATTAGCCTAGTGAGATATGTAGGGAGTGAGGGTATTGACCTGAGAGAACGCTCCCGATCACCCAAGCCGTCAATATCGAAGCGCGGCAAGTGAATCTCACGGGTCGCGTTTGATGAGGGCTCGGGTCGGCGGCCTTCGTCAATGAGGCTGGCGACGTATCTCTGACGCGCCGACAGCGGAAGCCCGAACCACGACATATCATCCGGTATAAATTCCTCGGTCAGGCGCGCCACCCTCTCGTGCTCCCGCTCGCGCTCCCTATCCAGCCTTTCTAGTAGCCTACGTCTCTCATTGTCCTCTCTTATGCGCTCCATCTCTTCCCTGCGCTGCATTGCCAGCTCACGATCACCAGCGGGCGGGAACCACGGCGTATAGACCTCCTCGCCCGTCGCCACCGAGCGACTCAACTGAGGGCGCAGCGGCTCAGACCTGCCAAGGCCTCTTCTGCCGCCGCCACGCTGAGCCGCGAGCAAGCTCGCGTTGTCGCTCCATCTAGCGGGACCCGTACTCAGGTTTTCGAGGGCGTAATCGCTGCGTAGGAGATTGAATAGGGTGCCCGAGGAACGGTCTGAGCCGCGGACTCGAGGGCGAATGCCGGCAGAGCGACGGACGACGGCTTCGCGACGAGGTTCAAGAGCAGCATCGGCCGTGCGCTTTTCGGTAGGTTCGCGCCAGATTGGTCGGCCCATGGTGGATTTGTGGTGGTGGTTAGGCGCGTGAGGAAAGGTTTGGTGGGAGGTTATTGGAGTGAGTGGTATGGGGACCGTGTCACTGATACAGATTATGGGAGAGGAGTACTTGACTTGGATGTGAGAGCGTTGGTCTGGACGTTGTTGGGTCGTGACAATGCAGGAGAGAGGGAACGAGCGATAAGCAGATATCCGGGTGTATGGATAATACGGTCCAATGTAAGTATTGTTGTAGGGGGTGGGGGCGTGCAAGTGAGTGGTGGCGAGGAAGAATGAAAGAAGAGACCCTGTTGCAGGGAGGTGAGAGAATATTATACTAATTAAATATGATGAAGACTGAGAACGACCGAATGAGATGCAGGAGCAGTCGATGGATGTGATGGACGGACTGGTTGATTTCTGGTTGGCTGTCTGTTTCTGCAATGTAACCTCCCAGAATTGAAAAACAACAAGAGGAAGAACAAGGCGAAGATGAAGAGAAAGAAAGAAGAAGAAGAGCGGTAGCAGTGGTAGTAGCAGAGAGAGAAGAAGAAGAAGAATAAGCTGCAGCTACAGCTGTCTTATTATTTGAAACCGTGTCTAAGAGAAAAAAAACACCGCCGCCTAGAAAACCCAATGTGTCCCGTTCTCCTTTGTACATACAAGCTGTCGTTACCAATATTACCGCATGAAAGGGCGCAATTTCCCCGGGGCAACCCACAGGGAAAGAGAGAGAGAGAGAGAGAGAGTGGGAGAAAGACATCGTGAGAGTCGGAGATTTACACAGCCAGCCCACGAGTGATCGATAATAGGGCCTATTGTGAGATTGAAGTCAGCGTTAACTGCTCTGTCTAGCTGTCTCCTGCTAGACAACTCCCCTGCCTGACATCAATGTTAACAGCCAGACAGACAATCCCCAGCCCTCTTGGCATTGTCTGCAGGTCAACCGACCGGTTCTTCTTCCTCCTCCATATCATATAATAGCCATCGTATGAGTGGCATGACGCTTGAACGTCATTTGCAACACAATCGGAGATGTCATATTAAAGCCATCCATCGAGTCAACCCTATCTCAGTCAAGTCTATAAATATGCACGTAGCTAGGCATAGACTACGCTGGAAGGCTCTTGGATATATCGATACCGGAGATCCCAAGCCACCAGGGTCCCCCTCCTCCTCCTCCTCTTCCGTCCACTTCCGTCCCTAATCAATCCCTAATGCGTATAGCGTGCACTTCGATACCTCCAGATGCAATCACAGCGCATCACTCGGTGGCACTAAACACTCGCTAAGAACGCGCGAGCCGAACCACGTGGGGAGAAAACTTTAAAAGAAAATGTGGGGAGGTATTAAAGTTTAGGATAATTTCCAGCCTCTTCTCCCGATAAAGTACGTGCAGACATATCGAGTAAGATAGGAAACGTGCTCGTTTTATAACCCGCAGGTTTGGGGTTGTCCAGTACTTGCATCTTGGCCATGGACTACTCATTGACTAAGAATACATATGGGGCGAGGGGGAGGACTATCACTCTGCCTCAGCAGACGCCACTAGGACTTTGGGGGGGGGGTTGTCTATGGCTGAATTGGGGGTAGCCGTGGTAGAGAGTACCTTTTTACCCCTCAACATCCTCCTTCCATATCTTCAATAAAATCCCCGATATATATAGATACTAGAAGCGCTATACATGCCGGTGCCATCACATTGATTCTTCATCGGCTGTGGTTGGATTCCCCTATTCAGTTTCTCGTAATTAGTACGTCATGAAGGATCACTCGATTTCGTCAACCTAGATGAGCACCCTTGGTGGGGCCAGGGATACTCTTATCGTTATTGCTACATGTATTCTTATCATTACTACATGTAGATAGTGTAGCTAGCGACGACTGAGAGCTCCCAGGGTGCGTGTGAATCCGGGGTACATGTTTATTGATCACAAGCGTTTGACCCTGAAACTCGCGGTAGATTAGTGTATTCTCGATCGAGTGTTAAGGGTAAACGTCGTTAGTATTGAGTATTTCAAAGATGTATTTTCTAGCGGAACTGCTCGCTGTCTCTATCATAGCCATGCGGGTTGGGGCGGATTGTATGTAACCTTCGGGGGAAAAACCAACGTCTATAATAACCATGTCAATGATATATTCACCCGCAAACCCTCAGCCATCCCATTCTAACTACTGCCCGCCGCATGCAACGAAAAATTTACAAGTCCTTATTCCTGTTTTTAAAAAAACGAAGCGTAAAAAGAAGATAAAAAGAAAAGACTTTAAAGAAAAAGAGAGTAAAAAAGAGAAAAAAAAGAGAAAAAGGCTATTTACTTATCACATACAATGGGAAAGAAATAAAAAAAAGACAAACCCCAGCCAACCAGCCCAACAAACCACGCAAAATGCAACCACCACCCCCTCTCTCTCTCTCTACCGTTTTTTCGCCACCACGGTGGCCTGGTTCTGGCTCTCCCGCATCGCCGCGCGCGCCTGTCTGCTCCCTCCAAGCTTCGGCCCACGCGGCTTCTTCGTCTCGTCTCTCTTCTTGCGGCTGTCGCCGCCTCTGCGGCGGCGCCGCGACATGAGCGCGTCCAGGAACTCGCGGCGGAACTTTTCAGCGATGCGGTCGTCTGCTGCGCCTTCTGTCTCGCGCTGCTCTTCGGACGGGTCGGGCTCGGTGTACATTTCCACTGCCGCTAGTTAGTCTTCCTGTATATATGCAGCGAGTGTGATAGATAGATAGAGTGAACATACATCGACTCTCCTTGAGAACCTCCTCCACCAGCTTATCCCTCTGGATATCCTGGCTGTTGCGTCTCCTGCGCCCCTTCATCTTCTTCTTCCCCCCAGAGCCCTCCTCCTCCTCCGTCACCACCGCCGCCGTCCCATCACCCTGGAGCCGTCGCGTGGCCTCCTGCGTCCGCGCAATATTGCGCTTCTTGGTCTCCTCCCCGAGATCAACCTCATGCAGCTTCCCCAGCGTCGCGCCACGGCCCTCAGGCACCACGGGCGTCCAGTACGCCGACCTACTCGCGCTCTCGCCCGAGGGGGCGCTGCTCCCGCTGTCGCCGCCCGCGGCCCCGGAAGTGTCGATGCCGCGCCGCCGCTGCATCTCGCTGTCAATGTAGGCCATCATGTGCTTGTCGACGTCGAGGATCTGGCCCGTCTGGTGCGTGAACCTGTTGACGACGGCCTGGAGCTCCTCCTCCTCCTCCTCGGCGGCCTTGGAGGCGGCGGCGTCGTCGTCCGGCGGGAGATGCGGTGCTGCTGCTGCTGCTGCGGCGGTCTGCGGCGTCGTGGGCTTGGGCGCGGTGACCTCGAGGCCGCGGCGGGCAGGGCGCGTGAGCTTCTTGCGGAGGCGGAGGATCGTGGATAGGTCTGGGGTCTCGGGGTCTGTTGGGGGGGAGGGGGGAGCTGCGCTTTCAGCGGGCGGCGGCGGCGTCGTGCTTTGGGTGCTGGGGGCAGTGGCGGCGTCGGGAGCGGTGTCGTCGTCGTCGTTGTCGGGGCGGCGGCGGATAAACTTGCGCTTCTTTGCGGGGGGAGGGGCAAAGGTGGGAGCTTCGGTCATGGCGATGTCGGTGGGCTCCATGGTCATTGAGGTGGGCACGTGCAGTGACTTTGTGAGAGGTATTGCTGAAAAGGAGTGACTGGGAGAGAGAGAGAGAGAGTGTGTGAACGAGTGACTGAGCGGGATATCGGTGAGTGCTGGAAGGGAGTGAAGGTATTATTCCCTGTGTTTGGATCCTTCGTTGGTGGTGTTTCGATGCGGTGTGGGGTGTGGTGAGTGATGCCTGGCGGAGAGAGGAAAAGGGAAGACGAGACTCGACACAGCGAAGAAGAGAAGCTTGATGTCCACCCGTCACGTGAGTGTGAGTGGCGGTTACCTGGAACTAGAGTGAGAGTGTGTTTGTTGTGCGCGTGCTTGGGGCGAGGCTCAAGGGCTAAACGAAGGGCTATGAAGGGCGCCAGCAAGGGCGGCTATGCAAGCCAGGGCACACGCGGTCCGGGTCTTGGATCTTTGATGGAGAGAGCACCGGCTGTCTGATATCACCTGCTATCTAAGGTTTGCATCCGGGCTCTTCATGCGACCAGCCAGCACCGCGTCCTCTAGCCCGCTCTCCCGGCGTGGGATCCAGCTGGAGGCGGCAGGCGAGTAAGTAAGCAAGTAGTGGCCGTGTGGGATGAGGACCTACACGTGCGTAGAAGTAGGTACAGACAGCATCGGATTGACTGACTCGAGTGCTCTCCCACGCTTCTCTCTCGTCCGCTCTCCCAGCTCTCCCGCTCTCCCATGCTCTCCCATGCTCACCCCTTCCCCTCCCTTCACTCCTCCAGCTCCCCTCCCACTCCCCGTCCCCTGACATCAATGGCCCTCTCCAGGCCCTCCCCTCTTACTAATCCCACGGCAGCATCCTCTCACGTGAGTGGCGTGCTCACATGTCCCTCCCCACTCAAGCCCCACCACCAGATCAAAATCAATCAATCGATCTGATAACACCTCGTCCCTCCATTGCCTGATTCCATCCCATCTTGCATCCCGCCTCTCTCAACTTCTTGCTCTCTCTCTCTCTCCCGCCCCAACACACCAGGACCCAATTGAACCCCCCCCCCACCCACCGTGCCCGCTGTCTCGTCCCTCAGCTCACCATGTACAGAGTGGTGGTCCCCCGTTCCGCGTGGTCAACGCTCTGCACCCGCTGCTGGCGCAAACAGCAGCTCCTGCTTCTGCAGCAGCAGAAAAGACATCTTGCGACCGCCGCCGCCGAGTCCCCGAAGCTTGGAGCTGCTGCAGCTGCTGCCTTCAACCCCGCCCTGCATTCCGCTCCGGGTGCGGGCTGGGAGGACAAGACCTTGAGGGACATCTTGTAAATTGCACCCCCTTCGGTTTTTTTTCTTTCGTTTTTTTAGATTTTTAGAGAGAAGAAAAAGTACCCGGATATCTACACTTCTGCTTGCCTTGCCTAGTTTACCATGTATTCTATAAAAATTTAAATATACAATGCCTCTTTCTCTTTCTCTTTCTGTTTTCACTTTTATTCTTAAGAAAAACCAGACAAGTGCACCAGCTAAATAGTCATGACTCTCCAGCGACAACCCCGCCATCTGGCGCGACTTCTCCGCCAAATCCCACAACCCCACGGCCCAGCACACCGGCCTCTTCCAGAACAAAGACCTCACCTCCGCCGCCGGCTTCAAGGCCTACGCAGACCGCACCCTCCAGAAAGCCAAGCGGCAAGTCGACAAGATCCTCGATGCCCACGCGCCCGACGAGCTCGTCCGGGTCGTGCGGGACCTCGACCGCCTGAGCGATCTGCTCTGCAGAGTCATTGACATGTCGGACTTTGTGCGGGCGACGCACCCCGACCGCAAGATTGTCGTGGCGGCGCACGAAGCTTACACCGTCATGTACGAGTACATGAATGTTCTCAACACCACCACGGGTCTCTATGACGCCCTGAAGCGGGCGCTGGACCACCCGGAGGTTGTGGCAAAGTTCTCGGACGAGGAGAGGGCGGTTGCGACTATCCTGTATAAGGACTTTGAAAAGAGCGGCATCAATCTTCCGGCCGGGGCCAGGCGAAAGTTTGTGGAGCTGTCCAATGAGATTGCGGAGCTGGGGCCGCAGTTTATCAACGAGATGGCGCCGGAAACTCATTATCTGACGTTTGACTCTGCGCGGTTGAGAGGGATGGATCCTATGGTTGTCCGGGAGCTCACGAAACGGGGCAAGGTGACGATCCCCACAATTGGGATGGCGGCGAACCATGCCATAAGATCGGTAGAAGACGAAGAGGTGAGGAAGGAGATATATATAGCTGGCCATACGAGCAGCGCCCGGCAGATAGGTGTTCTGGAAGAGCTATTAAAGCGAAGAGCAGAACTTGCGGTCTTGGTAGGGCGTGAGACCTATGCAGAGGTCGCATTGGCAGACAAGATGGCGTCCTCTCCAGGTCCGTGATATTCTTCACCTTGCCCTATACTGAAATCCCAATTTTAACATCAGTCCGGAGTCTACAGAAGCCGTAACCAAATTCCTCAACGCCCTCGCGGACGCCAATCGCCCCGCCGCCCAGACAGAACTCGACGGTCTCGCCCTCCTCAAAAAACAGGCCGGCCAATCATTACCCCTCCAACCATGGGACAAAGACCTCTACACAGCACGAATGATGCACGCGATCCGCTCCCGCCGCCGCGGCTCCGACATCCTCTCGTCCTACTTCTCCCTCGGCACCGTCATGCAGGGCCTCTCCCGCCTCTTCAACCGCCTCTACGGCGTCCGCCTCGTCCCGCGCGAGACCCTCCCAGGCGAAACCTGGAACGACGACGTCCGCCGCCTCGACGTGATCGACGAGACCGACGGCCACATCGCCGTCGTCTACTGCGACCTCTTTGAGCGCGCCGGCAAGAACCCCAACCCCGCCCACTTCACGCTGCGCTGCTCGCGCCAGATCGGCGACGAGGAGTACCTCGCCGAGGCGCTCACGGGCGCGCGCGAGGACGACGGCATGGCGTCCGTCCGCCGCGCCGACGGCACCCTCTACCAGCTGCCCACCATCGCGCTCATCTGCGACTTTGCGCGCGGAAACCCGGCGCTGCTCAACTTCCGCGAGGTGCAGACGCTCTTCCACGAGATGGGCCACGCGCTGCACTCCATGCTCGGCCGCACGGCGCTGCACAACGTCGCGGGCACGCGCTGCGCAACGGACTGGGCCGAGCTGCCGAGCGTGCTCATGGAGCACTTTGCGAAGGCGCCCGAGGTGCTGGGCCTGTTTGCGCGCCACTACCAGACCGATGAGCCGCTGCCTATGCCGCTGGTGGCCGAGCGGCTGCAGCAGGAGTCGCTGATGGAGGCCACGGAGACAAGGACGCAGATACTGCTCTCGGTGCTGGACCAGCGGTATCATTCGGGGCTGCCGCTGCAGCGGGGGTTCGACTCGACCGCCGTGTATCATGACGTCGAGGGGAGGTATGGGCTGCTGCCGGCGGCACCGGGCACGTCGTGGCATGGCTTCTTCGGACACCTGTTTGGGTATGGGGCGACGTACTATGCGTATCTGTTTGATCGGGCGATTGCGGCCAAGATCTGGAAGGACGTGTTTGAGCAGGACCCGCTGCGGCGCGACTCGGGGGAGCGGTATAAGGAGGAGGTGTTAAGATGGGGTGGGGCGAGGAGCGGATGGAAGAGCTTGGCGGGGGTGCTGGGGAAGGGGGAGCTGGAGGAGGGGGGGGAGAGGGCGATGGTGGAGGTGGGCGAGTGGGGGAGGGAGTTGAAGTGAGGGGTAAGATACCATGATAGATAGATTACTTGGCTATAGCTAGATGCGCATGTGGTTCTCCTCTTTTCCTTTTCCTTTCTTGTTTCACTTTTCTGTAGGTACGTATGTAGTTATCAGATCGTTGTTAGAGTTGTATATATAGACTGTACTTTTATGATTTAGGCTATTTATGATCTATTTTGTATGATTACCCAGTCCTGCTCTCTTAAGCTTTTCTAAGTTGTGTGTCTGATGCGCACGGGGAATAAATACATCAACGAGTGATTTCCCATGATGCCACAAAGCTACTATCTACTGCTAGCATGGGGGCTTGGATGTCTACATAGCTACATGTACTACGTGTAGAGTCTAGATATAGTACTGGCTCAATGTCATGTCGGTCCAGCCCATACTAACGCCATCCAGGGAAGGATTCGGGGGGTGTTATGGCTGGGAACAATTTTTTTTGGTCCTTCTCAACAGGTCAGAAATACTTCCCACTATAGACCTGCCTCAAATGCTGCGGCCTAGCGTGCTGCACGGAATATATAGCAAGATCCAGCAAGTAATATCACCCGCTCTCTCGATGGCTGGCGAGCCATCAGATGCAGTATATACGGTGCATACATGTATGCATGTATCCCATTCTCGTGCCTATCCACTATTATATGAGCAGTTTACTGCTCACCGTAGTATATATATATCCATATCTGGCCCGGACTGCGCATGCAACACCACCACCACCCCACTTTCACCGTCGTGATATGTCTTCTCTTCCGAGTTGAGGCCTGCCTGCACGGTCTTGTAGGGCTTACCTTTTGATAAAGAACGACCTATCCTGCCAGTGACTATTCGCGCGGCTCAGGGGACCACGTTATTGGCGCCGAGTGCAAATACTTAGACGAGCTCCAATAATCCTACGGCGGTAGTTTTCCCTCATGTGCTATATAACCAGACTCACATCTCAACGAATTATCAATCAATCAATGAATCAAATATCCATCTTTTCTTCCTCAGCTGAGTCGAGTGATGCCCTGTGATCGACTCTCTTCAAGGCGAGTGATAGTCCATGATCGGCGCATGGTGGTGTTCTGAAAATATTGGGATAATTACATGTACTTGATATAGTTTCACGACCTCGTACACTTTTGTATCCAACAAAATATTCAGCTAACGCAGCTTTCATTTCGTGCAGCAGCCCATAAACCCATCCCCAATTTAGAGACACCAGAATCCATACGAACGAAAGCAAGAGAAAAGAAAAGGATACAAAATACCTCCCACAGACGCATAGCAAACAAAAACCAAAACAAAAGTGAGCGTAAACATTAAGACAAGACAAAAAAAAAAAAAAAAGCAAACAAAACGAAATTAGATCCAGTCCGCATCTAAAAAGACTTTTTTTCTCCGGTCCCTTCGTTCTCGTCAACGATTTCATAAGACCCATCTAACTGCCCAGAGTATAAAATACTGATGAAAAATAAGCCACAGTCAGCACTGTACTAAGAGATAGGCTTTTAGTGGTGTATCGCTGGCCACACCCAGCTGCCTAATGCGATCTATACAGGTTACAATTTGAAACTCCAAACAAGAACATCATCCTAGTACTACATGCCGCCAACAGGCCCATGCACCCCCCCACCTCCTCCGTACCCACCTCTCCCAAATGAAGCACCCCCACCCCCCCACGGTTGTTGTTGTTGTGGTTGATGTGCCTGATATGGCAACCCCCCGAATGATGGGGCGTTCCTATCAAAACTTTGCATGCCTGGCTGAGATCTTGTCACATTCATTGGGACTCCTCCAACAGCGGGAGGGTTCCAGCCAAACCCGGATTGTGGAAAGCGGTGCTGCGTTATATTATTGTTGTTGACAGCATAGTTAGAGGGGGCATTGTAAGGGTGCCTGTTCCCAGATGCAGGGACAGGAGGCGTGGTGTGAGGAGCGTTGTGGGATGATTGTTGTGGTACAAAGCGGGGAGGATTAGTGAATGGAGGATTGGCCATTACGTTGTGTTGTTGTTGGGGGGAAGGGCCTGAGGAGTTGAAGTGATTTGGCTGCTCAAAGAAATTATTACGATGCTGCTGTTGATGCTGATGCTGTTGTTGCTGAGATTGCGATTGCAGCTGCAGCTGCAGCTGTAATTGCTGTTGTTGCTGCTGCTGTTGTTGCTGCTGATGGTGATGGTTTTGAGGCTGCTGCTGTTGTGGCTGGGGATGTGGCTGGGGCTGTTGCTGAGGGTATCCAAGATGTCCCATATTTACTGGATTTTGTGCGTTGAACCTGTCATTTGGCGTTTGAAATTGACGGTGGGGCGTCACAGGTATATAAGGCTGTGGAGTGAAATTGTTATTGGGAGGGTTGAAATTTGGCATATTCGGATTGAAACTAGGGGTATTTGGATTGAAGTGCGGCTGTAAAGGCATGTGCGAGTTTTGGAACTGTAATCCCGGGTTCTCATATTGAGGGTAATAATTTGGATTGACCGCAGGAACCGAAGGGGACAATATAGGAAAGAACTGAGAGCGGCCCGAAAAATCATCAGGCTGTTCTTGTTTTCTCTGCTTATCGTTCTGTTTAATGGGCGGAGGCGTCTCAGGAGGCGATACAACAAAGTCCTTGAAGATGCGTTCCCGAGCGGCCCTGTAGGCTTCCTCTCTCTCCTCTCTGCTACCTGTTCGTGCCGAGCCATCTCCAGAGGAAGTTTCGGAAGATGGTTTTTTCGGTGTATTTGAGTTCCGATGCTCGGGAGGTGTATCAGACCCCTTTTCGGAACGTGTTCGCCGCATAATTTTCATAGGGGCAGCGGATCCGTTAGCTGCAGAATTGAGCTGAAGAGCCGCGGTTGGCTTGTCTCCTAATCTTACAGGAGGGCTAAAAAAAAAAACAATCTAAGTAAATAAAAGTTCCTCAAATGTCTGTTTGATTGGGGTCCATACATTCTGGCGTGTTGACCTCTGTAAAATCTTACACTAGCGCCGGTGGCATCCGCAATGTGGGTAAGTCTGTAATATTCAGCCATTTTATGGGCGAGCAGACGTTGGTACGCATTGATGGGAGGCAGGTCAAAAACATCGCAGCTGCATTTGATTAGGTTTAATCTTTCCACATATGACCAAGCTGAACGTACATATTGTCTTGGATGAAATTAATGACATCGTGCTCCAGTCTTATCACAAACAAGCGATCACGAGGGGTTTCCAAAGCGTTTAAAAGACGCTCATCGGGTTCATCAATAAGCATTGGAACTACGGGCTTGAGCTGGTCGGCGAAAGGCTCGGGAGATTGGGACTGCGACGACACGACTATCACTGGGGAGGAGTCTGCACAGTCGGATATGACAGAGCTATGTTCACTGTCGCGGGACACAAGCCCCGGAACATGACCTTCTGACTGACTGGGAGCTATATTTTGTGACTGGGAGCTTGTAAGCAACAAAGGCATATTTTTTGGGCATCTCGGAAGCAGGTATACCCACAGTAGCTGGTTCAGCAGGGTTTCCCTGTGTGGCCACCGAAGCATTTCCAGTGGGCTGACACAGATCCGAGGTGCCGTTATGAGGAGATGGTTCTCCGCTCACGGTAGTATGACTAGTTCCTAAGTTGAGACCTCCCAGAGATTCTTGAATTAAGGAAATATCTTGGGGGCAAGAGCGAGGCTGTTGTGCGCCTTGTTCGAGTGGGGTTGAAATAGGGTACACATCGTCCGAGATTGTGGAGGTAACAAGGCTGTTTTTATTGCTGTCATGAGCGATTTCGGCGCTGGCGTTCACTGGTATGGGAGAATCCGCCTGGGATTCTTTCGCATCCATAAGCTGTAAATGAGAAAACAATGTTAGCACAAATTTAGGAGGCCAGCGTGGTGCAAATGAGAGATTACCTCAAGACCACTGTCAGAAGGGTTGACGGGGATGTCAACTGCAATAGTTGCTGTTGTTGTGGTTTTTGTTGAGGCGTCGGCGGTGGTGGTGGTGATGGTGGTGGTTGTGGTTGTGGTGGTTGGAGCCGTAGTAGCAGTTGAAGAAGCTGAAAGAACAGGAGCGGGTGATGAACTAGACATCTCCGCCAAAAGCTATGCAGCTGGAAAAGAACAAAAGACGAGAACTAAACCAAGAAAGCTCAAAAGGAAGTTGTTGGAAATTGCGATGCTCCCGAGACATGCTCCAACGAACACATTTGCGAAAGATCGAAGCAAAGTGGGGTGTAGCAGCAACAGGGGGGAGAAGAGAGGTCCAGATGAAGGAGGAAGGCGATGAAGCCTGGGAGGAAGGCCAGGTTTTAAGTGCAAAGAGAAAGGGAGAACATGTAGTAAAGATCTGAGGGGAATTCTTTTATTTTAATATAACTACTGTAAGGAAGATAGGAAAGACCTCCTTCGAGTAAAATAGAAGAATGAGATTGTGGACCTGGGTGGGGGTGGGGAGCAGAAAGAGTGAGAGAAAAGACTTCAGTGTTGCCTGGCCGCCAAACTTTCAAATTGTTGCCCAAAGTGATTTAGTGCTTGGCAACCGCCGCGATAGGCTCTTTAGAGATCTGATACATAGATCTGATTAGTCAGCCAATGAGGATCGAATGGGTGCATTTGTGCACAAGAAACGCTGTGGAGCGGCAGACTCCCGTTTTGGCAGTTAAGGCAAAGAAAACGAAAGAAAGCCCGATTTACGAGTTTTTGTATGTATGTAGGTAATGAAAGTAACATACGCCCATTTTTTTGCCTGTTGAGCGGTCCTGGTGAATACAAAGGAGAGTACCTGCAAAAATAAAACGGAATAATGTATGACCTACAAGGTGTCGTACTACATGTAGTCACATAGTCACTGACACACATACACCTGCACCCCAGAATATCTTCCGTACACAAGTTCGCCTCGGATTGTTCTGCTAAGAGAGAGAAAGATATTCCTTCAATTACTTACACTAGCACTACCTCCTCTAAGACTTAACTCTCTCCTATATTGGTACACATACTATATCGTTTCACTATCAACAACGTCCCTTTCTTCATCGCCTTTCTCTTCTGTTCTTCAATCACTCCCCATCCTCCACAAAATTTCTTCCTTCTTTCCAGCAATGTATCGCTCTAGGGGTCCTTTTGCCCCTTCTGCCTCGTCATCTCGTGCTTCTGCTTCAACAAAGTGCCAGAAATGCCTTAAGCTTGGTATTTGACAACACAGCTCTCTTCTCTGTCATCTTCTCTTCACGCCAGACTATTTGCTGATTGATAACCATCTAGGTCATTACAGTTTTGAATGCAAAGCCGCTGCTAGTGAACGCCCATACGTCTCTCGCCCTTCGCGGACTCAGCAACTACTGAATCCCTCACTACGCCCAGCTCTTACAGAGTCGGCGCCCCCCTCTGATGCGGTCATACTCAAGAAGAAAGGGACCGCAGACGAAATATTGAAATCGAAACAAAAAGAAAGGGAGAGGGACCGTGCACTAGACCGAAGCGACCGCGGCCGCAAAAGGCGGCGAGAAAGGTTGGTGACTCCTTAATCTTGTACCATGACCATCTCTAAACTCTTCAACATAGTCCATCGCCTGGCGCCGCATCACGTACCCGTTCGATTTCAACAGGGTCTACATCCTCGTATTCCAGCATCTCTTCGGGCCGCTCCCCTACACCACCAAACTACTCACAAGACCGCGCAGTAGCCCATAATTCCCCCAAAACCCGCCGTCGTAGTAATTCCCACGCCCGAGATCATCATGAACGATCTGTTCGCCGGAAATACCGCGATTCGCCATCTCCCGGTCGGAGAGGCCGTAAAATGAGTCCAACTGATTTCTCCAAGAAAAAGACAAGGAGCCCCTCTCCGAGACGAGCAAGACGAAGGTCATTCTCACCAGCCGAAAAAATGTCTGTTTCGCCGGCAAGAAGAGGAAATGGCGGACCCATAGTGAAGAGACCAAGTCCGCCTAGAGAGAGAAGCTTGAGTCCATTCACGAGGAGAAAACTTCTGACAGAACAGATGCGGAGAGGGCCAGGATAGATAAGCCCTAAACAATAGCTTTAGCAAGAAAAACTTCCCTTCACACCTCATTTTTATTATTATTTGAAATATCTCTTATTCATCTTGGGCACCGTTTTTATATTTTTATGAACTGGCCACTGCTGTTATTCTTTCAGCTGGCTTCAATTACGCGTTTTAGCGCAACACACATTATTGTACATTATACCGGTTATGCTCCTTGCCCATCTGGAATCGCCACTGTAATTTTACATGCACAAAAGAAAGAGAGAGAAAAGAAGAGGTATAAAATATGAAAAACATGTTATTAATTTTCAATTTCCCCTCCAATTACTAGGTTCCCGGTCATAGTTCCTCACTATCACTGTCCCCCTCTCCCGCCGCTTCCCTTTCCTTTTGGGCCTCCCTCTCCCTCTCCATAACCATCACCCCTAAGTTTCCCTCCACTCCATCCATCTCATCTCCGTATTCTTTGTTTTCGACCTTCTTCTTCTTGGCCTCTTCAATCCTCGCCCGGATAATCTTTGCGATTGCCACATCCGTTTTCATATCCAGCTTTTCCAGCTTCTTGTCAACGTCTCGCTTTAAATCCCAATTCGGTTTTTTAGGTTGTAGGCTGAAAAGATCGATCGCTTTATCGTTTTTTTCGTCTGCCAGCTGTTGTTCCTTAGTTTTGGTAACAATTGCTTCGGCAAGGTCCTCTAGAGTGTCGACACCGTTCGTTGGGGCTTGTGCAAATCCCATCTTTGGCGCACGTGATTCTATGTCATAATTGCGCCCAGAGAGAAGGTGAGAGGTATCTTTTTCCCCCGAGGGCGAAGATGATTTTGAGAGCGCTTCTGATGCGGGAGCATCAGGAATTTCTGTGTCTGTATCGGTAGAGGTCGGTTGTTTGCGTTTTAACGAATTGAGTTTTGCAAGACGTTCTTTGCGCGCTGCAGCTGCAGCATCGAGTGAAGCTATTGACGACATCTCAATCGGTTCTAGCTTATGTTCGTATTTTTGGCGGGAATTGTGGTATTGAAGTGAAAGCTTTGAGGTTTAGAAGCTCTAGGATCCTCGAGAGCGCGAGGTGAGGCTCACACACGCCAAGTCACTCGAAAACCGGGTAACATTGAAAGTTTCCCATATTGAGAAGCAGAAAAGAAAAACCCTCACGGCGAAACGGATGAAATAACTGCATGAAGACGCCTCTTCTCCTATCGAACAATGCGTCAATGTCGTTGGGCCTTCTCTCATTGTCGACCCGACGGTCATCTCCAACCTTGCCGTTCCTTGCGCCGAGCTTGTCTTGGAATTCGATAACAGTGGTGGGGGCGGGGGCGGGGATTCATATCCAGAGAGTTTTGGGTCGAGGTGAATATATCTCCCAATGTTAATTGAAAGAGTGGGGGCGATTCGATTAAATCCAAGAAACTTGGGAAAAGAGAGACTAATGGGTTAGGTAAAAGCCACAACATCAAAAGTAGAACCGCGACCATTACAAGGACTTAAATCAACCTCACCCTCGCCCCCCCGAATACCAGTCGCTCTGAAGAAGCCAGTCGCCCTGAAGAAGCCAATACCGCGCCGAGTAACTGTTGCGCCTTCTCAGAAGCGGCCAAGAAAGGAGTCAGCAAAAAAACGCAGCTCGGATGCGGTAGCCATATGGCATCAAGCACACACGAGTCCAATGGAATCGGTGGCAGATGAGGTCTTGAGGGAGGATGCGGACGATGGATTCACAATGCGTGGGGTATCATGCTTGGCTCGGGAATACTCTGAGGATAGGCTTCGCAAGCTTATTCCCTTGATTTTATCTGAAGGGCACAGTTCTAAAGCAATGGCAAAAGGTTGGGCAAAGTTAGATCCGAAAGAACGTCGTCATGGTGTTTTAATAAGCGTTGCTGGATATCTCCTCGAAAAAAAATGCCCAAAGATCTGCATGAGACTAATAGAGTGTTGTATCCATGATACACATGTACCAAATCCGGAAGATATTTCATTGGCGATAGAGTATCTGGTTGCGTTGGAATTTCGGGTTCGGAAAGGAAACAGACGGTGGTTACCACCACCGAGGGAAAGGATTGAGAAAAGGGCTTCGAGGTACATCGAGCTTCTCATGCAAATACTACAGATAGACTACGGGGGGGCCCTCAGTGTACGGCAGTCGACGATATATAGGCTTATTCAGGGTGCATCCTTGGAGGGAGTTGAACGACTTTATGATGTCGTCGAAAAGTCCAGGGTGATTCTTACCACCGATACTATTTTACACTTCATTCATCGGTTATCGGAGCCTGAGAGGTGGCCTAGAGCCTATTCAATCCTCGAAAAGCTTACGGGGGATCCCAAAAGGGATCTGAACCTCCCGCAGGTGTGGAAGGGATTTCAGACGATGTTCTATAAAGCGACCTTCATTGGCGAGGAAGAGAGCAGCAAGGTTATCCGGATGATGCTCCAGTGCGGAATTGGGCCTGGAATAACCTCCTACAACATACTCATGAGCAAAGCTGTTCGCGATAATGACGATAACAGCTTGACCGGAATATTTCGGCAGATGATTGATAGCGGCTTAAGACCATCGATGGTTACATTTGGGCTTCTTCACAATTTCTACAAAAACAGAAACCAGGAGCAAGAACGGATAAACGTCGTTCGGGATGCTATGCAGTTGGATAGAAAACTCAACCGTGTCATTGCCACAGACATCCTACACGCTAAACTCAAGGCTACCGAACATTACTTTCCGGTCCTGGAGGAATACCTAAACCTTTTCAACCCGGGACCTCTCATTCCCCTGGGGATTGCCCCTGCGGAACTCGGTAATCCACGGCGACAAGCCATCCAGGACAGACTTGAGCCAAACCATAAGACAATTGCCGTAATGGTCCATGCATTCACTGTTCATGAGCAAGATTCGTCGGCAGTATGGACAGCCTACAAACGCTACCACAGTATTGTCAAAAACGAAGAAAGTGAATATTGCGAACTCATTCGTAAAGCCGGTTGCTATATACCGAATTCCTACATGTTTGCGCTTGGACAACATGTGGGCACTCTTCAGTATGCTGTGATGATCATGGAGGATATGCTGAAGCCCAACTCCGTTATTCACCCAAACGTTCATTCTTGGTCAATTTTAATGCATGCAATGGCGAAGAATGGGAAGGTCGAGCATGCGGAACAAGTTTTAGGTGCGATGCGGCGGAAAGGTATCCAGCCAAATGTTGTCACTTGGACTTCATTGCTGTCAGGATACGTGAGGGTTCAGAGTATACGAAGGGCAGGGGATGTTTTGCGAAGGATGGATGAACACAATGTGAGGCCGAACAGCTACACTTTAAATCTATTAAAAAGCATTGTTGATTCAGACGAGCTTGCAAAAGGCATGATGTCAGACGGGGAGCCTGAGAATCTAGGGGAACAAACGTTCATGGATAATGATGCTCTAGAAATAAAGGAGGAGGGTCCGGAAGATGTAATAGATAGGAAGATGACGGAAGATGAGATCGATAGGCTCCTGATGAGGAATGGAGGTGAGGCGAGCAGAGATACGGAGCTATCACAAATGTAAAGATCGTACTTTGTATACTTTTGCAATACTTCATGTAAATATGATGAGGTACATGGGAGGGTTTGTTATGAAGTACATAGTAGATTGCTCTGTTTTATTTTATACCATAGATGAAAGTATTTTTGCATTTATATACTTAAACTTGTATCATTTCTTCAGACGCTCTTTACACCGCTGCTGCAGTACCACAAGATCCTTCTTGTCGGCGCTCTGCATCAAATCACCAACAAGCAACGCTCTTCCAGCTAACGCATATGAGCGCTCAAAGTCTCGAAAGTAATAACGCTCCTCAGCCGCAGCTTTGATCTCAAGCGCCTCCTCTTTAGAGGATGGCATGTCTGTGAATGATGTGGAGAATTTTAGTCTCCTCTCTGCCTAGTTTTTTACGCAATTCAGTGAGCTTCTATCATTGGTAATAGAAAAATAGCCTTGGGGGGTATACCTGCTTGATTTGACACACTGGGCGCCATAACCGTTTCTCTGCCTGAAACCCCTCCTCCGTTTGGTTGAGCTTTGCTTGACGGTCCTTTTGGATGGTGCTCTCTTCTTCGTCAGAGAAATCAAAGCCACAGAGAGGATCGTCGTCCTCCATTGTTTGTTTATGGCGTTGGGTTATGTAGTTATGTGCTGTGAGGTGTAGAGTAGGTAGGTATGTACATGTAGTTAGTTGCAAAGTTTGTGCGGGCCCAGGATTGTTGCCACACTAGCCGCACATGGCTTATGATTAAGGTTCCGCAAAGTTGAAAAAGCTACAAGATGATTGAGTTTATATTTCGACCAGTACCGTTCTCAATAGATATATCCACTCAGGCATATAACGAATATTTCAATAACTCCTGTGGAGTGATTCCAATCTTAAACGCTCATCAATTGGTACTTAAGGTGTAGCACAAGACTTGAATACAAGCATATCATATCATTTCCGTTGTTTCCACCTATAAAAGAGTTGGGATTCCGTAAGTACACGTATATCTGGTGTGGAAAAGGCCCGATTGGGACTCCAACTGGTTACTTGTTTTCAATAACTAGGAATTAACTAATACCACAATCACCACAGTTATGTTAGTACTAGCTATTATTGTTACGGCGTTATACTCATGGCACCTACTAAATTGCATTATCTACCGGTATGACTAAAGTATTTGAAGGCTCTTATGTAAATGACTCGTTTGTCGAATTCGTTATCACACTGCATGTAGGTATTAGTTATATGTAGTACCTAGTTGCGAATATTCGAATAGCACCAGGACCATTATCACCATAATTTGTCTGGACCTTGTAATAAAATACATGTGCGTTGTCGATGTAGAATTAATGCATAAATATATGTATATGCATCTAGGAAATTGGTAATATATTTAATTGAAGTATCGAAATATCTAGATCTACCGCGGCCATGTACACTATTTAATATTAAGTCACTTTATCTCCCCCGGCAAACAACCCCCCTAAGCAACCACCCCTTAAAGCCACCAAAGCCTACGATTCCCGAATAATGGGGTCCCATGGTTTTTATCTGGACAAAACAATCCTCGGATATGTACTGCAGCCCAAAGTTCGTGGTTCGGTATATATCTGGCACTATTTTCGCCCAGTTTGAAGAAAATCGAAGAGTAGGTAGACGCTAACTTTCTCAAGTATTCATAACACTATGCTTTGATAATTCCGATATATCTTTCTGGTTGTGGTATGTCGATGGCTGCGTCTTGGGTATTAATAGATAATTCCATTTAACGGATGCAAATGGTTATCCTTACTGTAATTATAAACTGAAATTTCAAACACAGCTACAGAATGAAACCCCACAACGTTTATAATCAAGCCGAAAGAATGCGTGTAATTGAGGTATGTTGCGTTCTTGGTGGCTCTTGAGATATCAATCATCAGGTATCACTCGGTCAATCGATTATCGCGAGTCGGTCTTTTACACATGTATTTATCGACTCGGTTGACCCAGCTTCTATCAACTAAAGAAAACAAAACCGCAACGCCAATATCATGGCCAGCAATCCAGCCACCTCCATAATAAGAAGACTCGATAAGACGCCCCTTCGTTAGGCGGGCATGTGCGACTTCTGAAATCTATAGACGAAGACCACCCTTTCGCTATAGGCAATCTAACAAGCAAGAAAGCTCCCTCTTTCTGTACCCATCAAACGAAGAACTAGGAAAAAGTATTTGTAGTCGTCGGACAAGCAATTCTTGGCGAATCATATCTATTCGTGATAAATTAAAATATTATTCTTCCTCAGACACCTTTGATCGGCATCTCCAAAGAGGCAACCATAACATATATGGTGATTAGAGATACAGGTGTCACTGAAAAGTTGCACTGAAAAACTCTATTACTTTTGATGGGAACTTTTGCCAGACATTTCATTTATTTATCATGAAGCAAAAAAAAAAAAAAGAGAGGGAGAAAGAAACCAAATCCAAAACGAAAAATTGTTTAAGAACGGGGCTTCTCCTTCTTCTCCTTCCATAGACTGTAATATTAATTAGCTTTAAATCCGCACCAAAGTTGGAATCGGGGATACCTACGCGGAAAGACCGACACCGGAAACCTTGACGACCTTGAAACGAACACCGGGAATATCACCCTTGGCCTTTCCCTTACGTCCGAAACCGGCGAGCAGGACCTCGTCGTTCTCATCAACAAAGTTTAAGCAACCATCGTTGGGGACTATTACACCAAATTCCCGTTAGCCACCAATTCCTAACCAGTTACCGCACCCCATTTCCATTGTTGTTCCTCATCCTTTACCCAGGCCGCCCAAACCCCCACCTCCCCAACCACATATTCGCCACCCATGTTCGGAGCAGAGGATTTCATACCGAAAGCGGTGACCTTCTTTCCGTTCTTGATAAGCTGTACCCTGACACACTTTCGGATGGCAGAGTTAGGCTGCTTGGCCTCGACACCGACCTTCTCGAGGACGATTCCCTTGGCGTGAGAGGATCCACCGAAGGGAGAAGACTTGAAGGCAGTTCCTAAAAGTCTCTTCTTGAAAGACTGATCGGCCCAGCGACTGCAAGTGTGTTAGTAAATATCCTTGAAATTGCCGATTCCGAGCTGTAGTGAAGGAGATTCGTACTTGTCACGGCGGTGGGTGCGGAGCTTGCGCGCGGCGTTGAGACCTCTTGGTTTACCTCTAGAAAAACGCGAAAAAATCGTCAGTAATCCCCTACAACATTTTAACGAATGCTTGGATCTTTATTTAACTCACTTTCCCATCTTGAGTTATTTGGTGGTTGTTTCTGGCTGGGAGATTGTCGTGATGTCCTTGAGTTGTCGCTGGGTGTATAGAATGTTCTGTGTGGTCTGCGTTATCGGATTGTGGGCTAAGAGCAGGGTTTAGACCCTAGCAAGGGTGGATGTCAGTCACGCTGAGTCAGGTAACACATTACCCTGCCATAGAGTAACCTACAGCAACTGACCAAAAGGATTAGACAGACCGTATAGTAGTGTTACATATATCTATCATCACTCTACCGCTTGAGCGCTTTACACGCAGAGTACATGTATCTACAGTATACAGGCACAGGTGTATCGGTATTCTTACATGAGGCGCTGGCCTAGGCTACCTACATGTAGTACTCACGCTGAATGCTAAGAATTTGAATCTAGGGATAAAATCTTTTAAGTACTAAAGACCGTATTAGTGCCTGTGTAAGTCTCAAAATGCAGTTTCAGATCAATCATGGAAAAGAAGGTTGAGATCAAGTAGCAAAGGCATCATGTGCCTGTATAAAAAAAAAGTCTTTGCTCTTAGGTTACCTTTTCTCCAATAAACCCGAGAGACAGGGTCACTGTTACACACTACTAGCGAGAATAAAAAGTCTGTCCCTTTTGGTACGTGTGTGGACAAGAAAGATTGGTGTCCTACCTACGTACCAAAAGGGACAGATTGTCTTTCCCGCTAGTATTCCCAATGGGCCTAAACCATGTGGTATTTCAGATACGCATGAACCCCTTGGGTCTTCTTCATATGTAGGCCTTCTACGTATCACATGAAAGAGGCCAGTTATTATTTTACCAATATATATATATCGTTGGATCACCTGATTACAATTGCCGCGAAGCAGCTTATGTAAGTAGTATGTGTGTGGTACATCCAGCGAGTGATAGCGTGTGCATCATCTGGATACTCTAAAATGCAGCACTATGAGTCAAGAAAGATAGATGTGTCTTGCGAGCAGTGGAAATCTCCCACCATTACGATCTATCAAAGGTCTCTCTCATCTTATACCCTGCCTACATGTAACTATACCTCAATCCTGCCTATATATGATGTAACTATGCCTCATTCCTTTGGGATGTAATTTGGGGTATGTAATTGACTGACTGCAGGCTGGAAGTCTCAGTATTGATGTTGATTCACGTGCACGCGTACACCTTAAGTAAAGTATAAAATTCCGGAAATGCTTGTGTTACCAGTGCAGCTTTATCGGGCCTGCCGATTCCGGCGTCTTTCATCCGAGTTCCCGACAATCCTCACATGTATGTACGGTACATCCCAAACGGTCTCTCCGCATTGATACATTTAGCGGGTATATTGCTACATGCTTAGTATGCTTACTTATCGTTATAATAACTTTCGTAGGTCCCTCCCCCTCTATTGGGGGACAAAAAAATCATGTTCAATTGTAAACGTGTAATGGGGGTGGTAGAATTTGAAGTAGAGTAACGATTTAGCGGGTTACGGTGTGAAGAGCGGCATGGACATTTGTATGTAGCCTGGAAAGCTACATGCAGAGTATCTCATATTAGCCCTCTTCAGCCAGACCGACGGAATCCCCCCTGGAGCCTGTCAAAATATGAGTACAACATAACAGCTGCATTTATCCGTGGAGTAACTTAATCCAATATTCGGATCCCCCCAAAAGCATATATATGAACTCCTACGATAACGGTTACCTTTATGGTATGTAAATGCTAATAGGTCCCCCTACAAGCATTTCATTCTCAGCTGCAGGCACTCGCATATCTGGAACATGACGAAATATTCATGAACCAATTACTGTTCACCGTTCAAACACGTGTGCAAACCTCTCTAAGGAAAAAGCAGTTTCTATTTGAAAATCCGGGGAGTAAGGGTACTCTACCAATTGCACTGGCCTGACTACCTCATACTCTGGACCATGCAGCCTCGATGGCATCAAATGGTTTTGAGAATTACCGTTTGATTTTGATACCAACTTAATCGGCACATGTCGGGATATAAATATGTATGGATATTTGTTATCATAAACCGTCGATCTTGACCGACCCTACATGATTTTTGCTGGAAACACTTATCCGAAGGATTGCCGACTGATACGTACTGCATGAATTGCTGGATGATATTCGAGGTTTAAATATGCAACCATCTTCCAAAGAGATGAGGTGAAACATTCAGTTGTTATCTTTGAGCGGGGATCTCGGCGATAGAACAAAACCAATTTTTGTGCGGTGGTGGTTCGCCATGGAGGTTTCCTACTAACTCATGTATAAGTGCGGGATGACGATAAGTCGTTTCTTGGCAGAGCTCAGGTTTTTTTAGTTGCCGAGATACATGGGTTTTGACTAGAGCAAAGCCCCTTTCTGGATGGCTTTAGTGATCGCATGATGGATGATGCTAGGGTGTTGGCGATGAGCTTCGTCTAGCGGCTCAAGCGAACAAAGAACGTTATTCCTCCAAAGTCACTACTGGCTTCCTTCAAGCTCGAACAGATCGATTTATCATGACGTTGAAGGGATTTGAGTCAAGGGGAACATCTCAACCCTAATAGGCTCATCTAGGAGTCCATTTTATATAGAGTACATGTATATTGGAATGGGTGAACTAAAAATACATATTGTAACAAACCAAGATCCGTCATCACCAAGGGTTGGTTGGCTAGAGTACAGACGCCTGTAGAAGCTATGTTCCTGGGAAAGCTGAAATTAAAGACAAAGACGCGTTTACGTACCCGGAACAGTAAAGGTGATGGCAAAGCTCGATTCGTATAGGTGTTTTTGGATTGGCGTTATGATCGAAGCTCGCCATCGACAATTACCACTTTTCTTTTGCTCTTCACGATTCAACCCCCACAATCAAAATTTTCGCAACAATCACCATCACTACCAAAGGTATTACCTATTCATTTCCCTTTCCTTTTCTTTGCGTTCTTCTTACACAACTTTCAACACCAGCTGACACTTTCCTTTCTGCTAAAGCTTTCAGAAGAACTCGTATATAAATATATGTAATTAACTATAAATCTCTCTAGAAATTCCACCAAAGAAACGTCTCTTTGAGAGATTCCATCCATACATCAGTTCGAGGCAGCTGTGCAGCTGCCGGAGTGTGTCCGTTACACCCGAAGATTCTAGATCATCCCTGTCTACCTTGCTGCACGACTGCGTCTCGTTGCATCTTACGCTCCCAGATTCTGCAATTGCTCCCGTGCTCTTCAAATATTTATCATCTCGCCTCTGGCGCCCTTATTTTCTTAATTGTGATAAGGTGATAGCCGGGCTCGCGAACAGATACTCATTAACTCCCACCTCCCACCGCCCATTACACTCCTTTCCTCTGGTCGCCGCTGATTGAAGCTTATCCGGCCTTATCTGCCTCCCACAGCCCTCAATTCTTCAACAAAGCTTGCAGCCTCTCTACATCCTACTACATTCACTACACATCCGATGAAATTTGGAGAGGCGCTTCCTCAGCGTTCCGTACCGGAATGGCTCCCTTGTGAGTATTTACTCACCCCTTGCTCCTTTTGTCCCTTTATCTGAAAATTAATTACTGATCCAAAAATCTTTAGATAATCTTGATTATAGCGAAATCAAACAACTAATAAAACGATACACCACCGGGAAATCCCTTGTACAGGTACCAGAGCTGAAAACGGGGTTTGAAGATGAGTTCTTTGAGGTTTTCATGGACCAGTTGGGAAGGGTATGGAGTTCTTCACTGCATTTTCCACCAACGACAGGAACTGATCTTTATCATAGATCGATCTATTTGTCAAAAGTAAAGCTGGTGAAATCGATCGCCGTATAGGTATGTGCGAGATTTGTTAGATAGCGAGCTCCTCGCTGACGTGCGCCAGTTCGCTGCAATAAACAAGTTGCTCCACTTCGCAGACGGGACCCAACAGACGGATTAACGCCTCGAAAAGCGAGTCGTTACGCAAAGGTTGAGCAAGAGGTTGAACGGTAAATTCGCCCCAAATTCATCCCATCCTAGTGGCGGTACGACAGGTTGTGTTACAATGAACTGACAGGTATCTAGTGTGAGCTACGAAATCCAAAGTTTATCCCGCTTCGTGAATGTACAGCACACCGGCTTCATCAAGCTTTTAAAGAAATATAAGAAATGGACTGGTTCATCACATCTCACGACTCGTTTCCTACCAATTCTGGAATCGCCCACTTCCTTTCACAAGATTGATTTTGAAAAAAACGTGTTGGATCTCTCGGATCTATTGATTGTTGTACGGAGTGGGTTCGATTCTTTCAAACTCGCGGCCCTGACTGGGCAGTACAATCGTTCCCCCAAAGAGACCACATTTAAAGACAGCCAATCTTGTGACAACGGCAACTCTCACACAATAACATCTGAAAGCCAA
The DNA here is from genome assembly GCF_020137385.1 of Morchella sextelata. Taxonomy (NCBI): domain Eukaryota; kingdom Fungi; phylum Ascomycota; class Pezizomycetes; order Pezizales; family Morchellaceae; genus Morchella; species Morchella sextelata. Next base: position 2,748,945 of record NW_025408618.1, on the reverse strand, counting down.
GCTTATATTGATACTATCTTGGCTATGTCAGCTTCGAGTGGTGGTAACGGCGGAAAGGCAACATTCTGGGTTCACTACGACCATCTTATCGAGGTTCAAGTGCTTCTAATGAAATATTTGACATTGCAAACAACATCGCCGTCTTCTAGCATCCCATCAACGCCGCTGGCACACCGAGACTCGTGGCTTGGGCCTGTCGGGAAGGACGATGAGGTTGGTGTGGTAGTTTTGGATGATTTGGATAGCTTTTCTGATGTACAAAGCACCGCCACTATCGCCGAAGTCAACAAAGCTGGACTGCGAACTGCGGGACAGATTAGATGGTGTTCCAGAGATTCGGAAGCTGTTGTTGTAGTTTCAGATGCTTCCTCTACAATACTAAATGGCAATGATGCCCATTCTGGAGAGACACTAGAAGTCAAAATGAAGCGAAAGCACGTCCAAGGGTTACTTGAAATGGTGTCGCCCGGGTCCGATTCAAATTTTGAGTTGGCGGACGCTGAAGAGGCGCCCAAATTGAAAGAAATCAAGGGGTGGTTTGCCAGACACAAAAATGTTGCGCCTTTAGTCAAAATTTTGACGAAGCGTACAAGATTTGCAGACACCCCGGACGGCAGTCCAGTCTGGGCTCTCCTTGATTGGGATATCAGAATGTTCAAAATCACAAAGGGTATGCAGTGGATGAACGATCCAGAAGTAGATGACTTAGGAAGGGGTTTAAGAAACGGGACTACAATGAAATTTCCGCATGCAGTGCTTGAAGTGCAGTGGGAAGGGGAGGAGATGCCAGGGCTTGTGAGAGAACTTGAGACCAGTCATATGGTTAGTTTGCCACGTGGAGAGTTGCATCAACTAGACACTAACTGATTTTGTTTAGGTTGAGAACGTGAGAGGATTCTCACTCGACGTGCACGCAGTTGCAGAGCTCTATCGACCAAAGAAAATGACTGCACCATTTTGGGTAATATAGCCCTTTCCCCCTGTGTATTATGCCGAATTACTAACATTTAAATAGGTATCGGCATTGCAGAAAGATATTCGAAAAACACCAGTACACACACCGCGACACAGTCGGCGGGGTTCAGCACATTTAATATTTGCCCCAAATTCAAAAGCAGCATCAGTCGGGGGATCAACAGCGGTTCATGATTTTACTGATGGGTTTGATTCTTCAGCGACAGCGTATGAGAGTGGCTCGGGCACTGGTTACCGGAATGGAAGGAAATACAACAGGACCAAAAGTGGACTATCTGAAATCGAAAGCATCGGTGGTGAACGCTACTGGAGCGAGTTTAATGATGCTACGGACAACGAAGAGGAGCCTTATACAATAATCGTCAGTCGCAAAGCATCCTCCGATGATGGGTTTGATGATGATGACGACACACTTGGAGAATTTATCAAAAAAGGCTTTGTTTCTACGGGAATCAAAATACAAAGGTTCTTTATCCGGAGCCCCGAGACGAGAGCAGAACGCCGACCTCTCCTCCGTAAACCAAGCATGGCAAGCTCTCTGTCTTCAGGCGAGGTTGATGTGGAAACAGGAATGTTATTGAGTACTCGCTCTGCACACCGGCGCCGCGCTGCAACTTCGCGGTTCGATATTTCACAGTCTTCGACAGATAGAGCAGACATTTATTGTCTTGCGGGTGCTGTTTTCATTCTTTCTGTTACAGCCATTTTGGCAATGAACTCGACCATATTAAGTCATAAGCACAAATGGCGTAAAAGAGGGTTCACGGTAGATATCGAGGTTTGCAGTGCTGTGTTGGTTGCTTTGATAATGGCAGGAACAGGTTTAGTGATGTTTTTAACGAAACGATTGAGGGTTGGGGTATTGTATCAAGCGATGGTATGGTTGGCCTTTGCTTCAGTTTGCATTGGGAGTGGCGTGATCTTTGCTATCGTGGGAGAAAGCGAAGTTTGAATGGTTGAGATGGTTGGCCCTACGGCAATCAGAAACACCAGATGCAACATGAGGCATCTGGTGATGGATAACAAATGCAAGGGCCAACCACGACAAAGTGATGCTAACGACTTTCTTTGCCTTTTATTGGATTATTCATCTTTATTCCCTTTCTATTACATTCAAGTTCGCATGGGTCATTCATTAGATAAGCCTAAGGAAAGACAAAGGGCTTGATGCTCGACCAGAAGATTCGTCAGGTGTGTTCTTTTTTTTGCTGCGCTTCCTTTTGTCTCCCCAATTACTTACAGCTACGTACTGTCTCCTTGGTTTTCTCTCTTTCTCTCTCTTTCCTTTTTGCACTATAGCGACTGCAGTTCTGTTTTGTACAGAGCTTGTTATTTTGCCTTCATCTGTTTTGTTTTATAATTGTTAAAGTGGCTATACATAGCGTGTTGGGAGTCACGGCGAAAAGGGATGGCATATATCGATTTATTGTAATAATTACATATCCGCACACGCATGTATATACAAGCTTTATGAAGCTGCCTGCATTGGTAGAACCTGTATGATAGACAAATACAGTAAGCTTAGAAGGCAAACCGAAATCAACTGAAATCAATCATGATGTATTTGCCGTAGCATACGCGTATATACGTATATGCTTGTATTATCTGCTACTCTCTGTTCAAACAGTTAAAACAAGAAACTTGTTTTAGGCACCGGGTTAAACATCTTTTTTTGACAGCGGGTAAAAACTGTTGGGCATTCCAATCTTATTTCTAGAACCTGTTAGGGCTAGGGTGCATTTTATGGTTGGGGCGTTGTGGCTGTGCCAAAACGATGACGGATGCATCTTACCAGCCTCACCTCGCCGTTTCTGCTCGGTTAGTGTCACGTCAAATCCCCACCAAATGAAAGAAAGAAGTTACAGTCGGAGTAAGCGTGGACCGAGGAGAAGCGGAACAGACAGCTTAACTTAAAGAAGGAGGAGGTGGTGTTGGTGATGCCAGAGTACTACTAGTAAAGATAGAGATAGAGAAGAAGGAGAGTTGCATGTCTGAGGACCCTCTGAAACCTTCCATCTATCAACCGATCAAATCAACCTGTAAGAACAGGAGCTTCAACACGTTTTACTGGTAGAGTACACATATAGCTTCCACACCGGCAAGCCTCCTTCTCTTGTCCAATCCTTTTTAAATCAAGTTTTGGCCTCATCTTTTCGGCCCCCATTCAATTCGTGCCTCTAAACTCTTACCATAACGCATTATCACAAGCAACATCACGAAAAGGCTGTTGTGCTGATCTCTACGCCAGGTTTTCGCCAACAAAACCTCCGTCGAATGTTGACGTGAACCACCACCCCTTTCCCTCTCTCACCAAAGACCCTGCTTCCGCTTCCGAATCCCGATAACAAGAAAGACAGAGTTGAGGAAAAATAAAATAAAATAAAAAAGGTTCAAAAAAAGGAGGTTGACTTCCAAGAAAGAACTTAGACCCGACTCTTTGGATCTCCCGGCTTGAAAAAAAATAACAGACTTTCCAACCACCTTCTATTTTTCTTTGATCTCTATTATAAAAAATTTCCCTGTTACTCTCAAACTCAGCAACATCCAAAGCAGTCATGTCGTTCTCATCGAGTTCAATTGTTAATAAGCGCAAGAGGTTAAACTCAAGAACCTCCGACAATCGTCTTTCCATGGAGGGAAACCCTTCAAATCAGCAGCCAACCTCAGGCGAAGAGGCCGATGCAGAGCTCTCCTACGATTCTGCTCCTACAGCTGGAGTTGGCGCTCCGGGGGCAGATTCAGTCGCGGGCGGCCACCCGGCGAAGCGAGCTAAGAGGCATTCGCTGGACCATAATGATGTTGACGAAGGTGATAAATCGTCGACTACGGAAGCCAGCAGCGCCATCCAGGGCCGTGTCAGAGATGGGAGACGCCCATTGAGTGGTACGAGGACAAACTCGAGCGCAAGTTCCAGTAGCACTGGGAGTGTGGACGGGCCACCTGCTCCCCCACCTATGGCACCGCCAGAGAAGGGAGGTACATTGGCTCCCGCGGGGTATTCCATGAATCCTCCTCCCACTGATAGGCCGGTGAGGGTGTATGCTGATGGAGTATTCGACCTATTCCATCTTGGGTGAGTTTTATACTTGGGTTCCCGTTGTGCTTACCGTTTATTCGGGCATGTGGAAGAAAAGTGGAAAAAGAAAAGTTTCTAACACAGGTCATTGGGCGCCCAGGCACATGCGACAGCTCGAACAAGCGAAGAAGGCATTCCCAAATACTTATCTTCTTGTTGGAATCCCTAACGACACGGAAACCCACAAGCGCAAGGGACTCACGGTTCTTACAGACCAAGAGAGAGCAGAGACGCTTCGCCATTGCAAATGGGTGGACGAGGTCATCGAGAACGCGCCATGGATTGTTTCCCCTGAGTTCTTGGACGAGCACTCGATCGATTATGTCGCACACGACGATGAGCCGTATGCAAGTGCGGATTCCGATGACATTTACCGCCCCTGCAAAGAAGCCGGCAAATTCCTCGTGACCCAACGGACAGAGGGTATCTCGACTACCTACATCATTACAAAGTGAGATATACCGGCGCAATTGATTATCCGATCTTCGGTAGAGTGCTGACGCGGTAATGATAGGATCGTGCGTGATTACGAGAAGTATATCATTCGACAGCTCAAGCGGGGCACTAGCCGTCAAGAGCTCAATGTCTCTTGGCTCAAGAAGAACGAGCTCGATCTCAAGCGCCACGTCACTGAGCTGCGTGAAACCATCAAAAACAACTGGTCCACGACCGGGCGAGAGCTTCGGGACGAATTCCGAAACTATTGGGCGCCTGCCTCTCCCAGGTCGTCTTCGCCCTATCTCTTTGGGACATATGGTGGATCAGGCGGATCAAATAGGGATATGGGCGGCGAGAAGAGCCACCTTTCACATTTGGAACCGCCTTCCAGGCCACAATCGCCGCACACTGAGTTTGCGAATGGATATTCGCTAGGTCTCATCGGTGGAGTTAGATCTTGGGTGAGTGGATAATTGATCCCTGGCGGAAATATATTCAGATGAGATTTGAGATTAATGAAATCCGATTAGATGCGTGCAAGACAGACCCCACGTGGCTCCATGGCTCAGTCGGAAGCTTCATCTGACGACGAGGATGCGCAGAGTCCTCCCAAGGAGGGGCAAGAGAAGAGGTTACAGGCCAGTATCCAGAACGACATTAACGCCGGAGCGGACGAGGCCGTGACAAGCGGAAACAAGACTACGGAGACGCCAGTCATCCGGAAAACCAGTCCATAAGGGAGTCAGCGTGTTTGCGTGTCTTTTTATTTATTTCTGGCTTTAGTTTACTTTTCTCTCTATTAGCAACAGATGTCGGCATGTTATCCAAATCAAAGACTTGCCGTTCCAATTTTCATCTTCTTTCTTGATTTACGTTTCATATCTTTCTCTCTCATTAGTTTGTGGATCGGTGTTATATTTAGATGTCATGCAGTATGACTTATTGGTTTAATGTCTGGTGGACGCGGCGCGATGCTGAAAAAACTATATGCGAACGAACGAACGGGAGGAGGGTGGTCCATGGGAGGAGAGTTTACTAGCTATGTCAATCATTAAAGGCCCAATGCCGGGCAATTCGCATCAATGCTCTGCTTTGCTCTATGCCATCGGTCCTGTCTAGTCCTGTGAATGCCCTATTATGTAAATGTGTATAACAAAAAATAAGCTCATGAAGAAGTAAGAGGCTCTTGAAGCTTCACCCAAACTCCATAAAAGAAAAAAAAAAAAAAAAAAAAAAAACGAAAAGAAGCAAAAGGAAAAACGACCAATATCTACAATCCCCAAACTCAACCCAGCAGCGAGCTCCCATCCGACTCACTACTCCCGGCCCAAATGCCCCTACTCTCCAGCTCCACGCCCGCCATAGCCCTCGCCACATTCTCCAGCCGCCTCGTCACATCAACCACACTCATGGCCACCCTCGTGAAGTGGGCATCATTCGCCCTCCTGCGCTCCCCGGCCAGCAGCAGGTCCTCGTCCTGCTCCTGCACGGTCGCGGCGGACGAGGACGCACCAGCACCAGCACCAGCACCAGCACCAGCACCAGCACCAGCGGGGCCAGCAGCGGCGGGGGCAAAGGCTTGACGGCCAAACACGGTGTGCTTGTTGTCGAGGTCGTCCTCCTCACTGCGCATCCAGGCCTGGGCGAGCTCGACCTGGGCGGTGCGCAGGCTGGCGAGGGACTTTGAGTGTGTGCTGCCGAAGACGTGGTCGCCGGAGAGAGACACTTCTTCGAGCTTTTGTTGCATCTCGTGCCACATCTTTTCGTGGGCTGTTGTTGCTGCTACTGCTACTGTAGGTGCTGCTGTTGCTGCTGCGGCGTTGGGGTTGGGGTTGGTGTTGGTGGTGGGTGGCGGCATTGGGGTGGAGGTGGACGGGGAGGGCGGGGTGGAGAAGAATTGGCGGGTGCGAGAGGGGGAGGGCAGGTGCGGAGGGGAGAGGGCGGACGTGGTAGTGGTGGAGTGGGAGCGGGAGAGCTGCTGGGTGGGTGGGAAGAGGGCGCGGCGGGTTGGGGTTTCCCCTCCTCCTGCTCCTCCTCCTCTTTGTAGGCGTGAGGAGTGAGACATTGTGCAGCTGTCAGAATTCCTAGGGCTCGTACTGTCCTGCTGTGTTGGTTGGATATTATGCTGTATATTATGCAGAGAGGGAGTGTTTCATTGGCTGTGGGAGAGGGCGTTTGGGCTGCGCATGATATCACACACGAAAGGTGTGTGTGTGTTACCGCGTACCGTGTGTGTCACCGCGCGTGTGGAAAGGGAAGTGACCTGCGCAACGCCATTTCTGGCCGCAGGTGCTTGGGCCAAGTCTCGCATCATGGATTATCACTCGGTGTCTTATCTACTGATAGCCAGCCATTTGGGCACTACAGTGGAGTCTCGATAGTAGCATATGGTCGGGAACGGATTTTCGTGTGCTACTATCGAGAATATGCTTGTATCGAGAACAAATTTGCCCGTACCGACTCGTTTGGGATTGCCCAACTATATGCTACAATCGAGGATATGCTATTATCGAGAATGCTACTATCGGGACTCCACTGTACTAACAGAAATTCTGGATATAACAACAATTCTAGATATTGATAACTAATTACGTCTCTGCTGCCAGTGGAGTCTCTGAGGTAACGGATCTTCTCGATATCCACCGCAGGGCCTTCTTCTCAAGTACCAGCTCTTCATCTACATTACTGGCAGTCTCTGCCTCTTGTACCCAGCCTTCCACCATCTCGATCAACTCTTGCCATTCAGCTTCTTTCAGCTGTAGCTTTTCGTCAACAATGACTGTCCGTATAAATATCCACACGCTCTCATGCCCTCTGGCCATATCATGCGCATAGATTGCCGCGTCCTTCGTGATGCTGAATATATATCCACAATCATCACTGGGCGACGACGATTCCCGCGCTCTCCAGAACAAGAACAGCAGGAAGGACCAGAAGCTAGTATCCGACACATGCGTCCTACACAGTACCGCATGGCTCTCCACCAACTCCCGCAGCGGCGGCGGGGGTGGAACAGCATCCCCCCCATAATCACCGCCGTAGAACTTGTCGACGATAAACCGCGCATAGTTCCAAGCCTAACCCTACCCCTTCAGCAACCCATTTTCCCCTAGAGAAAGGGGTGGTTGAGTATTCCTCACATAATAGTTCCTCGGATGCGCCTCCCCACTCCTCCTCACCACCTCCAGCTCCCCCTCCAACCCACCCGCGCCCAGCACCCCCACCCCACAGCGCTCCACAATCCACCGCCGATACCCCCACAGACTCGGCGACTTGTTATGCTTCGCGAGATGGCTCGTCAGCACGCCCTGCAGCAGCGCCATCTCCTCCCGCGGCGTCACCACATCCTCGCCCAACCCCAGCTGCAAGATGCGCCGCCGCGTGTTGACGGCCGTGGTGTGTTCGGCGGCCACGAGGATCAGGATCAGGGTGGCATCGAGGAGGGCGCGGGCGTCGGACGCGCTCCAGGGCGTGGCGGGGTGGAGCGTGCTGAAGGTGTGGAAGGCAGGGGGGAAGGCGGCGAGGAGGTGGGTCTTGGGGATGGCGATGTGGGGGCCGGAGGTGAGGAGGGGGGTGTGGGGCGGGTGGAACTCGATGGAGACGGGGGTGTAGCGGTGGGCGCGGAAGAAGGCGGTGAGTTCGGAGGCGGGGGAGGGGTCGGGGGATGCCATGTTTCGGGGGTGTGTGGGCTTCTGGTAGCTGTGATATGTTGTGCTTTGAGCTTCGAGCTGGGGGGAGCTGCCGGTGCGGTTGGGAGGCGTTGCCAAGACTTGTTGCAGCCCTGTTTGCCCGGTTTCGAGTGCGTCTCGTCGGCCCCGGGTTTCAATATTTATGTTAATATTGATCCTAAACTGGAGTTGGTATGCGGTGTCGGGAGTGTGGCTTCCAAAACGTATTCCAAATAATAGCTATCTAAAGAAGTATTGATCGGCCCTTCTATCTACAGGCGCATGCAGATAGGAGTGAAGACGGATTCTTGTCGCAGCAACAGGGGATTGTAATTATTAATTCATGCAGGTGTAATATTTGTGTTGAAATATTCTCCTTTGGCGTGTTATCTAAATTTGGGATATCATGGTTTTCATTGGCATGTGTGAGTAGGCTGGTTTGAATGGTCAATCATAATAAGTGCTATATTCTAGGACATGCGTATCTATTGATAATACTGCTGTTCTAGGCCATATTGGAAGATCGGCCATGATCGAAGATTCGGCCGCGGCGGAAGGAGAGCTTGCTATAGCAGATATGAAGTGAATACCTTAATACTAAGCATGAGTTCACAGTACTACCTGTATGTACTAACTGTTCCCAAGATCGTAAGAATTGGTGAGTGGTTGGCTCCCGGGGGGGGGGGGGGGGCGTGTGGGTTTGTGATCTTACTATTCGCCAAAAATGCGCCTGCTATGTGTGTGTTAATATGGTGTTGATCAAAGTCATGATATTTCGTTGGATATCGAGTGTTCCGGTAAAGAAATCCTACCTCGCCGCGGCGGAATCTTCAATCATGGCCGATCTCCCAAGAAAGGTTCTAATTGGTTATAGAACTACACAATAAAGTAGATTGTAATGGCGAGGCCTAGATAGGTGAATAGGTGATAATCTTTTGCGTATCCCATTGATTTGGGAAACTATCGCAGCAATGGAGAGCACACTTAGAAGGTCCACAGCATTTCAATTTTATTGTCTAAACACGCCCACACACACCAAACAAACTAGCTATATACGAACCAGCATATCTATCCTCCCCACGACCGTGACCCAATTATAAGAAAACCAAGTAAAAAAAAAAAAAAGCTTCCCAAGGAATATATATACACAACGAGTACACAATTCTCAAGAAGCCGCACAAGAAGAGGGATAAGAAGAAGAATAAGGAGGTGGATAAAGAGGATGGTGATAAGAGGGCCCGGGTAAGAAGGATTAAACTAACTGGCAGTGTGACAAGGTTTTCGAGAAGCCCGTCCCAAAATAATAATAAAAAGCAGAATTAGATTTTATAAGGGTCTTGCCCATAATCAAATGCAAAGAAGGTCTTGATACGAAAAAGACAAAGGAAAAAAACGTGAGCTAGCTAGCTAGCAGCAGAGGAAGCAAGCCACCATCTACCAAGGAGCCGGAAGAGAGCCTACACCGGACGAAATCAGCTATGATACACAATCAACCACCACTCGATCAACGAGATGAAATACCTCCATAACCACCATAGGCCCCAATCCCATCCCCCTGCGGGAACGCCGCAACCCCACAAAAGCACGCGCACTGGCACGAAGCACCACCCTCATTCCACCCCGTCTGGATCGGCGCAGCAGCACCCCCCGTGGCCGTCGCCACCGCATCCGTCAGCTGGCTCGTCGAAGCAATCAACGTAACTGTTCCTACGGCAGTTGTCTCAGCAGCAGTGGCACTCCCGGTCGTCGTTGCGGCAGTCCCGTTCAGCATGATGGCCGCAGCCTTGAAGGTGTCGAACGACTTCTCCACTGTCGGATTAATGGCAAACACCATTCCCTTCCCGCAATGCGTGCCCGTCCGCTGCTTGCAGTACCACCATGTCGGCTCCGTGCCCGTCACGGTGTACTCCCATGTTGGGGCGGGGACGATGGTGTTGTTTGGGTTCGCCATGAAGCCCGAGTCGGGTGCGTCGGCCGCCTTCTTATTGCAGGGCAGGGCAAAGGTCGATTCTGTGACTGTGTGGTTCTGCGACATAAACACAAACTGGACCACGTCGTTTACCGCTGCCATGATCTGGCTGGGCGCATAGACTAAGCCTGCGGTGCCGCCGACAGTAACCTGTGGGAAGGGTCAATGATCGTTTCTCAGGTATTAGGAAAGGGTCACGCATATGCATAGCTACTTACAGTGTGTGTTGCTGGCCCACCTGAAGCTGCTGGCGCAGCCATGGAAGCTGTATATCCACCCATAGCCGTAGTCATAGCAGCAGCACTCGTGGCCTCGGCGGCCATTGCAGAGCTTGTCATTGCTGTGTGCACCATTGCTGCTGCGGCACTACTTGTACTGGCAACGTGCATCATGGCCGAGCTGCTGGATGAGCTCATCACCATGGCTGGGACGACAGTCGTTTCGGCGGGTGAGACCCAGGCGAATGTGACGGCTTCTACTACTGGGTGTGCCGCTAGAGATATGCCGGCGGCGGAGGAGACCAGGAGGGCTGTGGTGAATCTCATATTGGGCTTTTTGGTATCAGGAAATTACTTTATGGATGGAGTAGGACCGCTCAGCGGGGGAAGCAGTACGTGGGGCAAAGGAGTAGGAAGATGAGGAATATAAGATAAAGATATCGAGTCCCGACTCGCAAAGAGTACAATAAAGAGAAAGGCAAATAAAAGACGCAAAGAAGGAAACGACTCGGCCCAGGAAAGAAAGAGTGCAAGTAGGATGAGGAGTAAGTAAAGTAAGAAGGAAAGAGAAAACCGAAGGGGTGACAGAGAGCTTTATGTTTATATTCACAGCTTCCAAACTCTGCAGCCCCGTATGGAGTATTATGTGGGCACACGAGATGTCACCCACATGCGGACAGTACCTAGGCCTTCTTTCAGATGCAACAATGTTTTTTTCCTTCCCTGCAAGGAACTCTCCATTTAGAGATCTGTTGCAAATGCCCGAACCAGTAGCTGGCTGTTTTCACCAAGCACAGTTACCAAATATGGCCGTTGGAGTTCTATAAATTTCTATAAACAGAGTAGCGGCGCCTCGGTTGTGGTGGGGTCAGGGCCCGCGTATCAGGAGCGACGTCTTGTTGGTGTCTGGGGGCGTCTGGGGGCGTGTATCAGAAAGCTTGACTGCGTTTGAGTTGGGCGCTAACAGGGTTGTGGTCCCTGGTCCCCTCGCAACCACAGATCTCGGGGATCGCTTTCTGGGAATGTTCCTGCGTTTCTCTCTCCTGAGCCCTACATGACCCGTCTCGTGCCCCTGGGAGCTTAACTCTAGCGAGAAGGTAGACATGTTGGGGCTGGGTTCATCACCGTCTTTCAAGTATTTGTGATTTCACCCTGGTACATCCGCGGCTGTACCTCAGAAGAATCTTTGCTTTGTATCGACTTTACCCTTTGCTTTTGGCAGTGTCTAATACTTGCATGAAACAACACTACAGAGAATATCCTCTCAGTTCTGGCTGATTGAATTAACCCAGAACTATCCAAATAACAAATATAGACTGTATATCGGCCAATTTGGAGTTAACTAGAAGACTAGTTACCTGAACAGTTTCTCTGAGTAATAAAACACAGATTGGTATGCATTATTGAGGACAACTTCATACAACGTTACTAGACTTCTCTAGAAATTTGTATGAATAAAGCAGGGTATATTTTACCTACATCGATAGCCTTTTCCATAGAAATGCGGTGGTTGTTGAGATTCAAAAACTAACCCTGTTACTATGTGGCCCCGGGAATTACTTAAATACGGGTGTGGTACAATTATTCCCTCCTTAAAATCCTTTCCCGTGCTTTGTGCTTTGTGCTCTATTCCGCTTTCCCGAGATGATTTGGAAACGGAGCCCGAATAGGGAGAAAGTAATACTTATCAATTATTAGATGCCCTACCTACCTACCTATGACGAATCTGCCTCTTATGGCTGTTGACCCCCATTCTGCTGCTGCTGTGCCTGCTGCTGCCCTTCGTACAATCCCGTGTAGTAACCGGCAAAGTACCAGGACATCATTAGATTCCTCAACGCCTCGTTATCTACATGTCTCACCTTATCAGCGACTACGCAACCACACGTAATAGTCGGAGCGGGAAGAAAAAGAAAAAACCAAGACACTCACCCTGGCCCTTCATATCGCCCGGAGACTTCATCGGAAACGGTGGTGGCGCTGATTGGAGAGCTGCTTGCGCATCCAGATGGCTTTGTATTCGTGCGTGTGCCTCGCTCTGGGCTTGGGCAGCGGCACTCAGTTCCTGGGCGGCAGCATCCTGTTCCTGGGCGGTAGGACTCTTTTCTTGGGCGGTCGTTGCGGTGGTGGTGGGGGGTCGCTGGTCATCCGTGCTCTTGGTAATGGTATCTGAGACCTGATATTGTCAGCTCCCTGTTCTGCTCTGAATCATCTGGCTGTCATTATACATACCTGCTCATGGTTTCCCTGATCCTGCTGTCCGGCTGTTTCAACCTCAACCTTAACGTGGGGCGCAGCAGCCTCCTCGTGCTCCATTGCGTCGTCCTCTATATCCTCGATCGAGGGCTGGTACTCAATGACTTCCCTGGTAGCAAACACAACAAATCCTTAGCAATAGCCCTCCATGTCAATAGGTTGTAATGTTGGGCAGGCGGCTTCTTACCGGTTCATGCTCGGCGCGTCCTGCATTTCTGCCTCCTCTGCTTCGCGCAGGATCTTTGCTTTGTTCTCCCCTGTAGCATCGATACTGTGGTATTTCTAATAGCATGCCCATGGTTAGCTACCCACCCTGTTTGATAACCCGCCTAGATACTATATCTGAAGCTCAGCGCGAAAGTGCAAATCCAAATCCAAATCCAAATCCAAATCCGCGTAAAAGAAGAAGAAAACGCTCAGGTACCAACCAACCTTATATTCATTCAGAGCCTCATCCCAGGCATTGACCAGTGTTGAGTCGTCCCAGATCTCCTCGTGCGTGAGCAGATTCTCCGAGGTATCCATTGGTATTTGTTGGAGCTGTATGAAAGTTTGCTGAAGCTGTGAGTGAGAGTGGTTGCAATTTGCAAGTACCAAGCTCTCGAATGCCGCCAGGGAAACGCGTAAAGCTAACTGCTTGTAACTAAGGCCGACAGAGCCTCTTCCGCCAAGCGCAGCGGCCAAATGTTCCTAGCGCCAAGTATCACGTGAAATTTACTTTAAAACGCACAGGAAACGAATTTTTTTCTCCGCTCAAGACGTCAACTTCAACGTCAACTTCGACGTCAACTCTTTTTTCCCCATTAACATTGCAGCAGCATCATGTACATCAATCCAATTCAATAATCAATCACTTTTTAGACCCAGTTTCACTCCCCTCTCTCCGCTTCCAATTCCCCTTCTATTTCAATACTGGCACTTTCGAAGCTTTGACGTGCCTTTTCTCCATGGTCGTTGAAGTCAAAAAGTTTTTTTGAGCCTAGAATCAGCGCCTTACTTCCCCTCGCAAGAGAGGGAGGAAGGTCTCTTTAGTATCTGGCGGCGGTTTAAGCGGTTTTACTGTGTGGACCGTTGCCTCGAATTAAGAGGAACATATCTAATCTCATTCTGTTGGTATTTTTTTTTTTGATTCCCTTCAGCTTCCTAAAAAAAAAAAAAAAAATTAAAAAAATTTAGAACTAAAAAAATAATAAAAACATATTTTAAAACTACTTTTGTTGCGCACTGAAATATCCTCCAATTCACGAGCATGCATGTATACTTTGGCTGAAACAAGAAAAGCACATCTCCATTATTCTATGGAAAGATAACGATACCGCCCAGAACCCAAGGGCACTTGCTAATAATAATGGCCCCAAAAAGTCATGTCCCTAGCCTATGCTACAAAAACTCCAGATAAAAAATTCGGAAACCCGCTCATGGAGAGAGGGGTGAGGATATCGAGCACCTACTCCTCAATCCTCGCATACGGATTCCCCTTCACCTTATACTCCGACGGCGACGGCTTCGACGAATAACTCGACTCTCCCGCCTCCGAAGACTCATACGGATTCCCTTGCACACCATACTTCGCCGTCGCCGGTGGCGGCGTCGGCCTCACCTCCGTATACTGCGACTGCGAGAACGCCTCCTCCGAGCCCTCCACCCAACTCGCCCTACTCTCCTCATTCGGCGGTGGTGGTCGTGGCGGTGGCATAAACGCAGTAGCATACGGAAACGCACCTCTACCACTAGATGCTACCGAAGGCCTCCTACTAACCATCTCGACATTCTGTACTGACGGCTCCCTCTCGAGCTCGTGACCAGCTGGCGCAACCCGCGATGCCTTGGAAAACGTGCGCTGGGGACGCTCGATACTGGGTTCCCCGTCGACGGTGACGCGGTCCAGTGTGGCGGGCTTGCGCGCTTCTTTGGCCTTCTTTGAGAATGTGCGGATGGTGCGCGCCGTTGTGTGGGTCTGGGAGTTGCAGAACACAAAGTTCTACCACAATACCGCCGAGTTGTTAATATCATGTCAGCAACGAGAGCACGGAGAGAGGGGGATATCTACGGCAATGAAGACTATTGCGCCGGTGGCACAGACGAGGGAGCCGGAGGCCATGAGGATCTTGTCGAAGGAGATGAGGACGGCGGCGGGTTCGTCTTTTTTCTCGCCGTGCTCATGGGGCTGGTCGTTGACCATGCCGAGGAGCTGGAAGCCGACGATGACTTCTGCGACGCCGATGCTGACGAGAGATGAGTCGGGGCCGAAGAGGGGCCAGCGGCGCTTGTAGTAGATGCTCAGGAGGGGGGTTTCTGAGATTAGGAGGAATACTTTGGGGGGCGGTATATCGCTTGTTAGCAAACTGGCATGCGCAGCCCGGGCGTGAGTTGGGGCCGGCAGGCAGGTACTTACAGCAGAAGAGAGCGAGGATAAGGTTGTTTAGGACGTCAAATAGGAAATACTACAGCACGGAGAATTCAGCAAAAAGTTCGGCGAAGTAAACAGGGTAGTGGGAATATGTTTCTCTCGTACCTTTGATTGGATGAAGCTCTTGACCAGATGTGTAATGGCTGCTATTATAGCCATGCACAGAGCTACTACACTTAAGCCGCGGATAACATTCAGGGCCACAAAGCCTCTGGAGTGTCGTGCCATTCCCAGGAACTAGAAGACGGGGGTGTAGAACTGTGGTTAGTTTAGAGAGTATCGGAAAGTAACGAAAAAAGAGACTGAGACTAGCTAGCGTGAAGGGAAGATCAAGATTTATTGAGAGGGTTCGTATCCGTAGAACAAATGATTAGAGATGGGTTAGCGTTGGACAGAGGAGCTGGAAGTGTCTGTAGACTTGGATGTAGACATCAGACGCAGCGGTGGAATTCAATGGATCAATCACGGTGCGGTGGACATATTATCTTGTACGACGCTGTATTGTCAAAGGCACGGGTGTGTACCTGGGTGTCAATGATTCTATTGACACTTTGCCCGCTTCGTGCCAAACAAACGCATTCTCTCCATTCTATTCCCGTACGTTCTTCCCAGCACCGGGCGAGCACCCAAAACCACCCAGGCAATCATTGGCACCCACACTCCCCACTGCC
This sequence comes from Morchella sextelata, assembly GCF_020137385.1. NCBI lineage: Eukaryota > Fungi > Ascomycota > Pezizomycetes > Pezizales > Morchellaceae > Morchella > Morchella sextelata. The sequence continues at coordinate 2,733,264 of NW_025408618.1, read as the reverse complement.
AATCGCACCAAAGTGCACTACTATCGGCCTCTCTCCGCTCGACCCGGTAACGAATCGGCAGCACGTGACACAGATTAGCGAGCCACGATCGGTGAACCCGGCGCCCGGCCTGGATTGAATTTTGAGGCTGAGCCTCCTCGCAACCCAACCCTAACCCCCCCGCGCCCAACACTGCCCACCTGGCAAAATCCCCTTTTGGTGAGCGTCCCCCGGGTTCTTCTTCCTTCTCCCACGCCTTCTTTCTTCTCTTCTTTCTCTCCTCCTCACCAAACCGCTCGCACAGAAACCTGCGATACCTCCCTCCCTCCCTCCGACAAGACTTCATTACAGAGCATCCCCCATCAACAGCAGACATGACCCGTGGAAACCAGGTACGAGGGCATCCCCGGATTGATTAGATTAGAGGTGTTGATACTGACGGGTGTTGTGTGGTGCGACAGCGTGAACGCGATCGCTTGAAGGCGCAGAAGGCCGCCTCGTCCCAGAAGAGCAAGAACGCTGTACGCTTCTATCTCCCCCCAGAAGATTGATCCAAGAAGAGGAAGCTAATAATCTCGCACAGAAAACGGGCTCTGAAATGCAGCGCGACAAAGAGCAGGTCGCGCAGATCATGCGTCAGAAGCAGCAAGAAGGTAATTATAGATAGAAAAAATTCACAACCAAAACCACCAACACCAACACCAGCACCAACATCACGACCTCCAAAGCCAGGCAGGCCCTGGCCTCTCCCCCCCTCCTCTTCCCCCCGCCCCCCTCTTTGATGAGCTAAAAAATACTACAAACTACCAAAGATGTAAAAATACTTCCGGCGCAAAATACTGACCCACCGCTCTTCACCACAGCCGAAGCAAAGAGAAAAGCAGAAGCCGCAAAAGCAGGCTCGAGTAGTGGCGGCGGAAAATAGCCCCGGCCCCCTCCACACACACACATACGGGCAATTCGAGCAATAAGGGAATACGGAGTAACTGGCTGCTAGGTTACTAGCTAGCTAGGGAGGGTTCCCTTTTACAAGTATATGATGACGATGGGGGAAGAGCGCTTTGGTTTTTAGTTTTTTTTGTTACCAGCATCGATTTGACATAGTTTTTTAAAATTCAGTCTGGAGAAATATTCCTTTTGTTTATTATATAGAAGTAGGCGCTGTTATAAAGCCTGGGCTAGCTAGCTAGGGTCAGCTGTTTTTTTCTATTGTACGCTAGCTATGCTCTGGTTTTTGGTCTTTTTGGGTGCCTGAGGGATATATCCAGAGTTGTGTCAATCGATTATTCGTTATCTTTAAAAACCTGAGGCCGAGGATGCATCTAGAGTTTTCTCAATTGATTATTGATTATCTTCAAAACCCCGAGGTTCAAGTACTTGGATTATCACTCGGTCAATGATCGCCCGCTAATGCGTAGCTGGGATCAGATCGTAGCTTAGCACTCTTCTACCACGCCGGGGATTGGGATTGGCCTCGATCCCATACCAGCTTTTGTACAATATCAACACCAAACACCTATCTCCAACTCATAAACCCACAATTTATACCAACCAACACCAGGGCACTATCAATGATATCAAATAGTGTATTTCAATTCACACTCTACCTCTACCTACTCCTCTAACCTACAGCACCACGCTCTAATCTAACCCCCCTACCTCAACGTCACCAGCTCCTCCGCACTCGTCGGATGTATCGCCACACACGCATCAAAGTCCGCCTTGGTCGCGCCCATCTTGACGGCGACGCCGAAGCCCTGCAGCATCTCGGCGCTGCCCAGCCCGATGATGTGCAGGCCGACGACGCGCTCGTTCTCGCCCTCGCAGATGAGCTTGTACGACGTGGGCCCCTTGTGCTCGAGCATGGCGTAGTACATGGCCGTGAAGGACGTCTTGTAGACTTTGATGTTTGCGTCGCCGTACTTCTTGCGTGCTTCGGGCTCGTTGAGACCGATGGTGCCGATCTCGGGGTGCGCGAACACCACCGAGGGGACGTTGGTGTAGTCCAGCTTGGCCGTGGCGAATTTGGGCCCGCCGAAGAGACGGTCGGCGAGGCGGCGGCCGGCGGCGATGGCCACTGTGTGCATGTGTTAGCTGGTCTGCTTGGGGTACTATATAAGGAGGAGGGGGGGCGGGGGAGGCTAACCAGGTGTCAATTCCATCTTCCCCGATACATCGCCGAGCGAGTAGATATTCGGCACATTCGTATTCTGGAAGTCATCGGCAATGACATGCCCCTTCTCAGTCGTCGCCACACCGGGCTTATCCAGCGCCAAATCGCCCGTCTCTGGGGCGCGTCCAATCGCCCAGATCAGCGTATCCACGTCCTTCAGGACCGCGGGGCCATTAATACCCTCATAGTGGATCGTGAGCTTTCCGGTAGCCTCGTCCTTCTCGACCTTTGTCTGCTTCGAGCGGCGGTGGATGTTCATGCCCATGCCCTCCTCGTAGTGCTTGGTCATAACCTCCTGTATCATGGGGTCGAACTGGCGCAGGAAGGTGTCGCCGCGGATCATGAGGTGGGTTTCGGAGGAGAGGGCCTGGAAGATGCCCGCGAGCTCGACGGCGATATAGCCGGCGCCGACGAGGACAACCTTTTTGGGCTGCTGCTCGAGCTCGAAGAAGCCGTCGGAGGTGATGCCGAGTTCGGCGCCGGGGACGTTCTTCGGGATGACCGGATATCCGCCTGTTCACCATAGGAATCCTCAATCAGCCCACAGAATCACCACAGTAACTTAGAAAGAGGGCAGTATGCGTACCGGTAGCGATCAAGATCTTATCCGCGCCATAGACCGTCTTTGCGCCGCTCCCGTCCGTCACCTCGACCTCGTTCTGCGACAGGAAGCGGCCGCGGCCGCGGATGTAGTCGACGCCGTCGTTGCCGAGGTTGCGCTCGTAGATGCCGTTGAGGCGCTTGATGTATGCGTCGCGCTTCGTCTTGAAGCGCGGCCAGTCGAAGCCTCTCACCTCGGTGTCGAAGCAGTAGTCGCGCGACTCGGCCAGCGTCTCGGCCATGGTTGCGGCGTTCCACATTACTTTTTTAGGCACGCAGCTGGTGGGGAGTTAGTATTCATTCATTCTTATACTCTGCTTCATAACTTCTCAGAGAGATGAAGAGGGCTTGAGGGGACTGGAGTACGAACCCGACATTGACACACGTTCCCCCCAACCGTCCACTCTCAATAATCCCCACCTTCTTCCCGTACATCGCTGCGGCGCGGCGGCCACTCGCGAGACCACCGCTGCCGCCACCGATGACGAGGTAGTCGTAGTGCTTTGCGATGGGTGCCATGGCCGAAAAGTGTCGTGAGAGGACTGATAGTCTATTTGTTGACGCCGGGTTGGAGAGGCGTTTGAGCAGGAGCGTGGCTGACAGTTTGGGCGTATGTGTGGGTTAGTGCACTGCTCGGTGGAGGAGTGCTCTAAGATTGGGAAGGGGGGTATCTATGAAGGGGAGTGCGGGGGTGGGGGGTGTATTTATAGAAGGGCTGTCTCTGTCTCTCTACAAACTATTGTGATATGCTCAGTTCTGATACTGCTATTCGTGGTGGTGTGGGGTGTGGTGGGATGAGTATTTCGCGTGGTGGGGTTTTTTTCCCCCAGAAGCGGATTTGTAAGAGCACGAATGATGACGAAATCGCCGGGCACAGTAACATCGCTGCGTTCCGCCGGTCTGGGCGCGCGCACACGCTCACGCTCACCCCTAGTTGCCTCCCCCGGCCTCTCCCCCCGGCTGCAGTCGCCGTTCTGGAGTGGAATGTCACTACTGCTTCTTCGCCGACTTCTCGGCCATTTTGATGCGTCCGGCGGGGCGGTGGGTGGTGGGGCTAGCTACCCTAACCCTGGTGGGAGTTGCATACTGGGGGAGTGCATTCTGTCTGGGGTGCGGTACTGTATCTCCTAGTACATAACCGTAGGAAACACCCCAGGTAGTACAGATGGGGAACCCTTGATATCAACAGCACAGACAGACACTTGCAGAAGATCAGTCAACAGCCCCGATATTTGTCAGGATGGGGGTTGACAGCTTCGGGAATCTTCCATCATGTGCGACGACTACATACATGTAATTAATTGACCCGAGATGAGATCCAATATAATATATAATATACTGCATGTAGTAGGGGTTAGCCCGGCCGGTGTTACTACCGCAAAGATCGTTGTAGCTACATGTACTTGTAACCTGGTACCGTGTGAAATAACTGGGAAATCGGTCATTGGCATACAAATGTAGCTTCCATTTCCCCAGTAGGGTAGGCTACCAGCCGCAGCCCTTCAGCAAACTCTTGGACGTAGGTAAATGGATATTTGCGTTTCCTTTCTTCCTTCCTTTCTTTCTTTAATTCTTTCGGCAGGTTTTTGGCCAATCAGTCAATACGTACCCGCTATTTGCGAAATGATTTTCCGTCCTGACCTTTTATCAGTTGCATGCATCTACCCGGGATGGAAACAATTTGGAATAAATGAAATACTGGCATTCACAGCAGCAGCAGCAGCAGCAGCAGTAACTACATGGATAGACCAGACAAAGTAGTAACAACTACATGGACAGACCAAGGCACAATAGCAAGGACTACTACAGAGCTTCATGATATGAATCTCAACTCGCAAAACAGCTGCGCGACAGGAATCTCGTATGAAACTAGAATCACTACTTGACTACAAGAGGTATACAATTAAATACGTGCAATCGTCTCCAATGCCCAAACAACGCCTTATTACCATTTGCCTTTCCGGATCTAATGCGCACAACGGAATCCCCAGATTACAAACACAACATGATGAAAAACCTCAAGTCCATAACTCATAGCTTAGATGCTCGTGTCCGATTTTACATGGCCTTCTTGGCCTTCTTTTTCTCGCCCGCCGCCGCCGCCGGCATCGCAACCGGCGTCTTGCCGTACTTGTCGGAAAACACCGCAAAGAAATGCATGATGATACCCGAGATCAAGTTGACCACCTGCCCGACGGCAAAGCTCCACACCTGGATCGACACACTGCCGATGGGCGCCTTGGGGAACGACAGCGCCCACTCGACATACCCCGGCACCCACCCCTCGGGCATCCAGAACATCGGCTCCTTGTTGTACCAGAACAGCACGAACCAGCGCAGCCCGGAGGTGAGGATCCACCTAACAACCCGAGTCTTTGAGTCGAACGCAACGCGCGCAGCCGAGATTGAGGTATCTGCGACGAGCTTACAGTCAGCCCACCACCCATTTCACATTCACACATATATCTGCAGCTAGCTTGGTAGCTAGATGTACTTACTCAGCTTCTCAAATTCCGCAACCTTCTTGTCGAGGGCGCGCGAGAGCTTCGCCCAGTTCGCAAACTCGTCCTGGGAGCTTGTGGCCCGCAGCTGGGCGCGGAGCAGCAGGATCTCGCGCTGCAAGGCTTTCCTGTTTGCGACGTCGGCCCTGGAGCTGCTGAAGGGGAGCGAATTGTACAATGACCACAACTATACCAACACAGAAACAATTAGCTTCCCGTTCTAACACAGCTCATCTCGCATTGCACTGCACCGCGCGGCAGCTACGTACCAGATTATTGATCTGCTGGGCACCCAGCGTATTCACAACATGCGTTACCACCGTCAACACAACGACAAGGACCAAAGGCGAAACCATCGGAGTTTGCAAACACAGAGAGAGAGAGGGAAATATGATAGGATAGGGGGAGAAGGTGTTTTTTTGCAGGTTGAATATTTTGAGACTTATTTCCAAGAGTCGATCTGGTCGGAACTCTTTAACTGGGACGTGGCAACGACTGGGGTGGAGGCTTCCGTCTTGGCGTTGTTGGGATTTTGCGTGGGGAGCTGCAGATGGGGTGGGTGGGCTTGGCTGGATTACTACATGTACTTTATGTACCCCTGTGAGGAAAGGACCGAGTCATGGCTTGTGATTCGAATTCATATTTTAGGAATATCTTAGTTGTGGATTATTTCACTTCTCACTCTCCTTATTATAGAGTTGGAATGTACCGGAAAAGGAGCTGCCACCCAATACCAGCTTTACAAACATCGTGGCTTATTTGTTGCAATATGTCCGGACCTATGATATATCAAGCTTTCTTTAAAGCTATCAAGATCGAGAGTTCGATGTACAGCCCCTCCTTGAGCAAGATAAGGGGTATTGATTTAAACATATATCTACGTAGCATAATTTGTTCCCAAAACTAAATGACTAGTTGCCAACAGTAGCATTCGAGTTCCAAATGATATATCCCGTCGATTCACTACAATTAGGTCGTTGTCCGACTTGAATATATCCAACCAATCTTCCATTATGAAATACTAGTAGTCTAGCAGGAACTTTCAGATAAGCATTGAAGATAGAGAGGCGCGGTTCTGTACAGACACCTCTCACACAAAAGTGCGAGCGATAGGGGACGATCTGTGTAAACCCAAGCCGCAAGCGCAGATATAGCTAATAGCGTCTTTTAGTATCATTTTTTTCAGCCTTGATATATACCAACACCTACTCCTAGTATCTATTAGCGGACCGAACCATAGCTATAAAGCCAAGCGGGTGATATCTTGTGACGCGACGCAATATTTGGCCGGATTCTGTCGTTTGTTTTTATGTCCTTAATTTAGCTTGGGGTAAGATAATAAAATCGGTAGACATCGATTTTTCACCATGATATTAGTGTAGTAACGGTCAAATCATCTTCGCCGCTTCACTTGTTTGTGCGGCAAATACTGAGACCGGCCCCAGAATCCAGCATTAGGGTAACTGAGCTAAGTGTGTTGCTGCGGGGCGCAAGGGTGGGGATGTAATCCAATGTCTGTCTGCTCGCCAACGCCAAGAGATACGACGTCCTTGATCGATCTCCCCAAACAGCCACCCATCAAAGTTATTTTACTCCGTAAGTTCACCAAATTACCCCACCGACCAAAAGAGCGTCCTATCTACCTGGCCAATGGAATGGACTCGATGAACAAGGCGCCTCATACCCCCCACACCAAATTGACCAAACATACTCTATGACTTGGTATGCTTCGTGATAGCTGATTCATCGTGTTTAAAGAGCTTTAGGCCTATTAGGCAGGCATGGCAATTTCGAGGGGTTCATAAAAGTCATGAAAGAGTGATTCTCATAGGATGTCTGCGGGACCTCCACTAGGTGGATGGCTCGACCCGTTGAGCCTTGTATATGTAGGTTTGGTAGGCCGAGTTTTCTGTCTACCATCTTGACGGATAGGGTGCTTAATTGGTTGGACAGCAGGGTTGTTTGGTCAACGGAGAAACCATCCATTTCATTCAGGTCTGGTTGGTAGAGATGTTATAGCCTCAGTAGTGGGTCTCGCCCCACATGATAAAAGAGTGACTACAGCGTGTAGCCTTACCATCCTCAGTTTTGACTTGGAGCTTGGAAAACTTGCGACTATCCCAGCTGTTCAACCATGATACAAGGGAAAGAGGACTGTTTAGACATCCGAAGAAATGATTCTGTAAATGGTGGAGAATTCGTCGGCCTGGTACGTAGCTGGGTGGTAACCACCCACCCGTAAAATCTGTTAGAGAGTAATAGTACTCCTCACAGTGACCCCACCTATCTTCCCTGATGCTGCCGGCACCGCAGACAGCGGGAATCTCGTTTCTTGGCACGCGAGTGATTTTCTATGATGCCATAAATATGCTGCTGTTAGCGACCTGGTCTAACCCGGGCGCAAAACATATGTAAGATACGTCTTAAGGATAAACTCCAAGTATGTCATAGTCACGGTATCCTTAGCAAACAAAGGTTTACAGACACTACGCCCATTTGTTGAAATGCATGGCTCGTGTGCGGATCGTGGTGGGGCGCCAGAAAGGCCTAGGGGGCTCATGGTCCTATCTCTTTCTTGAGTTAGCTACTCTCCTCCTTCTTCTTCTTTTTCTCGCCACTTACAGTACATCGAACTTACTCGTTACCGAGATCTCATCACTGTACGGTAGCGCCATCATCCCACCCCTCACCCTTCACCCTTTCGCAATTCCTTCATTGCGAGCATGAGGTGAATATATATGTCCTAGCTGGTCGGATGGTTCTAGCTGGTCGAACTGTCAAAGTCTATCTCTCATTCTGATAGTTCATGAATTGCCATCCATCCGCGAAGTAACTCACCCTTAGCTTGAAATGCCAGCGTGGAACACTAAATAGTCAATCGAGTAACATAAGAATTGTTTCGATCATTTTGAGGGTGAAATGCAGAGTAAGCAATAATGAGCGTATGCCCCCTTGATCTCAGGTTAAGTAACTTTCTTAGCCATAGCTTTATCCCCAGCTCTCATTCCCATTGAGGCCCCCCGTCCGCAGGGCCCTCTCCCCACTTTCTACCCCAGAGTGACTTCCATCTTTAGACGTTCCTGTCTCTTAGTACTAGGCATTGCAAAAGACTGTTTCAGAGGTATGGGGGGGGGATTTCTTCACTATCCAGTAGCTTTCTAATGAAAATATGAAGCTCCTCCCTCCCTGATGGCCCCGACGACTCTCAAATTGCATTTCTGTATGCACCCTCACACATGGAAGGATCAAGTTGAATCGGTCTAGGGATATAATTTTCTTTCCAAGTATATATACCCGGGGGTCCCTATAAGTAATGCAACGATCATATAATCCATATTTTTCAACAACGATCGCGAAACTAGCCAACAAGATGCGAAGTAGATTTATGATAATTTAGAAGGTGGGGATCATAGTTTTAGCAAGAGGTATTATGAATAGCTGTTGCTTGTCCTTTTATCACCTTTGTTGGCCGGAAGTTGTCCCTTTTGTAGGCTAAAAAATCCAAATTAAAGACTTGAAAAACGCAGGTTCTATCCTAGAGACTCCTGTGTCATGCATATGATCAGAAAATCTATCTTATTCAGGCGTTGTGTTGTGTTAAAACATTGGAGTCTGGGTGCCTCTTGGCGACTTTTAGGGACCCCCGGGTACATTAGACACTCGACTACGTCTTGTATCCACCCACAATCCTAATGAGCGAGTGATCGCCTATGAATAAGGCCAGATACATTTACTGTTGGGTCATGTTTAGTGGTGGTTAGCACTTGTTTCGGATACATGTGTCCCAATAGCTCAAATGCAAAATTCTTGTAATATTGATCCAACAACATACTGTCTTTGGTGGTACGTCCTTGAACACTGCCACTCTGAAAAATTGTTGGTGACTCAAGACATGCACCGCCCCCCCCCTTTTTCACCTTAGCTATACGCAAACTCTAGCGTCGCTTCTCTCTTCGGAGTCGTCGGTTTTACTCACGGCAAGAGCAGGAGCCTCAGAAAGATTATGTTACGGCCTTCGTTGAGAAGAGAATCCGCGGCGTTGGTGATGGTGGTAGCTTAGTACAGCTGTACCCCATGTAGATTGAGCGGGAAAATAGGTACTCAATGATAGACAAATTTTCTTGAATTGGTATGCTTCCGAAAAGAAATCCTCGAATCATGCCCACTCTTGGACAGTGGGTTCGAATACCAACACGAGTGAATAAACCAAACTTATGTAAACTCGACTCACATAGTTCAGGTATACAGAGTCGTTAGCAGCTACATGTATTTAAACGCAGAAATTGCGTGGGCGAGAAAGGTTACATGTATGTTGTGGGGGCGTGGCTTTGAAATGGCGGTAACCCGGCTACACCACAAAGTACACGCGCACACACACATGTAACAAGAACCCCCCTTAACTAACCTCTTGACAGAACCATCATCTCTGATGTCTTCTTTCTTCTTATCTCCCAGGCTCTCAAGTCTGAAAGCTTCGGTTATCTTGAGCTTCGGCGAGGACCGATTGCGCTCAGATCAAGGCAACTGGATATTCCCGCGAAAAGGGTCGAGGACGGGTCATCATTTGAACCCGAGAACCGGGAACACCCAAACACAAGCTTCCGCTGCATTGACCTAAGGAATGCAATCCTTAGTTGCGAGATTAGTGGCGTGCCTATATAAGGAAGCCTGCAACGATATCAGAAGCCAGCATCCAAAATTATAACACCCACCCCCACTATGGCTTCAGCCCCTTTAGACGTCCAACTTCGCGATATCAGGCTCCACACATACCTTCAGGGTCATATTGCCAGAAATGGTGCTGGAAAGGGTGCCATGTACGCACGATGGCATCCCGAAAGTACGGTCTCATCCGGAAACTACGAATAAGGCATAGAAGTAGCAATCCATTGTTTTTACGAGTGGCACACGCTGAGTGACATGGTAAAGTCTGTGCTTCCACCACTTTTGATCCTTCTATAGGTCCTGGAAGAGCCTAATTTGGATTTCTGGTTCACTCTCACGCTTTCCACAAACCGAGTGATACGTAATGATTGAGTTATGATCAATAGGAAAGGACTCTCTCCAAGACTGATAAATGTCACATCCATGATTTTGGGCTTGAACTGTGAGGTTTACCGACAAATAGCCCCTTCAATAGCAAAAGTTAGCCAGGGCACCTACATGCTGCCTTCTAGAAGGAGAAATGACTATCGCTAGAGCTGCTTTAACCAATGCAGAACGTCGGATGCAACTAGCCCCCGGGTCGTGAGGCCCAAGCGAAAAGCCAAAAATTGATCTGCCGGGTGCATATGAGACACGGTTCGGTCACCCAGTACCACGGAGAACGGGGAATGAACCATCCGTTCCACATAACTTTCTCTAACAATGCTTCCCGGGTTTTATACACCTTATCAACCTCCACAATAACACATTGTGCTCGATTTTGGTTAAGCTTTGGCCAGTTTGTACTCTACATAGATGAGGACTTGCAACTGCATGGCGTTTTGAGATCGACTGGGTCTGTACAACTGCCTAACTAGAGTATGCAGAGTGTTCTTGGACTACTCTATGCAGCCTGCAGCTGTTGATCAGGCACGGTCCCCAGTTAGTGCTGCCGGCATCCCCCACATCACATGTTGGCTTCTTCTACATACATATCGGCACCTACTTCGGCCAAAGACCGTTTTATGTGTGGACACTAACTAATCACCGCCGGAATATTACTGTCTCGGGGGAGTACAAGCGTTCAAGCGAGAAATGACGAACTATTGATTTCGATCGAGAGCAGAAACTGTTCCCGAGACGAAATTCGGCTTTCAAAATCATATTTTGTTGGCGTAAGATAGTTACCCCCCGTGGGGTAAGTCTAGCAAGATTAAGAGGTACCTGCTCGCGCTCATCTTGTGCCTAGCTCAACATGCCACCCGCCATGCACTATATATTGAAAACTGTCGGTATGAGGCTAGGTACCTGAATATCAATTTAGATATCCGGCGGCCCATTCCCTAAAAGTGGCTTTCCTAGAGGAATGCAAAACTATTTTTCTTTTACTGGGCTTGTCTCGGCGCACCCCCAAGAAAATACGGTATAAAATTACATACAACTCATGGTTGATCACTCGGATATGGCCAGATTTATCTGCCGAGCGCCCAAGCTTCATGGGGTTCATAAATAAGTGAATGAAATGACGTTATCGATGGTGGACTGGCTAGGGGTTCACCTAAAACTACAAACTAGTCTTCATCTTGCGGTCTACTTGAACTGAGGTCAATCGGGCATCTACTTCAGTTCGAACAGAGGTTCAGGTAGAGTATTTCTGACCGATCAGAACGGTTTACAACAAACACTACTATTTTTCTTAGGTATGATCACTGCTTCTCACTCGCCTATCATAGGTAAAAGAAGTTGCAGTACTTCTTAGCTATATCCCTCCAGGTGCTTTTTTTTGCGGATCCCGGAGCCTACAGATTACGAGCGATCATTTGTGCGCGAGCTAGCCTATCTAAGTGCCTACTAGGCCTCTCGATAGATGATTATTTCATTTTCACGGCAAATATTGATTCCATTCTGGGCTTCAATAAACAAATATATATTGTCATTGGTTGGCACATAGTTGCTACTTGATTCTACCAACTAGTACCACAACACATGGGACTGCCGTGATAGGTTCACCAATAGTAGAATCTCTCCGCCAAAACAAAAACATAACTAATAGCAGCCTCCCCCATGAGGAAATTCACACGGCAATCCTGAGGCTTACAGTAGCGGTCTCCTGAGAATAGGGCACGTGGTAGCAACACATGACATGGACATGTCACGCAAAAAGCCTAATGGGAGAGTCCGAACACCATTTCACATAAATAGAAATCGTCTCCTAGCGCCCAGTCCGACATCCGAGTTTTTCCGCTGATCTTCTCACCACAGGCGATTTGTAAAGAAAAAAAACAATTCCTATCAAGAGAAAAAACTGCTCAAGCACTTTTCTTACTCCGCTCCGCTGGCCGTTGCATTGCCCCGCTCGAAGGAGTACAGTACTTGATTGTAGTTGAGCTGATAGACGTCCGACCATCGACGGTGTTTTTGCCCGCCGAAACCATTGGCTGTTGAGACTCGGGCCAGCTGTCTGTGCGGACAGCATCTGGTCGGAGTGCTGCGGGGTAAGCACCCGTCCATCCGCCAAACGGCAGGTCGGCGGCGAGCGGGTATTGTCACTTCATCACATCTGTCGGAAACATTTCCCCTCTCCTTAAAAAAGAACGATAGAATCAGGACGAGTGATTGGTTATGACTTTAATGTGCCAAATCGCCATAGATATGAAAAACATCTCATTCCTACGCAATACAGAGGTCTCTTGTAATCGAGACATCGATATGGATGTATCGTTTACTTCACCGCATTGGTGCCGATTCTAAATCCGCCCTGATAGGCTGATTAGGCCGGCGGGCCCGCCAATCAGAAAGCCCGCTGAGTAGCCGAGAGGAAACTCAATTGCTGCGAGGTGGCCGCATTCCAAACGCCTCTAAGGAGATGGAAGTCCTATGTACGGTGGAGAGATAGAGGAAAGTAGACAAAGTACACCGGTGAGAAGGCCGTTGGTAACATGATTAACAGACGTTCATATGTGCCTGGATTTCATATTCACCAGATGAATCGCACCAACGGTTAGAAATTCCGGCACCCAAGACTCTCGGTCCCTTCTCATCCGGAACGTCAGCGAGAGTTGGATATTGTATTTCCCCTCTGTTCAGGTAGGTATCTTGAGAATCCTGTTTTTTGAGGGCAGCTGCCGCTGGTATGCCAGACGATGATTAGCTAGGTATTTGTATTTCTGACAAGCTCAACAGATGTTGCCACGTAAAGCTTCTTGTACTCGATTTCGGTAAAGCGGTCTATGGGGGATGCAATGATAATATCCAAGACGTCGCTGACCATAGCCCCTGGCAGGAGTAGAATGATTGGTAGTCAAAGAAAAGATCACTGTGTTCGCGAATCGCTGAAATTTTGCTCGGTGGGTGTGGTTCATCTGTCGATCTTGTAAAAGATCTAGAGAGAGGTAGCCCCCTACCTCTTGCCTATTGGCGTACCAAGGGGCCCTTCCCTGCGTCCAACACGCGATTGACACCATAGCCAGTTACTGAAAATCATCAGAATTTTTATTCCTGCGAGAGAAGCTGATACTGGTCTACCTCCAAACAATATGGTTCGCGCGGGGGTAATTAGCGTCGTAGGAAAAATTCAGTTCCGCTGCACCATCTCGATAAACGGTGGCCAATGCTGTCAATGATTGTTCAGCTCAGGCCAGTAGGAATATAATAAAAAAATTTCTTCCTCTTTCGCCGAATGTATGTATGTGTGTCGTGCTCACCAGGACTTTGCCACGCACTGACCATATAGTTATGTACCTAGATAGTGGCAATGCTGATTCTGGTTTGGATTACTGGAATCAACTGATGAGGATCCAGGGCGGGCATTCTTCTTATTCTTCCTCCTCTCGTTGAACCGATAGCCGGCGATTTTACTACGGGGGAGGAGTATCCCGTTGGAATGCCCTTGTCAAAATCTGGTGATCGGTTCGCCCAGAGGAGACCGGATATTTCCCATATGCCTGCCAGACCTTTCTTACCAGCATCAGGGTGTGTGAATTTTTTTTTCATGTCTTGCGCCCCTCCTCTTGAGCTTGCAATGACTCGCGTAATACTAGACAATTTCTTGGTGTAGGATTGATTCTAGCTGATGACTGTTCGTCGCTGGTGTGCTTCTGGTGGTGGGTGCTGGTTCTGCTGCTGCTGGCTGTGGTGGCAGTGATGATACGTATGTTATGTATATGTAGGTAAGGTTTGTTGTAGGTAGGAGATGAGCTCTTCCAAGGGTGGGGGGGTTAGTGGAAGGGAAGGGATAGGAACACACATACACGATGCAAAATTAAATAACAGAAAAACCTAGGTAGGTACTGCTGTTGGTATTGTTGCTGGTGTTGTTGTTGGTCGGACTGTGTAGCGGCCGTTGTTTCATCTCGTTCGAGATGGGGAACCCCCAATTTGTTGGTTTCGAGTGATATTTAATGCGGGTCAAACAGTCAGTCATTCATGTGGGCACATGTGGGTTAGTCTTGTCGATTGTATGTAGGCAAAGCAAGTCGAGGGGGGAGGAGAAGAAAGGCAATCCCCATCACAATATGTATGCGCAGCTATCTACACCTATTTAACAAAAGCACTACCCAGTACCTACCAGCATGGCCAACATATATAAGAAAGTGATATATTATTTATTTATTTTTTCCTTCCTTCTGAGAGAAAAAAAAAAAAAGAGTTATTCCGATAAGAATTATTATTTGGACCCACATGTCAGAGAAAAGTGGCAGTTGGCAGTTGGGTTGGTGGACGACGCGACAGCCAGACAGACAGCAGACTGTCCAGGCAGGCAGCCAGATCAGTCAGGGCCGTCCTCATCAGGAATCGCATTGACAGATCTGTGGTCTGTGCACGGGCCAGCAGTAACGCCAACCAGCCTCTCTCTCTCAAAGTTCGTTCCGTTCCCCTTGTTACGGTTCTATCCCCCCCCCAAGCCAGTTTGATTCTAGAACCGCGCTAGTGTTACGGCAGTTTACCTACGCGACCCTCCACTCCACTCCACCCTCCCACCTCACCTCACCTCCCACACCCCCAAACCCCCCCCTTGACCCTTGCCGCCATCAAATTCTGGAAGGGAGCGAGGGGCCAATAGAAAACTGGGAGAATGGGTGGAAGGGTCAAGCCCTGAACCTGAACGCGAGAACCTGAACCATGGGTCTGGTCGCGCGTCGCGTCGGGTAGTCGGTCCTCTCCCCGGTGGCCGGTCCGCAGAGCCTCCTTTCCCTCCCCCTTGATCACCCCTCTCTCTGCGTTGCCTGCCCCTCTGAGGTTATTTATTGAGGATCGGGGAATTATTGTGCTGGCAGCCAGCCAGCAGCAGTAGACGCGGCGGGCGGTACCTGGATCAAGGTGCATTGTAAATCACCCTGATGCGATGCCGTGATGTGATGTGCTGTGATGCAGGTGGACGCCCGTTTGGTTTGGTTTGGTTTGGTTGTAACTACATGTACTCTACCCAGAGTGAGCACTCCACCGACTGATATTGAGTGTAGTTACGATTGTGCTGGTGATGTGATGGCCCTTCCCCTCCCCATAACTGTAACTGTAGATGTAGATGTAACCTAGAGCAGAGTACTCTCCCTCTGAGGACGCACAGAAGAAGGCAGGAAGGCATGCACAGTAGGCAGGCAGCACATGTCGTGGTACAGAACACGCCTGCAGGTGTTTTTTTTTACACATGTCGTGTGCTGTGCTCGAGTTCCTGTGTTTCCTTTCGGCTGATCTTTGCCGGTTGCCCTTTGCGGGAGGTCGAGCCATGATCCGTCAACGCTCTCCTGCCTGGACTTGCTCGCGGTATGGGTATACTGTACGCAGAGCAGCAGAACAGAGCAGAGGAGTACAAGATTTCCAGAGCAGCAGCAGAGACTGGGGGAATCGAAATCTGACATTGCAGGGTTCGCCCTTTGATGCGAGATTGAATCTCAGTGTTTGTAGCTGGTACACTTCACTGAGGGTGAGGGGAACAATTAATCGATCGAGTGAGGTGGGAGAAATGAATGAATACGAGTGGGGGGGCATGTAAATAACTATTACGCTGAGTGGGCGGCCCGTATCCAGGAGATCTACTATCTACTATCTACTTATCGAGAAGAGTAATTGCGGGTGAATGGACCATGTACCGCCGCGACCGGTACTGAATCCTACTGATCATGAGCAGAAGAATGCTTTTCTGTTAATTCTGTAGGTAGAGTAGGTACTGTATCGCGGGGGGCGTGATCACTCTGCCGATATATGGGCATTGCGAGATAGATAGGTCCAGTGACCATTTATTTTGTTAATTTCCTGAGAGTACATGTACTTTTACTCGTACATAAGCCTGCGATCCCTACTCTATCTGGCAATAGAGTACATTAGAAGCACAGCACATGTCTTGAAGTTTTTTTTCTCTTTTCTTTTTCATCGATCCGCCGTGCTGTACGTAGGTAGGTAATGTCAAACCCCATACTCCACCTGCCGTACCGTACCGTGTCTTGGAGCATGTGCAAGCAGAATAGATTACTGTTGCTGCTGCATAGGGTCCATAACCCACGGCTAGCCAGCGCCTGGCGCGTAACTCTCCAGGTACCGACCGCCAACGCTAGTTGCCAAGACATCCAGGGACGAACGCTCGCCCGTTAGGTAAGGTGGGTAGGTAGGGCAGGGCGCGGTATATTCTAGCTCCCCCTCGCGTACGGATTCTAGAAGGAATGGAAAAAGCCGTTGGCCGGGGTCGCGCGGCCGGCGGCGGCGGTGGTGAATCGTGATGGTTTCTTCCTTCTTTTTACCCTTTCCCTTTTCTGCCGCATTTGCCGTTAGGCGAGAGCTTCTGGAAGCCCGAGTAGCTGCCTGAAGAGGAAGAGCCCCATCCTCTATCTAGTTCTGGTTAGAGCGGGGGAGGGTGGGAGGGCTAGCTGGTTACGCACTTCTCGGTAAATTGTTGCACTTCCTCTCGTGGAGGGGAAAGGGTTTTTTCAAAACGCTGCTCACGTGTGCTATGTGCTTCTCGCTTTTCACTCTCATTCTCCAGCCAGCGCAGCGCAGACAGCAGCAAAAAAAAAAAAATTAAAAGTGCAAAAAAGAATTGTCAAGTCAACGCCACGTTTTTTCCGGCGCCCGAGAAAGAAAAAAAAATTGCCCCCAAGGAAATCTAAGAAAGACTGGCGGGGATTCGCTAGGTAGTTAATGAAGATGATTGTTTCAGGCAAAGCCAAACCAAAATGGCGGGTGTTTGAGATCCCGTAATGGGGGGGCAGGGCAGGGACAGGGCAGGGAAAAAGGATCAACCACTTTCCTTACAAAGCGTTATGTGCTTGTGCTTGTGTGTTGAGTGGTTGTGGTTGTGGGTTGTGCTTGTGGTGGTGTGTGTGAGTGTTGGTGGTGGATGTGGGACGGGAAACGAACGCTCTGAAGAAAAAGATGGGATCCAAGCTCACCCATTCCACTCTACTACCACACCCACCCCTACTACCCCCAAGGGAAGGGAAGGACTGGACGGGCAGAGCCTTATTTTTGTTTATTTTTTATTTTTTATTTTTTTTGGGGGTAGGTATAGATTCGTTTTTCTACTTTCTCTCGCTCGTAGAAACATCCGGACGGAGCTGGCTGTGGCTCCATGGATGGTGGTGTTTGGACATCATGCCTTACCTTAGCGGATAGCGTGATGCCCACGCAACACGTGTCTCGAATGTTGAAATGCGCATCAGCATCACATCAAGGGGTGTAAGGCAAAATGAAGGGAAGTGTCGAAGAATGGGAAGGGGTGAGGGGAATTAGGTTTTTTGTTGTCTGGGTGATAGTTGACAATTAGCAACCGGGGAATGGGAGGAACGTAACATCATCTGGTTGTCCAATTAACAGTACATACAGAGGAGTCGAGATATACTCCCAGGGAGGTTCTTCCTCTATATGTAGCTTACTAGAAGGGGTACATAATCCCTCGAGTGGTACAGAAATCTTTTTTTGCAGGTGAGCTCTCGTCAATCATCATTGCTCATTCAGTGCCGGTTGTGCTGTCTTACTGGCAAGTGAGTGGTGGTGATGCATTTCGACTATCTCGCCGGCAATCATTAACTGTACTAGCTAGTAGATAGGGATCTCGAGGATGATGAGCTTACACCAAATCCAAACCCTCAGCTACCTAGCTAGCTAACTGGCGAAGAAGAGTATTCGTTCGCCTGTCCGTTGTAGCACGGTGTAGATGCTGCTGAAAGAAACATCACCTCTCAGATCTAGATACCGTCCCTATCTGATATTGCGCGAGTGAGAGCCATGTCTTACATCTAGCTCACACACACACCCCTTTTAGAAAGGCAATCTCAGGTTGCACCTCCACCTTGTTCTGCATGGTGAGAAGGTTAATGCCCAGCCAGAGACAGCGATAGATACCCCTTCGAGCAGTCATAGGATGTGCTCCAAAAGGGTAAAGATAGAAAGAATATCCCCTCCACCCCCATCGAGATGCCTACCCACCCCTCCGTATGTGGGATAGTTTACCACATCCACTCAATTGTTTGGCAGGCCATGTGGTGATACCAGTCAGTAGGTACATGTACCTATTCGAGACACTTTCCACTTCAGGCCCTCGTTACACATGGAGGGGTCTACATATATACAATACGATATTGGGAAGGGTAACAATCAATATAAATACATACAGTACTCTACCTCGAACCAATCCGGTTGCCCGGGAAGAGGGGGGAGCTGTAGGGTGTAGGTGTGTTAATATCAGACGTTTCCTCAACTTTCAACCTAAGCCTAACATCGTGATACTACAAAGAGACCCGCGCTCACCGGCACCAAAACGCTTATGCCCCAAAAGGCTGTTCTTGCGGATAAGAGAAAACCCCAAAAGTATTAATAAATAAAGGGAATAGCAGCAGAAGCGGTGCCCGCGTGCTGATTTGCTGCTGCTGCTCCTGTTGATGCTGTTGGCGATGATGGGTACAAAGGAAAATTAGAAGAGCATCCTAGATCCTGTTCGTGATATGATATCTATCGCGATCGGGGGAGTCGAAGGACATCTGTTGATGCATCCCCCAGCTCTCTCTCCCTGTCTACATACTCTCTCTCTATGTACTTCCCCACCGACCGAGCTGGAGCCTCTTCTTCGGCTAGCCCTAGCTGGGCCTTTGTTGGGAAGAAACCTTAACATCCACGTCCTATGATGTAAAGGGACATATGCGAAATTGTGTCAGACAAGCACAACCAGCCCGCGCCGGGTGTGGAGGAGCAGTCGTGGCGCGACAATCAACGGACGATGGGGGGCTAGAGTACTGAGTACATGTAGCTGGGTAGGGAGGTATCTGGGAGGAGCATCCCAGGGCTTCGCCGGCCGGGGTTATGGTGGTTTGTGGTGGGAGGTAAGTATGGTGACCACTCTGACAATATGTGTGTTTACCTGGTACTCTACGCTACTAGCTGTGCTCATCATGTCTGTCTGTCCCTCTCTGTCTGGCGGGTTGTCATGGAACTTGTTCATAGGTAAAGAGAGGACTTGTAGGGTACTGCAGTTTACCGAGTCTCCGAGAACGTCCGCCGGAAATGAGGGTATCGCAGACGTGGGTTCAGCGAGCGAAACTCCTCCGGCTGGATCGAGGTACGTGGGACTGGAGGATGGGGTGGGCGGAAAGTACATAAAGGCATTCCACACCACAGTACGTTACAGACAGCATATGTACTTTACCTAAGAAGGTTATTCCAGTCAGAAATAGAGCATCGAATGGCCACACTTATGCGCCAAGTAACCTACTTACAGGCCAGAGCTTGAAGCTGTAATATCACTGAGTGTGCAAAGTGGTAGGCAGTATCCAGGGACATACAGTAAGTACGGTACGGTACGCCAGCTATGGATGGGGGGATTAATTCTCTTTTCTAAGGACGTCCGTACTTGCATAAAGTATCACTGTCTGTGGCAAGCAGGCAAATCCGTGTTGATAATTGATTGTGGCGATAAAAGACAGTAGATGTAGCATCATCATCATCATCCTCCTCAACAGCAGCAGCAGCAGCAAGCAGCAATGGGAGAGAGAGAAAAAGTTAAAAGCTGACGGGGCGAAGGGGCGGAAGGTGTGAGAGAGATGGAACCATGTATGTGTATGTATATGTACTTTTCTCTACGGCATCAGGGGTGAAGGTGGAGAGAGGGGCTCATGACGACAGCGGTGTTTTTTTCTTATTCTCATTCTTCTTTTCTCCCCCCCCCCCTTCTTCCTGTATGTCTTTCTTTCTTTCTTTTGCAGAAAAATAAAAATAAAAATGAAATAAGTATTTAAAATCTACAAAGCACGATGACGGCAACTATCAACAGCCATATGCGTAATATCAGTTCATGAAAAGCAAGTATCTTTGGGGCGAGTGAGAGAAAGAAGAAAAGAAAAAGAGAGCAGCAGTAGCAGCTTGGGTGCGTGGACGAGCAAGCTGATATGCTTTTCTCGGTGAGAATGCCCATGGGCCATGACAAAGTAAACCACCATCTGGTGCAAGGCAAACGGCGAATGTAACGTTTTGAGTGCCAGTAGAGCTATAGTACCTACAGTTGTAGAACTAAACAGGCATGGGCCTTCCTCTACTAAGGTAATTTTTATGCCTGAACAGCAGGGACTCGCAGAAGCAGTATGATATCGAGAGGGGTTGCCATCATGAACCAGGTGGTAGTGGTAGAGGTGGTAACGGTGGTGGTGTTCATATGGAGACGACAGGTCGTGGCGAAACCAATTGTTCGTGAATCTCATCAAACGAACCGCTTTAGCATCGTCTTACCCCTCCTCCTCGTTTCTGCTCACTCGATGAGGTTTCTTTCCCCACCCCTCGTCTCGTCGCGTCTCTGCTGTCGGTGGGCGGTGGGGGGGGGGGGGGGGGGTTACATATGTAACTGATTGTTGTCTTCCAAAATTTGCGAACTATACCTGGTAGTTTACTCTATCTCGCGCGAAACCCCGACATTCATGCACGGTTGCTTCCGTGCGGGATTGTGTTTGTGCGTTGTCCGCCCACTAATTAGTGAGTCCCACGTACCCAGCTACAGAGGAAATATCATCACACCGTTTAGATTTCCTGTACCCGGGGCAAGCAATTCGCGTAACGGCCGGTGGGCCTCTTCTTGCTCTTCCTCGTCTTATCACCTTTTTATTTTTTTATTTCACCCGTTTCGCCTGGGGTTGGGGTTGGAGGGGCCTTTTAATAGTACTCGTAGTAGTTGCCAGACGTTTCCGGACCGGACTAGGTTTTGCATACAAGCCAAAAATCTAGTACTCCGGGAAAGTCATGCAAAAAAGAGTGTATCCCCTCCGAAGTTTGATTGGTTTTAGGTTCTAGGCAAACAAAACTAGTAGCTCGGTGGATTCGGAGAAAGTTGTGGATGTAGATAGACGGGTCCGCCTTTTTGTTTTATTTTTTTATATTTGGTTTTGCACAGTGTCAGCTAGTTAGGTCAGTCAGTAGTCAGTCAGGTCAGTCAGTAGTCAGTCAGGTCAGTCAGTCAGTCAGTCTCTTCCAATCCGGCCGGACAGCTGAGTGTTATTGTTGTTTATGCGCCAATCGTTTACCAGTAGTAGCAAAAGGCAATTGCAAGGGAGGAGGAGCAAGGAGGATGAGGGGAAGGAGAAGGAGAAGGAGAAGAAGAGGTGGAGGGGATGCAGGAGCATTACATGTAGTTAGTGGAGGAGCAGCTGTAAAGAAGCAACAGCATGTATGTACTCGTTTACCTACAGCAGCAATAATGATGTTTAGAGGGCAAAGCGCAATGTACCGTGATATTTCAAATGGGAATGATTTTTCCTTATTAATTCTTTTTTTATGTCTTACCCGCGGGGGGAAGTCAGCAAAAGGGCCCAGACACCCTTCCCAATTTTGTCCTCCCACACGCACGTCTGTAGTTGTTGCATCTCCCTAGACACCGCGAAACTACGCTATGGGCCAGCCCAAGTATGGCAAAGAAAAAAAAAAGAGGGCCTGGTGGTCTATCGAGTGAAAGTTACTAGTCCCCCCCCCCCCCCAATATGCTCACGGCTCTCCCTTACCAAAGTTCTACATACCTTGCCGATTGATGCAGGTCCCTTTATTTAAAATGAACTGGTCCCCCTCCCCTCGCCCGGCCTCTGTCCCCCATATTCTCAGTCAGATCAGCTTGCCTCGGCTTCTCAACCTTCCTAAATTGCCTGGCCCTCGACTTCAACATATATACAGCAGGTTGACCCAGCTTCTTCAGAGTTCAAACTACTGAATTGTTACTCCCAGCTCCATTATCTAGTGTCCATAAAAGATCGACATCCCATACAACCATATCACACACTACAACAATACAATAGTCCAAAATGGATTCCAGCCCTGGCCCTCACCACAGCCACAGCCAGCCGTTCCATCTACAAACATCAGATGGTGACTATGACACAGCTACTACACCCCCACAGAGCATAGAGCTCCCAGAGTCAAGCTCCCACAGTGTTAGCTCTGAGGTTTCTACACCTGGATACGAATACCAGTCCTCTCCAAATGCCCCAGCAAAGCGCTCGAATGAATCAGCCCCTCCATTTCCCAAACGCCCACGGGTAGAAGATGCAGGCCCATGCTCAGACCCCGTATTGCCAGCGTCACCCACACCATCAGAACCAGCAACAGCACCAGATTCAGATGTTGAGAGATCCTCAAGGAACAGATTCAGCCCCCAAAACAAACCCTACAGATCACGATCACTACCCCCTACTCTTCGCCGCAAACGACGACCAGTAGAGAACATGCACCAGCACATTCCCCCAGTCACTTTGAGCACATTGAGAGAGCTCGATCTGCACGAAATCTACCGCAACCCCAAGCTTCGTCACGATGTGGTCTTTGATTCACAGCTTCATTTCAGACCTAACCTTGATGGAACCCGGGGGAAGAGAAAGAAGGAGATGGCGGATATGTACTGGCAGATGGTATTGCACGAGTGCGAGGTGTTGCTTGGACCTTCCAGGTGGAAGCGAAACAGCTCTCTGGCACCCGTACCGATGAAGCTGCCAATTCTCTTCCAGACAATGCGTGATATTCTCCTTACTTTGGTTCCTAAGACCGACCGGATGGACGTCGACTCTATTCTTGACGCACCATTGCTCATGCAGCAGCTCAAGCACAATGTTTTGGACTTCAAAGGTCTTGCGTTGTGGTTGTCGGGCGTTTTGAAGGCTCACTGCGCGCCAATGAGGGACCAGTGGGTAGAGCAGATGGTTGCAAAGGTGACATACGGGGTGGACAATGGAAAGGTCTCAGCTTTAGTTGAAGGATTACAGATGGTTTTCGGGATTTTGGAGGCAATGAAACTGGTATGTTCTGTCTGTCTATTGGGTGGTTCCGGAAAATTATGAGTCATATTAACCTTTCTTAGGATGTTGCAAACCACCAAATCCGAACACTCAGACCTCACCTCATTTCCACGGCGATCAGCTTCGAGCAGGGGTACTTCCAAGAGAGGATAGAGCAGGGTCGCTTGGACATGAGGGAACCAAGGGAGTGGTACAACAAGTCTGTTTCGGCGTGCAAAACCGAAAACACCGACAACCTCACCACCTTCACTAGCGCCGTTGTAGACATGGTCACGCCCTCACACTACGCCAAGTACCCTGCCACGTTCGTGTTCGACTACGAGCGACTCGAGAGCCTTCGCGATGACATTCGCGAAGCTACTTGTCTCAAGCTAGCAATTCTGTTCTTCCGCCAACTCACTCTCTCGTCACGACGCGACGTCAACTCTGCCACTACAGACAAGTTGAGGACCTCTATTTTGGCGATCTTGGGAGAGGAGGACGGTGTTCACCGATGGCTGCGACACAGCAACGCCGTGGCTCTGCACATCACGCAGGCCGCTAACGAGTTCAATGGCTCCACCGGCATTGCCGATGCATCTTTGGTGAAGATGGCCGAGAACTGGTTTGCTAAGCACTTGCAGACTAACTCGCCCATTTACACCCGCGTTGAGAAGGGCATCACCGAAGAATTGACCGGGATGGTACTGAGAGTAATGAAGGGATGGCATTCGCTGTCCACATTCTCAATCATGTCAACTGTTGACGTGACAGGATCATCTATGGAGTTGGCCTCAATAGCTCAGAGGGCCTCACACATCACCTTCATGCACTGGCAGATCTTTGGAAAGATGTATTTGGCAGCTTGATGCGTCTATTCGCTGATCTATTTTCCTTTTCGTCGTTTTTCCTTTTGATTATTACCTCGTTCTACTGCGAGCATTATAATAGCTGTTTCGAGGATCATTGGCTGGGCCGCCTTTCAATTTCCTTTGTTTTTATTTACCCTGCTTTTTCCTTCGGTATAAACGGTTTTGGGCGGGTTTTTTGTTTTTATGCTTTTATTTGCGGTCACAAGGGGTTTACTGGCTTTTGATTTTTTGACCTTTTTTTTTATCTAATCCCGTTATATCTGAAAGAAGAGTTGGTTTTTGTTTTGGTGGGCGGGTTGGGGTGTTTATTCTGGTTTCTTTAATTTCACGAAATTGGGTTTCCTTTTGACTTTCACTCTTCTTTTCCCTTAATTGTCTTGTCTTTTTCTCAAGGGGCGTATCAAAGAGTAATACCACACATAGAGAGAGCGGAAAGAAAAGTATAGATGTGCGCATCATAAATACCCTGTATCTTAATACTTTGGTGTATCTAGAAGGCTGTTACGAAATTTACAGTTTCTTGAAAATTCACAAACCTCGCTTGAATTCTTGCTTCGCATTACTTCCCGGATCTCGCTGCTGGAAACTTTAGGCTTGCTCCGGGTTTCCTTTCTTTTTCACTCTCTTCCCAACTGCCCTTCTGCGGTTACCTTACTTAAATTGTAACCTCCACTGTTTGGGTTTGTCGTGCTTTCCAAACATGTTCTTCAAGTACCGGTCCTTTTTCGGAAGTTCGGTTTCGACATTAGTTTTTCCGGGCCGGGGCCCCCTCCAACGACGACTCGACCCCGAGACGGATTTCCCTTAATGCCGGAGAGCTCTTCTTTTTTTCCTTCCAAGTCCCCTTTGTTTATTGCCTGAGCTAATTTGCTGTCCATAGAATTATAGGGCTTACTACATGTACGGTCTCAATATATTTTTCACTCACGTGTGCAGATGCATGCCAATTATATGGGGTAAGGGTCCTTCCTGCAGGTATCAATCTACCGCGGGGGGATATGCAAGAGATAGACGGCATGCCGACTACAACGTCTAGAGTAGTCTTGAAACAAAGGAGAGCGGGGGAAGGTGTAAATTTTTTTTTTCTCCCTTTCTTTCTTTGTTTCTTAGGTACTTACCTGAGTCTCTGACGTCTTCATACATGAGCCACCACAACTCACAAGCAGAGTCACATTAGCTAAAAAGAAAACAGGGAGAAAATTGCAGCATACCTACATATACATACACGTGCCACCGACGACACTGCCTGGCCCATGCTTCTAGATGTACATACGCACTAGGTACCCATCATCATCGTCTGCGGAGATTTTTTCTTTCAAATTGCGACACACCTCGCAAAGATCTGTGGACCGGTAATCTGTGGTTACCATGGGTGGGGCGGCACGGGTGGGGGGATATAACGACCTTTTTTTGAGTACCCCGCGATTCAAATATGGGCCGGTATCTTTTAGTTACCGGAGGTCTGGGACAGCATATTACTTGCTGACTGGACGGGCAAGTAGAAGAACGGGTGTTGCTTTGTTTGCGTGCTGCTACTGAAGACTTTTCGAAATTTAGTTGCTTTTTAAAGATGTCAGAAGATCTACCAGGCCATTGTTGAACTGAACTGAGTTGAACTGTAGGTACTTTACGTTGAATGCGAATGCAAGTGATGCCTTGCCTCGCATGCCACACACGCACGAGAAATGAAATTCGGTAGGTAGGCAGAGGCAAGCCAAAGGCATGATGTTGCAGGTGTGGGGGAAATAGTCGGCAACCCCGGCTATCCCAAGACGTCGGTAAATCACAAGTGTATTTTATGCCTTTTGTTTTCTCGATACAGATTTGGACTATCTACTGTTCGTTAGCCATGGAGTTTGCGGTGTGTTTCCTTTGCCCCGTCGCCACCACCATTGAACGCGTGCCGCAGCTGTAGGGGGGACTTCGAGGACTTTTTCTGCAGTCAACCATTTACAGCCAAGAAAAACAGAAAAGCAAAAAAAAAAATCATTACCCCACACACGTGGGAGATTTGAGGGGCTGTAGTGCGGTAGAGGCTCAACCCAACCTTTGATGGGTTTAAGTTTCGTTAAAGCTTCTTGGCTTTTGTTGTGCGACAGCGTTCCATTGCGTGATCCAAATATACTTTTTTGCTACACCAACAACTGCTGTGGGAATGGCGTTCCGAACCCCCATTTGTTGGAGTTTATGTTCCTTTTTCGAGGGACACATTTATATCATCCATTTCAGGAAAATTGCTGCAGCTGGCGGTAGCGAGAGGGTTTGGTCTGTGAAAAGGCTCTGGCAGTCAACAACAGGACTGGTTTTCAGAGGGATTGTATACCTGGGTCGCGGATATAGCGTTTTGAGGCGCTTGACTAGTAGTGCAATTACTATAGACATATATACTTTGAGGTTGATTAATCTTTATATTAGAAACAAATGTATGGGTTCAAGAAGGTACATATTGAGTCGGTTTGGATGGTGAGGTGATTATCAGAAAAGTGGTCAATTCGATTAGAAGGCCAGTCCCCGTGAAGTCTTAGATGATGCGTATATGCATTCACTTGATATACGACACAATTCTATCCGGCCACTTATGCCCTTAACTAGCGCCATATTTTTCAGTGGTTGATCTGCATGACAGTCTAGCAAAAGTCTCATAGATTGTCACTCGGTCTGCATCCCACACACAAAACATGTTAAAATCTAACGTACTTCTACATATATCAAACAATTATTATAGCTGGTGTCTCTGATGCCCATAGATACTTGTGTCGTGTGAGACTGAGTGTTATCATATATATCAATGTATACAACGAATCCATTTGATCTGCCGTTGTTTGAACCATGTAGTTGTTTACCAACCCAACCTCTAGGATTCAGTCGTGATACCCGATACTGTATCTGTATCTTGAAACAAAAAGAATAAACTTATTAAAGCATAGTCTGCCTTAGACTACCTAACCTACACGTATGGGCTGATATTGGACCATGTACGACGCCCGATCACCGATCTCTTGCGCTGGAGTTTCATAGCTTTACACAACTAATATTAGCACACTGTACGGATGATTGATGCTATTAAATTATATACACTCACTTTTTCTGCGAGTTATTCTCCGTATACCCATTGTCATTAATTGATGTATATCGTCCTTCCTTTTTTCATATTCATGAACTATCACTCGGCCTCTTACTGAAGTAATTAAAACTGACGTTCCAACAGTGTGGATCGCAAGTTTTGGAAAACAGGACAGCATTCGTTAATATCACGTGTCGTACGTACCCCAGGAAATTAGGTAGGAAAAAAAATATAATTTGTGACAGAAGTGGGACTTGAACCCACGCTCGTTTCCGAACCAGGAATTGATGTTAAGAGTAAGACCTTAACCTGGCGCCATAACCAACTCGGCCATCCTGCCATGTTGTGCAAAGTAATAATATATATATAGCATTAAATTTATCTACAAAGTACTAGGTATGCACTTTGGGGTATTATTCTTAATTACCATCTATTGGAGATTTAGATCATTTCGGTGCAGGTGTTCACACACTTCAGTACCAGAGCTTTTTTTTTTTTTTTTTTTTTTTTTGGGGGGGGGGGGGGGGGGGTTAAACCCGATACTACATTAGTACGGAATTGCGAAGTATGCCGCAGTGTTACCGCAGCTCTATGGTATTATCGAAGACTGCTGTAGTAATTTCGCCCACATTCTTGTCACTCTAGTTGCAATATGTAAGCAACAAGTATAGGGAGTGCAGTGCTAAAAAAGCGGCAGAATGCTATAAGGTTACGGTATTGCTACGGTATTGCTACGGTATAATGGTTAGGATTCCGATTTAATTCGGGAGTTTTGCACAATTCTGTATTGGTATAGTACCTATTACATCCCTTTTTTTGGTACTGCGGTTAGGGGGGCTATCACGTCAGCTACACATTGTGGTTTTATCAAAGAAAGGACAGAAATTTACTTGCGAGAATGGCCGGTGAGTAAATCTGCGTGGAAATTCTCTATTTTTATCAAGAAAAGACCCTACATGGGAGAGGAGGCATCGTAAGGTGCACTTGTATCTATTATATGTACGTACTAAGTATGCAGTACGTACTAAGTATGCAGTACGTACTCTAGCAGCAACGCAAAAAAAGGGAAAAAGAAAGAAAAAGGATCGGGGACACATCTCAGTCACACAAAGTAATGATGTCTTCGAAACCTGAGCTATTTTTACGTGCACGTGTTGGCCCTGGAGGCTTTGCAGCGTGCACACATTCTTGTATATCTTACATGACTTGTACAGGGTCATACCAGACTATAAGTCGGAGTTCTTGCCTACACTAAACTCCCGACTTCACCAGAACTTAATTTTCTCAGCTCACCTAATGAATCAATCAATCAATCAATCAATTTTCTCAGTCCGAAAAGTCACCCAAGATTACAGCGAGATACAGATCTTAGCTTTAAGGCCACCAGGGATGGATGAGATACCAACCTATAGTTGTCGTGAGTAATAAATTGTTATCATGCCTCAATTTCGAATTTCTACTTCATCAGCCTGCAGACGTGCCAGATTGATCAAAATTGCCTCATGTCTGTCCTTGCTGATCGTATATTGCCAACTATAGTTCACTACGATGTGCCTCGCTGTTCCATCATAGGTGATATTCCAGAGCAGAATGGACGCAAGCCATTCTTTACCTCAATGAAATGGCACAACCTAGTGGAAAACCGACTATTGAATAGAAGAAACGATGGCCTACATCGAGGGGAGTTTTACCAACCTAGGATTGTCTCTACTTTCCGAGGAAGTATGAGGCATGCTTAGTTGAAACGATTACGGGATCAGTCGTTTCTCAGAGACTATCATATGTCAATGATAGACGGTAGGGTCAATTAGAGATAATCAGGTCAACGAGAAAGATCAATGATAAGGGAGCGAGATCAATGATAAGGGGCAAATATCGGTAAGCAGTTACATAAAAAATAGTGATAATTTGAGGGAACCTCTCGGCTCTTTATAACTCCTCCAATCTTCTACATTTATGGATAAAGCTGACTTCTGAGCTTTTAGATGTTCTGGTTGATATAACTAAGATTCTCCTCTGCACCACAATAACCGGATGTGTTGAATCTCAAACACCAAAAAAAAAAATAAAAAAAATACACGCTCTTCGGATATAATACTTTCCCGTTAACCCCCAGTACATTTTGTCCGGAAGAAAAGGTCCGGACTGGAAAAACAAATAAACAAAAGCAACCGACCATAGCCATATTACAACAATAATTCAAAGAACGCTTGCACAACAATGCCATATGGTCACGCTCATAAAAATGGTGAGGAAAGACATTGCAGTAATCACAAAGTGGTACAAATGTAAGAAAATAAAATCAAGCAAGATGACTATCACACCGGACACCCTTTCCAAAAAAAATATGTAGTAGACAGGAACTCAGGATACACAAGGAAATGATGTGAAAAGGAACTAAAGCATTGGAGTACATGAAGTAGCAAACATTAAAACCCAATATATAGCCGCAAAGACAAAACAACTACTCCAATTTTTTTTCTTTACTTCCCATTGATCTGCAGGGTTGGCATATGCAACCTCCTCGTTTTGCGTTTCTCCGCCTTTTCTGTAGGAGCTTGAATCACAGGAACTTCATGTTGCTGTGGCTGCTGTTGCATTTTGGGTCTAGCTGGCTCCTTCATAAGTGTTGGATCGAGCTTAGCAGGTGCTAAAATTGTGATTTCATTATCAGCATGTTACAATAAGGATTGAAAGTAAAAAGAGCATACTTCTATTGCTCGCAACTGTCGGATGCCTTGAGCTTTGTGATCCACTAGTGATAGTACGCCATATATGCTCGGACGTGTCTTGAAGATAGTTCGTCGCTGTAACCTGAGTGTGAGATACCAGACTCCTGCCGGCGGGGATGGGATGCAATTTAAACATACTGGACTTCGAAAAGAAACCAGACTTTCCACGGTTCTTCTTGGACAAGATGACTTCATCAAATAGTTTAATTGACGGGTCCGAGGGCTTTTTCGCCTCCCTGTCATGAATGAACTCGCTAAAGGCCTGGGTCTGCTCAAGCATCTGGATGAAGAGCGAGTTTTCCTGTGGCATGCTCTTGAGAAAGCCCTCCATGTTGAAACGGTAAATGTTTCCGGCTTTCTTTCCATCACCAGTGGCCGGTAGTAGAAACTTGCGGTATGTGTAAAACAAACTTGCAAAGCACCTGACGAATGCCGCACGTATTTGATCAGGATGGAAAGCTACAGGGCATGGGAGACCAATTTGAGAAGAGCAGCGGGCATGTGCAGCAACACGACAGTCTGATATTTCATATTAGCGTGAATCATCGTACCATAATTTCAATAGATGGAACACCTACTTGCGCAGCAGTAAATCCCCTCATCTGACTTTTCATCACAAATTGAGCAAACAGATTCAAGATTGTGAGTCTTCCATTGCAAACAATGACCTTCGACCCATTTCGTGGTGTCCGTATTCCTTACCGGCTGCACTAACATGTTCGGCATGACTGTCGATGCTGCAATGGTGGATGGAGCAAATACGGAAGGGGGATAAGCGTTGAACACTGATTGATTGTCAGCACCCAGAGAACTAGTTGACGGAGATGGCGAATGATTCGCAAAGGGCAGGCTAGGCCGGCGCAGAGTTGGCGTACGCTCAAACCCAAATGAAGAGCTCCTACGAGAGGCAGCATCGAAATTTCCAGACCTCTTGCCTCGCAAAGTCGCAGTCAAAGTGAATCCGGTTTCATTCCTGGAGAGACTCGTTCCTTGTGGCGGGTAATTCTGGGACTTTGGAGAGTGAGGGGAGGGCGGGGATTGCCCTCTAACTGTGCCACTTGTTCCCGGCCTTTCGTACCTGGTCTCACCTTTTGACTGTAAAAATGCGTTAAATACCAAAGGTCGTGGAGCAAAGTCGGAAACCACAGCGTCGCCGAATGAGGTTGAGTTCAAGTTGACTAGTTTCGCAAGTGTACTGGGCTGAGGTGTTGGGGTGAATATGCCGGAATTTTCGGACATGAAAGAGTTGTGAGGGAAGGTCTCAATGGCGTACTGAGGAGGACCTACTGGCACACCATAACGGTTATGATGAGGTGCGGCAAGCTGTAATAATGAAAGTAACTTCCTTCTCTGCTGCCTTGGAAGGAGTACTGGTGGTGTAGATGAGATTATCACGTCTGAATCAAGGTCCACACAGACAAAATCCTCCTCGGGGAGTTCAAGTTTGTCATACCGACGCTCTATACCCACGATGTAGGGACATGGAGCCTCAAGAGCAGATAAAAGGCGAGCTGGAAGAACAGGAATGTAGATCCCAAGCCATTGTAAAGGATACATCAAGCTGATCAGAGCACGTGTTGCAATATGCAACATAGATGTGTGGGATGACAAGAGTATGATCCGGGACTCGGCAAGCGCAAACTACCGGGGTTTAGTAAATTTTAACAAAAGATTACAGATAGGAACTCACCTCAAACATTGTTACAATGTTGGGAAGGGACAATGCCCTGAACAAGGCATAAAGGTCGGTCTATATCTATATTAGTAAAGATTCTAGGATCGAACACATAAGCACCTACAGTGCGGCTTCCTGGAATCTCATTCCCAGCCTCTTTCCTGGCAAACATCCTTAACTCACGAATTGCCAACTCAATTTGTGTTCTTGAGGAGTTGGGTGCTGGAGCTTCGGAGCAGAGGTTGACAACATATCTAACCTTCGTCAGTTATGCATGACAAGAAAAATATTGAGCAGCCCATACCTCTCTAAGGGCTGCCACATCCCGATCTTTGGCGAAGATAGAGGAACCCTAAGAATTGATCCATTTATCATGGGCACAACAATTGCCTTCAGCCACTCCTTCCAAAAGTTCACCATAGAAGAATCTTTTCCCAGAATACCATAAGCCCGAGGAATCCACAATCCAGTCTCGCCATCAGTCAGTCCTTCAATTTTCGAAGCTGCGCCATGACGCACAGGACGCAAGAGATCTGCCATAAGCCCAATCTTCTCCTCTGTGGCAATTATCTGATCATCCAATTCCTCTCTTGCCTCAGGATTATTCACCACGGACGGAAGTTTTGCCAGAAGCTTAGACAGCTTTGTACGTTCCGCCGCCAGCCTATTAATTATGTTAATAGTGCTTACAATGGTACCGAATACAAAGTTGGTGCAGGCTATACCTTTCGCCTAAACTAGTAGCAAGCTCTCTCTCTTCATCTGTCATGTTATCTCTTCTCCATTCTTCACACCTCCTCTCAAGATCTTCCGCAGCCCTGGGGTTAAGTGGGATCCAAATGATTATGCATATTCCGTGGAGGCGTGCATTATCACCACCAGTCATTGTCTGTACTGGACGTAAGTATATTACAGAGTATGGCGCACCGAACAGATGAACTTACAAATCCATGCCATGTGGATCTAGGCCTCTCATCACACGAGACAATATTCACATCGTTAGGAAATGCAAACATCGGGACGTAATCCGGGAATGGTCCACGTCGTTTGGTCTCCTCCGTCAAATGCTTTGGTGGGTATCTGTCTAAAAGTACAGGTTCGAACTTGCGTTTCAAGGGATGCATATTTGGAGAGGAATTTAGAGGCTGTGGGGTAGGAATGACAGAATTGTAATTCGACATTCTTCTAGCTGTGCGAACAGATGCTGTAGCTAATGGAAATAGTCAGCGAACCGAACCAACGTCCATCTCGTATTAGACAGCACAGAGTAACAAAATCCTGATTCTTACAAGATCTATTAACAGACGGAGCTCTCCGCATGGATGTCAGGTCCCTCAAGGAAATTCTCCGTCTCAACGAGGGGGCTTTCTGAAGGGCAGCCAGATCCTCACTGACGACTCTCTGAGCGCGGGGATGCATGACAGGCTTGTGGGGTACAATGGTACCCGCACTGAATGAAAGATCATCTAAAAAGCTGTCTCGCTCAGCAGCAAACTTCAAAAGCGCGTTGTCGAAGTCATCGTCGGTCATTCCTTTGAATGTTCTCACTCGGCCATCGTTATTAAGGTTGCCACTACCACTAACAGTGCTATTGTTGTTTGTGATTGTAGAACTGCTTGAGGTTGATGAATTGCGGATCAGATTGTTGGAAGGGTTAGCTTGTACCGGAGAAGTTGCCTCCACAGCATCACCGACATCACCGATTGGAGACAATGGGTCAATGGTCACGGTGCTATCCGGCGAGGGCATTCCATGTGAGGAGGGGCCATTTCTCGGAACATGAAGACTTTCCTGCACCTCTTCCTCCGCCTCGATAGCCTCCAGCAACTGTTCTGTGAAGCTTCGCCTGGCTGGCTTCGAGTCCTGGGCCAGATGTTCTCCATAAGAGATGGAGTCTATTCCGGCTATCCAGAAGTAGTCTGCCAGGGGAGGGTCAAGTCCGGGAGGGTTGTTCATGGCGTTTGGTTTTATACGGGTTCTGAATGTATTGTTTTATATCAGAGAGATTATTGGAGTGATGCGTATGGTGAATGGCTGTTTGAGATGACTGGAGTGTGTGGAAGGGGGGGGGGGGGGGATAAACAGGGTTTAAGGAAAGAAAAAGAAGTTAAAGAAAAGGGGGGAGATTAAAACAAAGAGGATTCGTTCATGACATTCGAAAAGTTTCCGAAGTATGGAGAGCGAGAGGAAACGAGATGGGGACAAATAGCAGCAACAGCAGAAACAACCACAGCGCGGAGGTGTATTTTGTGGTGGTGAACGTCGTTGCTTGCTGGGCGTCGTTGAGGTAAAGGGGCAGCAGTTCCTGAGTAAGGCTCAAACACCGTTGTAGGGCTCACGCTACTCGATCAGGAACGCAACACTAAAAAAAAAGTATGGTATGCAACTAGATATCGATCTCTTCCAGATAATCTTCTCTCCGGGAAAGCCACACGAAGAAGGAAAAGAAAGAATAGAAGGGAGAAATAAAAAAGAAAAAGAAACAAACAATTATCTCAAGGATGAAATCCAGAAAGGATGATAAAGAAGGGAAAGGTCAGGTCAGCCTAGAAAGTCCATAAACCCAAAACAAGAAGAACAGAAACCGAACCCTTTGCTCAGTGCTGCAGACTCTGCACAGACTGGACGCCGGACTAGGGATAGACACACAGACAGGTCCAGCCAACTAACTATAGACGCACAGACAGGGGAGCCGGCAAACATTGTGCCTTACCGACTTGGACTGCTCTCCAGTTTTTTGACATTTCCCCATCCTTCGAAACAACGGTAGGCTTGACCTGCGATTTGCTCCCTCGTGCAGGATAGGAGCAGCTGGGGCAGCTGGGGAAGGTCTCCCGTGTCTCTCGTTGCTGTTCTAGGCGGGAGTCTACCCCCAGTTTACCTGTTCTGGTCTCCTTGCAGTTCCCATCCATAAGCAGCGTCGACTGCGAGATGGTATATCTGCTGGTGTGAACCCTCTGTGGAGGGGTGCTAGAAAAGGTGCAGGGGCAGCGGCGATCTCTCCTCCCAAGAGCTGGTTCAAAGGAGCAGGGTCTAACCTGGCCACTGGTCAGGATGATACGGTATCTTCCACAACAATGTAACTTTGCTGTTCTCGGTCTTTCACCGTTCAATTCAATTGTTCGTGTGGTCACTCTCTCCCCACCTCGTTACTTTGCGCAATCCTTCGACGCAAGCGAGATCATGCCTGATCATGCTTGATATGCGTTGAGGAGGAGAGCCTCAGGAGCCGAGAGGGCTTTAAACTCGAGAACCGGTAATTACGATAGGTACATGTACATACCATACCATAATACCGTATCGTACCCGTACCACCTACGTGCTTGATACATGTGTTGATCTATTACCTCTTGGGAGATATTGACATAAACACAGACAGAACCATATTGGGCATGTGGTCGTATTGCGGCAAGCGTCACTACTAAAATTCGATAAGTGTTGCAGCAAAGGACAACAATACATCGCCGTAGGCACCCGTATCTATGTATCTCGGGGGGTGAAAGTAGGTAAATACATGTAGTGTTAGTTATGTTGTAACTACATGTAACCAGTCAGTATCTTAGTAGGTACTTCCTACCCCGCGACCACCCGATATCACAAGGTTTTAATAACTGACAGTTCAATTCGAAACCGATTATAATCAGCGGGAGGCTCGGGAGGGGAATTTTAAAGGTTGGAACCGGGAGTGCATCATCATCTCTCCATCGTCTAGTCCACCCATCAGTTGTGACGCCAGGACACGTAATCGTCCCCAAGGTCGTCGTGTACCTACTCGAAAAATTACTAGGTTGATGATTCCACGTATGAGAGGCTACAGTTACATGTAGTTACTGGGATTGCTATACAGCATCAATAGGAAAAATGGTATCGAATATCAAATGTCTCTTGGGCTTGCTTCGATCACTTAGGTACTTGATATTATGTAGGTACAGTATGCTGATATTTACATGTTTTTCTCTCTTAGGCATCTCTAGCTAGACATTTTTTAGTATTAATCCGAGTAATATACAGCCATCTAGACAAAACATCAATGATACCATTCAAAGGGGCGCTCCGTTGAATTGACTACCAAGCACAAGCAATTTTGAAGATTAGGATTAAGTTTTTCGAAGTCAAATCCGAGCTGAAAGGTTGCCCAGGTAGGCATACCATCCGTGTTACGATCTGGGCTGCAGTTATTTCCTACATATCGAAACGATGCAGTCATTGTATGTGGGTACTCTAGAGTACTCTACTAAGTACCTGCGCACATACATGTACCTAGCTGCAGCACATCAACAAAGATTGATCTTCAAGGCATTATATTATGGTTCGCCGACGGCAGCGAATACATAGTGCGTTGAATAGATAGGTACGCTGGGTGGGGGGTTGGCGAGATGGTACTCACTACAGTACCTCCTCTTCCCCGCGAGTTATGCACGATGGGCATCGGATATCACAGTAGCTAACCACGTGAACACGCGCTGATCAGTGCTGAATTGTTCACGTTACCTAAATTTCACAATATCTCTATCCAAGGATCATTACAGGGTTAGAGGATTGTAGTCCCGTTACTCTGCCATACTTCTGCTAAAAAGGCCGCAAGCCAATGTTTTCATTTGGGATCAGTATGAATTGCAAGGGGGGACTAAAACGATCTATCACCCTCAATGGCTGGTTAATGGTTGCAGAAAAATAAAGTTGTGATGGGATGGTATCACGACCAACATCTGGGAATTGTGAAGACGAACTACTGCAGCTGATCAGGGTTACACGGAGCTAGACAAGCCACAAGGCTTGAGTACGACGTTGTAACGTCTTTTATGTAGGTACTCCTGAATTTTGAAAATCCCATTTATCCCAGTTAGGAACCGTTATTTTTAGAAGAAATATCGCATTTTTAAAGCACACCAAGAAAAAGCTTGGGTTTAGCCAAACATTGTTACCGGCTTCGATTATTAACATTGAACGCGACTGCCGCTTCTTAATGCCTATACATACTGCACTTTAACTTACCGTGGTCTAAATAGATATCTGAATGTTTCATCAGCGCAAGTTTTATTAGAGAGGAATGGCCCCTGTGCGCCTCAATTTTCTGAAATAGAAGGTCTTAACCCATTATTGGGAATGTTACTTGTCATTGTGTCATCCTAGTAACTATTCTATTTGCGACCTGCACAAGACGCCATATCCATCATACTCCATACACTGTACCAAACGCAACAATACGATCTACACTTGCAACCCCAATCGACCTGTGGAAAGAACACCTCGATCTCCACAAGCAGACCTCCACTCAATGCTCAATTGCCCCAACACAACCTTCTCTGTGCCTGGATCATCGTCCTTTTTTTCTACTGTGCCATCAGGCTGCACTAAAAAGGCCACCTGCATCACATCTCGGGATCGAAGAAGAGGCGTATCCCTGGGATCTTGCCCTGATAAACCTACTCCTGTAGATCCTGGCCAATTGAGAGAAATGGATTTCCACCCCCTCTTTGTACCTAAATTCACCATCTCCAATGATATTGGGCCATCGCCCATGTTTTCTAATTGAGCTTCCAAAATTGCTCTTCCACCAGGGAGGGGCCCTGTTTTGGTTCGAATAGTTAAGCATTGTTGCGCAACAAACTGATAGAGTTTCCGAAATGTTCGAGTTCGACCGGGCATTGTTTCATCGTCATCGAGCTTCTTAGGTGCCTCTGTGTATGTCACCGTGACTGCTAAAACGTGGTTCCCCTCTTCTTTCAGATCATAGCGGACAATCTTTTGAGTAGTGCGCCCAACCTCTAGGTCCACACTTTGCCGCTCGTCACCGCCAAGCTCCAGATTCAATGTCTGTGAGGGTGTCTGCATTTCAGCGCTTATGCGAACATTCGTGGTAGTATTGGGCTTCTCATTATTGGCTGAGAGGCAGCAACTAAAATTTTCGCCGATATAGGCATTTCCAAAAGCTGGTGGAAGGGTAAGCTTGGAGGTGTCAGCCTTTTCTTATCGCTATCTGCACACCTGGGCAAGGAGCGTACCAATGGACTGAGTATAAAGGGGTTCGAGAGTGAGTGGGAAGGATAAGCTTGGGATTGCTTAGACAAGGCCTCAAGTTCTAGAGCTCCAGAGGCTGTGTCGACAGGGAGTGGATGCTGCTCTGCTAGAGAGGGTCGGGAGAGCCTACAAAGGTTAGCAATGGGATGTGCGCTCTAAGATACTACGAAAGGGGAGCTCACCGGAGCACCTTAAGGGAGATCGAGTGAGGCTCCTTAACTTCTGAGACTGCTCGTTCACGAGGCATAGCTAACTATAGGATCTGATTGGTACTAATTGTCTTTGGACTGTCGTTTGTTTATTAAAGCCGATGTTGACGTTGCACTCGAACTCTTCATCCAATCAATGAGAGCCGCGCCAAGCTTCCATTACTTACACACCCCTGACCGATCTAGGAACATGTTTTTATTTCAACCCCACGTTGAATTAATTGACATCGCCGTAGGTTCTCTACATACATACTACATAGTGCCCTGCATCACCACCACACGGAGCATTGTATTGAAGTAGCCATCAACTTCCTTTATTTCTTATTTACTCGAGTTTCAAATGTCAGTACCTTTGCAGCGCATTGACTGCTTAAAGCTCATCCTTGACACCCCAAAAGGTAAGCATATGGCCGCTATTCTATCTATAAAGGAGTTAGGGGGTTTAAGTCGTGTGCATTCTAGGGCGTGGGGTCTTTGCGGCAAAGAGGATCGAGGCTGGAACCATAATTGACACGGCGCCGGTGATAATTCTTACCATGGAAGAATTCGATAAATATATTCAACATTCAAAGCTCCTAAACTACAGCTAGTAATTACCCTCTCATGCGCAAATCTCTTCTCCCCGCATTTTAATTTTCCTTGTTTACCGCCTAATCGCTTGTCATTATTATTCTGATTCAATGGGACGTGAAACTAATTCACTTTTCCCATTCTCCTACTGTCTGTGCAGTAACTGGCCAAAGAGGTGCGAGTCTTCAGGAAAGTCAGTGATGCATCAGGCTATTGTCCTGGGATTAGGATCGATGTTTAACCACTCGTCAATCCGCCAAAATGTGGGATGGAAGCGTAATCTAGGCGCGGAAGTAGTCGTCTACTCAACGTTACGTGACATTGAGGAGGGAGAGGAATTACTGATATCGTATGGAGCTTGTTTGACATTCGAAGATGTAGAGGCGGAGGAAGCCAGGAGTGATGATGAGGATGGACAAGATATATTGAGTCGAATTGATGTTTGATACTCGTAGTTTTATAGATAGATTATTGTACTCACAAAAGTACATGTAGAGATTGATTATAATTACGGGTTACAGTACTGTAGTTAGGGCTGGTAGTACCTGCTCTACCTACTATGTACTTTACATGTACCTACATGTGGTTGTCCCTGCAGACAGCTGCATGCCAAGGTATAGCTATCAGAGCTAAGATTATGTACTCCACAGGCTAGTCTGCGGAACGTCACCACTACTCCACATACATCATACATAGAGGTAGTTTAAACACGCGACTGCCCGCAACATCAATTCTTATTATTTCATCCATCCCTACCAATTTTTTGTACCACCAAACATATATATTAAATATATTTACCGAGAACCCGCACAATGGCCCCTAGGAAAAGCAATCCTCCGCTGTGTGTAATCGATCTCACTGAAGACTCCCCCAACCTGGAACCGCAGCCTGTGTATGCAGCTCCAGCTCCAGCGCCGAAAAGAGCAGGTCGCAAACGAAAGATTGACCTAGCAGATACCGACAATAGTCTCGTACCCATCCCCTACCAGCAGCAAGCTGGGTACGAGCCTAGAGCAGACATTGAGATAATCGGGTTCAAGCCCACATCAACAAAGCCGAGAGGTGTGGGGAAAGGAAAGGAGGTTGCAGGACCAAGCTCTGCGAAGGCACCGAGCATAAAAAAGGCAAAAAACACACCTGCAGCAGAAGAAGAGAAGAGACTCGGGAGGTGGCGTTCACAGCCAACCCATCAGCTGAGAGATAGGATACATAGATGTCTTACTCAACGGATGGTTGTGTTGGACAGACATAGGAATATGGAAGTGTCCCCTCCTGAGGAGATCTTCCAAATTGCTGGGAGTACAGGGAATGTCTATCAAGTCCATATTAAACGCAAATCGACTTGTAGTTGTCCAGATGGTATTCAGGTGAGGGTTCCAGTCTGTAATGTGATCATAACCTATTGTGCTGATTTGAGTAGAACGGGCTTTGTAAGCATATACTCTATGTTATGATGAAGGTTCTAAAAGCTCGCGATGAGCTCGTTTATCAGCCAGCCCTTCTCTCGACTGTAAGAACCGCATTCTTCCCAATTTTAGAAGAGTACAGTCGAGAAGTATTCTTACCATGTATATAGGAGCTCGAACAAATTTTTCTTAAAGCTCCTGCCGCTCCTGCAAGTGATTTATCGAATAGTGGCCCTAGCAACAGAAAGCCACTTGAAGATGACGACTGCCCTATCTGCTATTCCGAATTTGATAACGAAGAGAGCACCGTATACTGCAAGTCTCAATGCGGAACCAATATTCACGAAGTGCGTAAACTTTCCCGATTTGAGATTATGTGCGGTTCTTGTGGCTTACCTGGTTACAGGCGTGTTTCCGGCAATGGGCCGCCACAAAAGGCCCCGGTCTAGTAACCTGTGTTATGTGCCGTCAACCCTGGCAAAGTGAAAACGTGAAGTCTGCTCTCGTGAACGGAAAGATTGGAGAGGAGGGTTACGTGAATGTAGCTGAGCAATTGGGTATGAGTCTTGAGCGTGGTATGTATGGACTATATTCTTCGGGGGACGCCCTGCTCACGACTTAAAACAGACACATCAACGTATGCTCCGGGCTTTGGAGCCTACGGAGGGCATGGATATAGGAGAAGGGGCTATTGGTAGTTTTCTTCTCTTTTCATCTAAACGAGCGATTTATCGCTTGGGGATATATTCTAGCCACTTCTTTCATATTTTTTCCGTTTTTGTGACGGTTGATTTTATTTCAAGGCGTATAATCTGCTAAACGACCCAAATATATTTCCTTTGTTCAAATTTTTATTAGTTACTCCGCTTACCTGCTCAGCGAGTTCCCCGTTGAGCGAGACTTCACAAATATTCCTTGGCTGCAGGTTTGGCGGCCAGTTTTTACGTGGTAGAGGATCCCAAGTCTCGGTCGTTGGGGAACACGCTGAGCAGGGAAACTGAGTACGGCTTCTGGGTACGAGGTCAGCTATGGCGATATAATAAAAGCCGAGCTAAATATTTATGTATAGCACTGATATATTATCTATCACCAATATGAAATTTATCCCACTCAATAATAATCGCTCTTATATTTCTCAATTTTACCTATCGATTCCTTGAATGTCGTCAAATTAACTATATGTATATATTAGCCATCACATCCACCGTTGTGATTAATATAATTCCATCATTGCGGCCATTGTTCTTTCTGAATCCAGTTTTTTGTAAACCCTCCCAACTAGATCCTTGTACCTCAAGAATCTCCGTACCTATTGGTCTGAAATTTAGCAGTTGGTTATCGCGGAAAATATGTTTATCTGCATCGAGACTCATACGCAGTAGGCGGGGTATATAAGGGAAGGGTAGGCCCATTTACACGATAAACCTCTAGTCTAAATTAAGGATGGATGTGCAGTATCCCTTTTTCTTTACCTATATACTAAAACTCTTATCTTCTGTGTAGGTACATTGCATGAGTAAGGGTCGCGGCGGGGGGTAATGGGATCTGCTAGTCGTCAGATGCATAAGATGCATATGCACTAGCTAAAAATAAAAATGAAATAAATGGTTTGAGTGGGTGTTCTTTAGTAAAACAGAAAACAGATTTCGATCACTACCCGTGGGGATAGCTCCGACCTGAGGAGAATGCAAATTGTTTGGTGACTGCCTATCCGCTAATAAATACATTTAGTTAGTGTAGTACTGGTCTACACAGTTAATTACACTACGGCGGAGAAAAAGTGATTAATCCGATCAATGACCATGGATGACGTTTCTGTATAATGACCACCAAATATTGTGTAATATCAGAAATCACTCGATAATATTCATACATGTATGTTTTTTTTTTTTTTTTTTTTGGTTAATTCATTTCATACATGTATGTTATATATATTATCTCCCTACGGCGGAAGCATAAGCGGAGTCCTAGTAGATCGCTATTAATACATAGTAGGGCTTTGGGACGCGCAATTATACTGGTGTCTACTTAATCCTGGACCATAAGTATTTTCACCCAAGTTGGCTTCCGCATGATAAATCTTTCTACTTTCGCTTAGGGTCTCTACCACTACTTTTCGCGGGGATAGTAATTATAAAAAACTTGCATTATTCAATCGATATCTTTCGAAGACACCTTTAAGAGCAAGTGGGCTTTACTTATGTGGAGAAACGACAGAGAGTGCTGAGATGAATTTATACGTATACTAGGTTCCACTTTGGCGATATACAGCCGATATAAGGCCCAAGTGATTATTTTAAGGTGCAGTGGATTCAAGTATGGAATTGATGGTTGAAACATGCGGAGTGTACTAGACTTTACAGATGTAATCACGTTACAAGCAGATCGCCAAACGTATAAATGAATCCATTATACCATATGGCCATTAAATGATAGAGGAACGAAGCTGGCCGTAAATATAAATACGAATTCCGCAAATTTGGAATCCATGAATCGGCCAGTTATTGTACTAGACACAGTGGATACGTTCGCATGTATTGGTGCTCTATCTTTGATGAAAGATCAGAAGCGGAGGTCGTAAATATGGGCTCTGCCAATTTAAATCCATAAATATCATTGCCGCTATATAGATGACGCTGATTGGACTGACACTTTAGTTGAGGTTGGTTTAAAGTTTTTAGCGTGTACGCCCTCCCCGTTTAGTGGCTCCATAATAACTTAAGCGATTTTAAGCCTCACTCCCAACACCAAACGTCCAACATTCATATTCCTATATTCACGATTACTGAAGAAAACCAACCCCCAAGACCTCCAAATCATGGCGCGCCCCCAACAGCCCCAATTTCAAAATT
Organism: Morchella sextelata; assembly: GCF_020137385.1. Classification (NCBI taxonomy): domain Eukaryota; kingdom Fungi; phylum Ascomycota; class Pezizomycetes; order Pezizales; family Morchellaceae; genus Morchella; species Morchella sextelata. The sequence goes on along the minus strand of NW_025408618.1, from coordinate 2,690,740 downwards.
CCCACCAGGAGCTCTCCCTTTACTCTCACATCACTTCATCACGACAGCCTCAGATTCTCCGCATTATCTCTGGCATCACTGGCATGCTTCCCGACACTTCACTGCACCACACTCTCGTCTTCAAGCCCAAACGGCCCAAACAACTTGGTCCCGGTGGTGGTACAGAGCTATACTACGTGCACCTTGTTTCCAGGATCGACGAGACACAGGAGGCAGAGGGGAAGAGCTATGATGTGCGGAAACAGAAGTGGACGATGACGCTGGAGGATATACCGGAGCCGACACGGAAGCCGGTGACCAGTAGGAGTGTGTTGAGCTCAGACATCAGTGAGGGCGATGCTGTCGCTTTTATGGAGAGTTTGGGATATATGTGAGTTTAGGTACCTGTAGGCGGGGTGTGCTTCAATCAAGATATTGATAGAACTGGATTATAGATTCCAGGCAGCGTATTTCACGAAGTCAGAGCGGCTGGTACACAATAACGTCATTATTAAGTTGACACAGATATTAATTCCGCCAAACCCTCCGGCCCCAGACAATACAGTCACGCCGTCGGCAGATGAGATGCTAGGAAACCCATTCCCGGTGTCATCTCTGACACCGCTCGACCCGGCTAAATCATGGATTTTGAAGGCGAGTGTACGAGTTCAGAGTAACCAAGACGTAGAGAATCTCAATGTTGGAGCGAATGAGCTGAAGGGATTCAAAGAACTTATGAAGGGGATGTGTGATTTGGAGGTTGCAGAGAGGTTGGCTTTGGATACCAGGGTGAGGTAATTAATTAGCGACTAGTAATTCACTTGTTGTACATTTAGAACGATCGAAGTCACCAGTGATAACATTTGTGTTATAATATTTAAAATACTGTGCCCTACAAATTTAGTAGCCCACATGCAGTATGATAGACTGCCTATAAAAACTCGTCAGAAGGTGCATCCACTATATATATCTATACTTGACGGGTTCCTGGTAAGCGCCCCATGTTTGCGGGTCTCTTTCTGTAAGCATACCGCCCCATAACGAGGTAGTTTACAAACATTTCTAGGTTATTGTGGGTGATTTACTATATGAGTCGGGCGGTGGAGGGTTGAGACGGAGAGGTTGGCGGGAGAGATCCCTACTAAACACTTGGCATCGATTTCCTATGTAGTTGAAATCGCCACGCCTCACCATTCATCTCGCCCAACCCTCCACTGCTCTACCTCTGATTTCGCGGGCCGGATACGATTGTCAATGATCATTGAGATATAAAGTTTAAGAAAAGGTCTACAATTACAATAAAGGTTAAAATCTAGTGTGTACTAGCCCTATCCAGCTCCACTCATGATTCCCTCTATCCCCTAGGTTATAAAAGCCAATCTTAACACGTTCCCCCCTCCGCTCCCCCCCTTAAAATCTTCAAAAAGCTCTGCACGACAGATATTGCCATAACACAGACCCCAAAGACAACTGTTGCACCAGCAACGTACGTCTTCCAGCTCCTCGTTGCGAGCTTCATATAGCACAGCGGTGGCAGTATATACGCTAGTGCACATGCGCTCGTGGCACCAATCAACTCAAACACAACACCCAGATCACATGTAAGAAGCGACAGTACCATTGCAGAGACAACGTGCGAGGTCCCGAAGATGAGATGACGCTTCATACTAAAGGGAGCGTCGGGGAAAAAATAGGTTTCGACTACTTCTCGACATACAAAGGCTTCCAGCGGGAGCGTGGTTAGCATATTGAGGCCAAAACAGCTATAGTTTGATTGTTAGTACAGGCCCTATATAAACCTTCATATGGGTGAGAGAGACAGACAAGCGCGCAATGTTAACCATGACGTTGTTGGAAGGGAAGTTGTTGAGGACATTGCCTTCGGTTTTGTCACCGAATGTGAGGAAGCCACAGACGGCCATAAGAAGACAGGCAATCATGGAGATTCCCGTGGAGTAGTGAGTTACTTGCGCAAAGCGGTCCAGAGTAGGTGTTTTGAGGGAGCCATAGATCAGGAGTGAGTTATGGTGGCATACAAATGCTGGGTAGACCGTCTATTAGCTATGGCTCATTTAACTTAGAGGAAGGGTGGAGAACGAACCGAACGAGATGACACCAATGGCTTGGAATACTCCATCATTGATTAGAAGCATGTCTTTTCCAAGCTTGCCTTTCATATCTTCGGGCACGGTGAAGCCTTGTGTTATCACTGTGAGGACAATGATGAGCATTGATATGAGCGCTAGAGTAGACGCTTTCGCAAGCTTTGCAATATCACGGTACCAGCTCAATGGGTAGGATATTGTAAGTATGAAGATTACAATACATGCTCTTCGATTCGTGAATATGCTGAGTATAGCATTGGAATCCGCAGATGGGAAGAGCGCATATATAACGTGTGGAATTGTGTCGCCGACTATTATACAGAAGGCTATCATGCCTCCGAAGGCGCTAAAAGGATTATTAGAGGTTCGACTTGAATTTAGGCAGTAAGCCCGAATTTTGGGTGGGAACATATTTTGCAATAGATGCAATTACTTACAACGCCCATTGTGCAACCTAAAGGAGAGAATTAGCTTGTGCTTATTGCTTATACCACTACAATTATTACTGGGAAACTAAAAACTTACAGAAATCGCGATCAATCCAGGTCTTCCAAAACAAGCACTGACGGTAGCTTGAAACGACTTTGTCCCACTGAGTTTGGAGTTTATTACTATTAAGTTGATGGTCCAATCGACCTATGCATATCGTCAGCTGCAGCCCTATCGCCTGTGCGGAGAAACCAATGCAATGCAGGAGTTCTAGCGTAGGCGTCATAGTGTACCTACCGTTATCGTCAATCCCACCAACAAGAATATACCCATTCCAAGCCCAGCTTGTCGAAATGCATATGGCTGTCCTATATCCCGGAGTATTTGTTAGTACGCGCGTCCTAAATCCCTAGTATTGCGCGCGCGCGGGTGTCAATAGATGTAAGCTGGCCTACCAATGATACCCGCACCAATGATACTATTGGCCATATTCATGAACGCCATCTTCATACCGCTCTTTGGACGCGCATTCTCCAGAAGCTCTCCGAACTCAAACTGCGAAGTTGGCCTGCGACCTAGCAATCCTTCGTCCTCATCGTCACTATGGAGATAATCCTCCTCTGCCGTCCAGCGATCTCCCGTCTCTTCCTCCTGATCATCGCCAGGAGTCTCGTCTAGAGCAAACCGGACCGTCCGGTTAGGTGTACGTGGAACTGGCTGTAGCGGCGGCACTGGTGAACGACTAGGTGCGGGAGCTTCGGGGGTGACAACTAAATCGTCCGATGAGTGATCCGACGATAGAGCCGAAGAGAGAATTGAGTCATTGGAGCTGCGCCTTACGGGGCGGGAGCTGTTGGCAGTGGTAATGCTAATTAGAGTGGAGGGAGTGGACATTTCAGGTTCAAGGCATGGTTAGTTGTAAAGCTTGTGTTCAGATGGGGGGGGTGGGAACTTTGGTTTGGTTTCTTTGATCGGCAGCCGCCGTCCCGTCACCGGATCTGCAGGGTTCTTTGGTTTCCGGGAAAGCCACAAAAGCCTCAACAGTCTGACATGGAAGATCACTCGCTGGAACGAATGCTCTTCTGTGGGGAGGGGGAAGATTGATCTCGTTTCGATATCTCGATGATATTTGTGTATGGTCCTTTCTAGATTAATACATGTAGCGAACCAAGCTAGTTCAACATTTATTATTCAATCAAAACTAGAAGGGCCTCACTACATGTAGTCTATTTGCAAGCACAATGCAGGACAAAGAAAATAAATCACAGTCGACAAAGAATAAAATATACCAAATAAGGAAGGTGTCTACATAGCCGTTTTGCATGAGGTAAAGAAAACAGAAATGCACAGATGAGATATTCTGTGCGGGTGAGATAGCATGACCCTGACCGGGTGAGACATGTAGCATGATCGATCTTGTATCATTTACCCTGGTTGGTCATTTGTCATTGGCCAAAGTTTGCCATTAACTCAGTTGTGGCCCGATTCCCACTGTAGATATGATGTGTGTGTGCACCTGGGGGAGTTTGGTGAGACTTCAAGTCTTGGGAGAATGCCAGAAGCATGTTTTGTCACTCGCTCCAACTTGACACCTTGGCATCAACTCAACGACAATGCAGGAACAGTCGTATAACCATCAATAAGTTCCCGGCGCAGACACAGGATGACAATAACGTTTCCCACCTCCCGAGGCCGCTTTCTAAACAATCATAAGGTAATCACGAGATCTCTAAATCTCAAGTAGGGATGGCAGGAGACAATTATTTAACCTTGAGATAGGGTATATTTTAGCGCTGTGTTTGAGGGCAAATATTACAAATATTACGCAAGGACACGCATGGGAAAGGCTTCTGATTGGATAGTAAGTCTCGTTTCCTTAGCTAGAGCGAGAGCCAAGGAAATAACCTAAGGATCATTCACAGCACATTCCAACTTATGGCCTCAAGCTACTACATGTAAAGTTCGAATCTTTAGATTCCATCGGTTTAACTTTAGTCACATGTATATATTGCTCCATAGTAAAGTGTCAATATACAGAAGCTTCCTAAACTGTTCCATCCATTGATTTCCAAAGCTAATTCATGAAGTAATGATAATGGGTGTGGAAATGAGTATTTCACGAATTTCCGTGTGGTTAATTTTGGATTCTACACAATACTTTTTGTTGGCCCGGCAAAGCACATACAAACCAAAAGAAAATCAATATAAAGAAAGGAAGAAGTAAAAAGACTACATAATAATGCAAAGAGAAAAAGTACATCAAGAAATAAGAGACAAACCACATGAAGAAGAGAGGGGGAAAAAAACAAAAAACCAAGACACAGTTCGAGAGTATACTACAAGAGCAAGCCATCCAGCACCACCTAAGAAATTTTAACTCCTTCCACTCGCCTGCTCGTCTATGCTGCTTTGCTATATTTATTCCGACTTGCTCTTCTTCTTCCCGTCTTTGTCCTTCTTACTCTTCTTCTTGTCGACTTCGCCGTCGGTCTCAGCCTCTTTCCGTCTCTTCTTACTAGACTTGTCTTCTTTCTTATCTTTCTTTTCCTTCTTTGCCTCCTTCTTTGCCTTCTTCTCAGCCTTCTTCTTTGCCTCCTCGTCCGTCTCCTCGTCCTCCGATGACTCGGCAGCAGGGGTAGGTGCCGAAGGAAGAACGGCAACGATCGTCTCCTCCCTCTTCTTTCCTTTCTTGTCCTTCTTGCTTTTCTTCTTTGTTTCGGCCTCATCCTCGGAGTCCTCGGAGTCAGTGTCCATCTCAACATCGTCTTTGATGGTCTTGACAGTAGCCTCGGCGACAGCCTGTGCGGCAGATGGTGCATCCTCCATAACGGCATCAGCGTCAGGGTTGTACTTCTTAGCCTCCTTGATCTCCCACTTGCCGGGTTGCCTAGCGCCACCAACAGGAGTAGCATTGGCATTCGCACCTCGAGGAACAAGTGGCTTGCCCTCAAGTTTGCGGACACGGTTCTCAACCTGGGCGCGCATGGCAAGACCGAGGGCAGCAGACTCATCCTTGTCCTCGGTGAGAGCGTCAACTCTCAGACCAAGAGTGGTCTTAGTTGCGAGCATACGGGCGATCTTGCCCTTGTTCTTTCCGGTTGATTGACCAATGAGGGAAGCGTGGTAGATCAAACCATACTTAGGGGTATCGTGCTTAGTTTTCAACGCTCTGAAGAGCGCCTTCTCGGCACCAAGAATCTGGACAGTTGAGGCAGGTGATTTTGCAAGGTTCATCAGAGAACCAGCGTGGGCAATGAGACGAGCCCCGACAAGTTCTCCGACAAGAACAGTCAAATTGGGTGCAATAGCTGACATACGGGCTGACAAATAGGATGACAATTGCTGTCTGTACTCGGTGAATGAGATGACCTGCTCAGCAAGAAGGGTGATGTTGTTCAAATCCTCATTGGTGATCTCAGTGCCCATAGAAACCTCGGCGGCAGCCTTGAGGGCGGTCTCAATCTCCTCGGGGAGGATCTCCGAGAGATCGGTTGTGGAAGCCGAGGATCTCATGCCCATGGTCTTGATTACTTTGGCGTATGCCAAGTTGTCGTTGATGATTTTGCCCATTTCGGGGAAATGCCATCCGTACCATTCCTTGACACGCATAGCGTAGATGTTGAGCTCTTTATCGAGATCATCGAGAAGGGCGATCGCCTGAACGATCATGGTGTCGACCTTATCAGGGCTGAACTTGAGCTTGTGGCGTGACAGGGAGTGGGAGAGACCCAGTGACATGGTGGAGATATCTGAGGGTGTGAGACCGGGAATGAGTGCGGTGAGGTGCTCGCGGATCGCTCGGTACAGGTCATGGGTGCTGGAATCAGATATTATGGTGAATGAGAGACCAGGGAGCTTGTTGATGGCAATTCCTGCAACATATTAGGATACTGGCAAAACTACAGATCGAAACGAAACCAAAGGTGGGGTGGATGGTAAAACATACCCAATTTAGGGTCAGCGACAACGAGTGAAGCCTTCTTCTCATCTTTGACCGATTCCAAAAGATTTGAGAGCATAGGCGAAACCTTGTTCTCTACAATTGCAGTGACTTCTTCTAGCGCAGTAGCAGCACTGTCGAACTTTGCGAATTGCTTCAACTTCAATCTTTACATGAATTGAGATGTTAGCTATTATTTTCGCCTTAATTGGTCCTCCTATGCATTGAGAGTATACACTCCCATATCATAAAGCCAAACAGCAAGAGAGAAACATACAGTCCAGCAGCGCCCTCAGGTGTGCTCATCTCACCGGCAAGGTCATTCTTCTTCAACAATTTCTTGTCTTTAGCCTTGAAAAGAGCATAACCAGCACTGGTTTCGGTAAGAATTAAGAACGCCATTGTCTCGTCTGTCCTCGTGGGGGGGTTGATTGATTAACACGAGGTTTGAGCGTTGTGATTGAAGTTGGTTGGAAGAGGTTGAGGAAGGGACTTTGCAGGTGTGGACGGGCGCACTTTTTTTTGCAGAAGAACTTTTTTCCTGGGTTGTTGTTGAGCCCCTAACAATAGCTTTGTTTGTGGGGCTGTTGTGCGTCGATCTTGGCAGGGCACAGCAGTCTGTCTTTTCCTAATCCTAGAGACGGAGAGTTGGATCCCAGGGACTATCGCTGTCGACTGAACGCCTATGGGGAATATTCATACTCACCGAGTAAACATGCAGATCTGCCAGCTCCCGTCGGGACCTAGAATCCCAATTCCACGGAAACAAAACAAAACATTATAGTTCATTTCCCCAGGCCCCATATGAACCATCAGCCGTGAGAGGCACCAGGACGGAGCCGATTACCATGGTTGACTTGATTTACAATGCACCGAATGCACCGGGATGACAATACGGAGGAGGAAACTAAGGATTCTATGTCTCATCCCTGGTAACTACCCTAACAACAACACCTACCTATAGATTCCCATACGTTGGGTTCGTCCCGGCCCTTAAGCCTTAAAATTTTATAAGATGGTACTCCGGGGTATTTCTCCTAGGCTGATTTACGTTAATTGTGAGAAAGAACCTACATCCTTTACAGTGACCACACATCAAGGTCTGAAGAAAGGAGTTTTATCCTTTTCAAGGACTAGGAATGCATGCGCGTAGTGCACATTAAATATTTACGTATCCCACTGGAGTTTACTTAAGTTAATACCTATCCTAGATACATACATGTATCAATTCGAGTGATGCAACATGACCGAGTCTGCTTGCCAGAATTGGTTGGTCGAAGGTCCTGGATCAGAGTTTGAAAAAAACCATTCGGAGACTCTCCCAAGATAGGGTAAAGGTTCGGCAAGACCGCTTCAGAAGATAAATCAGCACAGACATATCAGATGAACCATGGATGGACTAAATATGGAGGTACCGTGAATTCTCTAATGTGGAAACGTTCACGACTTGACAATAACGACAATATGGATGGCGTACAAACCTGAATCACCAACCGAGGTGTTTGGATCTGTGCGGTTATACGGTAAGACCGGAGCTGTCATCCGTCCAGTTGACATGTTTGGTTTGAAATTACCAGCATGGGGTACTCCATGTGTGACGTTGAGACTTTTCTCCTATCGTCTTTGCATTTGCTTTTGTTTTCTTTTCTTTCCATAGGCTGGGAAGCCTGAACTGGGTGTGCTCTGACCTCATCGGTAAAGACGCCGCGAGATAAACGAATGTTCCATCTGCTGCCCAATGTCCGATATTAAGAAATCTGGAAGAAAGTAGACATGGGACCGCTCTTGGGCCCCTGTTGGCCTCATTGGGACTCACCACCTCAACCACGATCCTACCACCATCTCTGTGATATTCCATCTCTACTGGTAGAGGGTTCACTCGGATCCATTGATGACCTTTTGAAGGATCCGCTATTGCCGAGTCAGAGACGTAGACAGTTCACCCCTAGTCTCGTGAGATTCTAAGGCATTATAACCGGTGATGTGGTTCATCTATACTGCCTGAGATGTTACATGACATCTAAATGCGAGTCCTATCCATCCGTTCCGGCAGCTTCTTTTCTTTCACGGGGCTCCCGAAACCCTAAACCGCCTCATGGGAATGCGAATACATGTAGTGGTATCTCCAGATCTATGTTCGCTCAGACTCATTGATGGCCTTCTATATCGAGCCCAGAGTACTCTTCTACACGGGAATCTAATGGAATCTAGTATTAACAATATATAATTGGTATTATCAAATAGATGGACTCGATAATTTGAAGCCCTGATCTCGATAGATCAACCTAAAGTTAATATGGCGACAACGATCGATCCCATAGAATGGGGGTCCGAGGAGTAAATCTTGTTCCAGGGACACATGGAAACACTGGGTCACATATGTAGTTACTAACAACCCAAGTAGCAGGGCCTTCCATTACTCAGAATCAGTCACCCGGACCAATTAACGACCTAGGCTAATAAGTCAAGCCGTTCCTCCTATGTACCAGCTTCTCGGCACATGAAGCGTCCGTTGAATGATTAGCCGAGAAACAGATTCATTTGTCTCAGTTGCTCAAGAGCTCAGCTGGCTGTAGAAAATTAGCTTGGACCACAATGATAGGCTAACCCTGATCTTTATGTTGTACCGGTGGGTTATCTTGAGAATAATGCGTTAGAAGGTATTGCGTATTTGATGCGCTGGGTGTGAGCTAGGTGGATGCCTGGGCTACGTGTACTCGAAGAAGGGGGATTTCCCGAGTGATATAGTGTGACCCAATATTGCAATAATAATTCAATGTAATCACAGGTGGTGTTCACGGTCACCAAATGTATTTTAGCATGTGAAGCTGTGCTCTAGGTAGCTAGAATGACAGGCAGGCCATGGCGCGTAAAGATTGTACTCTGGGATCTAAATTTTCCTTGTAAAGAGGCTGTGGCGCAACAGAATCATCAAATTTAGCTATCTATAGGCAAACCCGTGTTACGAAGTCAATGGAAAACCCGCAAAAATGCATTTTTATACAGACAGTAAAAAACCAAAGCTGGCAAAGATTTGACGAAACGAACTCCCCCATTTTTTTGGTATATTTAGGTTGATGACGAGAAGGCGAGATTGATTTGGGCGACCCAACCAGGTGGAAAACGAGTACCCAATTATCTATTTTCCATAGTTGAACAGAAGAAGAACCCCAATCACGCAACCTTCCCACCACACCCGAGAACCAAACCCAGCTTTTGAATTGTAGTTTATTTTTAATTTGCGTCCCAGACCGTTTATTTCTTGTCCTTGCTGACCTTCTTTCCGTGGGTTCCCCGTACCTCCTTGGCCTTGTTCTTGCGCTGCTTGCCTGTGTTTTGAAAACGCCATAGGTCAGCCCCCCACCACACATACAACATGGAAATAAAAGGAACATACGTTGTTGACGAGACGCCTTCTCGATCTTGGTGGCGTCACCGTAACGGACGAGGCGGTAGTGGGGCTCGAATTTCTTCAGAGCGTCGTGGGATTCGTAGATCAAAGCGAAGCCGGTGGACTTTCCGCCACCGAACTGGGTGCGGAACCCGAAGACGGAGACCTGGCTCTTGTCGGCCTTGTAGAGCTCAGCAAGCTTAGAGCGAAGCTCATCCTTGGAGACATTGGGTCGGTTGGGGTGGAGAACATCACTATTGAGTTAAGTGGCCAAGTCAGTTTCAATCTCAATATTTCGCGATGTCTAAAAAAATCCTTCAATATCCCGGTCCAAGCCAATTTCCAGCTTTCATATCCACCCAATGACCGTTCCAATCTCTCATTTCTCTTCTTCCAGCTCTTTACCGATAACACTTTCCCGGCACGCAAACAAAGGTAGCAAGTGGGATAACATACACCACCATCTGTTTCCTTCCCAGAAGGGCGTTGCTCAGGAACTTGCGGGTCCTCAAAGTGACAGGGTCGGCCATGTTGAATTTTTCGAAAATTTACTGAACTTCGTTGAAACCGGCTTGGTTGTCGGGAAGGGCGTCGAGGGATATTGTCGTGGTCGTCGTCGGGTGCAGAAATTTGGTGGTATTCACAAACCAATTCGCCTAGCTGGACAAGTTGCCTGTGTGCCCGGGGTGCATAATTTGTGTGAGCTAGTGACTGCTGTCTCTTATTTGAGGTTACCCGGCATGCTAGGTTTCTACCCTAAGAAAACCTGACCCTGATCCGTTCCTACTTGAAAATCAGGCCCCTAACGTTGCGGTTAGGACAGCTCGAAAAACGTTTTAGAATCGAATACAGTACGGTGAGGTCCTATATGTATGTGACTCGTTCTAGATGTTGATCATGATGATATGGTCTTAAACTTTGCGAAGTCTTCCGCCTTTTCAGGTTCTCTATTATTATCGTGTGAATATATTTCATATGGGTTTTTTGGTCTTGTTTGCTTTTGCGGGGCATAACAGGCAGTCCTGGGTATAATAATCTCTTTTGGGGATTTGGGTCCGAAGGGCTTTTGGTTCCACCTTCATCCACCGCTTGGGGATTTCTGTTGGTTCGATGATCGACGTGGGGCGACAGTTTTCACTCCATCCATCTGAATCAAATTTGTGTAGAGGTGTTCGACGGTGGAGTTACTGAATCACCATTCAGCTCCTTTACTCCGTCAATCCATGTGATAGGAAGGTAAAGAGGTAAGTACTCAAAAAAAAAAAAAAGACGAGGGGTGAAGTTACTCGATCCAATCATTCCTTTATGCGCAGTAGTATTAGGATTTTCTCTTTAGGACTGGGTTCTCATAGATACGAGATGTGATGATACATAATATTTGCCGTTTTGACCGTTCATGGAAAAGGAGACAGAAAAAACAAAAGTAGGTACGTCCGTCCCATCGGTAATTGTCTTTGTCCACATCTCGATCTCGATCCTAGCATAGGTGGTTTTCAGGGTTGCTGATAGTAGAAACAAGGGCCTACCCGCTCGCTCGGCAATCCTTCTTAGATACCTGTGCTCGTAAATCCGCGCTGGCTTGTGTACCTACCAACTCATCCCGGGAGGACATAGGGTTACAGAGCGAAGAGGGATTCAGATGTGTATCGAATCCAACAGATGAGCCATTAAAAAAAATAGATACACAGAACTCTCCACCCCCCCGGCTGCTGCGGCGCACAATTATCTGGATCCGTCAAGGGCGCTGAGGCCTCTCATCTGAAAAGTTGTCATTCATAGGGCAAAATAATCCCTGTCAGCACCTCATACATACGCGGCGAATCCAGCGACAATACTGTGCAGCATCTGCCATCTGTCCCCTCCACCCCGGGTTCTAAATAATAACCCATCTTCCCCCACAGACAAGCTCATCACCTGGTTATTACAGTAGTTAAGCCAACACCACCATACAATGGCCGAACCTCCACCATCACCCGCCCCAACACTCTTCCGCGACTCTTTCCAATCTCCAGCTGATCTTCCAAGCGGCTGTAAGTATCCCTCTGGTCTACTTGAGCCCCATCTCCAACTTGCCTCTTCTAAGACCGAGTCCTTCGCAGACAATTCTTCCAACGACGACCACTTCTCAGACGCGCAAGAGGGTCGCGAGTCAGAAATGAGCGACTCAGACACCACACCATCTCCCACGATGCCCATACCGCCCACAGATATGTCCAAGTTAGATGAAGCTCTTGGGACAGAACCTTTCGAAGATCTCTCGGACGACGACACAAGAGTGCCTGACGGGGCCGAGACCCCCAAGAAGCGTAGATCAATGAGCATTACCATACCCGGAGCATTCGGTGGAAGTGACTGCGATGCCGATGATGACAATAACGTGGAATCAACTCCCGAAACGCCAAGATCAGGTGTTCCAGTCACTGTTTTAGAAAGAACCGACAACACTTCCAGTGACGGGAAAGTAACAGTGACAGAAACGCTGAAGGAGAGATTAGCCGATCTACAACCCGATGTAGACCGGTCTCCTAGTCCGATACCTACGATGATCGTACAAAGAATCGAGGAGGATAAGCCATATCATGGGGAGGTCCCTGGTACAGAAGCATACGAGAAACGGGCAGCGGATGCTCAACCGGATATTATTGTACGATGGAATGAAGAGGAAGATCGGATCACAAGAAGAGTACAGACTCAACGTGAGAAGATCGAGAAGATGGTCCAGGATGGCGGGACGCCAGTTGTGGCCCCTTTACATGGAAGGGCAAGAAGTGTGAGCCCAAGTGTGAATAAAGTTGATGAGGCACTATCGAACCCAGTGTACACACGAGCACGAAGTGCAAGCCCGAGTTTCGGGAATATGGATTCCATGGGGAAAAGAGAAGGAGCTATGGCTGGCGATGAAAGCACTGTTGTTGTGAGTGGTGGCTTTTTGGAGATGCCAGTATCCAAAGCCTCACTTACAGTCGACCTCGATGCAGCTGAGAATGACATTCCTAATACATCTGCACTCTCCCCTACATTTTCTACGGGCTTTGAGGAACATACTGCCCTGCGGCGGCGAAAATCGTCCGCGGCGTCACGTAAGAGTCGAAAGTCTGTCCCTCCATCACCAGCGACTCCTTCTGCAGACTTTGGGGATTTCCGGGAGAATGAAGAAGCAGATGACGATTTTGGGGATGACGATTTCGACGATTTCGGCGAAGTGGTAGAGGGGGAGGAGTTTGACGATTTTGAGGGATTTGGCGAAACTACAGCCGATTTTAAACCGGTACCTATAGAAACTCCGCAGCCCACCCCACAACCCCCTGCACCAGTAAAGCCGGTGATTTCTGTTCCAGTACTCGACCACAAAGAGCTCGGCGGAGCGGAAGCAATTATCAAAGCTCTTTCCGAGTCATTGGAGATCATGTTCCCGACAGGCAAGAAAACCAAGCTCGCGGCAGTAGAGGATAGCTGTTTCCTCACGGAAAGAAGGTAAAGCTTATTATCTTACATGACCTTATATGAGCACACATACTAATTTGTGTCACAGTTTGTCACTTTGGAATCAACTTGTCGCTCCACCACCTTTACAACCCCCTAACTGGAAAATCTCTCGTATCCGTCGTCTCTTCCTCGTTTCACTCGGTGTGCCTGTCGACCTTGATGAAATTCTCCCTGCAGAAACTAAACAGAAAAAGCTTGTCCTCCCATCCATCAATACTCTCCGTCGCTCCTCGGGTGACGACGGTCACAGGTCTCGTTCGAGCTCACAGTCAAGATCATCACGCCCTTCTTCACGTGCAAGGAAGGCTGCGGCGGATGATAAAAACAAGAACGGAGGGATTGGACCTGAATCTCTTGACGTTCCGAGTGCCAGGATATTATGTAGTACGAGCGACGTAGCATTGAGTGGATTGACAGTGGAAGAGCTTCAGGAGCATGTGAAGGAATTGGAGAAAGTCACGCAGATTGCAGGCGAGGTGCTTACATATTGGCTCAGGAAGCGCGAGAGTGCAATTGGCGACAAGGAAACTTTTGAAACGGTCATCGAGAGTCTTGTGGGATATGCGAGGAAGAAGAGGCAGAATGGTTAAGTGCCTTTTCTAAAAGCTATCATTATTATGCATCTAATCATCTACGTAATTTTGGGGGGGGGGGGGGGGGGGTGTTGCTTGCTTTATTCTCTATATTTTTGCGGGTGTGCTCTAGGGGAAGGAAGGGAAGTATACTGGGCTAGGAGTTTTATTTTATTTTAAAAATGGGTTCATGGGCGCGGGATACTATATGATATGGAAGATTTCTAGATTCCTTCGTTTAGGTTGGGAAGGCTTTTTGTTTCGTCTATTTTTTGGGGTGGACCTTGGTAATGATGCTGCGTTGGTGTCCCTGGCATAGTATGAGGAGGGACTTGATTATGAGGTCATAGCCCTAATATATTTATATGTAGCTTAAGAAGCATGTATTCTAATAACTATCGGTTATGGAGAAGATCCCCCACTTCGTCCTGCAGTAGCTTGTGACCTTTACCCGAGGTACTTAACCAAGTTTATACCAAAAACCTCAACCCAAGTTTCCCGGGATAAATCATGTCAACACCAACCAGAGTTATCCCGCCTGTTCCAGAGATCTCAGAGGACCCGTTGGCATCACAGGCCATTTACAGATTGCTTCCGGATGCCTATAAGATAGAGACAAGCTCTGGAGCAACTGTAGTTGCGAGGACCAGGAGTTTGGACAATGCAGAACTACCGGTATTGGTGATGATTCACGGCTATCCGCAGTCGTATGTTAATAGAAAGTCCTGCGAAAGTATAAAACTTATGGAAGGATTATGCTGATACGACGATGGCAGAATGAACATGTAAAGATCTTATCTAAGTGGTATGGACGGGAACGCAAAGTCTCACTGGTGCAGGTTTCGTTACATAGTAGAGCGTCTACCAGAACAGATTCCATTGTTCATACCAGATGTATTATAAGTACATGTATTCTTCCTCGTATTTTAATCTACTGATAATTTTATGAAGATTCCTGGATATGGAGAATCCACTCATTCTGCTACACCCTCAAACACAGCGGCTTACTCAAAGCGTGCAATCGGAAATATTATTCTCGAAGCTCTCAAGAAACTCCTCAACACCCCGGAGAGGAAGATTATACTACTTGGACATGACAGGGGTGCAAGGATCATTCATCGTCTAGCTGTTGACGCAGCAGAGGGATTCCTCCAAGAGAAATACGGATTTGATCTACTAGGAGTCGCTTTATTGGACATCGTTCCGACGATTGTTCAATTTGCATCATTTACGGATCCTGCAGTTGCGGCGGCAACTTTTCACTGGTATTTATTGAGTATCTGCTGCTGGTACTTATTATTTAAAATTAGAAAGCCTCTAACCCCTTGGAAACACAGGTCCTTCCTAGCAGCCCCTTCACCGTTGCCAGAGAATATGATCGAGGCGCTCGGAGGTGATGTATTCGTTGATAATATGATAAGAAAATGGACAGGAGCCTCGGGAGAACCGCAGGTGTCACTTGGTATTCCTATATATGCTGCATATTTCAAACGGCCCTCCGTAATTGCGGCGTCTTGCGCCGACTACCGTGCCGGTGCGCTTGTGGATGCACCAGAGCAGGTTGCGGATCAGAAGGAGGGCCGGAAGATTAATTGTCCGACATATGTTTTATATAGCGAGGGTTACTTGGGGAGTCGGTATGAAGTAGAGAAAGTATGGAATGATTGGGTTAATGGAAGTAAGGGGTTATTGAGTACGAAAGGGGTGGGGAATGGGGTGGGTCATTTTTTGTGCGAGGAGGCACCAGAAGAGGTGACAAATGGCTTATTGGGATGGATCAGGAAATATCTAGGGGTAAAGGTTTAAGCTGAGAGCCTCGGCGAGGCGTGGTTCATGAAATGTCACTCAGGTTCTATGTACAGAATAAGCGACGATTCAAAGGGCGTTTATTTCTTTTTACTCATAATGTACCTGTATGCTCTATATTAATACGTGATCGGTCAATAAGGGAGGGGTGGAATTACAAGAATATGTTTTCTCGAGTGTATGTTTCATGGTCTGTGTCGTGTTGGGCGTACTCAGGTTCGTCCTTGATTTCACGGACATTCAGTCTCTTCTTTATCGCTTTCATGAATGTCAAATCCGCCTATTAAACAGTTTCTTAGCATTATAAAAGATTAAAGATGTTATTGACAGGTTACTTGCCCGTCTCCTCTTCTTGAAGCAAAAGAATACAATTGTATCATCTCCCACTAAATTTACTCTAATCATCAATAAGCATTTGTATTTGACCTATCTATGGTATAAGATATCCAACTTACAGAGTTTTTTCTAGCAGAGGAAACGCAGGTTCGTAATAAACCTAAAAAAAGGTTAACCACATCTAGAAGCTAAGATGCACAGTTTCATATGATCATACACAGTCTGCTGCTAGCACAATATCCACAGGCTTGTTTGCTATTGTCTCGGGTATGGGTTCGCTCCTGATATAATAGAATTTTAAAATCTGCAACTTTGCATTAGAGGATCCAACTGGCTTACCAGTCTAGTAATTCTACTTTGACTCGGTTCTCGAATCCGTTAAGTGCAACATTCTTGTAGATTAAATCAATCATAGCATCCATATCCGTGATGAATAATTCGCTATCGTGAAGATCGCATGCAGCTGCAACACCAAGGCTAATGAATTGGTCAGGCTTCGCCGGACTTTCTGGTAACAAATTCAGCGGAGACTGGTGCATACCCTGTCAATCCACCCCCAGCACCCAGTTCTACAATCCTCTTGCCCCTCAGACCACCATTATCTTTATATCTTCTCAGAATATATTTCGTTAAGGTTTCTCCCGCTGGCCATATTTGTCCGCCGCATCCCTTCGCAAGATCCTCGTGCAGTTTGATAGGTGAGTCGAGGAGGCCACCAAATGTGGTTTCTGTGATACGAGCTTGTAGCATTGGAGCTGGAGCGACAAGATCTGCCCCAAAGGGCTCAACCTCACTATCGCTATTGTCGCCGAAGAGATCCATGATAAAGCGGTTGGGCAGAGTGATGGCTGGTGAAGGAGGCGGGGTCAAGAGGACCCCGCTAGAGCCTCACCAGAGCCGCAAAGCTTGGCGAGTCTAACATACGGAGGAGCGTAGTACCTACATGTACTTAATTTTTATTATTGACGACTCTCACCCCTCAAGCAAATAATGGAATCTCACACGAAAGAAATGTCTTTTTGTGAATGGTAAGCGCTAGAGAATAGAGGTACAGTATACGTGCTTGATCCTGAAGCAAACTCCAGGGCACTGAGCTGCACTTCGCTTAGGTTAAAGCACCTGCATACATGTGACCTAACAGCCAAAGTACAGTACTTCGAGTCTCAGGTTTTTGAATTGACAATTTGCGCAAGTGTTGGGGAGAAGTGAACTCGACCAATGTCATTAACGATGAGTAAGCATTGCTTGTCTTGGAACCCTAACCCTCTCACTTTTGACTAACAAGGTCAAGCTTAGGAGGATTAAACGTAGTTCGAACCACAAATTAACAATGGCTGATATTATGGATCTTTCGAAGCTCGCATTTATTAAGCTACCCTCGAAAAAATTAGGCTCGGGCTCGGACATTCTTCTCAACAGCATCAAACAAGTCGAAAAACGGTCGTTCCCATCAAACGAAGCGTTTGACTTCAACACAGAACTCCCGAAAAGGACTACAAATCTATACTGCGCGTTTGCTAAAACCGGGAACGAGCCAGAATTGTGCGGCTATATTGTGTACGTGCGTTCTAAACTAGTCACAAGGATTCATAAGGTCTGCGTTGTGGAAAAGAAAAGAGGTCAGGGTATCGGGAGATGGATGATGGATCTTGTCCTGGTGGACTTGAAGAAGGGTGGGGCCGGAATTGTTGACCTCTGGGTGGATAAAAATAGAGAAATCGCACGAAAGTTATATGAAGCGTGTGGATTTGAGAAGAGAGAGACCGTTGAAAATTATTATTCCGGTGGACGAGATGCAGTTAGGATGGAGATAAACCTGTGTGATTGTTGATGATATGTCATGAAATTAAAGTAAGGTCATTTCGAATTCCTGTTTTAGAAACAACCCTCCCTTCAACGTCTGTTAATTAACTGTGTACTAGCACTGCAAAATCATATCTCATGGGTATAACGTCTCACCTGTGCTTTTACGCTTTCTTTAGATTACTTGATGAAAAATAGTTAGATACTTTCCTTATCTAGAATTTATTATTTATTCCTTTACTAACTATCCTTTATCCAGCATGGTTAAAAGTTGCCATTCACGATATACATCAGCTTAATATTCTCTACTTTTCCAGAAGTCATGATTTTTATTCTGAAGGGTAAACCAATTACAAATCATCCCACTATTAAAAATACACGTGATCAACCCCCTTTCTGGTATGTATCGTCAATCATATATTTGCAGCTATTAAGTTAAGTCCCCATCCGTCAACTACCCCTTGCATCCGCTTATACACCCTCATACCATTCCAACGTCAACATGCCAAATATGTTAATTCTTGAGAATCCATGATTTAGCACTGCAAAAAACTTCTATGGTCCCCTTTCTGAATATTAGGTGTAACTTGAAAAGTTTGCGTTCCAGCAATGTGGATCCACCTACGTAAGGGAGATACTGAGTGTCCCTTCGAAAAACTGTAGTCATTCACAGTCTTGGTATCAAGTATCATTGCTTGAAGATTTCTTCGTCCAAGAGTTTCTGAAATTCTTTCCTGGAACCTATAGTACACTGTCGTTCTTTCTTTTTTGGCTTTTATCGCCTATTCTCACTCATTCATACCATACATTCTTTCCTAGTCGTTCATACCGCCCGCTGGTGCACAATCCAGCGAATTCTTTCCCATATCGAAATAAGGATCTTTTGAGTTAATCTACGAGCTCGTGAGGTATTTTATTTATTCTTGACTGGTAGTACATGAATCCAACATATGCTAACGAGAAGTTAGGATTCTCGTCAATCTCTATAATGGTGGCTTTTGTTATTATCATTCTTTCATACGCCTCTCTTATTGCAGGAGCACCATCAGTTTCCTTCCCAATAAATTCACAAGTACCACCAGTAGCTCGAGTATCGGAAGCGTTTGAGTTCGTGTTCTCACCATGGACCTTTACCTCAAGTGTAAAGCCTATATCATACAATATCACCAACGGGCCTTCATGGCTGATGCTCGACAGCAATTCACGAAGTCTATATGGCACGCCGAAACAAGATAATATTGGATCTTTTGAAGTGGTTATAACTGCGACAGACCAGACAGGGTCAACATCACACCCAGCAATACTCGTTGTGTCATCGGAACCGGGTCCAATGATAGAAAAAGACATCGATTCTCAACTAAAGAATGCCGGCATGAGAGATGGAAAAGGCGGAATCGTTTTTTTCCCTGGCCAACCGTATGAGTTCTCGTTCTTAAAGGATACTTTTGGCCCTCCTGGATCTGTAAAACAATACGAGGCGGTTTCGACAGGAAATACACCTTTACCGTCGTGGATTAATTTCGATCAAGGACGCCTAAAGTTTTCTGGGGTGACACCTGATTTAACGTCTTTGATTGCCCCGCCGCAGTCTTTCGATGTTACTCTAATAGCAACCGACTATCCAGGATTTGCCGGGCCATCCGTATCATTTCAGATGGTTGTTGGGCCCCATCGCATCTATTTCAAAGACACACTGTTTACTGCCAATGCAACTTCCGGAGACCTGTTCAATTATAAGGTCCCACGAAATGCTATCTTACTAGACAGCGAGCCAATTGGGCTCGAGAACTTGAGTTCGTTATCTGTGACCGGGTCTGATTGGCTTTCGTTCGATGCGGATACCTTCTTGCTTAGTGGAACACCACCAAAGGGCACAGAATCCACAACAGTTAATCTCGTGGCTCACGACGTTTTCGGAGGCGAGGCACAAGCAAAGCTCCAGATCAGTGTTACCTCAACGAACACAACTGATGTTATATTTAAGGGAGGAATTCCTGATTTCAACACCACTGGCGGAGAGAATTTTGTGTACTCGATTGACCGAAAATCTCTCTCTACCAAAAATGTTAAGCTCAGTGTGAAGTATAATCCGGACGTGGACTGGATTTCTTTTGATGCTGAAAACTTGCGTTTTGAGGGTACAGCACCGAAAGAATCGATCAGAGTTCAGGTCATCATGTCTGCTCAAGCGATTGGAAAACCTTCAGAGTCTCGCAGTTTTTCGTTAAATGTTGACGGAGATGCCAACGTGGAATCAGTTTCAGCTACTCCAACTAGTATGTCTACTGGGACAACTACAAGTCAAACAGAAGCCAAAGCGACTTCAAGCTCAGTGACCCGTACAGGAACACCTAAGGCTAAACCCCCCAAGGGAAAGGCGGATACCAACTCTGAGGCATCCACAAAACGTAGCCGCAAAAGAACACTAATAATTGTCCTTGCAACCGTGCTACCTCTTATTGTAGTTTGTAGTTTCCTCTTTATATGGTACTTTGCCACCCGTCGGTCTACAGACTCGAATTCATATTACAGCCGCTCTACAACCCCCATAGGTTCAGAAATCTCTCGGCCCTTTGTACAGCTTCCTCAACCATGGGCAGTCACTTCGAGCAACCAAAAAGAATTGGAGACGCCGAGGCGTTTATCGGCCTTTGGATACTTCACGACTGATGGAAGTGGGAGAATATCGAACGGGTTCATGAGTTCAATGATGAGTAATGATGGGACGATCCTGCGCCTGCCTTCGCCACCTATACATACAGCTTTAATCCCTTCCGCACCAGAGACACCCGGTGATAGTGGTACAGTTGGTGCCATCAACTTTTCTCAACATCCCGTGAATCGCATCTCGTTCCCCACAGGGCCACTGTATTCCCTATATCCCGCAGTCGGCCGCTCAAATTCTCGAGGAAAGGGCACACATCCCGCGATTGCACGATCTAATTCTCGAAGAGAAAACATTGCTCCAGGCAATCACCGAACGGGCTCCGGAGGATCGAGCTCACGCCCTTGGGGAGCCAATAGCCATGCACTCAGACGGCGTTCAAGCACATCCGTCAAAGGGAATAACGTGGGTCACGGTAAATCCTCATTTGGAGGACCGCCAGGATATGGTGTCCCGAAACGATCTTGGAAAAGGACAGTAGTTTCACCTAGCCGCTGGCCTGGCGGTAAAAGATTCAGGGAGAGTGAAGAGACTTTTGAGACTGTTTCGACCGAAATTTTCAATCAGGTGCCACAGGTTAGTCAGAAAAATGAGGTTGATCAACCCAGTGTTAGGCTGGTTGATGGATCTCCTGAGGGAGCTGAAAAGGCGAGTCAAGTACGAGCGAGAGGTTCTTCGCCTTTCTTCGCGGGGTCTTCAACAGCATGGAGAAGGGGTTCAAAGGTGCACTCGTCAACTGGAGCCGAGTCGAACGATGGTGACCAAGATGTCATAGACGATGTCATCAAAACAATGATTCGGGAGAATAGCTATACGAAGACTATCGGGACATATTCATCGCTCAATCTCCCGGAGACACCACTGCGAAGATATAACAGTGCTCTCCCATCTCATTTTGCGGCCTCATCGTCGTTTATGAATCATCCTAGTAGGGGCTTGACTGCTGAAGAAGATGGCGCCTTCTCAAATGTGGTTGATGAAAGTGGACAAAGGGTCTGGTATCCGAAACACTCTACTAGAGAAAGCGGTGTTACATCATACAGTCGTGGAGGGTCATCATATTATCCTTATGAGCCATTTGAGTACGGCGTTGCGGTGACCTCCACACGAGCACAGGGGCCAGCCATGGGAAGACCTAGTACGGAAGAAGAACGGCCAACTCGTATAGTGGGGGAGATGCCTATACCTCCTCTGGTCACGCAGCGAGCAAAATTAGTGGACTTTACGAAGAAAAGACCAGTCGGTATCAGTGAAGAGGGGAGTGAGGAGGAAATAAAAGGAAGCTTCCCGGTGGATATGACTTATCTGTAATATGATCTGGGGTTTACTAATCGGAGTTTTACGTTCTTTCAAAATCTCATCCATTCGTTTGAAGTTAAATTACATATATAATGTAAATATTTAGTATTAGGCTATTTTAGAGTGATTTTCTGTGATGATACATGTAGTATTATATTTATCTCTAGATATTCCAGAGAATCAAATAGTCCCTGAATTTCCGAAAACAAGAGGGGGTTTGTATAAAGAAAAAGTGAGAATCGGTGGATGGAATGACGAGGCAGTCGCCGTTGGGCCGATTTTTGAACTTCTGTATGCATGATGGCCGGTTCGACGTTGGGGATGTAGACGCCACAAGATCTTGGCGGAACCTTCCTATAGGGTTATGGCGATCCCTTTGGCCCTCATATTTATAACCCAATTGGATTCAAACACACTTCTTTGGGCTATTTTATTTATTTCACTGGAAGGCTCTTGGTGACAGACCTAACCCAATTGGGCTAGACTTATGAGTTGAAGATACATGTACTAGTGGAGTACTGACCAAGGGGAAGTAATCACTTTTCGATCCTATGAATTGAAATCTAGGGAATTAACTACATATACTTCAAATTCCTCAAGTTTATCGAGACGTTTACATACGTATGTACAGCGAATCCCTTATTGTTTCTAATCTTAAATTGTGGTATTTAGGGTGTTGCTTATCGTAAACTCAATAGAGTCTTTCAGCTACAAGAGTTGGACAGAAAGTCGAGCACTTCGACAAAAAGTCCTGCACATCTTATTGATTGAACGACTGCAAGTGTCTTCCTAAAACAGCTAGACTTTCTGTCCAACCTTCTTGACTTTCTGTTCAACTCGCGCAGCTAAAAGACTCTAATATCATAAAATTATCTTTGAGGATATGCACATATAGCAGTTAGGGCGTTTGTCGGATCTAATCATAAGGTGTCGCTCGCTTCGGATCATTGGCGCGCGGATGTCAAATATTAAACCTTGGAAGTGTAAGTATAGTCAAAGTTGGTAAAGATAGCTGACGCAAAGAAATGCCTAGGCCGGCCCAGCACTTCGTCGATTCAACATGCACAAGTGCTGTTAGGTTCTGCTATACCTTGTAATACCACTACCATTTCCCGTGCGAGTGTACCAGCACGGCATGGTACGTAGAGACATACCTACATAGAGTACTTTAGGTACCTCGATATTCTAGGCAGCCATGCGCGGTTTGTGAATCAGGTTGGTTTGAGCTAGAATGGAGCTTTCCCCGCTGTTCGCTGCTTGATAATGTTAGGGCGAGTTGAAGATAATTGAGGATTTATCTTTGTAGAGGGAGCTTGGAATCAATATCATACCTCCTAGTGTTCTGTAGTCCTATTCTGACTCGTTTTCTACTTGTACTTGAATCTCGGGTGCCATATTCTGGACATGAATAGGACGAGTTTTTCTGGCGTCATCGGGAGTTTCATTTGCCCCTCTTTCCGGGTGAACGCTTTTCAATTCTCGTCTCCCCGCGTCACTGATAAGATTATGGTAATAGCAAATGCTCCGCAACGGACCTTTGGTATGGGACTGTAAAATTACAGAAGTACATACATGACATTACAGGAAATTAGAATAACCAAAGGATTAGCTTCGCCTTCTTCAATCATTATCTATTGCCTTATCAGCTTTGTCCAGCAGTGCCTTCTTCCTGTATTGCCCCTCTCAGAAGCACGCGACCGAAAAGAAGTTAAACCCTGAAAATCAGGATCTTCGGGCTTCTTTTCTTCTCTATTTTCATACGGTGCCTAGTTTTGTGACATGCGCACATTGAGGTCTTGTTTTTAATTAGCTCGTTACCCGAAGGTTCTTGTTTTCTCTCATTTTTTCGTTGCCTTTCAGACTGGGCGAGGGTCTTTCTGTAGCCGCAGCACAGACTTTGACAAGGCACTCTACCCCTTCTTTCCCCTCCCCCACCATCAACAACCACACAGCGCAACTCGAGGAAAAAGAATAAAGAGCGATTCCATCATCTCTTTAGCCACTACTTCTTTGTTTCACCCACAGGAGGTCTATCATCCATCATATACAGGTTCCCCACACATTGAAAATTACTACCAGCCTTTTCGAGGACCTGGATTGAATCTTTTACTTATCTAAAATTTAAACGAACGACATCATGGGTCAGACTCTTTCGGAGCCAGTAGTAGAGAAGGTACGTCATTTTTAGAGAACGGAGCGAAGGGAGAAAGGATGAATGAGGATAAGACGAACGGAACTCTTTCACTATCTCTTTGGCTCTCTAGCAGTTTTTAGGAAGATATGATCAAGTACCTGACACAAATTAGCTATCCGACAGCGGTGAAGATGATCGTTTGGCCTTCGGACTATCCAGCATGCAGGGCTGGCGTATCTCTATGGAGGATGCTCACGCTGCGGTTCTCGATCTCCATAAACCTGACGTTGCGGGCACTGCCGGAAAAGAGGGAAGGTTGAGTTTCTTCGGTGTCTACGATGGGCATGGAGGCGAGAAAGTTGCTGCATTCAGCGGGGATAACGTTCATAAGATCGTGGTGAAGCAGGCTTCTTTCGAGGCTGGTGATTACGGAAAGGCCCTGCAGGATGGGTTTCTTGCTACAGATAGAGCTATCTTGCAGGGTAATAAATTACCTTTCCTAGTGTTTGTGAAGAGTTGGCTCGGATTCATTCTAGGGCAGGATGCTGATGAGTCAACCGGTTCCCTAGATCCCCGCTATGGCGACGAGGTATCTGGATGTACTGCCACTGCCGCCCTTATTTCAGACACAAAAATCTATGTTGTAAGTTATTTCCCATCATAAACGAGGGAGATATACTAAGAGACTCAATAGGCAAACGCCGGCGATTCACGTACAGTTTTGGGTGTAAAGGGAAGAGCTAAGCCCTTGTCTTTCGACCATAAGCCACAGAATGAAGGTTGGCTTTCTTCCTTCCCGTGCGTAACTAGCACGTGATCAGAACATTAATGTTGTCAAAATAGCCGAGAAGGCCAGGATACAGGCTGCCGGTGGTTTCGTCGATTTTGGAAGAGTTAACGGCAACCTTGCGTTGTCAAGGGCTATCGGTGATTTTGAGTTCAAGAAGAGCGCCGACCTCCCACCAGAACAGCAGATTGTTACCGCCTTCCCAGACATCAACATACACGAAATCTCAGATGATGATGAGTTCCTAGTTCTTGCCTGTGACGGTAAATAATTCCTGTAGCTTTCAATTTGCCTCTATTACTGATGTCGTAACTAGGAATCTGGGACTGCCAGTCATCTCAGGCCGTTATCGAATTCGTTCGACGTGGCATAGCCGCCAAGCAAGAGCTTCATCGTATTTGCGAAAATATGATGGATAACTGCCTTGCCTCTAGCAGTGATACTGGTGGTGTAGGATGCGACAACATGACCATCGTTATCGTTGCCTTACTCCGTGGCAAGACCAAGGAAGAGTGGTATGATATGATCGTGAAGCGTGTTGCTGACGGCGATGGCCCCTGCGCTCCACCCGAGTACGGCAAGTCTCTTTTCATTTTAATTCAACTGTCTCCCTTCCATTCTGCCAACCCCCCCCCCCCCCCCCCCCCCACAAATACGTAGCTCCTTTGAATTATTTTCAGATTTGTTCACCATTATCAAAACTAACATACATATCAGCCGAGTTCCGCGGGCCGGGAGTACACAACGACTTTGATGATAGTCCAGACGAGTTTGATGCGCAGAATCAGTCGGGTGGGGGCCGTATCATCATGCTCGGTGACGGAACAGAAGTTTTGACTGATTCTGATGCAGACATGTTTGACGACGCAGAGGATAAAGAAGAGGAGGAGAAAGATGACGAGGCACTACGAAAGGTAGCTGCAAGAGAAAATAAAGGGGAGGATGAAGAGATGAAAGACATCACGAAGTCGGACAAGGACAAGGAGAACGCAAAGGTCGACGCTTCTCCTGCGAAAACCGCCACCTCTACAGACGGAGGGCCCAAAAAGCAAGCTTCAAATTAGCCCAAAGATCAAAAAAGTAATTCGGAGAAAGGAAAGATTTGTTTCCTGAAATTTACAACTCCAACCCCTAAGCTTTTTATTTTTTTGTCTTTGTGATTTTTTTCAGAGAAATGATATGGTTGACACCAATTTTTCGTCACATTTGTGTAACCCGAGGAACATCATTAGACCGAAGCGATGTATGTTCTATCCGGGGAACTTACGAGGGCAGAGCATACCGGACTTCTTCATAAAGGAAACATGGGGTTATGAAGAATCTAGACCTTCGAGTGTTGTGTTTTGCCAGCCATTGTTTGTGTCATTTTCATGTTTCATTGTTTTCATGCTCATTTGCAATTTTCATCTGTTTCTATTACTTGTGTTTTTCTATTCGTGTGGGATTACTACTACTGCTGAGTCATGGGCCGATGGTTGCTAGGTCTGTCGAGTTTCTGCTACTATTACTACATTACTATGGGCAAGGGGAATTACCGATCGGGAGCAATGAATTAACGAAATCTTTAGGAGAGGGGTATTCAAGTGGCTTTATGCCCCTTTCTTGCAATTACTATTTGTTTTTTCTGCTTGTTGCTTGCTCATGTGAGGTTGAAGTTATTTTAAGGCTATAATTTCTTTTGTTTTCTCTTTCTGCATTGCTTGCGGATGGATTAGACGGACATGGGTTTCTTCTGTTTATCACCTCTAAAACAGTTTCTTTCACGGGTTTGACTGCATTCATATTCCATTCTTTATCTCTTGCGGTTTTGTCCAGCTGTAGATATAGATTCGGCTAAAGGCGATGGGTTTCCATAGGGCCCAAGCGCGCGGCTAATCTCGCTACTGCGAGTGATGGCCTGTGAAGCAGTGCAGGGTTAGTTACGTCTGCTAAGGGTGCTCTTTTCCCACTTGTCCCCATTCGTTACCAAAGCTTAGCTTCTTTATCTCACTAAGACTGTATTTCCGATCGTTAGACGGGAAATCGACGACAGAAGGCAATAGAGGAATTAATCTATCTACTGTAAATCCCACCCAGGTCTATATATATTCGCACCATGACGCCTTTATTTTCTACTCGGCTGTCTTGACACCCAGCCCAAAGACATCTACAGTATTCTTCCATGCAGCTTCGCAAACCTCCTCTACACTTATGCCCTTCACATTCGCGATGACATACGCCACCTGGGATATACACACGGGCTCATTCCTCCCCTTTATTAGCTGATTGGCACCAGCAACGAAGCGCTCCTTCTTGACTGCTTTCGGCAACGCCGGTGCATCTTTGAGGTATTTCGAAGATGCGTGAGTAGGGCGAATCTCACACCATGGGCCCTATCACACCAGGTCAGCTACGCCGCAAACTCGCCCAGGTAGCAAGACATTTCAGATGGGAATGCACCTACATCAGTCTCAATCATAAGCCTGTCCAATGGTATCTCCTTCATAACCGCCAGGTTCTCTTCCGTCTTCAAACTGCACCCATTGACACCCACATACAGCCCAGCGCCCACGATCCTCTTCATCTCGTCCATAGACCCCGTAAAACTATGCACCAGGCCTCCCTTCAGCTTCGGCAGTCTTGGGAACAAGATGGCTTCGAAATCCCCGGCGGCAGCGCGTGAGTGCAGGAATAGCGGCAGCCCAAGCTCCTCCGCGAGGTCCAGCTGCATCGTGAACGCGATCTTCTGCTCCTCGACGGAGGCGTGGTAGAGGCGGTCGTAGTCGAGGCCGATCTCGCCGAATGCGGCGACGAGGGGCGAGGAAAGGGCGAGGGTGCGCAGAGAGTCGATGTAGGCGGCGTGGCCAGCGTGGTGGTTTGTGAGGTCTTTGGCACTGCAGGGGTGCACGCCGACGGTGGTGTACATGTATCCGGCTTTGGGGTGGTGTCAGGACTATCTGTCCATTGTTATTTTTGGGAAGAGCTTACGGTAGCTTTGGGCGATCTTGAGCGCCGCTTTGGACTCTTTGAGACAGGAGCCGGTGAGCATGAGCCTTTCCACACCGCCTAGTCTGCCGCGCTGGACTATGTCGTCGAGGTCGGATTGGTGGACCTGGGTATTGAGTGGTTTGTCAGCTATAGGCTGCGGAGCGGTTTCTGTAATAAGGTGTTGAGCATTATACCTGCTTCCCGTGGTATTCGCCATGGAATTGGCGGTCCGTTAGGTTGATGCCTATGTCTATATACCGGAGGACATATGGGGATGATTGAGGAAGCGCCAAGTCAGACTGCGAAGAAGCTGCTGTTACATCTGCAGATGAGGTAGCTGTGGAGTTCATAGCTGTTGAGGGAGCGCTGCTGGCTGTAGACATTTTTCTGGCTGATTTCGGGGTGATGGCGAACTGGGTATTTTGGCTATGGGTGTTCAGAAACCTCTTCTGTTTTGGGAAACTGAAGGCAGAAAGGCGAGCACAGGTGTGGTTATAGGAAGTTATATTACGGAGGACAGCTGGTGGGAGGCGTATTCGCATGTTTAAGTACATGTACCTACATTCACCCAGTAGCAGCCCTGACATCAACGCCGCATGAATGACTCTAAGGCCTTGGTAGGGTGTCATTTACTGGGGAAATTGAGATTTGTATTGAGTCACTCTCTCCTGCACTTTCAATGGTATTCAAAAGAAATTCTCAATGATTCCGCACCAAGAACAACATTTTGATCATTGAGGATTTTCGAAAGGTGAGCGGGTGTGGGGGTCATGTTGTTGCGGCTCAAATGGCGGTAGGGTAATGTGGAACATAACATTCTGTGTGCTTAATCACAGGATGTCACTCGAAGTACTTCTGAGAAAAGTTGTTTGCTGATTTTCTACGAAAATATGTCTATCAGAAGCTTTGTAGCTACCTTACTCGTCCCCTCCTCTTAAACAGTCGTAGGTTGAGACGGATCGAAGGCAGAATTACCCAGCTCTAATCCCAAATGTTCTCTAACTAGCTAGGCCTAGCTACCGTGCGCTGTGCACAAGCATGCGTTGCTATTAAAACCCAACCTAAAGGCGCACTCCACTCATAAATAAACCCCCCCCAATACCGACAAACATATCAACCAACATCCAAGCCCCATTAGAACATCTCCTAGCCGACCAACGAGAGGTTGAAGCAGCACTATTTACGTCATGGTCCTCCTCTAGACAGAT
The DNA here is from genome assembly GCF_020137385.1 of Morchella sextelata. Lineage (NCBI taxonomy): Eukaryota > Fungi > Ascomycota > Pezizomycetes > Pezizales > Morchellaceae > Morchella > Morchella sextelata. Next base: position 2,661,833 of record NW_025408618.1, on the reverse strand, counting down.
TAACCTCCATCCAAGCCTGTTCGTGATGAGTTTGTTTGTACATACCCTCCTCGTCACCACCGAATCTATAAACGTATTTGGTCTTTGTCTTCGTCTTTGTCTTTATATCTGTGTTTACCACTGCCGGTTTGGGCCCGCCAATAGCCACTTCTGTGATCAGCGGGGAGAAGGCTTTATCCGTGGCACCGCAAGTGCTCGTGGTAGCCGTGGACGGTAGGGCGAGTAAAGATATCAAGAGCAAAAGAAGGAGGGGAGAAATAATGATAATTTTTGATGAGAACTTCATGTTTGTCAGGACTGATGAGGACATGTAGGAGCTCATTGAAAATTTATATCACGATCGTTTGGTCATAAGGCCAGATTCGACTTTATTGTCTTTTGTATGGATGTTGGAACCAACAGCGAAGAAGCTATAGGCGCCTTAGTATTTACGTAAAGTGAGTAAAAGAAGGTGCGTGAAGGATTGATCTCGAATTTCTTAGTGTAAGATTCCCTTTGTTCCGAAACGTGTGTCGAGTCTAGATCTGCTACTAGCTACCAGCGCCAGGGAATTAGCGTTGCCAAGCGCCCTGGTGATCAAATATGTTTCCCTTTCAATATTCTGAGTTTTAAGTTTTGTTCCTGCCATGTATCCCCGAGGAGCACCTCTCACATCCCGCGCGTAAGATGAAGCTAGCGCCGCGGTAGAAAAAGAAAAGAAACCCTCCTCCTTCCAAAAAGCTTAGGTAAAACCTTAAATTCTCTCGATCCAGGCTAGCGTATTCATAGAATATCACTCGTGTCCCAAGGACAGACTGTCAGGATCATGTATCTTGCCACGAAGTGAGCTCGAGCCCATGTACATACATGTACATATAAAATGGACACCTACATGATAGCCTACTCGTGTTGACCCGTGGTGTAACTTTGCCGTTTGGATTCCCAGCTTAATGGTCGGACTAAGGGCATTTCGTCACAGTGCAGCCCACCTTGACGATGCCGTTATCAATGCTTGAAATTAAAATAATAAAGCTTGCTTTGGGTGTTTTTGAGGCTTTTACATCCTGCAGCTGGTCCAATAAGTCAAAAGCTCTCCACAGTCAATTCCGCTCGACTATCGCATCGACACGTGACCCACCTACCCATGTCTCTCAGAACACGTACGAAAGATTTGGGTCCTGAACACTCAAAGCCAAGAGAGTTGAAATTGTCTCGTGCCAGTTCTACATCTGCGCATGCTGTGCACCAAGCAGCCGGGACGGAGTCAAGCCCAAAGCGGAAGTATATCAAATCCCTCACGACATTGGCCCACACTATTCGTCAAATATAATTCCGAAATTCTTCATCCTACTCTTTTTTTGAGCAAGTCAGGGAGAAAAGGAAATCCTTAGTAAGTTCTAAACCAATTATTTCCTTCGGCGTAAATACATGTAGCTCTAATCTCATACGAAACATGGAATCAAGAAAGAAACTTATAACTTTGGAGTAATACCAAACAAATGCTTTTCATTGCTTTAAAAAGCCTCCCCAACTCCAAGAACACTAAGTGGTCGCGACTAATTCATTGTATTCGCCTTTCGCCTACTAATTCTTGACTGGCCCTGGAGGAGTAAAAGAAAGAACACAAAAAAGGAAAGTAACTGAAAGAAACGCAAAATTCCCAGCCCAAACTAGAAATGAATCCTCACATTAAATTAAACCACTAATGACTTGGTTTTCCATACGCCGGTGGCCCACCCGCCTGGTACTGCATCGGCGGAGGAGAAGTGGCCTGATAAGTTCCACCGGAGGGCCCATGAGCTCCTCCCGCTGAAGGTGGAGGAGATTGGTAGCCACCAGGACCACCATGACCGCCAGGACCGCCGGGACCACCAGGACCACCAACTGGTGGCTGGGATTGGTAGCCACCGGGGCCGCCGGCTGTAGGATGGGGCTGATAGCCACCTGGGCCGCCGGGACCACCGCTGGTTGAGGGCGAAGGTTGGTACCCGCCTGGACCACTAGTGGGGGGCGCATGATAGCCTGGTGCACCCCCGGCTGGGGAGTAGGCGGATGGTGGGGGAGAGTTATAGCCCTGGTATTGGCCTTGAGGTGGAGCGCCATACTGTCCCTGCTGCGGAGGCGCACCATATTGACCCTGCTGAGGAGGGGCTCCATATTGACCTTGTTGAGGGGGAGCACCGTATTGGCCCTGAATCGGTGGAGCACCGTACTGGCCCTGGGGACCTTGAGGGCTTTGAGGACCATGTGGACCCTGTGGACCCTGAGGGCCCTGAGGACCTTGGTAACCGCCCTGGGGAGCCGGGCCGCCGTATTGGTGCTGTTGTCCAACGGGACCAGAAAACTGCTGCCCTTGAGCGCCGGGTGAGGGGTAGGACTGCTGAGGATGCCCATAGGGAGGGTTGGCGTTATAGGGAGGGTTTGGAGATGGAGAGCCGTGTGAGCCGTATTGCTGGGGTTGCTGGGGTTGCTGGTGGGTGCCATAACCATAGCTCTGTTGCTGACCCGGTTTCTATCACCATGATCGATCGTTAGTATTTCGACATATTCTATGGGTCCCAAAGGCGGGAAAATGCTGTACATACCGGTTGACCATGGCTTCCACCCCCTAGCACGCCACCAATAAGCCCACCAAGGCTACCAAGTCCTCCCGGCATTCCACCACTGGAACCATGCCCGCCACTGGAACCATGCCCGCCACTGGAACCATGCCCGCCACTGGAACCATGCCCACCACTGGAACCATGCCCACTGTGCGCGCCATGTCCACCTTGTCCACTCTGTCCATAGCCACCCTGCGAACCTTGGGTGTTATGCTTGTTTTTCCCCCCACCCAACAATCCACCAGCAATTCCAGCAGCTTGCCCAAACAAGCTGCTGCTGCTCCCGCTGCTGCCATGGCCACCATGGCCACTGCTGCTTTGCTTTCCGCCACCCAACAACCCAGATGCCAATCCTCCCAATCCACCACCACCACCTGATGAATGGCCGCTGCTGGAATGCTTACCACCTCCTAGCATCCCTTGAGCAAGGGTACCGACGAGGCCAGAGCTACTTGAGTGCCCGCTGTTCGAGTGTTTACCACCTCCTAGCATTCCCTGAGCGATACTACCGGCGATACCGCCGAATCCACCAGCGCGAGTAGCAGTCTGGCCGTCTGGCTGAGGACTATACTGTGGTTGGCTATAAGCTGACTGCTGTTGCTGCTGTTGCTGATCTACATAGCCTGAGTGCGAGGGCTGGCTCTGCTGGTTATAGTTGTCTGTGGGCGCTGGATACGGAGATGGAGTGGGAGGACCGGGGGTGTTGGAAGCTTCCTGAGTTGGAACCTCCCAGGTTGTTTTTCCGTTCGCTGTTTGAACGTAGTAATAACGCTGCGTTGTCGGATCCCATTGAGCGATCCTAGAGGGCAGAAAACATTAGATCCCGGAAAACTCAATTTAAGATAAGGGTAGGCGAGACACATACCAGCCGATAGGTAGGCTTGGGGGAGCAACACTTGGGCCGTTCGCGTTCGGGGACGCGATAGGGTTTGGTGGGGTTACCATGACTTGGATGGTCGTTACAGAGGAGGATGCGGGGTATTCACGCTATGAAAAGTGGGAAACAAACGAATAGAGAGTAAAATGCAGGAATACGTTGTAAGATGCGTAAGGAAGGAATGTTATGCAGAGTCAAGCTTCTTCTTGAGAGTGATTTGAAGTTGTGGGGGGGGTGAAGAAATAGAAGGGAAGAGGGAGAAACCAGAGAATAAGAGATGGGTGGAAGCGCCTCAGCGAGTAAGAAGAGGTGGGGTTGGATGGATAAGTGAATGAGCGGAGGGGTTCCACGGCGTGCATGTGCATCAGTGTGGAAGCAAAAACGACCAAAACTGATCAAATAACGGGTGGGCTGTGCTCATCTCGGCCTTCATCACCGTTCGCCAGGTACCTCACTGCAGCAGTAACTGCAGTACCCGCGCATGACCCAGTAACAGCCGCCACTCCTACGCACCATCTGCTATTATTATTTTCATTTTCCCTTTACCTTTGTGTCGGTTGGTGTGGCTGAGCCTGTTATTTCATTCTTCGCTCTGCTTCCTTTTCTACGCTCCTTTGCTGGCTGGATACCGCCGGCTGAAGCCTGGACAAAGCTGAAAGTGAGGGAATATCACGTCAACAACCAACCCACCCAAGCCACCACCACCCCTCCTTATCCTCCTCAGTCGAATCCTACGATAATGACGGAAGCATTTTTTATCTATGCCGTAGCATGTACACATGTAGAGTCCACGCGTCTGCTTTGCTCAAATCCTACACTTTTTAGTCAGCTTATGGAAAGTGAAGAATGGTACTTAGATGCGGTCTGTGTGGCCCACAGCCCACCTTCTTGTACAAGGATATAGCTCGTGAAGCGGAATATACGATTCGCATTCCAAAGTTTACATGGATATTTCTAAACAATACGGACCGGACCGATTTGAGGCTGCGGAATGATACTTACGGTTTCGGGGTTACATATCAGTGGCGGTACGGTACAGTTGGCTATGGCTTAGTTGATCTATGTCGGGATCCGGCGGTAAAGCACATGGAAGGTTACCCTGCCGGTCTGTCTGTGCGCGCCAACGAAAGCTAAATGGGGGTCCTTGAATGTTGAACTTTGAACCGTGAGTAAAAAAACTAGAGCTTACTTTGGAGGCTATATAGGGCTGTATGGATTCTTTAGACTCCAGGGACAAAATGCAGGGAGTGGGATAAACACTTGTTAATTTGTGTAGTCACAGATGATCACTCGGTTTATCTCTCTATTGTCTTTATTAATTATACTCTCTAATGAGTTTATTTTATTTTAATGGTATACAGCTTAGAGCTGACTTGAGTAGGCAATTGGATTATGGGTATGGCTTACGAGAACGCTTAGGTTGCTTCGTCTTCTGGATCATATTAGCCATCACCAATATCGAGTGAGAGTTCATGATACAACACGCGAACCATCCGTGAACCGAAGCCACAAAGACCCCAGCACAACGCAAATCGAACCTCCATATCCTCTGAAATCATCTGATTTATATTAATAGGTATTACACTACAGACAATACGAGGATTGAACAAAAAAGAAAGGAAACGCTCAAAATAATGCCCATGCCCCCCTAAAAAATGCATCCCCTACGACCAACCCTAAACTCACTCTCAACCAGGCGCATGATATCTTGCAAGCCTGGATGCATGTCTTTTGTTGCATTGGTCCAGAAACATCCTGAGCTTTGGCATGCGTATAAGATTCTGATATCCCGCTGGAGTCATAAGCTCCATGCATCTCTTAGTTATTTCCTCCTCCGGACATTGATTAAGGCCGACTTCTACTCGTAGAGGATCAACTCTATATTTTAGATTATTTGAATTAGTATATTATTACCAAAAAGGAAAGGGGCAGCTGAATGAAACTTACTCATAAGTCGGTCGGAGGTCAAGAGAGATGTGATACGGGAACCGTGGTCTTCTTGGTTTTGATTGCCCATGCTCAGAGGCCGCGTAGTCGATCACGGAGTTCTTGGGGCTCGTAGCCTGGTTGAGAACACCGGATCCCCTCACGACTATAGCTTCCTCCTCCTTGGGCTCCGTTGCATTCCGGAGAGGTGTCTCATCAACAATCTCATGCCCCGCCTCACCACTTTGATACAAGTCATAGCGGCCCTGATCCACGCTTCTGAAAACTGCTTTGTGCGCATCCATTGCAGCCCTACTTGTCTTAATTGGAGATGTGCTTTCCTTTTCATCTGAGCTCCCGTCGTCTGTACCAGGCATTTTTGGCTTGCCCATCTTTCGGCGGCTCTCTTCATGTTTTACTCGCTCCAGGTGTTCCTTTACCAGGCGTTTGATCTCCAGCCGCTCTTTTTCAGCTTGCTGGAATGCTTCGATTTCGGCTGCGCGTTCCTGCTGCGCTTTCTCGTGCGCTTCGAGACTAGCCAAGCGTTTTTTCTCGGCGTTGTCCATGCCAGGCTGAGTTTTAAAGCTTCCAGGTGCATCGGATTCCTGGGTTGTTTCAGACTTCTGCTCTTGAGATCTTGCCTCTACCAATGGTGTGTTCTCCGTGGTTTTCTGTATAGATATATCGTTACGATGGTTATTCTGAGACTCATATGACTCGATTGATTTATCAGTAGTGGTCTCAACTTCGGTCTCAACTTCGGGCTCAACGGGTGATTGAGTTGCAGGTGCTGCTTGAAAGTTAATCCTGGCCAACGGTTCATTAACCCTGGGGAATTTGGTCTCTTTGGTTTCTTGGTCTGAATGCTTCTCATCCTTTTCATGATTCTTTACGAGAGATTCTTCTTTCTGGGCCTCGTCAGACGGCCTAGCCTCACATGTGGCTTCAAGTTGTTCCTTGACTCCAGAATGTTCCTCCTCGATAGACTCATTGGAAGGCACTTCTGAGACTTCCCATGTTGACTGCTCCTGGGGTCTTTTAGTTTCCGAGCTGCCCTCCTCTTCCGCTACACCTTGTGCGATATCCTCTATGAGATCTGCCATTTCAACGTCAGGTCTTCCCACCTCTGCGCTTTCCTTAGCAATCACTGGTCGTTCAGCTTCCGCTACAACGTTTTCAGTTCCCAGAGCCAAAGCTGATACAGCCTGCTTGAGAGTATTGCGCTTCGCCTTGATATTCTGCAATTCACGCTCAATTTGAGACATTGTCACTTCCTTGGTCTCGATTTCCCGGAGAATCTCTTCCTTTAGTAACATCATCGTGGCGATACGGGCCTGTAGGGACTGTTCAAAGCTATCAATGCTAGATACCTCGGTCTTGAGATTGTTAACGGATTCCCTAATTGCGCTGATATCGTTATGTAGTGATTCAATTGTTGCGTCATCTTCTTCAGAGATATTGTCCGAGCCGTAGGGGTTTGTATTAGCATGCACTTCTAGGCTACCCTCCTCTCCTCTACTGACTGAATCATTATTGATGACAGTGCTATTAGATTCCAGAAACCTAGGGGGAGGTGTTCTAGTGGCCTCAAGCTGTGGTTTGGCGGACGATAACTTATGTGGAGCCGCACCAGCACTATTATCACTTGCAGTCCCACCCAACTTGAAGACAAACGGCGCTCCAGGACCAGTTAAAGGTACAGAAGAAGTTGTAGAAACCGGAAGCTTGAAGATAAATGGCGAACCGGGCTCAATGGTGGCTTGAGGCCTAGGAATTGGCCCAGCGCCTGAAGTAAAGATAGTTTCCGGGAAAATAGAAGTCTTAGCAGTTTCAGAAGCTTTTTGAACCAGGGGAAAGAGAACCGAGCCAGGTGCAACAGCAGGGTAAATTTGAGTAGAAGTAAGTTCAGGGCTCTTCTTCTTAGGAGCGCCGGGTATAGTGGAAACACCTGAAGCGATTGGTAAGTTGGTCTTTTCCTGGCTTGGTAATTGAAACCTATTTTCGGAGGAAGGGACGGTGTCTGCCTTTGCCGCTCCTGAGAATCGAAAAAAGCTTCCAGAGGAAGAAGCTTTGTCGGCCGTTTCCTGGTCTGCTGGTAGAAAAAAGTTCCCAGAGGGAGGAACTTGGTCGAGCTTTGCCGGTGTCGGGATTTTGAATAGACTAGAAGCGGGCTTTGGTGGGTTTGACAGATAGTCATAATCGACACTGTTCGTTACAAGTTTACCCGTATTCCATCTAGTTTCATGTATAACTTAGCAAATACGTTCCAAAAATCAAAAGAAGCTTGAATAAACTTACTGGCTAACCTCCGGATTCCTAACAACAGCCCTCGCAGAGAGATGAGGTGGTAAGGTAGATGTTTTTTTAGGAGGAAGGGCAAAGATCTGCATAGAACTTGGTCCCTTAGGTGCGTTGATTGGTGGGATATTGGGCGGCGCAGCCCTCCGCTGCTGAGCGACCTGTGCTCGTAGGGGAATGTAGGCGTTTCCAGCAAGATGGTGCTTGACGATACTATGTACTCCCCTGGAGCGAAGGGATCTTTTCCTTCCTGCCACTTGCTCAGGCGCCCGTAGTGGTGCTAGGGGATCACCTGGCGGCCCTTCGAGACTGTGCATGCTACTAGTGGTTATTTAGCATTCGTAGACCCACCAAAACAGCCCAGCCAGCCGTACAAACAATAAAAAACACATCAACAGAGAAAGATCAAAAACACAAACCTCATCTTAGCCCTCAACGCCGCCCTCCTCTGCAGCACCGCAGCCCCACTCACAGTCCTAACACTGTCTAGCGGGCCGCGGCTGAAAAACGGTATATCGGGCGGCAGCTTGCTAAGCTCAAAGAGCGACCTCGCATTCCGCAGCGTCCGCCCGCCGCTCGGCGGCGACTTGTTGCGCCCCCCTTTCGACCCCGGGTCTGCAGGGCGGTGCGAGCCGCTGCGGCGGTGGTCGTCGTTGTGGTTGTTGTTGTAGGGCTGGTAGTTGGGGCCGCTGCGGTGCATCTGGCCTTCTCCTAGGCCGTCGTCGCGCTCTTCGACGAGTTTGGGGTCGAAGAGGGCTGGCAGAAACATTAGTTTACTGATACTACTAGGGGAGGGGGGGAGGGGGGAGGGGGGAGGGGGGAGGGGGGTAACTTACAGGCCCAGGCATTGGGTATATCTGGATAGTCTTCGGCGAGCTTTGCGACGCGCGGGTTGTGTTTTGAGATGTCTGGTGGGGGAGGGGGGAGGATTGCTGTGCTGCCGGAGAGGGGGAGGGCGGCGCGGCGGTGGATGCCGAGGTCCGCCTGTGGGGGTGTTAGTGGGTGTGTAGATGGGAGGGAGGGGGAGGGGGGGGGAACTTGCCATCATTTCAGCGACGCCATAGGTATCGAAGCTGGCTGCGGGGGAGGGCGTGAAGCGGGAGTCTTGGGGGGTGAAGGACGACATCCCTAGATGGATGGATGGATGGAGGGGCTGGGTGGGGTGATGGTTTTTATGGTGGGGGGAGAGAGGGAATGAATTGATTAGCAGACGGGGAGAAGGATGAAGCTATGCTTATAGCAAGCTATTTGATAGTGGAGGAGGATGAGGAGGAGGAGAGGAGTTATCTACAATTGATGATGGTGATGGATGATAGAAGAGAAAATTGGGGGAATGAACGTGACGGTCCTGTGGTGTCTGTGGGAGAAGGTTGTGGTCGATGTTGGTGGTCGTCGTTTGTAGATGTAGGGCTCTGTTAGCTTCACCGAGCGAGAATCCATGACGCACCAACTGGGACCAAGGGCCCACCCAGACTTGGCAGCAGCCCTGACCCTGACCCTGACCCTGACCCTGACCTGACCCTGACCCTGACCCTGCGCTACGACAGGCCAATTAGCGGCCGCGCATCCCTGGTCAGTCAGCACGATAGCGAGTGGGGCAGAGAGCTAACAAAAAAAAAAAAAAAAGAAAAGCAACGAAAAGAAAATCTTTGGTCGTGTGCAGGCAGCTGTGGGAATTCCTTTCCCCTCCGTCCCCTAAGCCCTGACTTAGTTACCGAGCCCGGGCCCTTCCCCTGGTACATAAAGTGCGCGCAGCAGCGGTAGTGGGGTAAAACTCCCCCCCCCCCCCCAGGTCCCGCATCCCGACATCTCTTCCGCACATCGAGAGAGTCTGAATATCAAGAAACACAGAATGCAGTCAGCAAGGATTTCGCGACTGGCTCGCGCAGGGAACAATAAGGTAAATACATAATTATCATTTCGTCTGGTAGCTGTGAATTGCTTCAATTGCAATTGCTAGATATCTGCTACCCCAATGCTCTCTCCCTCCCAAAGCCATTCTTCTTCCTATATATTCCTCCCACCTGAAAGCTCAAAAACACCCAGCTAACAACCTCCCTCGTATTTCACAGTGGACGCCCACCCGCCAGCCCCTCACCCGCACCCTCGCAACCCCCGCCAGCCCCAACACCAACTTCTCCGTGCACCCCGAAATCGCCTCCCGCACGCCCCCCTACAGCAAGCTCATCAAGAACCTCGCCGAAGTGCGCCGCGTGCTGGGCTCCACCACCGGCCTCACCCTCGCCGAGAAGATCGTCTACTCGCATCTCGCCAACCCCGAAGAATCGCTCGCGGGCCGCAATGGCAGCATCCGCGGCGACGCCTACCTCAAGCTCAAGGTCGACCGCGTGGCCATGCAGGACGCGAGCGCGCAGATGGCGCTGCTGCAGTTCATGACGTGCGGGCTCGGCAGGACGGCCGTGCCGGCGAGCATCCACTGCGACCACATGATTGTGGGCGAGAAGGGCGCGGACGTGGATCTGCCGAAGAGCATCGCGGGCAACAAGGAGGTATTTGACTTCTTGGAGAGCGCGGCGAAGAAGTATGGTATCCAGTTCTGGGCGCCCGGGTCGGGCATCATTCACCAGATTGTGCTGGAGAACTATGCGGCGCCCGGGTTGATGATGCTGGGGACGGACTCTCGTATGTATACTGCTATATACTAGTTCTGCGGAGGGCTGACAGAGAATGATAGACACTCCTAACGGAGGAGGACTCGGAGCCATTGCCATCGGTGTCGGTGGTGCCGATGCCGTCGAGCCACTGGTCGACGCACCCTGGGAGCTCAAGGCGCCCAAGGTGCTCGGTGTGCGCCTCGAGGGCCAGCTCAGCGGCTGGGCCACGCCCAAGGACGTGATCCTCAACCTCGCTGGCCAGCTCACCGTCCGCGGCGGCACCGGCTACATCATCGAGTACTTCGGGCCGGGCGTCGAGACGCTCAGCTGCACGGGCATGGCCACCATCTGCAACATGGGCGCGGAGGTCGGCGCCACCACGTCCCTCTTCCCCTACACCTCCTCCATGACCTCGTACCTGAACTCCACCCGCCGCGCGCCCATCGCCGAGGCCGCCACGGAGGTCAACAGGTCGCACAACTTCCTGCGCGCGGACGAGAACGCAAAGTATGACGAGATCATCACGATAAACCTCTCGGAGCTCGAGCCGCACATCAACGGCCCGTTCACCCCGGACTTGTCCACCCCGCTGTCAAAGTTCAAGGACGTGGTCAAGGAGAACGAGTGGCCCGCTGAACTCTCGGCTGGGCTCATTGGGTCGTGCACAAACTCTTCGTACCAGGACATGTTGCGCGCCGAGCACCTGGTCAAGCAGGCTGAGGAGGCCGGCCTGAAGCCGAAGGTTGGCTTCTTTGTTACCCCCGGAAGTGAGCAGATCAGGGCCACCCTCGAGCGAGACGAGACCCTGAACGTGTTCGAGAAGGCCGGCGGTACCGTTCTGGCAAACGCCTGCGGACCTTGGTGAGTTATCTTCACAGCTCATCACTCGGTGCCATCCACTGACCTGGACGAATGCAGCATCGGCCAATGGAAGCGCAGCGACATCTCCAAGGGCGACACCAACGCCATCCTCACCTCCTACAACCGCAACTTCCGCGCCCGCAACGACGGCAACTCGCAAACCATGAACTTCCTCGCCTCGCCCGAGATCGTCACCGCAATGATCTACTCCGGCTCCATGTCCTTCAACCCCATCACCGACACCCTCCCCACGCCCTCCGGCAAGCCGTTCAAGTTCTCGCCCCCCACCGGCCCCGAACTCCCCTCGCAGGGCTTCGAACTCGGAAACCTCGCCTTCGTCCCCTCCAACTCGGCCCCCTCCCCATCCACGCAGGTCGTCGTCTCACCGACCTCCGACCGCCTGGCACTCCTCGACCCCTTCGAGCCATTCGGCGACAGCGACCTCAAGGGCCTCAAGGTCCTCTTCAAGGTCAAGGGCAAGTGCACCACCGACCACATCTCCGCCGCCGGCGCATGGCTCAAGTACAAGGGGCACCTCGAGAACATCTCCAACAACACGCTCATCGGCGCGCAGAACGCCGAGACCGGCGAGGTCAACCGCGCCTACGACGACGACGGCACGGCCTCCGGCATCCCCGAGCTCGCGCGCAAGTGGAAGGCCAAGGGCCAGCCGTGGCTGGTCGTCGCGGAGAGCAACTACGGCGAGGGCTCGGCGCGCGAGCACGCGGCGCTGCAGCCGAGGTACCTGGGCGGGCGGGTGATACTGTCGAAGAGCTTTGCGAGGATCCATGAGACGAACTTGAAGAAGCAGGGGATTGTGCCGCTGACGTTTGCGGACGAGGCGGATTATGATAGGATTGGGTCGTGCGACGAGGTGGATACTGTTGGGCTGTATGAGATGCTGAAGAACGGGGGCAAGGGAGATGTCTCGTTGGATGTGACGAGGAAGAGCGGCGAGAGGTTGAGTATCAAGGTGAAGCACACGATGAGCGAGGACCAGTGTGGGTTCGTGTTGGCGGGGAGCGCGCTGAACCTTTTGTCGAAGAGGAGCCAGGCGTAGAGGGGGCCGGGGCGAATATAGCTAGTGATACCTGTTTGGGCTTGTATGTAGTTGTTGCAAGGGAAGAACAAAACAAAAGTTCTGGCTTAAAGGCCTTGCTTTGGTCTCAAGTACTGTCTGTGTGTGCTGTTTCATGCTTCATGTTTCTGATCTGGTTGTGGATGTGGAGACACCAATGATCGATTTGCCGCCAAGCACGTTCTATCATTGGCCCTACTCCGTAGCAAGTGCTGGCTCCCATCGACCCGTCAGTCCACGGGCTGCAGGGATTCCCCGATGGCCCGACCGACTGCCAAGTCTTTCGACCGTGACCATAAGCGATCACAGGCGGCGCGTCTTACCTCCATCACCGGCGCCCACCTCCGCAAAAAGCCACAGCATGACCTCCGCCTCCACCGCTCCCACCGCTCCCACCGCTCCCACCGCTCCCCCCGACACCGCGCCCGCCATGGCCACCCTCCTGCCCAGCTTCCGCGCCACCCTCCGCGCCTTCGCCGCCTCGCCCGCAACGTTCCAGCACATCCGCTCCACCACGGCCTCTCCCCTGTCCGCTGCCAAACAGCTCTTTGTCCTCGACTCGTCGTTCAATCCGCCGACGAAGGCGCATTTCAGAATCGCACTTTGTGCGTTCAACGACACTGCTACTACAGCTGGGTCGGCGGCGGCGGAGAAGAGGCTGCTGTTGTTGCTGGCGACGAATAATGCCGATAAAGGTCTCTCTCTCACACTTGCTCCTACTTAGCGCTAGCTATCTGAGCTAACGCCCCCAAAACAGCGCCCAAACCAGCCCCATTCGACGACCGCCTCGCCATGATGACCCTCCTCTCGTCCGAAATCTCCACCTCCACCGCACAGCCAGCAGCCGTCGACGTAGCGCTCACCAAGCACGCCCGCTTCCTCGACAAAGCGCACGCCCTGCGCACGCACTACACCGGCGCCCGCGAGTTTGTCTTCCTGACGGGCTTCGACACGCTCGTGCGCATCTTCGATCCGCGGTACTACCCCGAGGCGGGGCACCGGCTGGATGGGCTGGCGGCGTTTTTCGAGCGCGGGGTGGTGTGGTGTATGTTTAGGGAGGGCGAGGGGTATGGAAGTAGGGCGGAGCAGGAGGGGTGGTTGGAGGGGCTAAGGGCGGGGAAGTTGGAGGGGGTGGGGGGGAGGAGGGAGTGGGCGGGGAGGGTGAAGTTTATCGTGAGTTGCTCTTTTTTCTTGTTTTTCTGGTTTTTCTGGGTGGTGTGGAGGGGGGAGTGCTGACGGGACGGGGCGGTAGGAGAATGATGTGGGGGAGGTGGTGAGCTCGACGAGGGTTCGGGAGGCGGTGAAGGGGGGCAGCGGGGAGGTGTTGGAGGCGCTGTTGACGAGGGGCGTGAAGGAGTATGTGCTGGAGAGGGGGTTGTATTTGGAGGAGGAAAAAAGTGGGGGCGATCATTGACCTTGTGAAGATCTTTTTGTCTTTGCGTTTTAGATACCCCCCCTTATAAGTAGCAATTTTTAGTTAGAAATGAGGGTTGCAAATTGGCCATTAATTACGTCAGTTTCTCGCCCAGAATTTCGAGTGTTTTCGTTTTTCTGCTTTTGACAAAGCGCCAAACAGAAAGTATAGTAGTCTCTCTCTAGCCATAAGGATATTGATATTATTTATAAGGATATGTGCCCTATGATAAGGATATATTAGGACCCTAGAGTTTCGTAGTTGACTGTAATCCATTGCTGGAGATCACTCGGGCATGAAGGGATCTCCCTCTAATGGGTAGAATCATAGATGAGCACTCGTCGCCTCAAAACCGTCAAGGTGTTTACTTGAATTGCCCGTTCCGAGTGTAACTCATTATTACTACACCAAGCTAGCTCACAATTCCGGTAAATAAGTCGAATCTTGGCAATAGGGCTAGGTGTCTACTTCTACCACTACAACAACTACTACAGCTAACATTCAAGCTGCGGTTACGGGCCAGAGATCAAGAAATTTAAACACAAAAAGCCTTGCTGAAGAATGTGCTTTTCAGGGTGGTGAGTGCCATTTATTACACACAACGCCAGTATAGACTCCCACCCCTCGGGATTGAACCCGTACCCATGCCCTACTGATGGTCATGGGGACTCAACCCACTCGGTGTCCTCCGTTGACGAGGCGTCTACCACTAGACCACGCTCGCCCTCACAATTGTCAGTGGCCCGGAAGTAATATTTAAGGGAGCGGGGGCAAAGTGAGCTAGGGGACACCTAACCCTGCAACCACAATCGATTATCTACCACGACGTACATCATGCCCCACACTGGCCACCCTCTTGTGCTTGTATATACTTCGAATTGTTACAGCGTTATTTGGCTATAGCATTCAGTAACGACATAGTAATCCTAATATTCTAATCTAAGATCTTCTATAGCGCCGTTGTGGGTACCGCTCATGACACCCCTCTCTTCCTCCTCCATTCCCGCCGCTTGAATTAGCTCGAGTCAACCCCGAGACGTAGAAATCAGGGCCGCACTAGAATATGACCCACACGGATAGTTCCTGACAATTAGTTATACGTCAATGCAGCCCGGAGGCCTTTGTTTCAGCGATCGCCGACACGAACCAGTGCAGGTTCATGAGCGATCACTCGCACGTTCAAGTGGATACAAAATGCGGCAAAAAAGCACGGCTGATCCGGAACCCTTCTGTTCTCCGGTGAGCGTGTGGGGGAGTGAGAATGACTTAGTTTGAAAGCGGGGGAGGAGGGCGCTCGCGAAAAATGTCAACTTGAATAAAGGCCTAGGCCTGACAGTCTAGCGGCGTGTTATAACTGGATTATCAAACGCCATGACTGATGATGATGTGGGCTTAAGCTCTTAGATTGTATTAATCAGTATAAGCTACGACATTATAAATGCTTGGGCGGCGGTAATAGCGGCGGAAAGTATCTAGGCAGTGAGTGATATAGGCCGACAAACCTATTAACTTTTTGGCGCTTATAGTATTTTGATACTGACTACGTACGAGATGGGCTTTGGTAAATCTCAGCCTTTCAAGGTCGAAGTACTAGTAGATAAGTACATATGTAAGTCGCTTAGAGAGGTGCTACATGTAGTTGGTGAAACCTTTCATCCAAAACATATTCGTCTTCCCCCACTCGATCACGTTTAATCGGTAGCACATGACGAAATCGCGGAGTTTCACACATCAATTTTTCAAATTCACGTTCCATCGCACTAGTCATAACGAGATTTAACGATTTAATGATTTAATTCCGAGCATCTTCCCAACTGAACTCACATGACAGAATGCAGTGATACTAGTAAATCTTCAATTACTAGAAACAAAAAAAAGCCATGCAATTATAAACCCCCTCAGTTCAAAAAACTAAGAGGGCCCACGCAGCAGAAAAAAAAAAAAAAAAAAACAACTCTCTCCTACCTACCTACCTATTTCTCCGGCAATCCCTGCGGCATGAAATCCTCCTCGTCGTCAAACGCGGCCCATCTCTCCACCGCAGCTGCGTACTTCATAGTAACCGCATTAGCATCCCTGACCTTCCGCTCTTCCAACTCAGTCTCCTCCTGTTCCAGCAGCTCGCGGTACTCGCGGTCACTGAGGAGACGCGGCAGGACCGATTGTTTGGCATCCTTTTTATTCTGGAAATTGGTGCGGGGCTGAACGACGGGGGTGGCGGGGGTGGTCGGGGGTGTTGGCGAGGGGACGAAGGGCTTGCTGAGGGGGTTCAGCTTGGAGTTGTTTTGTGGGGTAGACATCGTTTTTGAGTAATTTGGTTATTGAGTAGTTTTGGTGTTAAAGCCGGGATTGTGTTGTTGAAGTGGTAGTTGGATGGTGAAGATGGAGTTTGAGCTGGTACAACTCGAGCGGTATATATAGGTGTCTTGTGCATATAAAATCTTAAATGGAGTCTTTCAAGCCATTCTATGGGCTTGAAAAAAATAGTGTTTGGTGACGGCGAGTGATGGGTTGTGAAGAGAATACAGGGGGGAGGGGGATAGAAAGTTATCATATAGGACTAGGCCCCACATCGTAGTACTAATTGTTTCATCCTTGGAAAGAGAAACCTTGTTTCTCTTGGATTGTACTGTAACGCGTGCTATTCTTGGCATTGATCTTATGGGGAGGAAACAAACCGTCTCCTCACCGGTTTGTCTGGTTTCTGACTAAATATAGATATCGTGGTGCTAGTAGTTGACTTTTATCCAAGTTTTCAAAACCGGGGACAGTTCTGCGTATCAAAGGAGAGTTATAATTATTGGTTTTCTTGAAATATTCTTCTAAAGTAAATTTAGTTCCAAATTTAATAATATGTCCGAGGTAAGTAGTATGACTTATGGGAAACAATAGATGCTCATAGTACGTACATATAACTCAGCTCATAGTTATGGAATTGCGGAGAATATCATTATACTTCTTGTTGTTTTGTTCATTACTATTCGACTTTCTCTCTTTTCAAGTCCACTCTCTAGATCTCACCAGCCCATGAAAAACAACAGAGCCTCAGGGCATTCTGTGTGCAACCAGCTTTCAAGTTTGGTAATACAAGCGAGCTAATAGCGCACTTGTGCAACTACTGCGCATGTATTCATCTTACAGCTCGACAGATGAGTAGCCAGTGCACTCCAAACCAGATCCGCCCCCATCTTCCGCGTGCAGCAGGTGATGGTCAGGAGACCGACAGACTTTAGGCCAAATCCATGGATCTTCTGTACATGCAGTCCAATGAGGACATATTGCTAAAGTGTCACTGCTCATCACATGAGGTAGGTACGTGTAGATTATTATATAGATTGCCCTATCAGCAATACCGAGATAGCCACGCCCTAGAGATCCGATAAGATTGTAGACTTTGTGGATAATGTCTAATCTTATCAGATGCAGAGAGTATTTCAGCCCTTCTAGTACTTTCTAAGGGGTACCAATGATCACATACAGGAGCTGACCCCTATCTTCAGCCCTAAGGGTCGAGTCCCAGCCCATTATCAGCCGCTAGAACATTTCCAGAACGCCCGGGACCACAGCTCGATAGAGAACTCCCGAAATCATCCTCGGCTCATAACATCGGCTCGTCCCACCGGAGAGCTGCAGTCGCTAGCTAGCCCGTTCTCGAACCCAACTTGCCCTGACTGGTACCGGGGTGGTCGTGTTATTCCCGGGATCGGATCTCTGCGAGCCGCATGCCATGCTGGGCCAACGTCACGTCACACAGCTAACAATGACCCAACACTCCCGATCGTCGAGGCCCCGAGTGGCTTTCTCGGGGCTTCCGTCTCGAGAAGGTTAACCAAGAGCCAAAGGTGATGCATCCCGGGGACTGTGTCTCATCGAAGGGAGCGGTGCAGGAGGCCGAGTCATCATCCATCACTCGACCGATTATAGCCTCAAAAACAGATCGAGATCGCACGCCGGGTGTCAACGTCAACAACAACACACGCCAAAAGCCAAAAGTGCTGCTTTAAAGATAGGTCCGCACCAACTCGCGATAATAATGGCTTCTGGGGTTTTCCGACGATAGATTGAGACACTGCTCTAAGGAAAACAAGGAAATCCCATCGCCGATATGGAGGAAACAAATGGCTCTCCACGGTGCAGCAGCAGAGGAGAGAAATGAGACAGGACGTCAATGTTGTTGGGCTGCAGTATGTACTGGTTCGTGTGTGTGTGAGGTGAGGTGAGAGTGAGAGAGAGTGGAGGGTGTCACCAAAATATGGATAAGCATTCAAATGTTGCTGGCAACATACGTCACCCGTTTGGGACCGAACCACCTGCACCGCAATTGCTCAGGCACGCACCCTTTTCAGGACCTCTCTCTGATTAACATAGGTATACTGGCATGTGCTGCTGTTGGGAGTCATGATGGGTTTATTCTTATTGACACCCCACCACTGCTTCGCCAGCTAGGTGGATAAGGTACTCGGCCGCAGATAGATAACCACAACGTCGGTAAATATTAACAATTACAATTCACGTGACTAGCCACGTTTACCATAAGCCATCTTAATTGGTATCAATTAATTACTATAATTGGGCACCGGCACAGTATGGTATTCACACCCTTGGGCTTCTGCTGTGTAAAGGGAACTTTATTCATCCGGTACTACTACAACATAGAGCTAATACGAGGAGGCCAAATCACTCACAAAGTGCAAAGTAGATACCCACAGCCTGACCAGCTGGTTGGTATCTTGAGGTCGGAATTAACGTTGTTAGCTACTAAGAAGGCAGCTCATTGCCAATCATAAACCTGGTTATGAAATTTCAAAAACCCCGTAAGGATCCGATTCTTAACAATTGCTACGATCCGAACACTCTTCCGCAATCATATATATATATCTAGGTGTTCCGGGGAGCACAAGATCACGGAGTAATGTACCGTGCTGGAGAGAGAAATAGCCAAGAATGAGCCCAAATTAAGGATGTGTGCGTTATCATGACTTCCTTCTCCAAGGAAGGCCTCCGAGACACTGGCGTAATGCCCAATTTCCTTGCTCCGTAGTCCAACGACATGACAAAAACATCTCAGCTTTGATATCTAGATACAGATATTCTTACAGTTACAAAGAACAACAAACATGAGCTACCGGGAGAAATGGAATCAGTTCAAGAGTAAGGCCGGAAGAAACTCCGCGAACAGTCAACATCGCATTGCATCTCCCAACGAAATGAAAAGCTCAAAGAAGAATCACAAGATCCACAGGGACAGATATGAGATACAGTACAGAAAGTAGAGTACTGTTGATTTGTGGTAAGCAAGTCCTAGCGCTGCGCCATACGTTCAAGAGGTAAACGAGAAGGTAATTCGGATAGGCATGTCTCAATCAAGCCCGTTACGGTAGGTAAATTCTCACCGGCGAACAAGGCGACTTTGATCGGATCGGAGCTCTACAATAGCTAGGGACAAACTAGTTTATCATCAAGAGGTTGCGTTTCGTTGGCTACTGCTGCCGACTGTCTGCGCTGTAATGTATGTACCGTACAGTACAGTACATGAGTAGAGAGAAAGATAAAAGGTTTCCATGAAATGGCAGTATGTAAGCAAAGGTATCAAGAAATCCCAAATATTTCAAAAAGGGCTGAAGATAACAAATGGTTGGTTGAAAGAAGCAAGTACAGGCTCGTACGGGTGTGAGAGTGGAACGGAGGTGGAAATAATAGGTGGGGCATGAGCATTTGTGGCGAGTATAAAATAGATAGCTACTTCCTCACTACCTGTAAATTCTGCAAGTACTTGTAGTAGAGTTTTAAATTCTACTACTATTTTCACAAAACAGGAAAAACTAACTATATGTAAGGCCAGAAACACCTTTTAAAAAGCCGGTAGAAACGTGGGGTCGTGGGAAAAGAAAAAGAGTGCTGTACCGGCATGTATGTTCCTACATACAGGAGGTAGAGTAGCGAGCTGACTGGGGTTCGCCATTGGAACGACGACAACTCTGCTCTCTCCGCGGCTACGGCATCCTTTGTTTTGGCTGCATATCATGAGGCGACAGACAGCAGCTCCATGGCGGCATCAAAGCAGAAACTCTGTTCGTGGTAGCTAGCTACATATCAGAGACAGCTCAGGGAGCTCCTACCTACATAGCAGCAGCACAGCTAAGGTCCAATGCAGACCGCACCGCCTTGCACAGTTGCTACCTACTGTCTGTGCTTTTTTTTGTTCTATCTCTGGCTCTGCTGCTTTTCTGAGCTCTGACAGGTCTAATTTAGAAAAAAGTCACACATTTCACACTGCTGAGCAAGCTGCGAGTGTGCTCTGCATAAGGCGCACGTTAGTTATGTCTCGAGCTGCTGTCTGTCTGGCCTATCTTCTCAAGCTCGTGTATCTATCTCTTGGCCCCACCCCCGGAGAACCAGAACCACTCGTTTACAAAACCTAATCCTCACGGGATAACCGAGAGTGCAATTAATTCCACAATGCCAGGGGGTTGATGGTACAATTGAAAGCCAAAAGCAGCGAATGGAAGACCTTCAACTGATGTCCTGACACATCCCACCACACCCATATCCAGAGTATTCTCGGTACACTTTGTCGAGTATCAAACTTGCCCTTTCCCGGGCTCTACCTAGATCTGTCCGATTCGAAGCAGACAGTCAACTAACACCCCCCTTCGATCGGTGGCCCACAAGGTGCCGGCACCAAATGAGCTTGGATACGTAAAAGGGTTTAACTTTAGTACCGGCAGCACAGCACGAATCATGGATCTGGGATGAGCGTCAATATGTTGATTTATTAGGAAACCCTCTCGGTTTTTCTTTTTGTTCGAGAAGTAATCATTTAAGGCCTAAGGGGTAAGAATGTTTAGAGTAGGGAAACGACAAAAAAGCAAGCAAAGAGATTAGGCAGCCTCTCCCGGTAATAATTGATCAAAGAACCAGATATGGCCAATTCCTTCGATGTCTACAAGCTTCATAGGTACGGGAGTCTCATTATAAGGTCTCAAAAGGTGCGGCTTTGGATCCCGGTAACAGCTTAGCTACCTCAATTGAGATAAGAGATCTACCTTCCACTTGACACGCACCGGGAGTCGCCTTTCAGTTGTTAGATTGTTTACCGGTAACTAAACAACCTTTTTTTTTTTTTTAACTCTTCCCTACTAATTCTGGTTTGGGATGGGAACGCGCCGCTGTGCAGCGGAACGGAAAGGCCATGTTTAAGAAAAGAAAGGGCCCTGATTTTTCCGGTGGCTTGGTTCGGAGCCCTGCCTTATCGTTGATGTTTTGTTACTTTGGCATATGCCCGAGAAGGTACATACGGGTTAGTGTATGAAAGGATAGCCTTGTTAGTCGTATCGTATTCCGCTTTTGGGGCGGATGCGGTGCGCGTTTCGACCTCCCACGCTGTCAATTAATTACTTTTGACAATTTCTTTTCCTTTGGTGTTTTGTTTGATGCAGGAGACACAACATGTCACGGAAGGTAAAGCTGAGTACCGAAGAGGTGTACAGCTAACTAGGAGGCCCATGATAGGTTTTTTGCTCCAATTACTTTTATACAATTTGTTGGAGAGTAATAAGTGCATTGGATACATGTTCCGCGCAAACTTTTTTCCCAACTGCATAAACAATATGTTGATAGCGTCTTCACGTTTGAGGATAGCGGCAGGAGATCCGTTTGCATGTGTTGTGCGTGAATATTTGTTCGTGATCGTCGTCGTGGGCAGCAGCTCACTTCTTGCTCCCCTCGAAGGACCGGTCCGGACAACTGTGTCAAAGGGTTTCGTTGGGCGGAAGCAGCAACACTCACTATCAATCAGTAGTACTCAAGAAGGGTTTGGGACCGGCTGATAACAAAGCAAGAAGGAAAGATTTTCGGCCAAAAAAGATTGTAGTTTCCGCTGCTCCGTGCAGCAGCAGCAGTGAGAGATGCTGCTGTCGCTGCTACAATTGTCAGTCCGTTCCAGCTCCTTGGACACGAGCGGGGGAGGTCAACAGGATTCTTTAAATCGGAGAATTCAGTCGGAATCGAAGGCTGCAGGCCAGAGGTGCACGAAACTGGGTGGCGGGTAATCTGCATCGAATTGGGCAGGCAGGCAATGCAAGAGAATGCAGTCTTTTGTTTGGATGGGTGTGCTGCAGGCCTGCCAGAGGAGACCTGCGGGGTGGACTACGAGGCTTGGATGCAGTGTCACGTCATTGTCCGAGCAGGGACCTGAAGGGATGGGCTTTACAGGGATTGCAGGTCCGTACCTCTGTTTCTATTCTATATAGGTATCTTTGAGGGGGGTGCGTGGAGGGGGGTGGTGGAGGGGGAGAGAGATGGTGTGAAGCATTTTTTTAAATGCAGCGCAGGAGGGAGTTGCAGGAGATGGTGGTGGGTTGCTGTGGGCCTGTTCTGCTGCAATCTATTTGGAGGGATAGAATTGTGGGCAGCAGAGGTTGAGTGGGTGTGAAGAGCTTAGAGGATGGGTTGAGTTGGGGCCATGGGGGTGGTTGAGCTTATGGGCTGTGTATGTGGTGGTTGGAGTATCACTGTGGATGTGCCAAAGGATCTAATCTGATTAAAGAGACCACCCACTGGTAAAGGTTAGGTTTAGTAGACCTCTCGCCGCACTAACACGGAGATGATCGAGTGACAGGCACACCCACGCCTACCCACCCACGTCCGACCGCCCCCGAATCTCTCCACCCCCATTCCCTTCTATCCACTCAGTCATTTTTCGAGCCCTCCACCCTATTCCACTACTCTACCCACTCGAATACCCCCCTGTCTGCCCTGTGGACACTGTCTTGGCCTCTTGCTCTTCAGTATCCCGAGTCCGCGCTTTCAATAGAGTAACACGTACCAGGCATAGTAACATTTACTCACTCATTTGCACCACTCAGAGAACACTCAGGATTTAGCATCCGTAGTCAGATTTTTTTGTCCTTATCTTGTGCTCGCGCCCCCCCTCGCTTTCTACCTTCTACCTCCCCCCAACAGTCAGCCATCCAGTCCTCTTGCTTATCTTCCGCTGCCTGCCCGCCGACCTTAGCCCTGAATCTTTTGTTTTAACATCACCTCACCGCCCTCTTTCGATTCCTTCTCATCCTCGCGATCTGAGCATCAACCAGTCCACTTCAAGACTACAATACATCAACCCCATACCAAATATGCTTCTTCCTCCTACTGAACGCCGCGAGTCGGGAGCTATCATCCCCTCCGCATCACAAACACAAACGAATGCACAGCCTTCCATCCCCAGGCCCGTTCGTGTCCCTGATGGAACCCTCAGACTCAGAGGAGGTCCTGTCGAAGATCGCCGTGTTAGATGGGGCGCCGATGTCATTGACAACGAAGGATTAGGAAGAAAGAAGTCTAAAGGTTTGTTACTAAATTCCCTCGATTCGTGGTCGTTTGACTACTAGTTGCCAGACTTCAAACCTTAGTAAGTGAACATCAATTAACATGTGATTTTCCTCTCCAATAGTATGCTGCATCTACCATCGCCCAAGAGCCTACGATGAGTCCTCAAGCGATGATAGCGATTCCTCATCCGACGATGACAGCGACGCTAGCGATCACCGACACGGAAAAGACTGTGGACACGGTTCGATGAGGAATTCCCGCTCAAAGGGCAAGGGAAAGCCCAGCAAGAGAGGACCAAGCCCAAATGCCTACGAGAAGATGCCCAAGACAAAGAAGAAGGCGTAAATGACTGGTTCATCGGCTTGTAGATTGGGTTTTGGGTCTTCAACATAGAGAGGAAAAACAGGGTTCGGCCTGAGGTGTTTATTTTTTAACTTGTGATTTCTTCTTATTCTTCTTTTTCTTCTCGAGAGGCGTAAAGTTTTATGGATATTGCTTGCAGTTCCTCTTCAATTCTTCTAGTCTCTATATTATTTTTTAGTCTTTTTTGTTTCATTTGTTTCCGGAGAACAATGGAAAGAAAAAAAAAGCTGGCTGTTTGGGTCTACAGTTAGCATCTGGGTTATTTTTCTTCATTACTTCTTCTCCTGGGCCATGTGGAGTTTCACGGAACACAATTGTTGTAGCTGCGAGTTTCTATATCCTCATCGTCATAATGATGAAACTACACATTTAGGTACTTAAGTCTCTGGAATTTACATGGGGGAGGAATTCTCTGGTGGAAAAAAAACAACTTTTTTCTTGGTAATAATTGCTTCTGTACCTTGCCAAGTGTGTGCTGCTAGCACAGGGTCTTAGTTAACGGCTTCCATGGTCCGTGCGTCTGCATGTAAATGCGGCTCAATGCCGTGACAACGTTGCAGTCAACGTCGACAACAATTACTTATACATATACAGTCACGTCACCAGCTCATAACTATTGAAATCTGACCTTCTTGCCATTCTTCCCATCACTCCACCAATATCTACGTCAAAAAATGGCCTCCGCTGACCGTTCCACCGAAACCGAGGAATACCTTCCTAGTCTCTACCGTCCTTCAACAGTTCTCCCCATATCTCGACACCGAAATGCTCTTCTGTACCTCATCGAAAACCATCCAGTGACCATCGTAGTAGGCCAAACCGGGTCAGGAAAAACCACACAGCTACCCCAATATCTAAACGAAGCGGGATGGGCACGAGATGACAAGATTATCGCGTGTACGCAGCCCAGGAGGGTTGCAGCCACCACAGTCGCAACAAGGGTGGCCGAAGAAATGGGTGTGAGGCTGGGTGAAGAGGTTTTGTGAGCCCCTGTCCATTATTATACCTTACCTCAGTTACGGATAATAATAAATCCCATTATTGTTGGGGCAGCATGTGCTGCTCGAATATAACTTTTTTTTTTTTTATTTTGGCTTTTTTTTTTCTTGTCCTTGGCTACATAGCTATAGCTATCAATAGCGACATGTGTTATTTTACTGGGCTGACGGTTTTTGCGGGGTTTCCGCGAAATAATATTACTTTTAGGTGGGTTACTCCATACGTTTTGAAGACATGACATCCCCGCGCACACGGATAAAATACATGACGGATGGAATGCTGCTCCGAGAAGCGCTGGTGGATCCTTTGCTATCCAGGTATTCTGTTGTCATGATCGACGAGGCGCATGAGCGCAGCTTAAGCACAGATATATTGCTTGGGATATTAAAAAAAATTAGGAGGAAGCGAGAAGAGCTAAGGATTGTGATTAGTTCCGCTACTCTCCAGGCGGAGGAATTTGTCAGATTTTTCGAGGGCGACGAGACGCCCGACAAGGGCAAGGGCAAAGGGAAAGAGGTAGACAAGAAGGAATTGGCAAAAATCATCTCGCTGGAGGGAAGATGCTATCCGGTGGATGTACTCTATTTAGAGGAGCCTACGGAAAATTACGTAGAAAAGGCTGTGCAAACAGTTTTTGATATACATCTCAAGGTAAGTTTTGTTACTACGATTCGTTTGGAATATTTTTTCCCTCCAATTTTTCCAAATCTTCAATCGCTGCAGTTCTGGAATGGGGAAAGAATCGGCTCTTCCTTTAATCAATGATTTCTGATATATCTGAGACATGCAGGAAGGCGAGGGCGACATCCTACTCTTTCTCACAGGCCGGGATGAGATCGAAAATACTGTTTCTGCGATCCATTCGCGTTCCCAAGATCTCCACCCCCGGGCCCCACAGCTCTTACCCCTGCCCTTATATGCAGGTCTACCGCAGGACGCCCAACTTGCCGTTTTTGAGCCTGCACCTGAAAACCACCGTAAGGTGATAGTATCTACCAACATTGCGGAAGCATCAGTCACAATCGAAAAAATTTGCTTTGTTATTGATTGCGGGTTTGTCAAGCTGCGAGCTTTTAACCCGCATACGGGGATCGAGTCATTAACTGCAGTTCCGATCTCAAAGGCCTCTGCTACACAGCGGGCGGGAAGAGCAGGAAGGACAAGGGCGGGAAAGTGTTTTAGATTATACACTGAGAGTGCGTTTCAAGAGGAGATGGCTGATATGGGCGTACCAGAGATCCAGAGGAGCAATCTAGCCCCAGTAATTTTGCAGCTAAAGGCACTTGGGATTGATAACGTTGCTCGTTTTGCTTTTATCACGCCACCACCGAGTGAGTTAATGGTGAGGGGCTTGGAGCTGTTGTACAGTCTTGGGGCCTTGGATGAATATGCAAGACTTACGAAACCACTGGGTCTGAGGATGGCAGAAATGCCGTTGGAGCCCATGACAGCAAAGATTGTGAGCTGAATTTTCTCAAGTCTTACCTAATCCTGGAGGGCACGAAAGGTAGCAGGTACTAACCCCAGAAATAGCTACTCAATTCTGTGGAATTTGGGTGCACTGAGCAGATTCTTAGTATTGCTGCAATGACGAGCGTTCAAAACGTCTTTATCAGCCATGAAGGCGAAAAGAAGCCCGCTGAATCGGCCAAGCGACGCTTTGCGGTTGAAGAGGGAGATCACCTGACTTTACTGAACGTCTACCAAGCATTTACAACTAAAGGTGGCCAGAAATCATCGTGGTGCAGAGATCATTACCTGAATTTCAAGTCACTATCTAGGGCCGTATCGGTACGCGCACAGCTGAAAAAATACTTGGAAAGATTCACTGTGGACGTGGAGAGGGAAAAATCCCGGTCACAAACGGCTACTGGTGAAAGTATCAGGAGATGTCTCACTACAGGTTATTTCGCCCACGCCGCTAGAATGCAGCCAGATGGGAGCTTTAGAAATATCAGTGGTGATACGGTGCTCTGGGCGCATCCTAGTAGCGTCATGTTTAATCGGAAGGCAGATTGGGTGATATTCCATGAAGTTGTGGAAACTGGAAATAAGACTTTTATCAGAGATGTATGGCAAGCTTCCAATATCACTTCCCCCCACTACCACCCAATTCTGCAAGCGAGGTATGTTTTATTTCAACATGCACTAACCATCCGATTTCATCGCGATTTTAGGTTACGTCTGTACAAAAAGACTGGTTGCTGGAGTATGCGCCAGAGTTTTACCAAGTGCGCAAGTAGGTATTTAATACATCTGGGCGGTGATCGTAGATTAGTGTCGCATGTGTAAAATACCAAAAAGATCTAGTTAGGTGCGGGAATTGCCGAAAACAAACATTTCCAGGGGTGGGGTTGCTGGGGGCCTTGGCAAAACACCTTTGCGGGTACGATGTTGTTCTCGGCACTTAGTAGCCACATGTAGTAACTGAATACAACTCCAACGTCACAGTAAATGTTCAATCATTTGTCCTCAGAGCTTTACCAGGCCATGGCTCGCAATACCAATGGTCAAGGTAATAGAACCAGCACAATACTTCTTCTCACTATCTTTGTTATTCTAGCAGCTGTACAGTACCCATTCGTGTTCTCGTGGCTACAAAAGATCTCAGGTCAACGAGCTTCCTCAAACCCAATGAGCTCTAGCTACCAGCCCGGACTATTCAATATGTCTTCAGCCCATAAGCCACAGACAATCAAGTTTTCAGACGGATCGAGCCGACAAAGAGCTCGACAGCGGATATTGAGGCAATTGACAAAGACCAAGGGCTGGGAGCGCGATACAAGTCACCCCAGGCGGAGGGTACTAAGTGCACTTGTGGGGTTCCTAGAGTACAGGGAGAAGATGGAAGAAGCCGTTCGAAGGAAGAGAGATGGGTGGAACAAGTTGACTGTTAGACAGAAGGAGGTTTGTTGTAGCTTTTTTTCCACCAATTTTTCGTTTCCATATCGTCATCTTCATAGTGGGTTTTGGAGCCCATCGTGTTGTTTAACCGCACTTCTCGCCTGTCAGATTTACATCAAATGTAGATCATGGCTGGTTCTGTCTTTCAAGTCTACATCAATTAACCCGGAGCGCAAAGTCAGACATGACGTACTAGGGAGAAACCGAGATTGTGGAAAGACACTATCGAGATTATTTTCTGAAAATCCTATTTTATCTTTTTTTGTGTTCCTGGGCTAATATGCGTATCGTTGATCCCATCAGCTTATGTCTACAGTTCCCTACGGCGAGAAGCTGGAAAAGACATCCGCTCTCATTCGCGAGAACGACAACCTGGTGCAGAAAATCGTCGATCATGGGCTTTCATACTACGATCTGACATTTACCGAGCTCTTGTCCTTCAGATCTGCGCACAAGAACGACACCAGGTCTGTGGCGGACCACAGTTCAGTGATACAGTCTTTAAAGCACTTTATCCGCGACTGGTCCGCCGCGGGAAGCCATGAGAGAGATACGACCTTCCCGCAAATCCTCACTACCCTGGAATCACTCTATCCTGACCATGTAGGACGAGGGCAAAAGAAAGTCCTTGTTCCTGGCGCGGGGTTGGGGAGGTTATCGTACGAGATTGCTGCCATGGGGTTCCAAACTGTTGCGAATGAATACAGCTTTTATCAGAACCTAGCACAACTTTGGATACTTTCCCTCCCCAACACAACACAAAGGGAGTCCTTCAAGCTGTACCCATTCATTAACTGGTGGTCACACCAGCGTACAACCACCTCGCTGCTTCGCGGTGTCTCATTCCCGGACACGGAGCTGTCGGCTTTGGCACTCGAGAAACTCTGCCTGATCGACGGTGATTTCACGACTGCGTTTTACGCAGAGGCCAGTAGTTATGACGTTGTCGTGACACTGTTTTTCATCGATACGGCGCGTAACATTGTTGATTACCTAGACAAGATACACGCCGCTTTGAAACCCGGGGGAGTGTGGATCAACCTCGGACCGCTACTGTACGGGACGAGCCCGTGGTTAGAGCCGTCACTTGACGAAGTCTTGGCAATTGCGGAGAACATAGGGTTTGAATTAGTACCGACAGAGGAGAGGTGGGGGACGGACTCCTTTGCAGATGTGGAAGCTTGGAGGGGCAAGGTGAGGGGTGCGTTTGCGGGGTACGGTTGGGATCAAGACAGCCTTAGTCGCAACGCCTATTCGGCGCAGTTTTGGGTGGCGGTGAAGAAATAACTACTCTACATGCAGAGTAGGTAGCATGAAATAGATATCATATCAGTTTATATCACGACAGAAGGGAATGCTGGTTGAGTTTTTGTGGTTGTGATAGTTACCAAACCCACCTCCATAGGCATTCTTATCATGAAAAGTAGTCGGGCGAAGATTTGAATAGGAATCCATTGGATAACTAAGAAACAGATACCTATCTATAATACCTACTATCGTGAGAAGCCACGATAGTGGGAAAAGAGGCTCGTATTCCGAGGTTAATCCGGGCGTGGGGGTTGTCCGGTACGACGACTCAGATCAAAACCGAATACCTAACCGCCCAAAAGTGTATCCCTGTTGTGGCTAGGTTAAAAACACGTTTTTTGGAGAACGTAGTTTAGAACCCTCAGTTATCAAAAGATATAGGTACTCGCGCGGCCGAGTTTCGACTTAATCACATGACCTATGAGCAACGCAAAAACCTGTTAAATAGCGTCACGTGAGTAAGTCGAAACTCGGCCGCGCGAGTAGATCTTTGAATTAAAAGCTCCACTCGGCGTACACCATGCCTTACACACGTGCCAGGGATTCATCTAGTTCTCAAAGTGGAATCATCTATATCGTATTTCCCAAAAGGTGGCAGTGATGTTGCGAAAGTGACCGATAGATTGAGCTTTTCGAACTTTCTCCTGCAGCTCTAGTTTTGGAGAAAGGCATGAATGTATAGCTATCCGTTTAGGGAGGAAGAAACTCAGGGCCGAACCAGGACGAAAGAAAGAGAATGCCAGGGACCGGCCAATGCTCACAACCCATGCCCATATATTGTTAGGGGGATACGGGATCTTTACCGCCATGGGATCGCTAATCGAACATCGGTTACGATTCGACCTAGTTGCTTTGTGACGAACATCACCTGTTGTCACTCGGTTATCCTGAGGGTGAAGTTTTTCCGAAATGCCGTTATGAATGGAACATACATGGGAAAGAGAAAAGCCCCTTTAGAGAATCACAGATAAATTAGGTGTGTCTGTGGGAGAAGACACGTTTTCCACCCCCCTTCTCTTCATCCCCGCAGAGTTCGGGCAAGATTTTTTTAAATAAAATCATCAGCCGAGTGCTGGGCTGTGAAAGCAGCGACAGTAGTACCATAACAGTTTCACAAGGGCGCTTTAACTTACCCATGAGATAGAGAAAGTAACTCGTTGATGGATGGCGCATACAGGTTTAATCCCGCACACATGTGTCGTTATTAATATCAGTTTTCCGATCGATCGATCGATCGCATCTCCCTGAATAAATATGCACATAAAATGTCGCAAAAACGCCTGGCAAACATTGGTAACCTTGTGAGTTTTTAGTGGCCAGATATCAATTAGTTCAAGAGAGATGTTTGATTGGCTATACCGTAGAAATGTTTCAATACCAACTTCCTGATTTTTGAGCATATTTTTTATCGTCAATGGAGATAAGTAGGTTAATTGTAAACCTTTGTTTCTCCTCTTGAAAAAAAATTTGCACTTCCCCTCTTTCTTTCTTTCTTTCCTTCGGCCGCATCTTCCACTTCTCATCTCGTTTCGTTTCGGTTTTCTATTTCTTTTTTGCTTCCGTTGTACCTTTTTGGGGCCAGGCCGCTGTTGACGCTGCTAGTAATGACTGCAGGACCTTAGTTTCGCCAGTTCGCCAGTTCGCCCAGCTTCACTTTGGTAAGTACATATGTCGTCCTTTCATTCCCAGAATCTCACACGGTCCCTTTTTCTGCTTTATTGCATCCACTCTTCTATTCATTTCTACTCACCGCCTATGAAGACTTATAGTTAGTAGTTTGCAAGTTAGCTATCAATGCAGCCCTCCAGGGTTGGAATCTACCTGTTTTACCGCCTTTTCCACTCTAAAAATCGAACTCTGATTCCATATGTATTATCCTCATATAATAGAAACACGTGCTGGAAATTAAGATGAGACCGTTATCGAATTTTCGTATCTGGGGAAAGAGCCGGCATATTACATACAGGAGCCCAATTTCGAATGATTAAAGAAGTCTAAAAGACTAGTTGGCTTCGAGGGATATGGCCGTTATTGCGTTATCAATTGGATCGGACTTTTCTTTCTTAAGGGAAAGCCGAATTGATGCCCGCCCTAGATATCGACGCGGGACAGCCAGCCGGAATTGAGTGGAACTCTAGAGTATAAGTCATTAACAGGGTGCGGTCTGAGATAATTGGCCCCATTGGAAGCAATTTTTGATAACCCAAATACCAATAGCTTTAGGATTCGGAAGCTAGTGTTGAAACTCACCTTTTAGGTACGCGAGACTATGCCTGAAGTACGTGCATCTGCTTCGCTGCAACGCGCATCCTCGACCTGCATATGTGCCAATTGCTATTTATCCACGCATTCTACTTCGGTACTCGAGACCTGGGAACCCAAGCGAGCGAGAAAAAGAAAGAAAGGTTTTTCGGTTCTGGTTGTTTTTGGTACTTTTACGTTTCGTATATTTTTTGATTCGTTTCAACGGTTCTGTAGTGGGCGGCGGCCGGCAATCGCTCATCCCACTCTGTCAATGTTACTCGGTAGACGGCAGATGGATCTACAATTTTCTTTTTGTTAGCTAGAGTAGATGGTCAGGAGGCTAGCAGCGGCAGTCAAAAAACAAAATTCATAGTCAGTAAATAGGCCCCACGAGGCAGAAAAATGGAATAAACCCCACGCGCACAGTATAGCATATACGTACTTCGTGGGATGTGTACTGAGATCGAAATACTTGTAGCCAATAAGACTTACTTTGAAAACTCAAACATGGTGGGGAAATTTCAATCCTCAGTGATGATGATGTTCCCGAGGCTGGTACTTGTTACAATAAGCATTACGTTAGGCTAGTTAACAATGTAAGCCTCAAGCTTTGAGGGGGATCCACGTACGGTTTCATGTTGCTTTTTGATTTTCAGCTACTGTCGCATGCCGTGCATCTCGCAGTTAGCTAATCACAGGAAATCACTCGTTTTAAATATACGATCAATCACTTCGTGGCCAGGGCTCCATCATGTGCCTACGGAAGACTCGATTCATAAGACTTTGTAGATCATACCGTTCTAAATGGAACGGATAGTCCCTTATTGAGTGGGGGTCTTATAAAACATAGAACATAAGGAGTTAGTGAGTTTAAAGAAGAAAACAATTATTGGTAGATCATCCGTCTTTGCTCGTACCGGGAACCGAAAAGTTCGTTTAATGCACGTACCAGGGGATTTTAACATCCAGTCCTGTTCCCCACAAATATCATCACTTCCGTGTCATTTTGAGACCTGTCAGGTACGCAGATCTGCCGAATCCTAGCGTTAGACGACCGAACGCCTCAAAAATAGTAATAACGGGAAAGGTCCAGAAAGCCGCCGTCTTAAAAATGCTACCGGCGTTGGCAGAATAACGAATTCTGTCTCCGGTAGGCTTCTATGTACTCGTGATTGTAAAACGCTTCCGAATACGACTGGGTTTGCATGCCACCAAAAGACGTAGGTACACAATGCAATATTTCCCTATATGTGATCCGGCTGTGACCGGAAGCGTCTGATAAAAAGCACACGCACGCACGCACATGTACCTATCTTTTATATTAATGTTTTGAGAAGACATAGACTGGTAAACTAAAGACAGAGTTGGCAAACTGCAAATCGGCTTTGAGGATGAGATGAAGATACCGCCAAAACTCGAAAAGTTGGCTATCTCCGACTAGGGATTACCGTTCGAGTGATTGGTTGGATGGTATCGATCTGCATAAGAAGTTTCCCGTAGCAGTAATTTTGATCTAGCCAATTTTTTCGAGTTATGGCGGTATCAAGGTGAATTTATGTGGCGTTGTGGAATTAGATGTAGTCTAGTAGTACCTACACACGTTAAAGCTGCCAACTCTGCCAAGGATCATGTCTCAATCCTGTGGCTTGCGTGCAAGGCTCGCCTGATGTTACTATATCTTATGTTGGCAGCATTTAAGTAACAGCTTAAGGGATACGTATATCATGGCGTTGAATCGTGCGAGCAGCATGCTGCTCGTAGCGATTGGACCTAAAATCTGTCGTGCGGGCTGCGGAAACCCTAATAATTTGATGTTCGAACCACATACAGTTAGTGGCACCCATAGGCCAGATCAGATCCGATATCATATCGAAAACAAACATCTTTTGTATAATATTCTGATACATGATCTGATCGTGATCAGGGCATTTCACATGGCCAAGATGAGAACTCGGGATGCATTCTTATATATGACCGCAAAAAACCTCCTCAACTCACCAGTCATCAGCAAAGGAGGCCACTACCCAAATCTCTTATTTGATGACTATGCAGGGTGAGTCCGGTTGCTGATTCTTAGGAATCTCCAGAACATGTGTGCTATAGCTGATGATTGGTTGGCACTGAATCGGAATCGTGATTTCATCGATGATCTATCCGATGGAGGTGACACCAAAACTCACGAAGTCAACGTCTATTAGATACCCCATCTAGTCTTATCATTTGCTTATCCCAAGTGCATGTAGTGTAGGTACTGAGACGGTATTTAAGGGTCCACCATTCGATTCTTGGCGTTGGTACTAAGTTCTTTTGAAGATATAGTATATTCTCCCTCATAATGGTTATGTAGTAAAATTTCCATTGGCCATGGTTAGATCTGACCATTTAGAGAAGTTTATATTCTAATGCTGTGTTAGATTTCACCTAAATAACGACTTTAGGTGGCTTTCTTCCAAAATCCCAATAAGCCTCACTTGTAAATGACGCTTTTGCGGAGTATAGACTGGACTGCTGTTACTATGCCGCCGCCATCGCGTGGTGTAATGCATGAGACCGCTCGGTAGAGGTGGATAAGGTTACCTCGAGACCTCCTGTCTTGATGGAGAATCTACCTCGTTTTTAGCACCAATGGAACTTTACATCCAGGTTCTCGAGGTAACTTGAGGCGAAGGTAGTAGTGTCTATATCAAATAGCCTGATGGTCACGAACCCTTTGGATTATGATGCCTTATAGACTGACTATAATATAAGTGCTTCAAGGACTCAGGCTGCACTATAACGCGGAATACCTCTGTAGTGGATGTACATAGTACTTCGAGGGTGAAGTAAACAGGCGGCAGGTAGTGGGGCCATGGCCAAATGTTTGCAGTATAGTACAACCATGTGCACCTGTGTATGGATTTTTCTCCTTCACTTGGATAGTTCCCTCCTTCTCCACATGGCCACCGTTGCGGCCTTCCGTGGAAATTCGGCTTGCACCACACCATGTACTGGTAGTCGACCGGCGCCCCTCTCAACGAAACAACCACCTTCAGCGAGATCAGAAACGTTTGGCCGTATGGCATAGGTAGCCATTAAGCAACCCACTCCATATAGCAATACTTCCAAGTAACTCCAACGGGGGTCCTTTCACTGGTGGGAAAGCCGGTATATCGATCTAGCTCTTTTCTCCATGAGATCTTCCAGTTACAAACCCGAACCATCTTTGACATACGTCGAATATAAACTATCGAGGTTAGCGATAGTGTCATAAGCTGGACGAGATCCATGAAAGGGCTGAGGTAAGTACTCGACGATGCCACGACTCAGTTGTTGCACCGGTGTTCAAATATATGTCACTCATGTGTCGGGTCGTTCAGCGTCCCCCATGATTGCTAGGTTACCCGGTATCTTACTTGCCTCGAAGTGTGACCCGGCCCAGCCCAAGTCATTCGATTTCTAGACCTGATTCTTATGGCGCCCGCAATCTCCCTCGATTGACCCCAGGGCCCATGGACACGCAATTGATTGATTAATTGATTATTTCATTAATCCCAAATTTAGGACAATTCGTATTTTCCCTCACTATCGACCGGACATATCTAAAGGGAATCGGCTTTAACCCCTATTGTATTTTCAGCCAGAGGCTAGTTCTCACTCGTACTACGTATGTTCATATAGTCTCTCTTATTTATGCAAGCCTGATATATTGCGTTCTTCATATGAGACCGACTGGTTGGTTTGGAAGTGTTATCTTGATATGGGTCACAATTACCAGCGAAAGAAAGTAATTCAAATCATGGAGAGGCTCCGTATCGGACCAAATATTAAACCTGTAATTGGACACTTGTCGTATTATATTTTGAATTTAATCATGGAATATCACTCGACTGATATCAATCTATCTTTTGCCCTACTGTACCGTCCTAAGATGTAATCTAGTGCGCTACAGGTGGTCCAGGGGTTTTAAATCTTTTGAGGATGCCACCACACCTTCAGAACCTTCCTAACAAATACCACAACGATATAACCTGGTTGATATATTTCCCTAACACTAGACAGGCTCGATGGGGCCATAATCATTTAATGTTTACAGGTATTTCCCTACTATTCATCGCCCGCCTTTGTCGTCTGAAAATATAATCTCCGTGGTAGAATTCCCCTTCCACAGTCCTGGGGCCGGCAACGCAACCGGCCTCGGAACTGGCGCAGGTAATGGAGTGCCCGTCGCCGCTGGCCTATTCTGCAACGGCGGTGCTATAATCGGTGGTATCTGCTGCTGCGGGTGTGACTCTCGCGTCGGCCTCTGTGGTTGTAGCACAGGTGTTTGCGAGAGGCGTATAGCTTGCATTGCGTTCGTTATCTCACTAGGTAAAATCATCAGTTATCACTCGCCACTAAAAAGAAGGGGATTAAGGTGCACACACTCCTCAAACTGCCCTGCTTCCATTCTTCTCCCATATGTAAAACTTTTACATCCGTCTCTCCATCTTACCATTAGTTTGTTGAGGTCGTTGTAGAATTTCCGGCCGACATCAAGGTTGTTCATGATTTCGCGGTATCTTAGGTATGCGTTCTCAAGACCTTGTAGCGCCTTTTCTCGGTCCTTATTTACGTTTTCTCCTTTACGGCAAGCCAGGAACGAGCTGTTTGCCTCGCGTAATCGCTCTATTAAATCTTGTTGGGCTTCGGATTCTTCGGCTAGAAGGGAGCGCTCTGTTGAGTAGTGAGAGGATAGGCGTGACTCAAAAAGGGGCTCAAAGTGAGCAGGCTCGAGTTTGCAGAGAGGATTGGCACGTTCAAGGGAGGAAGCTTCGTTAAGAATTGCGGATGCTGAGGGGAGTTAGTTGAGCGACAGAGGTAGACATAAAAAACAGAGCGAATTACTAATGTCATCTGCTTTGGCCTTCTCACGAAGACTCTCAATTTTTCGACGTCTTCTAGACTCAAGTCTAGATACTTCGTTGAGGCATTGCCGTAACTTTCCAACTTCACGATCCATCTTTGGCGTGAGGGTAGCCCTTGCGGAGTTTGGCACAAAGTCTTGAAGGGCCCGCTATACATGGCAATTTAGTTAGCACATACTACACGGAACACACCAAGAGAAACTCACACTATCCCCTCCTCCCAATAACCTCAATAATCCCTCATTCTCTTCCATCTTATTCTTTACCACCCGGTCACTATTCTCCGCACTCTTCAATATCCCATTATACTCATCCACATGTGCCCAAAATCCCGCGCCTGCAGCCTTACTCGGCTCTCTAGACCATCGATCGGTCCCATGCTTCGCTCTGAGCTTATCATCCTCTTTTTCCTCGGCCTCCAGCATCTCTACCGCTTCTTGATATATCGCATGGTCGGTCGCCTTCAACTTTGCGATGTCGTCCATACTTCTTAACAGTGTGCCAATCCCCCCTTGTTGGTGCATCTCCTCCGCATGAGCAATGATACCCGGGGGAAGACCGAGTGGCTTTTCAAGGGCCTGGAGGGAACCAGGGAGGCCGAGAGATTGAAGCAGGTCATGAAGCCTCGTGGTCAGAGACGAGAGCTCTTCAATTAAAGAGGTATTGACTAGTCTGTCACGACGCTCCGCGTAGATGCTGGCCGCTACGTGAACAGCAAATGGTACGAGCTTCGCAAATAGCGGAGCACCATATGGGCCTCCTTCTACGAGTAACGTCTGAGATTCTGAGATTTCCTTTGGAATTTTGCTATTCACCATTGGCGCGCGTTGGATCTTTGTCAGTGCACTCGCCGGTGGGACTGGATTGAGATAAATCAAGTCGTTATCCTTCTCCGCGCCTTTCAGAGTGTCTGTAACTTTCTCTTTCAATCCCTGGAGATCACCCAGGACAATCTTATTGAGGTATCGTGCTTCTTTCAAAGCCTCGTTAACCGCATCCAGAGCATCCTTTAAGCGGGCGACCTCCTCTCCGTATTTGCTCTTCTCTAAGCAATCACACGCAGCCCTATACTGCGCTGCCGCAGCAAAGTGGTGGTGCTTGGCGCTCATATGGTGGATCCACTCGCTGGAGATACTTGAGCTCTTAATTGCGAGCTCCCCAGCCGCGTCATAGAAGTCGGATACTTTGGCGGCAAGCTTGGATACCAGACTGTCTTTATGCCCGTCGACGACGGCCTTAAGCCAGAAACATTCTTGTGCCTGGGCGAGCATGAGCTGTTCTACGCACTCGAGGGTAATGGGATCCATATCTTCTGGCGGAGTGGAGCGAAGCTCAGGCAGTACTGAGTCCTTGAGGTACGACATGACCCCAGCGGCCGCGCAGAAGTAATTACAAGCTACCTTGAGCCCATTTTGAGTATCACGAGGAGAAGAGGTG
Organism: Morchella sextelata; assembly: GCF_020137385.1. Taxonomy (NCBI): domain Eukaryota; kingdom Fungi; phylum Ascomycota; class Pezizomycetes; order Pezizales; family Morchellaceae; genus Morchella; species Morchella sextelata. The sequence continues at coordinate 2,624,714 of NW_025408618.1, read as the reverse complement.
GCGAGCTGGGAGTAGAGAGACGCGAGATTATAGAGGATATTTGCGCGCTCAAATTGGAGATTATTTTGCGTCACTGGCGGCGGCAATCAGAAACAAACCCAGAGTTGCTCGTAAAACAAGCGGCAAAGGAAAAAAAAGAGGTTACCTACCAGGTTTATGGGTATTGTATCCTAAAGCTGGATACCATGCAAAGTCCGCTCCAATCTTCCATCCCACCACATCAGTGAGTGTTCTCAAGCAGCTAAATAACTTCCGAAAGACATACATCTATGGGGAATTTCCCACTGATCCATTGCAACTGGGCTGCGTAGCCCGATATCTTGGCTATACCACTAACGTGCGCTTCCTGAACATGGACGGCGTCGGTGCGTAGCTTATCGATTGCAGTGAGGTCCGCAGCGAACATGTCGGGGTGTTGATCATATTTTGTTGATATATACTGTTTGATCGCATCGGAAAGGCTAAGAAGTACAGACTTCCGAAAGGGTAACTGCGGGGGTCAGTAGAGGTTTAATCAGGCGTTTTGGAGGTGGAGATGAATGGTGGGGGAGGTACGTCGAGTATGTTTGAGCTAGTGGGAAAACCTGGTTAGTCTAGGTAGAATTAAGGCGGAAGCGGAGGTTCAGGCAGCTTACGAAGTCATTTCAACAGACGAAAGGTGTTAAACTGGAGGTAATATGAAGGGGACTCTTTGAATGGGAACACTCAGGGATATCAGCGAGGGCGAGAGGAGAGTCCCCGGTGGTGGGGTTGAACGAGATATGAAGACTCCAGTTGGGGTGCGCATGCGTAGTTGTAACAGGGCTCACTGGTGGAACGTGCACTGGGGTTGTAGCCAAGCAGGGGTACATACAACCAATGACGTGTTGTCGTTGCATGAAAGACCTAGCTGGGTACATGTACGTTCAACTCCACAAAAATTGTATTAGAGTACAGTATTTATTGCTTTCTGAAAACCACCATAGAAACCCTATTGTTCGTATTTAACTACACTAGGGTTGGTCCGGTGTTCGCACCGCGAAGAGTGATTGACAACCTACATGTAGATACGTGATACGTTTTTAACCTGGTCCCGTGTTAAACTTAATTGGTATTCAAATTTAGTTGTGAACAAATTCGGTTGTGATTATTGCCGAACCTTTTTGCCTCCAAAGTTTATGTGTAGGTTTTTAGTGCTGTTAATTGCCATACAACTCGTTTCTAGGTCTGACACAGTACTTGGTCAAATACATTACTGGTAACAATGATGGATCCATAACTTTATAAACGATTTGGTTGTAGATTTATAGATCATAGTTTAATTACGTTCCTTCCCTTAATTTATAGTTGTCTCTGCTGAAAACAGACCACCCCCTCCCTTAGAGAGTGTGCTGAGAGTTCGTTACATGTAGGCTTCCACCACTGTTCCGCTAGTTTTTCTCCTTCTTTGCTAACCTACATTTAGTAAATGTAGATAATACGTCTGGGTTTGGCACTAGTCAGGGATGATAATAGACCCTATTTAACGATTAGAAGGCCCAGATCGTCATCCTCAATGCGAAACAGGTGTTTTTACATGGGCTGGCTCGGAGTCAGTACGCGTTGGTCGAGGCCAACTTTAGAGAGCTCTACCGACCCTGATATACATGTGTCTACATGTAGTCTTTGTAGTTAGGCCCCTAATCTACTAACTAAAGAAAGGAAAACTTCCATAAAGATGAAGGTGCCGAATTTTGGCATGTACGACTTGTCTTGGCCTTGATCCAGCGGCCAAGTTTAAAACAAAAACCAGTAGATCTTACGGTCCCATGTCTAACTAGTCCATCTGTCAACCTACATGTAGTTGAATAAGGAATTCCACCACTGGGTTTTGGAATACGTACCCAAAAACTAGGAGTGCCATCCTTCTTCTAATATGTATATACATGTATGGAGGAACCACGGGTTCAAGAGGTCCCTTCACTGGCGGGGGAGGACCCTGGGGTTGGGGGGGGGGGGCGTCTCATGGGGTGATATACAATTAACTGGAAAGATCAAACAACTCGCGGTTGCGAGTCCCCTCCACTGCTAGTGTTATGTACTATTCGAGGGTCACGGTGGAGGACGGAAGTATGCTACCGACTCATTAGCGCTCATGGATTTTTAAGGGAATTAGAAAATTACCTACCATCAACCACTTCCTGTGGCCTAACAAGCTGAAGTGTCGCCCAGAGGGGCCGAGGTCGATAGTTTGAACCTCCCAGACTTGGTGGGAAAGTATACACTGTGTGACTGGGTAAAGGAGCAGAGCGGGATGCCTCTCCTTTTTGCTGCTTTGGACCTTGGAACACGGAATTTCCTTTTTTTTTTTCTTTTGCTCCGTTTTTTGAAACTTTGAACGGCACCCACGAACTCCTCGAGGGTCGTACTGACTCGTTCTTATGTGTGCCAAGACGGTGTCTAGTGCTAGATTTCCTTATGGATTACATGTATTTGATCAAAACCCACCTCTCACCAATCACTCACCTGTATCTGCTGTGGCGTTATCATTCCCTGCTATAAGCCTTTAGCATGCCAGTTTATCTCGCTATCGGTATATGAAAATGCGGCGAATATGGATAGATACATATATCGAGTGATATTTCATGAGTCAAGAGTATGGGCCGTGTCACGCTCCCCCAAAGGCTTAGCCTGACCAACACATCCCCTAACCCCCATACATCATCAATTCTATAGTTTCTTTTCTAAAGATTCGCAGTTGCTTCAACCCTGTAGCTATCTCTTTTTACTTACCTTTTCTCGGATTCTAACAATATCAATTAGTAAGATATCCTAAGGGAGTTGAGACCAAACGTCCGAGACATCCTTTCAGAAGGCGGATATATCTTTGATAAACGGCATCTTGATCGCTTGATTTAGTTGGCGGGTCCTGCCTTCGAATCTCGATTAATAGTTGATTTTGCCCAAGAGCTGAAGACATGACGGGGTACGAAGATAGGTATTTGTTCAACCTCTACAAGAACGCCTACTCTAGGCAGCTATCTAACATGCATTCAACGATATAAAACTATAAATGGCGCAAAGGTAAAATGAAGGAAGAAAAAGGAAAAGGAAAAAAAAGGTAGATATACCCCGCTACTCCGTTCCCACAAGCGCAGAACCCGCCTCCCCAGCTAGCTCCTCATGACCTCTTCTTCTTCAACTCCTGATTCAGCATCTTCACCCCCTCGTCCACCACCACACCCCCACCAACCCTACACTTATTCCACACCTCCCACTCCCACCTCACCACATCCACCTGCGTGCACAAATCCTTGACACATGCCCACTGCCCCACCCACAATATCCACTCCCACAACCTCCTCCCACCCGTCAGCCTCTCCAGCCCCCAACTCCCCTCCTCTCCCATCCTCGTCTCCCTCAACCACGCCGTCACCAGAAACCACCCAACCGCAAACACAACCCCAACCGAATACCCGCACGCCACCTGCGTCGGCGTATGGTAGCTCAAATACACCCGGCTCCCACTCACCGCCGCAGACCCCGCAACACACAAAATCGACAGAAGCACCTTCTGGTACCGCGGGAGATGGTGGCTCGCGCGGAGATGCAGCCACAGACTGAGGTACAAGGCGAAGAAGGCGACGAACTGGGCGTGCGAGGAGGGCATGCCGTAGCCTTTGCCGTACATCTCTAGAACACCACACACAGGTCAGAATATATATCCCCGAACGGGCAGACAGACAGAAAGGAATAGGGGAGCTACGCTTAGGGCGCTGCTGTTTAAAGCACCGCTTCAACACCCAGTTCAACGCCTCGCACGCCAGCTGCCCCGAAAGCATAAGCAGCACCTCCAGCTCCCGCTGCGCGACAGACAGCGTCGCGTACGAGACCATGAGTGCCTGGGGCACGAGCGCGAGCCATGCGCACAGGAGGGATGCTGGATCATCTGGATTCTAGCACATCCACGGCATTGTTAGCTAGCTATTTTTCTAGTATACAATAACAAAGGGAGACATACGTAGTATACATGTGTAAGGCTCAATGAAGCGAGCGGAGGTTCGAAATTGCTGTCCTCCATGGTGTGCTTCTTGGGGAGTATCGAACTGTAGATGCTGCGGGATTCGTGGTTTCTCTGGCAGGCCCGGGGTGTGCAGCTGCTTATATGCGCGCCTTGGCAGGATGATTGTCATGGATTCCACGTGGTAGGATTGGAACATGGGGTTGTCCTGCGCTACGACGGGCTGGGACAAGACAATTAATTGGGACAATGGGAGCGAGTTGCGATTGTGCGAGCGATAAAGAAATCGTTCGTGATCAGGTGGATTGTGGAGAAGAAGCTCTATTACTTCAGTATAATTACAGTCGATAATAGAGACTGGGAGATTTGGGCTCAAGCTAACTACAATTAAACCAGTAAAGTTGCCTTAATACAGCTGAACTCAACTAAAACCCTCGTAAGGACATCAAACACCAAATATCACGGACTTCTAAAAACTCATGAAACCTTCATTCAAACAGCACACATCACAATTGCGCCACATTTTCATAATAATGTACAGAGAGTAACTAGCTCACGCCTTACTGGAAGCTAAAAGATAAAAAGAAACGAAAAAAAAAAAGAAGAATAGCAAATAAAGAAGAAAAAAGAAGAAACCTAATACGCGTGAATCCGTGAAAAATTACTTTTTTCTTCCCTCAACCTTCACTAGGTACTACTTGTTGTAATCCAAACAAATCATTGCAGACATAAAAACCAGGTCAAGCACTATTAAGAAAACTAACTGCCAAGGAGGAGGACTGGCTACGAGTCGCTGACCCTGACTAGATCTGAACCTGTTCCACCTCGGTAGTTAAGCCTTCTAGCTTTTTCCTGGTAGATTTTACAAGTACATCTCTGCAAATCGCAACTTGTTAGCCACGACCACTACTACTGGCAAAGCAAGGGAAAAATGGAATACATACTCTCTATCTAGCAGTTCCCTCAGGACTCTCAACTTCTCCTCCCTGATACTCTCCGGCACATCGTCCTTACGGCCCACCAGCCCACTTCCCTTCCCGCCCTCTACCAGCGGCTTCAGCTCCCCCATCATCCCCGCCACCATCTCCTTACGCGCCGCGAGTGCAACCCTCCCCTCCCCAACAACCCTCCCCTCAATCTTCCCCACCTCCTTAAACCACTTCTTCTCCGCATCGCTCAGCCCAGTCTCGCTCTTGACAATGAGCAACTTCAGCACCTCATCCGCACGAGCCTGCAGCTCCTCCTGCCTCTTGAGATACCGCTCGAGTCGCTCGCGCACATCCTTACTCTGGATCTTAGCCAGCTGCTCATCGGCCCGGTGGATCGTCTCGATCTGCTTCCGGTACTCAATGCGCTGCAGCGCCGCACGGTCATACATCTCCTGCGCTGCCTCCATGATGCCGTCATACTCGAGCTTCAGTGTGTCCCTTGCTTTCCTCAAGAACTCGTTGCTCTCCGTCGAGAACATGACGGGGCTGCGGACCAGGCGCGGGTTCTGCTCCAGTGCTTGCTGGAGCAGCTGCGCCAGCTGGCTGCGTTGTCGGAACTGTACGGAGGGGTTATACGGCGGGAGCAGGATGTTCATCTTGCGCTGGGTGCTGGAGCTAAGTGCGTTGCTGCGCTGCGAGGTGGACGTGGACATGCGGAGCTGATCGGCTTTGGCGATGGTTTCGGAGGAGCGGGAGCCGGTGGCGAGGACTTCATCGAATTCGGCGGCGGCAACGCCCTTGAGTGTCGCTGCGACAAAGATGTAGCCTAGGTAAGCTTCGTAGATGACGACGCTGCCGGCGACGGGGTTGGGATGGAGGCTTTTGCCGCGGTTGTCGAGGACGACGCTGACGGTGCTCTGCGGGCTTTTTTCCAGCGTGAATGTCATAAAGTCGGGGTCCTCCTCATGATCGAGGACGGCAGAGAGTTTGCTGAGCCAGCCCTTCATGCTGAAAGAGACGACGCCGGAGTTATGATTGACGAACCAGACTTGCTCGCTGCGTGGGTCCGGGACGAATACGGGCCAGTTTGTGGTTGCATTATCTCTGCCAGCGTGGAGACCGAGATCGATACTCTCGAAGGCGGCGATGACCGGGAGGTCGGTGAGTTGTTCTTGGTGCCGCTTCTTCTTGTCGACCCATTTGGCGCGGAGGAGCTCAAATTCGAGACAGATATCGACCTTGCCGTTGGAATAGAGAATGCCAATGACGCCAAGGGAGCCAGCTTCCATGTGAAAGATGTCGCAGGCGTAGTGGTCGCCTGGGAATTCTACCGGCGGAGGTTGAAAGAGGAAGGGGCCTTGAAGGTGCGGTAGTATGTCCTCCTTTGAGCGCGCATCCAACCCTGGGCGTGTGAGGTATGTCTGATTCTTCTTCCACGGCGTGCTCTGTGATGCCCCAAAAGAGTTCTCAAGATTTGTTTCTTGGGTCAATACGTCGTTGATCCATTTGGTCTGCTGTCTCAATATGAGCTTTTCCTGCAGACTTGCGTCCTGGTCGACGGATTCCAGGTCTGCGGTGATGCTAAGGGATAATTTCTGGAGGTATTCCCGACTTGCCATCCAGCGTGACGGGACGAGCGGAGTAAGGGCGTAGATATCACCACCGCGCATAAGAATATATAGTGTGAACTGGCGCCAGCCTTCTGCACCTTCGCCGAAGCAGCAGGACGCAGGCTCCATCTCGGACTCGTCGGCGTAGAAACCGGTAGTGTAGCGAGCCCGCCCAGAGAGCAAATATAGGTCAATTTCTTGGTCGGCGATGTTGAAGGTGATATCGCGGCCGACCTTGAAGTCGTAGGATCTGTAGATACCTCATTAGCACCTTCAACCTAGGCTCGGGGGAGAAGAAAACTGACCTGATCATGCCATCTTTTGACAGTACTACCAGCGAAGCGTCGTCGACCCCCAGCGGATGCCATAGCGCGCGTACGATCGGGAAGGTTACTTTATTGTAGACGTTCTCGCCAACCTTATGGAACCTGCCTCTTAGTCAGTAAGTAGCCCAGAGCCTAGAACAGTGTGCAAACTTACGCAGGCACCCTCAACTTTGGGTTCTCCATCTTCGACAATCCTTCCGCGGGGAGCACACAAACCGCGAGCTCATTCTCACCGACAATCGCGAGGAACACACCATCTTTGCTGATCTCAAGCTGGCAGATGTCGAAATCCAGCTCTGGTAGATCCAACCTCTAGACCACCGACCTATTAGCCCTCCCATCCACTGCCAAAAACCAACAGCACTTCCCCCGCGAAGAATAAGAAAAACTGCGCACCTTGTACTCTCTGTACCCCTCCACACTCTGTTGCGCTGGCTGCCTGGCCTTCAGATCCTGCAAGTCTGCCACCCGCACCTCGTTACCCCGCGCCACAAAGATCTCGGTGCCTCTGCTCGCGATGGCCCTGCGTGGGCCTACTGTGGGGGCGTCGTCATTTGCTTCGCTGACAAGTGGGTATGACGTGGGCTTCTCTGGCGGCTTTGAGAAGAGGTCCCAGCCGGTGGAGGGTTTCGCGAGGAAGGGCAGGCTGGTGGACGTGATTGTTAATGTCATCGGATGGTCTGTCAGTGTGTACGGTGTGTGTCTGTCTGTCTATCGGTCTGCTATTTGAGTGTTCTCGACGCGTTGTGGGAGGGGTGGGTTGTGGTGGAGGCCTTGGGCGGTGGTGGGTTGACGCGCTGTTGGGGCGCTAGGAGGGGAGCGAGAGGTGTGACAAGAGATGATTGATGGTTGCAGTTGTCGCTAGCCTGAGACACGCAGCAGCGGAATGTTTGGTGGCCGCTGATAGGCCGGCCCTGCGCTGCAAACAGAATCTACGGACGAGAATATTATATGGGTTCTAGCTATTATATTAGGGTCACTTTCTTTTACTACACTGACTGGTTCACAGATCTCTTACAAAAGACAGTGGGACATTAATCGCTGAATTATTCTTTATGCTATTAACCTGCAAACGCCAGTAATGCTTTTGATAGTAACTAATATCATGTAATGTACCCAATGCTTGACTCCGAATTTCTATCCCAATTATGTATTTCATGCTTCGTGATAACCCAGAACCCCGCAGCTCGTTAATCTTTACTAATGTTTTATGGCCCGTTTAGATTCGGCCTCTCGATAGCTGATTTTCTTCTCTTAGCTGCAAGCCTGCGCTACCTGCAACAGTGGTCTTTGGTTCCTGAGCGCAACTCATTCCGCCTTGGGTGCCATAACAGCCCAAACACCCCAACGGCTCTCTAGTCTTCAGCCGTCTCCATTGTTTCATCATCCTCAGTTTTCACTTTCACTGCCTTCTCATCCACAGGCTCCTCTTTATTAGGCGCCTCTTTCTCTTTCTCCTTCCCACCATCCTCCTTCTCCTCCTTCTCATCCTCCTTCTCCTCACCATCCTCCTTCTCCTCACCATCCTCCTTCTCCTCACCATCTTCTTCCTCCCCTTCACTCTCAATCTCGCTCCCCAGCGCACTATCCCTCGGCTCCAACTCATCCGCATCCTCCAGCATCGCCCTCGTCTTAATATGCGGCAGCGCAATATCACACACCCGCTCCTTCGTCAACAGATCATCAATAAACTCATCCATATGCGTCAGCCTCCACCCGCCCATCCCCCTCACCCTCAGCTTCCGATAATCCGTCATCAGCGGCTCCAGCGTCTTGAAGATATCCACGGCGTTCCACGTCAACCGGATATAGAACGCCGCGAGCGCGCGCAAGTACTTGAACTCGTCGTCGTGCAGATACGCCAGCACGATCTCGCGCTCCGGGTGCAGCTGCAGCAGCTTGAACGCGAGGCAGAGGAACGGCGTGGGCTTCTGGTTTGAGTATTGGCCGCCGATGTATGTGAGTTCTACGGCGCGGTCGAGGAGCGTTGCGGCTGTGGGGTGTTAGTTTGGGGTGTTAGTTTGGGGTGCGGGAGTGCGAGCGCGCATAGGGAGGGGGAATTACCGTTGAGACCGAAGGCTTGCTCTTTCCAGTAGAGGCTCTCGAAGATGCGTTCGCGGATGATCTTCTCGACGAGGAGGAGGGGGTTGACGCCGTGGACGGTGGCGCCGGTGTATAGTCCTCGACTATCCAGCATGGACTTTGCGTCTGCTTGGTGCGCCATTGTGAATTTATTTGCGGTCGGAGCTATGGAATTACTGGATTACTGGTATAATCGCGGATTGTAGAATCGCGGGTTTGCGAGGCTCTTGAGACCTGGCTGGGGAGCTTGTTTTAGGGCGTGCCGGGTAACTAGCGTGGGTCAATGATTGCGCGGTAGGTTCTGGGTGCTGATGTTAGTATCCTTGAAATTGAGTGGGTTCATGATTATATTGAGTAATCGACACTCAAAAAAGGCTTTTCTGGGTATCTAAGGGACCTCCCGGGTCATCAGGAAGTTTATCAAATACCCGGAGCATATATATTAGAAGCAGCTAGTAAGAGGAGTTCCAGCAAGGATATATTAGACACGTACACTCAAAAGGAAATAGTTCGGTGCCCGGTTTTTCATCATCCCAAGCACTTCGAATCCGGAAAGAATGATTTTAATTGGGGCTGGGTTATATTATAAACGACCGAACGAGGTCTATATGGTCCGTTTCATATTAATATCCTAAGAAATATAAAAAAAAAACGGATACCGGGCTTACAGTAATACCCAGCCCTCGAGCTAATTTGGAGAATTACATTGCGGCAAAAGACCTTACTGGAAAACCGAAGTTCTAAACAACACTCATGGATATCTACCACCGTTACTGCTTCGTATGGCTAGAAGCTCCCCATATAGCTACAACTATGGTCAAGCTCACTAGAGTACACAGAAAGACTACTTTAGTATTTCCTTAACTTGAATTTAGATCGAGTCAAAAGCTGAGAGTCTCACGAATACACATCTACAGCGGTCTATTACTATAAAGATAAAAGGGCTTCTAGCTATCAACTACATACATATCAGCTTCTAAACATAGTGTTTCCTGGCACCGACAATATCTATTTTGTGGAAACTGTGCATCATATCTCAACAACACAGTCGTCTTTGTTTTATAAAAATACAGAGATCGGAGAAACATAGTCTAAGGGCCTAGGGCCCGTTTGGTTACACATTGGCGGGCAAATTTGCGTTGCAACAGATATTTTTTGCATAACTCTGTTTTCACGAAATCCTTTGTGTTCGGGGTGCGAAAACCCCACCAAATTCACAATCCGAACTCCATTTTGAAAAGATATCTGTTTATACTTAAGCTTGCGTAACGGAGCCGTTGCCAGACGGAGTTTTGAAACGCCAAAAAAAAAAAAAAAACCAAACGGGCCGTAAGTTACTAGCGATATCTCTGTGAGGAAGGGCTTCGCAACTACATCCCATAGCTGAAGAAAAAATTAAAACAAAAAACAGGCTCCGGGGGGAATCAAACCCCATCTCCATGGCAAACGTCCTACTGATACCCAGGCAGGCGCATTATTAACTATGCTACCGAAGCTACTGTTGATACAGTGGGTGCTGGAGTGGATTGTAAAGATCTCTTTCCCGCCGTTAATTGCAGATAAGAGAGATGACGAGAACTGTGAGCAAAGATCACTCACCCTCTTCATAATCACGTACAACATCTTGATCATTTATCAATGACTTTAGATAAAGGGGGAAAGGTTTTAATTGGTGACTTGTGGCATTAAATAGCTTTTTACAGGATCCCTCCAACCTATTCAGTCTCATCAATACTTATGGGAGAGGTTATCTCCCCAATAGATGGTTGCACTTGCTACTGGAAAAACGGTAGCCTTCCGACCCCCTACCACTACAATACAGTAGTGGGGTTATCGACCGTGCATTATGAGCTAATCCATACCACTTATCCCTTTGGATGCCATTAGGCTACCGGCTTCTAAGATATCATATGTTGCCTGAAAGAAACAGTGCTTAATAATGGCTTGGATTTCGTGCCTGGTCCCATGGAAAGCTTCTTCACAGACCATCACTCGTTTCACAAACCCTAACCCACCCAGCTAAATATACCAGATGTATCACTGATCAAGACAGATTGTACTTCAAGTAGAGGAGCGATTCTATCTCAAACCGCTTATAGTGCCAAGATTCTTGCCACCCCTAAGAACGGACGTGGCCTATAGATAAAACGCAACACCAACACTCGAGCTTGTTGTGTAGGTTTGGAGTATAAACACATCAATCCGGCCCTATACATATATTGTACGTCATACCCGGGCCTCTGCTCATTGATTATGGATTATCAGTTCTCCAGAATACCAAAGAACACTAGAAGAGGGAATAGAGGTAACTATCGGTCAAGTTCAGGATCGTATTCTTCAGGCGCCGGCTATTCTGTAGCTACCGGTACCCATTTGGAGAAAACTAGTTCGAGAACCGTCCTACTCGAGAAGGAAGACGATGACGATGACGATGACGATAAATACCCCAATGATCAACGGGATGGGGCTTGGGGGGGTTCTTCACGACATGTCACGATTCGAGAAGAGGGAGACTCAGAGAAAAGTCCTCAGGACTTGGAGAGTGTTAAGGTGATTTCGCCAAGTGAGGAATGCGTACATCATGTGGACGATACTGGAAGAAGTGAGAGTGCGAGTCTTATGCCTTCCGAATTCCCCGAGTATTCAATTGAATGACGGACTTACTGAGTTTTATAGCTGCAAGTGTTTACGCGCGCTCCCCTTCTGTTGGTATTGAGAGTTAGTATTTTAACCATCCAGCACAATTAGAGGAGTATTTTACTAATGATGGTCTAACAGCGTCGAGTATTTACTCACTGGATCTTCCGACCATCATGTCCGACCAAAATGAGTTCGCGCTCTACCCTAGATTTGGAAAGCTCAACTGTCTAAACCTCCTTCACCTGCAACAGCATCTCTTTGATCTCGAACAACAGCTCGAGGATCTGAACCTAGAGGAACTCAAGAGTATGGAAGAGGAAGACCTTATTGATAACGTGAGGGATGCCTTGGAGGAAACCGAAACGTCCGGTATAAGGCGCCGACAACAATCAAGGGTATCGAGAGCATCCTATAGCTCCAACCTCTCGGTTAGAAGTGCTCGATATGGGGGGTCCAGCTCTCAAGAGAAAGCCGATAGAGAACATGAAGGTTGTAAGTCGCAAGGCCATATTCTTCGGATACCTCGCTCTCAAGAGGGGCAGACAAAGGACCTGCCAATAAGTTTGAGGAGGTGCAAGTTGATGGGAGAAGTGGAGATGACATTAGGAGCTTATAGTGCGTATCTTTCGTTTGATGAATACAAGTATAATCTACGTATCGTCCTTTACTGAATGTTCTCGCTTTGAGACCAGACCGAGCCCTTTTGAGTTATTCCCAATTACTTAACCTTCCTAGCGCATCTACGCGGGATAGACGGGCGCTTAAGGACTGGCTTCAGCGTGCCGATGACCCTCTTGCCAGAAATTCGGATTCGCTTCGATTCCTAGATGAGGATTCTGCTGATGTGATAGCACTTTGTGCTCGCGATTCAGATATTTTGGAAAACTTTTTCCAATCTCGTCTACTCCGTATACTCGAAAACTGGTCGGTCTGGACTTTCGTATTCCCGTCCATTCGGGGGGCAGTGGCTACAATCAGGCCAACAATCCAATCACGTGCAACCCTCGAGTTCCTGAGGTTTTTTATCTCCTTGGGTGGAGCAGTGCTGATTGTTGCGCCGGTTGTTGTTCTTTATTTTACAAGGTCGGAATGGGGTAGATTGATGATTATTTGTGTGTGTACCATTGTATTTGCCATTCTGATGCACATGTTTACAGCTTCAGACAAGAAGGAGGTGCTTATGGCAACTACTGGGTATACAGCTGTGCTGGTGGTGTTTGTTGGGTCTGATGCATTTTCGGACGCAACGGTTCCAATGCCTGGCTGAAGGTTGTATGTGTTTGTGTTGAAGGTTTTGAGCTAAGCTGGATGTGTGCACTTGGGTGGTGCACGTTGCAGGCTGTTTTCTGTAGTTCTCTAGAGTCTCATCCAGATCGATCACGAATACGAATCGATATGAACCAAGAGACAAGTGATTGTATTATGAGGGGATGATGGTCTAGTCTAAGTGTTCTGTGATCGACTAATTCTAGTTCGCTTCTAGCTACGTTTCCTTCTTGTCTTCTGATTACGTTGCTTCTGCGGCTTAGCCACAAACCTGTGCCACAACGTAGGCCCGCAGGGCTTAAAGAACAGAGCTTTACTTGCTGAGAAATAAAGTTCGATAGGGAGCGCATGCAACCAACCTGTCGGTGTAGAAATCAAGGCATGCTCACGTCTTAAATATTAGAGGTCCCCGAGGCAGTACTTACGATCCAAAGCCGTAACGTATCACAAAGAGCAACGTCATGCAAGATTAGTTTAATGAGAAAATTCAACTTTCGAGACGGAGCCAGCTGAAGCTAAACCATAGAAATCGTACTGAAGAATGTACATGTATCTGTGGGAAGCTGTCAATTCGTTCGCCGATCCAATCCCAAGAAGGTAAATACATATGCCATGCACGAACCATTTCCTAATGTAGGGATAGTCGCTCTTAAGCTTTCTTTCAGCCTCACAACCCAAAACCAACCCCACATTACAGGGCCCTACCCGTCACCCCCGAAGCCCACAGCTATATAAAAAGGGAAGGATAGCTACAGAGCTCGGATGTCAGCACCGTTTACAAATCTATACCATCTACGGAAGGTAGCAGAGGTAAGGGAAGCTCAGATTCTAGTAGAGGAAATAGGTTTTGATAAACCGGCTTCATTCTAGAGCGCTGCGAAGCCATGTATGGTGTGCTATAAGCCTACGACGAGCGTCCTTGTGACGCCGGATAAGAAGGTTTGTTGGTGAATTGATAGCCCTGACAAGGACTTTATTAATGGGATTGGCAGGACTTCTTCTATGTCTGCCCTAGCCACACGAAGGATCGCGGATTTGCGTCTGCAGTTGTGGACCCAGAGCCCACGCCCGAGGAGCTGGATAGGAAGCGCAAGGAAGCTGAGGAGAGGATGCTAGCCGAAGAGATTGAGAGGGTGAAGAAGGAGTACGAGGAGAATCAAAGGAAGAAGAAAGAGAAGGATGAAGGCGAGAAAGAGAAAGAGAAAGAGAAGGACGAGGAGAAGGATAAGAAAGAAAATGAGGAGAAGGAGAAGGGGAAAGGTAAAAAAGAAACCTCGCCCCCCGTCGAACCTAAAAAGGCTGAGGAGCCTAGGATATTCACATTGCACAAGTGAGAACTCCCGCCTCTTCCATAAAATCAAAGCTTGGAGAGCTTGCTAACTCCCGTCTTCTGTAGGACCATATTTGATTCTAGGATGCGACGATGGAAGCAGCAGCAGATTTCGAAGCTGAATCAGGAGAGGCTTAGGTCTAGTGCGTTTCCATCGGTTCCTAAGGGTGACCCGGTATAGATAAATTATATCATATCATGGAGGGTTTATGTGTGCTTTGTTCCTGTTCTTAGATGCATGCATCCATTAGACATGGCGAGTTGTGGTTGACGATTGTTTCGATGGTGGATTGACTTATGTGAGAGCGATACAATACCTAGCATACATGTACTTATGGCCAATATAATTCAGAAAGTTCTCCCGGCGAGGAAGGTACTTGCAGGTAAATACAAACAGGGCGGAAGAAAGACGCTATATGTGGTTTATACAACGAGTGATCACCAATGACCTAGAATAAGGGTCGTATCTAAACGGACAAGGACTTATTGATATATACTTTCAAGCTTCCAGTTGAATGGAGCTTGATAATAATATTTGCCAAAAATAAACTAACTAATGATCCTACTGGGATAGCTCTAGGAATTTCTCCCCAGACGGAATCCAAACCGATCAAGCAGGATATCCAGAAACAGAACAAGTCCATTAAATGTCAGATCCCATGCACTCCCATCCCGCGCAACCAAGAGAAAAAAATGCATTCCCAATCCCGTACCACCCATGCCGAAAACCTGTTGAAAGAACACCGATTATATATCAAAATATCTGCATCTGTATTAACACAGCCCCCAACTTCATCTTACCCCCTATCAACCTTCCAATAGCTTCTTTTGTACCATTTCGGTGGTACCCACCCCACAGAAAACCTCTTTCCAGTAGATCCCCATCTCGAACACTTTCAGCTTCGCACCGATACGGAAGTACTCCCATAGGGCCGAAACCCACCGGATGATGTTCTCCACTCTCAGCAAACCGCCGTGCTTCTCAATTTCCTCGCGGGCTTCTTCATAAACAGCTCTCGAGCAATATCTCGCAAGGATCATGAACGTTCTTTCTGGACCGCGACCAGTTTGGAGCCCCTCATCAAGCGAACGGGTAAGATCATTTGTTTTCAGGATGAGCAGAATAACCGACGGGACATTGGCGAGTAGTTGGATTAGTTGTTCCAAAAGACCCTCAGTCATAGCTAAATCGTAAGTGTCAATGACCATTTCCCCATAAATCGACTTAAAGGGGAAAAAAACCTTGAGTAATCTGTTTCTTCTCTTCCTCATTTCGTGGAAGTGCAACTCCTTTTTGCAAAGCGGTAAAATCCCTCCCTGTGATAGCACTAGCAAATAACGGGAACTGTTCGTCTGTGATACCCGCAACTTCGTTCGCATACCTCCTCATATTCTTTTCATTTCCGTCAATCACAGCCAACCAGAGCTTTGCGTAAGATCTTCTCAGATCCATTGGTATTTCCCTATATAAGCCGTGATCATATAATATTATCTCAAACTTGCTCTTCCGCCATCCTCTCTTTGAAGGATCTGTAAGCCGGATTGCAAGGTTTCCCCCGTGTGGATCACAGTGCAGTGGTGCATTATTTCCAAATACCATTTCGTTGAAGATTCTGGCCAACGCAGCAGAAACCTCATCCCGAGAGATACCATTGCTGTCTAGCCATTGTAGATCATCGAGGCGTTTTCCAGGAAGATATTCCATTACCAATATTCTTGGCTTTGCCCAAATCACTTTCTTCCAAGTTAGTATGTTTGATAATACCCCCGAATATCTTTACATCGCGAGATTAACCAACCTTTAGGAATAACCACGGGTGTATTTTTGACGTTCTTGAAATATTCTGTTACCCGGTGAATATTGCTGGCCTCTCTTTCAAAATCGAGTTCTTGAGGCAGACTGTAAAGATATATTTACTCGTAAGCATCCCTCCCCAAAAAAGGACCGCATCTGAAAAGGTATACCCACGATGCCTCCATCTCATCGCTGAGCCAGGTCAACGGATATTCCGGGAAGAACCACTTGATGTATTCGAATGAGAATCTCGTCAATTGCATATCGAGAGGGATCCATTCCGCCAATGATGGATGTTGTAGTTTTACCGCAACCCTAAAGTCCATTAGCATCAAAACCTACGTCCCATAAATGAAAAGCGCATGAAAACACACTCTTGGCCTGTCTCTCTCAATATCGCCCGGTGCACCTGAGCCAAAGATGCTGTCACAGAACTCAGTTTTTATAGCTCGAAAAAGTAATGACTGGGTTTTCCGTACCGGCTCCTAGGGGGACTGGGTCAAAGGTTGAGAAGAGTTCTGGTATTGAGTGACCGGTGTCTTCCAGAATCATCTAACCATCCAAATCAGCACAAACTATCATTTCCAAGGCCTTAGTCATCCGCAATTTCTTACTTTTTCAATACTTTCCATACTAGAAACTGGGCAACGATCTTGTAGAGGAATAAAGGTTTCCTGACCAGTCATTAGAAAATAGCTTTCCGGTTTCTGAACAAAACAGTCTTACAGTCCACTCCACCGGTAGAAGATATCCCATGGCAGCCAGATGCTGTCCGAGCTTGATGAATATCGAGCCATTCTTCTCGAGTACCTTGTAGGTTCTATACCAATTGAGTTAATTCCATATCACGAGAGGTATTTCCGGTGAAATTTTGGAACCGCCGGAAAAGTGAAACATTGACCCCACCTTTCGGCACACCGTTTATGGCATTTCGAGAGCACTGTTTCATTATCCGGGTCACTATCAAGGATCCTCAAAGCAACTCGATAACTACCAATCAATTAGCTCAAATCCCGCGGGAAAATCAACAGGAAGAAATCATACTCATTTATGCACAGCGCCAACGCACTGGCGACCCGACCCGCCCTTTCCACAGCAGCAACCGCATGCCCCACATCTGTCACGAGCCCGAAGACCGCCGCCCCTACTATCGTACCTCCGAGGACGCCCAATACTATTTTGCCACTTCGACGAGGGGTAGCTTTTGTTCCCGTCCTAATAGCTTGGAAGGTTGAAGGTTTCCGTAGAGATGAGAGACATCGTCGGCATGTCCATGAGGTAGAGTTGAAGGCAGGGAATATCGTATTCTGATTCCGGAGGAGGAGACCACGGGATGGGATTAAGGCACGCATGACCGGAAAGCAATTGTCGAAAGATGAGAGAGGACGGAAGCTATCATACAGGCGATAGATGGACCTAATTATATTGATAGCAGGCGGGGAAGAGGGAAAGCCCAGTCTGGACGACGTGGTCTTGAGTTATCGGCGGGTGAGACTCGGAGAGTGTTGAGAGCAGGGTTAGGGTCACGAGCCAATTTTTTGCTGGCAGTTCATGAGCTGCAAGAGTCGTCGTAGGGATTAGTACGGTTGAAGTTAGGCAGAGCCTCAACAACCACGTCGAGTTCCTGCGTTTCCCTGCACTGCTTGACCACATGGATATGACAAACGGAATTTGAAGCTGGGCTTGCTGCTGCAGTAAAATTAGAAACAACTACAGAGCTCGTTGTTTCCTTGCATTCCTCGAAAAAACGGTTCAGGTCATGGCTGCTTAAAAAACAAAACTGCACTCGAGGTTTTGGATTACAATTTGCGACCTTCTGGTGACAAGTCGGATTCCGAAGCGAAGGTCTCAGCAGCTCGGCTTTCATAACCTGGCTGGACCATTATTACCACCGCAAAACTAGTACGTTTTTAGCCCG
Organism: Morchella sextelata; assembly: GCF_020137385.1. Classification (NCBI taxonomy): domain Eukaryota; kingdom Fungi; phylum Ascomycota; class Pezizomycetes; order Pezizales; family Morchellaceae; genus Morchella; species Morchella sextelata. The sequence continues at coordinate 2,606,839 of NW_025408618.1, read as the reverse complement.
GTGCCGTGGGAAACTGAGAAATGGTCATTTACATACACACACGGTTGTGAATAGACCTGGCTGTGAATAACACCCGTGGCTTTGTGTGGCAGAATGTCTATTGGGGAATTAGCAAGTCGATCCGCTATCCATTTGTAACCTTAAGCCTACGAAAGCTACATGTATTTAGAAAAGGATTTACCCTTCATTTATAGTTGTCCCTACTAGTGAAAGCTGACTACCCCTTTTGTAGAGAGTGTGCTGAGAGTACGTTCGCTTGTTTGACTCACACTTAATCTAGTAGCTTCAGGCATTCTTTCCTTCCTTCATGATGGTTCACTATATCCATTACAAGCACCAACTGCATCCCTTAAAGCAAACTCTGGGACGTACTCTAGGGGAATGGGTATTTGCTTTTTTCAGCAGGCTTCTGGCCAACCAGTACCCGTCCTTTGCGAAATAATTCATCCCAATCTTGAGATATCTCAGTTCCCATCATTTTATTGGCGTTTAACGACCCCCGCTTCTGAAGTGCATATATGGTCTTCGTGGGCCTAGATCGCCTAAGGCGGGGTTATTCGAGAGGAGAGAGCATCCGCGCGCGTAAAAAGTATAGGGCCGTAGACGTGCCTTATCACCTTGAGAAATATACGTACATGTATGTATGTCTGAAATTGATCATATATGAATTCGCCTAAACAAGCCTGGTGGTGCATTTCTGTAGCCAAGGGAGTAGACGCCTGTTGCTTTCGATTGATGGGACTTTACATGGAAAGCAAAACTGACTGAAATAGTGGTGAACCTTCGGCGTTCCAGTATTTTGTCATCCACAGCATACACCCTTAGACGTATTTTTTCAATGATTTAGAATTTGAATTCTACAATACATCTGTATTGAACGCCAAGCCAAACGAGTGATCGGATATGTACCTATAAAGCATCGATGGTAACTGGGGGGGACTGCAGGTCTCTTGCTGATAGAAATAAGAAACAAAACCAGAATTAAGGTAAGATAACAGGAAGAGAAGACGGCATATATAATGTGTTGAAGCCGAGATGAAAGTAGGGCTTACGGATGACATCCAGATGTTTGATATTTTTGATAACCCCGCTAGTAGTACATCGACTGTACCTCCTTATACTCAGCAGAGAGCAAAGCAAGAAATTATGTCTGCTGCCCATTTTTAAAACCCCTGCAGCTTCTATATCCCCTCTAAACCCGCGAAGGGACCCCATGACCCCGTTCACAAAAGATATAAACACCGGACCCATATTTTTATATATATACAGACCTCTACGCCACAGCCACTGGCTGCTCTTCGGCCTCAGCATCAGCAACTGGTGCCTCCGGCTCCTCTTCAAAGTCAGACACAGTAAAGGTACTCCTGCCCCGTCTCTTGATGATATCAGCCGTAGCCACCTCTTTCCACATCTCAAGAGCCTTCTGCTCCATCTCGATACCGATCTCGAGGTACGGCTTCCCGAACTGAGCGCCCACAGCCAAGGCCTCTTCCGCCGCAACACGGCGCTCAATGTCCTGCTTCATACGCAGGTCGTAGAATTCCCTACGGGCACGGTCGTAGGCATCGGTCTCCCCAAGCTCCTCGTTCTCCATCAACCACATCTGTCGCTGGACAACACTAGACGCAACCATCAGCACCAGCAAACCACTGACAGATAGCATGCTAGGAAACCAACCTTTCACCATCCAGCTGCTTGCCCGGCTGCTCAATCTTGCTCCAGTCATAATGCTTATGATCGTTTCCGTCGTTCTCCACCAAGATCCTCGGCCTAGCCAGCTCCCACGGGTGGTCCTTGAAGAATTGCGCTCGCAGCTTGTCCTCGGGATACTCAATCTTCTGGGGCATGAACATTCCTTTCGGCTTGTGTCTCTTTGTCCATGGCTTGTGGTCCTTCTGTTGCACCGGGAGCGGGCGGACAAGTGACGTTGTGGGCGGTATCGAGCCGACAATCCGATACCACGCCGGCTCCTCCCGCAACCGTCCAGTCTCGAGGCGGCGAGAGGCGGTCAGGTGTACCCGTATGGGGCGCAGTCGTTTGATTGTGTTCATTGGGGCGTTCCGGTGTGAGCGGAGGGTGTTTCGGGGATCTCTGGGTGGACAATTCCGGGGTAGTCGCCGGGGGGTCGAGTTTGGTTGTTTGGTGGGCTTGGGGAAAACTTTGGTGGGTTACCGTGGGGTGGTGATGGCATGTGCGTCAGTAGCGTATATGTGGGAATGGGTGGTTCTGGGGACAACTCCGGGGGTGTCGCGTTGTAAATTCTCACCGCCGGTAGTTACTATTCACAGATTCGGGTTTTCTATTATATTCGTAGATTTCATTTGAGTAAAGTGGAAAACCGGAACACCGTAAAGAATTATAACTATGGTACAACTGCTAAAGAAAGCGACACATTCAAGAATACTCCCTTATCAAATCCGTATCCAGCCCCATGGAAGGAAGATAACCTCCATGCCTATTCTTACTTTGCTGCAGTAGCCTCCACGACGTCCTGTTTATCGTCAAACTGCTTCCTGGCATCGGCGATAACTTTCGCCATGACCAGAAGCTCCTCAACACGGCCCAACTTCTTCGGATCGCGTCGTAGAGCAAACTTGAAGTCGTCGACCTTGATCTTATTTCGTCGAGCCTGTGAGGCCATGCGCGCTGCGTCGTGACACTGCGTAGAAGAGCTGGTTAGTTTAAGCTGCTGCGGAAGTTCGAGCACTGTAGGTAAATACCATATCGACAATGTAGCTGCGAGCGCGAATGGTTAGCTATGCTATCTAGGCTGAGCTCAGGGGGAAGGTTCGTATAAATAACACACTCAGTGACAATCTCATCAAGGACATTAACACTCTCTTGGAGTGGCTCTTGGTCATCGCCGAAAGCGTACATCAGCGACCTAACTACATCACCCCCAAGGTGACTGTCAGTACAATATCACAGCGAAGTAGTATTCCGAGGGCAGTAGACGAACTCTCTTTAGCGAAAAGGTGCTGGCGTCTACTGCGCGGGCGCGAGCGGGAGATTCCAGCATCCGTGGCCATGGTTTTTGAAGATTGATGTTTAGGATGAGCCCTCTTCTGCGTCGACTGTTCAGGACGCTCCATGGTTCAATGGAATCTGGGTTAGGTGGCGGTATCTGTGGCGGTGATGCTACAGTGTGGCGTCGGTATGTTCCTAGCTTCAAAGCTCTGACGTTGGTTGAAACCACGATTCAATTTACCACCAGTGCCCCACGACTCCCGCTCTCACATTCAACCCTCCAAGTCTACTTACATACGAGCCCCACAATGGTGAGTTATCCCAGAATTCCTCTGCAATAGCTCCAGCTAACTAACCGCCCTTATCTACGTAGTCTGCTCTCTTCCACTTTGACGCGCTCCTTCTAGTTATCCTGCTCCTTGTGTGCACATGCACCTATGTGCGCGCCACTGTGCCGGGCATGGTAGACTCACGGAAGGATAAGAACATGTAGGACCCTCCCGTTTCCCCACACACCCCTGCTGGCTAATATACGGTAGGCTGATGAGCGATTGGTAGCTTCTTTGGCATGTTTTGGAAGTTTGCCCGTATCGGAGAGCGATTGTCGCCATATGTTAGCTTGTGCTGCATTATTATGGCTGTAAGTTCTTACCAGGAGCTTTGCACTTGGAGTCGGCTCTCGTTATAAGAACTGGTCAGCGGCGGAAAGCCGGTATCCTGCAAGATAGAAACCCTCATAAAGTTTAAATACTCTTATGGGGCGTCTTTATAGCGAGAGTCGACTTCCGGGAGTGAGTTAGTTCGGAACACATGCTAACATGTTAGCGATATAGGTTGTGACATTTGTTTCATAAAACGGATAGATACACAGGTCAAGACGGAGGAGGATGGGGACGAATTTTTGTTTGTATTACTGCTCTGTGTTGGATTGTTTTTATCGGGCGTCCAAATGCATTTTTTCTTTCTTTCTTTCTAATTATTATTGTCCTTTCCCGCGCGCATAGATTATTGATACCACATACATTTCAACAAAAGTGGTTGAGTTTAGGCGCATGAGTGCAGGTCCTGCCGGCGCCATGAGCGGTCCATGATCTCTATTGAATAAAGCCTTGGTGTAAGCTCTGCACACACGTGGGCCGTGGAGCTTCGTCATTGATAGACTGCATCACCGTGGCTAGGAAGCGTTTCTATCAGCTGGTTTTTAAATCATGCATCTGAGATAAAGAGGATTAAGAGGTACTCAATGGACAAAAACGGATTTGTAGGCAGCCAAGGCCAGAGAGAAAAGTAACTTTCCCAGGGCTGTGGGCTTCTAGATCTATCTCAACCTCAAATGCCTGTATCTTGAAAATCCAATTAAGCCGTAGTTGAGCCATCGAACCTACTTCTGTAGCTTGTGGGATTATAGCTTAATTTTTTTTCCTGTGCATGTGCCATGCAACATATTCCGGTGCTGTAAACTTGTTAAATGAGACCCTTTGTCAAGACAAGAACCAAGTCTCTTGCCTTCTCCTCCTGAGTTTTTCAGCAGTTTTGGCTAACATGACGGTCACCAGGGAGCCTGCAGAATCAGAATCAAGAATCTTTATGCTGCAGTGGCCATCCAGAGCCTTCTCACCACTACGCATGGACGATGATCATCAAGAGAAATACCAATGATATCTCGACCACCTTCCATTAATATCTAAAATACAAAAAGCAAACTTTTATCTATCACGGCCTCCTCTCCTCCTACACAAACTCAAAGGTGTCGCCCACATCCGTACACATCACGCCCACCCGCTTCGACCCCACCACCCTCTCCAACCTCAGCACATCCCACCGACTAAAGATCACCCTCACCCTACACGTCCCCGCCTCCGCCATCCCCTCCCTCACACTCCTGCCCAACCACCCACCTGTCACCTCGCGATAAAACCGCTCATTATCCGGCACCTGATAAAACACCACCTCCTTCGCCCCGGCCACCTCATACCTCCGGAAATGGTGTGCCCGCCCGGTATACAGCAGAACCTTGAGCCTTCCCGTCCTGAAATGGCTCCTTGCCCGCGCAACAGCGCCCACCTCCGTCTCCTCGCTGATCACCCCAAAGTCGAGACCTAGGGTGTCCAAGTGATTCCGCACCCGCACAAAGTCGTAGTACGAGTTCACAAACACCACCGACCCCCCAGCGCTGCGCTGCAGCCCCGGGAGTACCATCGCTGTGAAGAACGTGAACCGCGCATTGGCATCTTGGGTCGGCGCGGGGGCGTCGAAGCGCATGAATGTTTGCCGTACCTGTAGCCCCAGGTCCGTCATGGTGCCCGCATACTCTGGCGCGGTCTTGACGCGGCCGGCGATGTTGCGCATGTGCGCTCCAAAGAGCGCGTTGAGTTCTGGCGTGAGGAAGGTTGCGGTCATGATTGTCTGCCGGATGAACTTTGCCTGCGAGTCGAGATACCAGGAGCGGACGCGGCCAAAGTCGCAGCCGTGGGCGTCCTTGGGGATAAGGTTGAGGTGCTTGAAGACATACTCAACATGCTCCCAGTTCTGCATGAGCAGGGCGTCGGCATGGTCGACGACCACAAGCTCGAGCGAGGAGAGGAAGTCGTAGTCGCGCTTCTTGTCCCCCTCGTTTCCGAGCACCATCCGTAGGCCGAGCGGGGAGGCGAGGATGATGTCGGAGGTGTAGAACTGCGAGAACAGCTTGACGGACTTGCGAGTGAACTTGAGGCCTATCCTGAAGAGGTCGTCATGGTTTCCGGAGAAGAGCTCGCGGAAGTCTGCCGGCTTCGTGGTGGGGATGCGCTCTTCCTCGGGAGGGAGGGTGAAGCTGTCGGTGAAGCGCTTCTTGTTCTCTTGCTGCTCCGACTGCGACAGCGCGAGTAGGGTGTTGACCACCTCCGCACAGGCGTTTCGAGTCGGCAAGAGGAAGAGGACCTTTGGCCGCGTGAAGCCCTGGTCCCGTAGCTCGAGGTCGGCGTCGTCCGTTGCGCGGGAGAGGCGTTCGTTGTTTTTGAGCACTCTGCTGCGGGTCTTGTAGATGTGGTTGAGCGCATGGACGCAGGCCAGGTTGCGGACGGCGGCGGCGTTGTCGGGCGTCCGCGAGGTGAAGAGAACGTCCTGGTTGGCAAAGATGTAGGGCGCGAGCGCCTGCTGCACCGGTGTGAACTCGCCATTGAGAGTCTCAAAGGGCGCTGTGAGCTTGTTCTTCAGGTTTACATCTGCGATGCTGTCGACCTTCTTGCCAGGCGCTGCTTGCGACCCGGCGGGGGCGCTGAAGACCAGCTTCCCGCTGAGCGCAGGGTGCGTGAGCTTCTTGATCTCCCAGCTGTTTGCCTCCGCGGCCTTCGTGCGCGCAAGATACCAGGGCGTTGGGGTTGCAAAATGGGACTCGAAGGGGTCGGACTGGTCCTCATCGTCACTATCCCCCTCATTCTGCTCCTCCGGAACCTCTTCCTCTTCCTCTGCGCCCTCTTCGTCCACAGGCGCCCACTCCTCTTCCGGATCCTCCTCTTCCACGACGTGCTGAGTTTTCCGGCGCTTTGCGTCCCGTGTATCTTTAGACTTGCGACTCAACGTTAGGGACTGTAGTAGTACGTTATACGGCTTTGCGCTGGTATCTTCCGGCTCCTCCTCGTCCTCCGTGGAGAGGACATCGTCGTCTTCGGACTCGGACCCGGACTCGGACCCGGACCCGGGGGCATTATGGGCTGCGCCGGCTTCCTCGTCGGAGCTGGCTTCGTCTTCTGACGGCGCTGGGTGATTACTACCTTGCTGTTAGGATCAATTGCACTTATCGCATGAATCGATGCACTACTACTAACTCTCTAGGACGGTTCTCGAAACTGCGGATACCGCCTCGACCACCTCGACCACCTCGACCACCTCGACCTCTACCACCGCCGCGGCCCCGTGCGCCGCCTCGTCCTCTACTGTTGCCACCGCCTCGGCCGCCGAAGCTACTGCTGCTGCTGCCGCCGCGTCCACGTCCACGTCCTCGCTGTCCTGGTGGCATTGTGTGGTTGTAGGTGGGTTTGTATGTGTTTGAACTCAAGGTGAGGTGAGTTGCGAATGTGAATAAAATAAATAAAATTTAGGCGCATGAGGCTCTGTGGATCCCTGCGTGTGCCAAGGCCCTGCACACCCCACTATCTTGGTGGGCGGGTCATGAGGTGTCACTCGGCTAAGAAGTGAGAGGCCGAGGGAAGCAATATATTAGATCATGATGCAAGTGTGAGTCTGTAAGGTGCAGTAGCTTAAGGATATGGGATTGAGGTATTCTGGGTCTGGTTGGGCATGGGATGCTGGTGTCGCGTGATGCGAGAAGAACTCTCGCCTGGACCCCCGGCGGCGGTTCAGAGCCCTCTGTCTGGCACTGCAATTGTATTGTATCTCGTATTCATAGCTCTCCTGAGGCTGTCTGGTATCTCTACGCATATATCTGCAATCGCCAATGGCTGTCCTGTCCCGAGTAATCATTCCAATGCATGCTGCCAATGATTACTCTGCCATCGTAATATCGTACGTGCTGCTGTCAAAGAAAGACCCGGGCCCGAGTGACTTATCAGATGCGATTACTCATCGCTCACTCTTTCTTTCTTATCGCAGTCCCGACACTCCCCCGTGCGCGCAGTCAACAATCCAATTCACTTTTCCCCACGCCCGCCGCCCCACATGCGAGCGCTGTCGAGTTGGTGAGTTCTTCTTCGAGCAGCGAGGGTTCCTGTGACGTCCCCTGCCCAGTGTTTTTGCCCTGCGCCTTGGAACAGTCCCGACCGACCGAGCGAGCATTCTCACAATTCCCATCTACTTACATATACCTACTTACATATCCCTTCCTCCCTCATCCCTTCTCGCCCCCCCTCCCCCTCCCCCACATTTTTTATCCCTTTCCCCCTTCCATCCCCCCCGCATCCGCTCCCCCGCTAATGCTGCGGAATTTCCCCACCGTTACCGACCGATTCCCGCACTGCTTTGTTGGGTGGAGGGCGGGTGGGAACTTGCCTGCTGCTGCTGCTGTCGTGTGCGTTGAGCGATAGAAGAGAGAAAGAGAAAGAAAGAAGAGAGAGGCAGCTGCGCAGAGTGAAGAGTGAAGAGAAGAGAGAAAGACTGTGTGTGTGAGGTGGGCTTTTTTTTAATATTGGTGTTGTGCGCCCATTCGTCTTTTGTCGGCACATTACTCTAATAACGATAACAATCAATAACTAAAATACTCTGCATCTTTTCCAGAAGGAGGAGCCAAATATCCAAATATATACATACCTAGTCCGGTGGTGGTTATCCTGCTACTAGCACTTCTACTACTGCTTCTACTGCTTCTACTACTTCTGCAACTATTACTACTATTCTGCTGCTGCTGATACTACTGCTTCTGCTATATTGCTGCTGCAATTAAATACTACAATACTGCAATACCACAATACCACAATACAATTCGCTGCCACCACCAGTACTGTTCCCATTACACCAACTGTCAGTACGTCCCGGTGCCTTACTCGTGATACCGGCCACAGCTCCATTCTGCCGAATCCTACATATATACATACACGCCCGGCCTATTGCATTGCGTCCAGACACCCAGTCCACAGCAGCCTGCACCCATCCGTCCACCAGTCCGTCAGCCAGGAAACACCAGCAGCAGCACCGAGTCACCTCACCTCACACGACACCCATATCCCATATCCCCCACCATTAATACCACCGACGCAGTGACTCTCCCTCTACCACAAAAGAAAACTCACAATGTCACAACCCCCCACCCCCTCCACAACCTCCCCCGACAAGCCCCCCCACCCCGTACACCACATCTACCCCATCTTCGTCCCCGCCGACCTCTCCGACAACTTCATCCACGCCTTTGCCGGCGCAACCGCCGGCTTCGCCTCCGGCATCGCAACATGCCCGCTCGACGTCATCAAGACCAAGCTGCAAGCCCAGGGCGGCTGGTCGCGCATGGGGCCCGGCCCCGGGGAGGTGGTCTATCGCGGGCTCTTTGGAACAGCGAGCACGATATGGAAGGATGAGGGGTTTAGAGGGATGTATAGAGGGCTCGGACCGCTGATTCTGGGATATCTGCCGACGTGGATGGTGTATTTTACGGTGTACGAGAAGGCGAAGAAGTTTTTGGAGCCACGTGAGTTTTTATTCTAATTTTTTGGTTTTGGTGTTCTTTTTCTGGCATAGTGGGGGGGGGGGGGGGAGTTGGTTTGAGTGGGGAGGGAGGGAGAGGGGGTTATATTTGCCTTTATACTCGTATTTTTACTTGTTACTTCCGCTTTGGGTCTGCGGTTTTGCAGCTCTTCAATTGCGGTATTGGGGGTGCAATTGACCTATTCCTATGCCTCAATTACCCTAAATACTATTCCCGGTTTTCTCCTACCTCTGCGCCCACTTCCATCCCATTCCTCGTCTCTCCATACTCCCAATTGCCAATACCGGGCATCCATCCCCCACTACCTGCCCAACGATCATTTCCACTAACACCCCCAGAAATCGAGCGCACCTGGGTGACACACATCCTCTCCGCCATGACCGCTGGCGCCTCCTCCACAATCTGCACCAACCCCATCTGGGTCATCAAAACTCGGCTCATGTCGCAGCCCCCCGTCACCGCCAACTCCCCCGCCTCCCAACACTACACCTCGACCCTCGACGCCATGCGCAAAATGTACATGCACGAAGGCGTCCGCGCCTTCTACTCCGGCCTCGCCCCGGCACTCCTCGGGCTAACGCACGTGGCCGTGCAATTCCCGCTCTACGAGCAGTTCAAGAAGATGTTTACCACCGGCGCGGGGCAGGGCCAGAGCGGGCGCGGGAAGACGAGCGATTTCTGGGGGATCCTGGCCGCCAGCTGTCTGAGCAAGATATGCGCGAGCTCGGCCACGTATCCGCATGAAGTTGTGCGGACAAGGTTGCAGACGCAGCGGGTGCTGGGGGAGGCGGGGGGAGGAGGGAGGGGGAGGGTCAGGTATCGCGGGGTGATACAGAGCTTTGCGACGGTGTTTAGGGAGGAGGGACTGGGGGGTTTCTATGCGGGGATGGGGACGAATATGATTAGGGCGGTGCCCGCGAGTGCGATGACGTTGTTGACGTATGAGTGTGAGTTTGGTCTTGTCTTTCTTTCTTTTTCGGGGGTGCTTTGGGTTGGTGCGGGATCGCAGGTTGGGCGTTGTTGGAATCTCGGGGGCTAACGTATCCAACAGTCATGGTAGGACGGTTAACACGATACAAGGAACAAGGAATACTAGAACGGGATCGATTACTCGGCGAACAATCGCAGTCATCACGGTGATGTAGTTTTTGTTTGCCTCTTCGTTTTTTACTTTATTTTCTCTGTTCTCCTTCGATTCTCTTGATACACGAATACTAGCCCTGCCGGAGAGCGTGGTAAATCCCCAGATTATCGGTATATATCATGTCGTCTATTTGCCTGTGAATTGGAGATTGGAGGGAGGGAGGGCTAGCTAACTGGGGGGTTGTGCATGTAGTTACTTCTGCTTCTTGTTCGTCTTTTTATTCGTCTCTATTCTTCTTAGTTGGGCGTATATTCATTCCATTCTCATCATTCTTGCTTTCTTCTTTTTCTCCTTTCTATTTTGGGGATTTTGTAGCCTTTCTTCTTTTTTTTTTGTAATTGTGATGCGGGGATCCGGACGAGAGTAAAGACGACGAAAAAAACATCATGGGGATATATACACGGACTAGGTATTATAATGTAACAAACGCCACTATACACTTCCTTTTTTTTTTCCTTCTTCTTTTTCTCCTTTTTTTTTTGGTTTGGTTTCTGGTTTTTTTTGGTAGATGGAAAAGCACTCCTTCTTTTCTTCTCCTTCCTCTTTTTTTCATTCTGCGGTTGCGGTCAACTAGAGTAGACGGTCTCTTACAAGTCAAGTCACTTTGGTACTCTACGAGGTCGCATTACATAGGCCGAGTAATGACCAGTGATTCTACGTCCCCGCCCCATGCTACAAGCAAATGAAGAGAGAGAGAGTTGACGACCCTCCCATGCTTTTCCGGCAGAACCTCACTGACAAAACCCTGCTGGCTTGAGTTAAACTCTGGTAGAGAGAGCACATGTACCTGCATCACCGACCATTACCGGTGCGGGGTTTCCCGAGGCGCACATGCTGTGGTTGATGCAACGGCGGAATTAAGAGGGGAAGTTATAGTACACTGGAAATGCTGGCATGTGATGGGCCCTGGGATATTGGGTGGTGAGGAGCTGCTGCAGTCTGCAGTGTGTGGATCATTGGCTTTTGGGCTATTGCCATGTGAGCTTCGTAGGTTCCGGGGAAGGCATATATGTGTCTGTGGATAGGGAGAGTGAGTTGGTGTTTGGGCTGTAGAAAGGATCCCGAGGATGGGTCTGTAGTGCCGCAATGCGGGAGTGACTGGAGGGGGAAGGGCTGTAGACCGGCCGGCGCATTAGATAGAAGAAAGTTGCCCAGAAAAAATACACCAGACATCCAGAACCCATGTGAACATCTCAAAATACCCAGTTCGAACCAAGCCATACAAGAAGACCTCTCTTCTAGTTCCTCAACTATAGAAACACCGGTGTGGTGCAAAAACTATATACAAATCTCGAGCTCTCCGCCAGCCCATAAAACGCCAACATACATGTAGATATATAATGTTAGTTTTCTCAGCCAATCGCTCACATACACAAGTCCACACTCCTCTACGCGCTCCGCTCCAGGTCCAACATATCAAAAATAAACCCATTACTATTTCCTATATGCGCCTGTATAGTAACCTAGCCCAACAAAATCCTGCTCTAAACTATATTCTCTACCTGCTATCTCTCCCTAACCTCTCTTGTAGGTCCTCTACCAGCTCATAGGCAGGTTTAAATCGCGGCGTTGACTCTCCGCTCTTGTTCTCTAGTAACACTGGGTTGGGATGGGTATCGGTCGTTCCGCCTAGAGACGTGTAGCCCTTATCGTACAATGAGCAGTACGGTATCTCAAGCGCGCGCAGAAACTACGATCACCCGTCGGGTCAGCATGCCGTTATTGTCCAAGGATCAACCGAGACACTTTACGGGCGGGAAGACCCGCAGTGAGACAAATCAAATCCCACCCGCGCGGGGGTCCGAGAATCCCAACCGCACAACGGGAATGGGGGGAGTGGAAGAAAAGAAGACGGAGCTGAAGGGTTCTGTCAACTTACAGCCCAAACCTCCTGGTAGTGCCAATCAATTACCGGGTGCACTCTCATAAAGTCCGGCCAGCCATGATCCGTCCGGTCAAAATGTGTGAGGAACTCGCCGTGCGGGTCTGTCCGCCTCGTACCGACGAAGATGGCCTTCACGTTCTTGTTCTGCTCGAGGTATGTCTCGAATGCCTTCTTCATGGGGAGCGCATAACGAGCGAGGTCGAGGTGGTACGACGGCACGCAGATATCTACGAACTCATCGACTTCAGCGAATGGGTGCTGGGACATGACATAGACTGCGTTTAGGAGCGCTATTGAGCTCTTTGAGAGCGAGTTCTGGGAGAGTCCGGCAAGGAAGATTATTAGCAGTACGAGGCAATCTTTGCCACCGTTAAATGAGATGGCGAGTTCATCGAATCTGTGGGAAGCTTTAGTTGTCTGTATACGACTTGATGAGCGGCGAAGTCTGGAGAGGGCAAACGAACGAGTATCTCTGTAATGCTTCTTGGATGACCTGGAGGGATATCTTCGTCTGGTGCTGGACCTGCCGGAGGAGCTCAGTCTCAGGCGTGGACGCGAGGAAAGCAGAGATCTTGTCGTGGAGTTGCGAGCAGAGCTGGTGTAGTGATTCTTTGGATTGTTCAGCGCTCTTCACATGAGTGGTCACACCGTTCTGCTGGACCACATTCGGGGGAGGGTGGGGGGTTGTGGTGGTATCTTCTTTGTCGAGCATTATCACAGAACCTCTGGACATGATCATTGAGGCCGTGAATGTCGAGGTTCTGAGAAATTTGAGGATGTAATCTAGAAGAGGTGCGAGTGTAATGTATGTATTTGGCTAGGTGGTCTTTTTTGTAATAAGCTGGGGATGTATCGGTATCCACAACCACCACCATGCTGCTCTTGCTACCCCGCCGCCGCCGCCGCTTCAGCTTTACCTTTACAACCAGCTGGGTACATGCCTTACCACTGCCGAGAAGCGGGGATTGACTGATTGATTGAGATAGTGTCAGGTACGAGATCGATCTGGTCTCGGAGGCATCTTCTGTAGGTAGAGTAGCGGAAGTAATTGTTTTTTTTATTTCTATCTACACTGGGCTGCAAGCTTGCAATTGCCAGTTTCGTGATGTCTCTAAAAAAAATGCCTATTCGGGGAAATGGAGAGCTCACTTGGATGAAGGATGAGAACGAATGGGTAAATGGGGATGCTCCGCGGTCAGAAAACCTCTTCTAAAATCCCAGCCTGCATTTCTACAAGTATATATACTTACATAGCCATGGGATGCACACATAGATACTAGTAGTACTCAGGCATGAGTACTCTAGAGTACGTACAGTGCACTGCCACTTCAACACAACCCTGCGGAATTAAGAAAGAGAAGAAGAAACCAGAACATCACACCACACGTGCTACCCCGCGGATCCGCGCAATGCAGGTGTGCCCCCATCCCTCATCCCTTCCCTTGTATAAGAAGGGAAGTGCGAAAAGCTTGATGTCTGTCTGAATCGAGGAAATCGCTGTTTCTTCCTCGATTTCTGCTTTTATGTGCGCAAAATCACAACCGGGGATTCATAATCGAAGCTCTCGGGAAAATAGGACCCTGATTACCTACCTATTGTACCTACATGTAGGCAGATAGAGTATGTACCTGATCCAATGAGTAATTCTGCCTTCTAAAGAAGTTTCCTGGGATATGTTGCTTTTCTCTACAGCTGTCTGTTAGTACCTGCAGCTTTCCATTCCTGGGGCGGTTTTTTAGTAAAGTACTCTACCGCCGGCTGTTTGATTTCCCGCCAACATCGCTCATCCAGTCATCGTGGGAGAAGGCGAAGAAGCTCACGGCAGTGTGCGGATCACCCCTCGACGGAAGTTACATGGGGGAGTAGGAATTCACAAATAGGAGCCTGCATTTCATGTAAAACGTCGTGTGTTTTGCAAGGCTGTTGGTTACATATCGGTATGCCCCCATACTTAACAAGCCCGAGACAGGCAAGCAGCAGCAGGCAAGAATAGTAGACCAGGTAATCAGGCGGGAAGCATCATTACCCAGCGGGCCGTACATAGAGTACCTACATATGTAAAAACCTACATACATCCACAGCAAGCTTTCACCGCCATAAGCCAGCACCGGGTTTTCGCTCTCCTCCCCGCGTACCCGCCCTCTCCGCAAAAAGAATGAGCGCATGCCGCAGTTGTGTGTGATCTTGTGCTTGTGAACACTCACACGCTCACTCAGCTCCGTGAATGACTGTAACTGGTCGACTGCTGCTGCTCTTCTGTTTCAACACAGCTGCTGCCCTTTCTTCGTCTTTTTATACTTTTTGTGCTTGCTAGCTATTTTTTCCCTCGCAACGTCCCCCCATCCAACATTCCTGCGCTGCAGAAAATGTCCGCTCTACCCGCTGAACATGCCGTTTGCTTCGCCATCGTCACCAGAGCTCTTGCACAGGCCCGTGAGGAGTTCAGACTCGAGAAGCACCTCAGAAAAGTCTCGCCGGGCCGCCAGCCAAGGCCATCGTTCTCGGTAGACTTGAGATCCAAGCAGATCTCAAGCATCCCGCTGGAGGCTATTAAGCTCATCAAAGATGAAGTAGAAAGGTCAGCCAACGGCAAACCATGGAAGGGGGGCAAGTGATGAAACGCCACCACTTTACCCCCTTCAGAAAGAAAAAAAATTAAGCTATGGCGGGTTCGATTGTTGCTAACTGATTATTCTTCCGCAAATTTTGTTCTGCTTGTTTTGTGTTTTGAAGACTCGCTTTGGCCCATAATCAATTGACCTCGCTGCAAGACGGGTTCTCGGGCCTTCACAGAATGAGATATCTGAACCTCCGTGCGAACTTACTCGGAGAATTTCCGGTGGTGGTATGGTTTGACAAGAAAAAAAACTTCCTTCCCTACAGCTTCTTTTCTCTTTCTTCCCTATTACCCTTCCTTCAGTGCTAGTATGGGTAAAAAAAAAACTGAAGTAACGGGAGGGCTGATATTTTAAATGTTTGCTTTATGTGTTGCTGCCGTAGATCACTCGCCTGCCGTCGCTTGAGATACTTGACGTCAGTCATAACCAAATAGGCTCACTGCCCGAAGACTTTGGGACCCTGATGTCGCTGAAGGTATGGCCAGCCAGTACTGCAATCAATCAATCAATACTCTTATTTGCAAGGCACAATAATTTACCCTCCTCCTCCAATCCCCACTTAAAATTACATAGTTATACTCAATCTACCTGACAATGATAATTCGAAAAGCTGCTCACATGGCCTCTCCTAAAAGGTGCTCTCAATGGGCAAAAACAAAATCACCGTTCTGCCCAATTATATTGGCGCCATGCCCAATCTCACGATCCTGAAGCTCCACCACAATCCCATCGTCTTCCCCCCACAGGACCTCCTGACCAAAGACGACGCAACGGACGACGAAGCATGGCTGGAGGTGATCAAGAGATTCTTGAGGCAGCATGCGGAGAAGGTGGGCACGGGGTCCGAATCAAGGTAAGGAAGGCCCTCCTAGATCAGTAACAATAGAAGTAGGTGAAGTAGGTAGAGTAAATGTACCTACCCTGGGTGCTACCCTACCCTACCCGGTCCAACCCCCCTCCCCCTTTCGCATATCTACCCCCTACCGGAACCCTGGTCCCGGCATTGACGGGGTCACGGCGAACCAGGGCGCGGGGGGGGGGGGGGGGAGGTTGGAGTGGGAGTGGATAGTTTGATGAGCTGCCTGCGCTACCTATTTTACCTACTTCTACCACCGCACCTGCCGGCATTGTGGGTTTGTGCCGTGGTTTCAATTTTGAGGACTAAACTTTCCTGGGGTAAAATCCCTTCTAGTAGTGATTACGGCCCAGACTTGGGGAATGATTCTTGTTCATCAATCAATACCGCAACCTTTGCTTCTAGAACACCAAGCCCTGGTTCTGTGAATAGCTGCTGCTGCTCAGTGGAAGGTAGCGATACGAATAACAACTCTAATCCCACTACTATTATTACCACAAACAACCAAGCGGAGGAACAGCAGAAAGAGGCACCATTCAGGCTATCAGCAGAGCTCGATACCATCATGCCACACGCTTCCAATTCTCTAAGGACGCGATCCGTTAGTCCGTCCAAACGGTCCATGCTATCTCTGCACCAGAATCGCTCGCCTTCGCCACTGTCGAACGCCACGATGTTGTCTAGCTCTGCACCAATGCCCGCCTCCTCTCTCTCCCCATCCCAATCCTCCTCTATTACTTCCGAGCAGGAGCAGCCTCAGACACCGCTTTCAGAGTCCAACCTGTCTCAGCTGGAGCGATCCCGTAGTCATAGCGAATCTACAGCACAGCTGCAGACCATCCGGGGTAATCGGAGAATGGGCATGTTGCCACCACGCAAGTCCCCAAATGCCATTTTCCAAGGAGGCGGCAGCAATAATAGCGCCACCGGCAGCAGTAGCAATAGTAGTGGAAGCATTGGAGAAGGAAACAACAACCTTCGAACCGTTATCGAACAACCGCAACCGCAACAGCATCCACTGCATCTGCAACAGCAACAGCAACAGCAACAGCAACAGCAGCAGAAGGCTTCGAAGCACCAACGTGGTTACTCGCACGATAGCATCATCGACTCGGCTGGAAGGACGCTAAAAAAGAATATGGGGAAGCCTGCTGACGGTGTTAACGGCGGCTCGCAGGGCAGTCCTACGGAAAAGGAACGACAACCTGGGCCGTACTTTCGGCGGTTAAGCTCGTTACCAGAGAATAAGCGGACGTCATTGTCATCTGCAAGAGTTGGTGAAGCTGCTAGGGGGATCCTTTATGCTATGAGCACACTGCAGAAGCCGATCGAGCACTTTGTGCAGTCAGCAGTCGATCCTAACGGACCTCACCATAAAGTTGAGAGAGCTCT
Source organism: Morchella sextelata (assembly GCF_020137385.1). Classification (NCBI taxonomy): domain Eukaryota; kingdom Fungi; phylum Ascomycota; class Pezizomycetes; order Pezizales; family Morchellaceae; genus Morchella; species Morchella sextelata. The sequence goes on along the minus strand of NW_025408618.1, from coordinate 2,589,844 downwards.
TTATAACGGGAATATCCATATAGGGTCATTGGTTGGAGCTCTGGAGGCATATGAGGAGAAAGACGACGAGGCAGCAGTAGATCAGGTCATTGATGCTTGCTACTCTTGCGTTGCCGCGTTCCGGCAAGTGCTATCGATGCTACAGTCGAGCTCAAAAGAGATTGGAGCCGGAGCAGCAGGACATGATGTCCGCTATATGAGGACATTACTACTTACAGTCTACGGATCTTATGTTGAGATCCAGAGCTCGTATGAGATTCTCAGACCATTGCTTAGGACACATCGCCCCACGCCGAGCGTACAATCTTTCAGTAGTGCTAGCTCAATGATGAGAGGAAGACAGCCGCTGCAGATTAATAATAACCCTGGGCTACGACTAGCATCTATCCCGTCCGCTACGTTCATGTCGTCAGCAGCTTATACGACCCCACGGGGCGGCCCACTGGGTGCCGACTACTTCTCACTCCCGCCAACGCCGGGTTTAAATAGTGTCCCGTCTTCAGCTGTCTCACAGATGTCGGAGAATGGGTTTGGGTTCGACCACGACGAGCCGTTGTATGGGATCTTCCAGACTGCCATTGGCGCGGCATTGAGCACGCTGCCAGTCATCGAGAAAGAGATTAAGGCTGCGTTGGGGCAGAGCTTGATGCCGAATGTGTCTTTGAAGCTAAGGCAGGTCTCGGCTTTGTGCGTCAATGGGGCGGACGCGGCGAGGAAGCTGAGTAAGGTCAGATGGGAAGCTATCCAAGAGGGAGATGTTGGTGAAAGGCGGCGATTCTGGGACGACACTAACATCTTCACTAAGGTTAGTCTCAGATTTAAGATTTTGTTTTTTAAGAAGATTTACTGATGGAGTGATAATAGTTGATTATCAATATTGCGGAGCTCATCAAGAGCACTCACCAAGAATACACTTTCCGAAAGAACATGCTCACTGCCGTCGGTATGGTTGTACGTCCGACAAAGGATCTCTATATCCTCTTGAATGGCTCGTCATTCAGGATGTACATGGCCGAGTCCTCTTCGACACCTAATTCTCCGCCATCTGTTCTCTCACCCACACAATTTGGATTCCAGTCCATGGTCGCTCCGAGCCCGACACCGACACCGACACCGACAATGACTGCACCCCAAACCTGGCTCGCCGCAACGCCGCTCTCTGCAGCATTGGGTCCTGCAGCGCAGGCAACGCTGCCACAGGGTATGTTTTATCCAAGTCCTGGACTTGGTGGTGGAGGTGGTGGGGGAAGCGGCAGCGGATCAAATAGTAGAAGTGCTACTTTGATGAGCATGGTACACCCCACTATGACAAGTGTTATGAGTGGTCTTGGTGGGGCTGGGATAGCGATGGCTATGCCCGTGACTCCGAGCACACCTGGGGCGGAGGGACCTATGGGACTTGGAATGGGGTTAATGACACCTGGAGCGGCTAGAGGTGGAGTGGGCGCTAGTAGTGTGAGCCTTAGGATGGGATGAGGTGGGAAGTATTGTGTGGAGGATGGAATACTAACACACATTCTTTTCTTTAACATTAGGGTGCATTATGGGTTCTTTTTCTTTTCTTTTCTTTTCTTTTATTTTTAGCGTTATTTTCTGACTCTCATTCATTGGTGTTTTTTTTTCTCTCTTTTTTATTCAACATCGTCGTCTCTCGACTTGAACAGTGTCTTAATTGACATGCATTTTTTCAAAAGTACTTGTTATACCCCCCCTCCTTTCCCATTTTCTTATTTGTCTCTTTTTTGTTACCAGGTTTCAGGCTGCATTATTATAAAAACGGTGTTTTGGGGGTTGTTACTTATGTCTTTTTACTTTGTTTTTTTGACAAAAATAATGTTCTGTTTTGGTGTTGGCACGCACATCTTACATCTAGTTGACATCTTTCTTTCTTTTTTTTTTCTCCCATGCATATTGACAGAAGTTGGTTTACTAATCTGTCATTACATGTATCATCTATGTATTCTCACATAGAAACGGAGTTTTTCTCGCCCAGTTGTGTTTTTTTGATTTGATTTTAGTTGCATGGTGGTTGGTGGTTGGCCGTGGTTGGTGAAGATACCTAGATTGGCATTAAGAGGAGGGGCTGCAAAGTCGAAATTGGACAAGATTGCATTATTATATCTGATGAGCTTACGGACCATAGAGTTAGAGCTGGCTACATGTGTACTTACGTAGCTGGACATTTATTTTTATCACTTATTAATTTGAAGCCGGAGTTTTTCTGTTTTTGAGCGCTGTTTTTTTTTGTGGGAGTTTTGGTTTAAAATGCTTGTTAACTATTTTTGTTTGGATTTACCAACTACCTTTTTTATGCACATCTTGTTTGTAATTTTTAATACCATGACCTTGACAGCCAGGAATCGTACACTGCTGTTCCTTCAACCTGGAGAAACGATCCTAGCACCAAAGAGAAACATGTTTCTCGATAGGTAAAGCACAACCCAGTAACCGAAAATCACTGCCGATTATCAAGTATTTTGTAACCACTCCATAGGGTTCCGGGGTTCTGGCCGCGATGCGCACTGTTGTCTTTCTCTTTGCTTCCCTACATACGATGGAAAGTTACTCCATTCTACCTACGGGGCTCCCTGCTGGGGGTAGGTAAAATCACTCAATCGGTGAGAAGCCTGCATCGCTGGAATATGCTCTTCTTCCCAGGCTCACGGTTGACATGCAACGAAAAAAAGCTCTTTGCATGGAATTTTGCCAAGAAGATGATGGGCCACGCAATACGGAAGTTATCGCGAAGTTTAAAAAATTTAAGGTTTTTTGATTATCATTCCTTATTCTCATTCTCCATATATCTCAAATAGATGTATAGTATTACACATGTGAAGCCTAGGGGGGATATGCGCCAGAAGCGAATCTCGAAACCCGTGGGAATAACAAATTGCGAGAATTATGAAAGGCGTTTTTGTTTGATCTGGATCCTGTACTAAAATTTGCAATTGGACGTTGAGGAAAAACTGGTCTATGCAAGGGTATGTTGAGGATCGTGTAATATGTAGAGAAGGAAGAGGAGTGTGAGGGGGAGGGGTAATTTATACTTTTTACAGAACCAGGGAGAAGCCCCTTACCCTAGTTGTAGTTTGTCTTGGCCTTTGGGGTACTGGCCAAATAATTAGTACATACATAGACGATTTTAGTGGTCGTACGAGCTAGTCTAGAATTCAGTTATCTTGTCGGGGTTTAACATACTGCGATTGAATTTCATGACATATATGCACTGTAACTGGGTATGAGAATACTTGTCAAGGGCGCCAGTAGAATTAACGTATCTATAAGATACATACATACATGTATACATAAGTATCTATATCATCTGGCTATGGCCAGCTAGCACTAGACTGCACATTCCTATCTGAGCAACTAGATACATACGAAATATGGCAGCTTTAAGGAGACGTCGGCTTTCTCATTCATACTATAATGATTCGGATTCCATTACAATACATCTTGCTTTTCCAACCAAGATATATTATAGATACATGTAACTGAAGTTAAAGAAAAGATAAAAGATCAAAGAGCAGTGAATGGTCAAGTATGGGGTTACCGATACAATAAATGAAAATAGCTCTATAACAGAGAAGCAGCTATAGTCTATCAACCATAGATGATGTTTAAGATATTGCTAGGCGTTATAGGATTTCTATAGGCATCTGCCGGGAGGGTTCACGATTTGATCAATAATAGGTCTTTACATTCCCAATCCCTTTGGGGGTATTGCGCTAAATAGGTGCGGACTGTAGAGCGCTCGAGCTCTAAATCCATAGATGACATACAGGTAGCTAATAGGTACAAGTAGTTGAATACTCGAATATATATATCTGAGAGGCAATTGCAATCTATATACGAATGTTATCTGAGACAATTAACGTATTATTCTTGTCCTTGGTGTCTATCTATATCTGTACATACTACCAAACCTCTAAGAGCTCGAGTTTGCATTATCGGCGCATGAATATAAACGAACAAGGACTTAATATCGCATCAGGATTATTTGAAGCGTATATAATGTGTTAATTTGCTGTTACAGGGGGTATTAGTGACTCCCTCCTTTTGGTGGGACAAAATTTATGCAGTAGGATTGATTTCTTAATCATAATATATCACTCGGCTAATGACGCTCCAGTCATGAGTTGTAGGAATGCTTAAAATGCTGATAAACCGTCTAACACATTGGTTTGTTAGTATTGTTGTATGAACTGGATACTTATCAATTTTTAGAATGTCCTAAGGTGAGGGAGACAGCAGATAGTTTCGACGAGGTTGTATATCTCGATTTACTGGTTATGGATGTGTAGAAATGCCGGAGTAACCTTAAAAAATGAATGACGTTGAAGTTGTTAAAGTGGTAATTGGATTCGATTAATATATTGACATTGGGCACGGACTGGCTCGTGTAAACATTTACCTTGAGATGTTCGAACCTGGTAGGCTCGAGCTTAGCTTCGAGCCCCCTTTTTGAGACCTAAAATTAGATCTCTCTCTGTGAAATTTGAGATGAATCCGGACTGTGAATTCTTGCAAAGGTATGAGGCGAGACTTTAGATGGGCTATTTGGCGTATAACACACAGTTCATAAATTATAAAGCTCGAGCCTGGGTTCGATCTTTCTACGGATAAGTTCCGAGCTGGCTCAGCTTGGGCGATATAAAGCCCGCACTAGGTATTGAAGCTCCAATATTAGCCAGATGACTCGTGCCTAACACTGTTGCTGCAACAAAACTTGTTCATTGAGCAGCTACGTATATAGCTGTTGGGCGAATACTTACTTATTAACGAGCGAATTATCAACAAATATTTCGGGAGCAAGGGAGCGATGGCTTACTTTGTATACATGTAGTTTATAACCATTATATGTCGTCTGTTCTGGGGCATAGGTAGGCAGCTTTGAAAGATCGATCAACTTATCCAACCTAGCCATACTATTGAGATGCCTGAAACACGCGCACTAGTCGCTACCAAATATCGCACTGGATAAGTTATGGTTATTGTAAGCTCGAGCTCACCGAACTTCTCCCAAATGCCATCCGTAGGATAAGATCCGCTCTCGAAATTTCCTTCTTCTTTCTTCTCTCATTTTCCCAAAGTCATCCTCCAAACTGCCAGAGCAATCCAAAACACCACAGCCCCCCCTGAATCAAGGCAAACAAGCCACAATGACGGAGGACCAGATGACCCTCCGTTCGCTTACAGATCTTCTCTCATCCAAGGGTTCATATTGGCACCAACCACTCGATAAACTCATCACCCAATGGGCCGATACTCAGTATGGCAACGATAGCACCAAGAATGTACTCACCCGAGATCTAATGAGGAACCAACTTACCTTCCACAGAGACGCCATCCAGTCGGCTCTGGATGAGAAGGCTGAAGCAGTTGAGCTTCAAAAGATACATCTAGAGAATTTGGTGGGGCGTCTCAAGCATGAGCAACCCAACCCCGGAAATGTCTTTTCTGAGATCGAAATCATCCAGTATAGGCTGAACGAACCCCTGGACGAGTTTATGAGTTTGAACACCATGCTTGATGTCGATATCAAGTCAGCTTGGCAAGAGGTGCAATTATTCGAAAAGTTGTTTGCGGACATCAAGGGGTATTTTGCTGCCAGGGACCAAATGTCGTTTGGTAAACTCGCCATTGATTATAAAGAGATCGGAGGACTTCTTTTGGCGATTTTGCGGGTGCAGTTGGAACTTCAGAAAATGGAGGAACAATCTCTAATCATCCAATCAGATATCAGAGACAAAGTCATGACGCTAAACTTTGGCGTGGATGCAATCTTGGCCATGGAAAGGAGCAAGAAAGAACCTCCGAAGGGTTTGCGCCATCTTGGAAAAGCTTGGAGACGTGTTAGGATGGTGTACAAGGCCAGGAGGGAAAAGATTTCGAATAAGTTGCGGAGACGTATGGGCAAGAGGGAGTGTTTTAGGGATTGACTTTACGAAGCGGTAAGTTGAATCTGTCAAAGGCTGCATAAACCTTCTTTCTTATTTTAGATTTCACAGGCACTTCCCGATGGATGACACAGTATCAACAAAACGAGCGGAACGGGTACCGCTTAATAAATACTGCCAAATCCACGCATTTCTTAATATTTTTCATATGGTTTTCTGGTTAGGGTGCCCTTGTTTCTGCATTCTCACATTACTACACATTAATACTACATGTATCCATCACATCACCTTTTTGGCACTCTATTGATTCACTTATTAAATTACGTCATTTCTTCTGGAAGTATTTGAAACACTGTTACTTGCATACATGTATCCCTCCTACCGATTCCTCATGGGTCAATTACCCATATCCTTCCTATTCTTCTCTGTTGCTATCTATCGCACTCGGTGTAATTAGATGTGTACATGTAATTTACACCAAATCATCAGATCACGCCTGGTATGACAGCTTTCCTGTCAGGCACCACATTCTTTCCAAACTTGTTCAAGTACCATCTTTTCCCCTGCAACGCTCTTTACATGAAAGTCAGCCACAGTTATTTTTATATCAAGCAAAAGTCTTACCTAGGCAACATAGTTGCAACCTCATTAACCACAAACAGCCCTGCCGGCCTAAAGCTCGAAAACCCCCCGCCTATCATCATATACCCACACCACTCCACCCATTCTGAAAAGTAATGTGGGTGCCAAACCCATCTGAAGAGGCCACCCTCTGGGATTTTGTAAACCCTGCCATTGTCTACAACAACTTTTCCTTCTTTCTCTGCATTTTTGTCCACCCTATTATCCCTTCGAATCTCTCTAAGTACCTCATCATGGTACACGTTTCCAAACAGTCCTGTTACGAACAAAATACTTCCAGCGATCACCTGCCACATCGGCACATGTTTAGCAGAGCCATATCCGCCAAGCCACCCACCAATTAAGCTGCCGTTCATCAGGTTGAAGAAAGCAGCTCCGATGGGGAGGATGATATTTATAGGTGCCATTGAATGGTTCATAAGAGGGCCGATGAGCGCTCTGTTAGCGTAATGAAGACAGTAGAGTGCTACTAGCCAGAGATGAATATAGGAGAGCGGTTGCGCTCGTTCGGGGTTCGTAAAAACCGTGTAAAGCATGGTGAGCGGAGAGACAAGCTCCATTAAAATCCAGGCAGGTTTACCTATACAAAGGGTTGTTAGGATATGTTGTAGAAAGCTACCAGTGGGGAAAACTACCAGGAACATTGAGAATAGACTCGTAGGAGGTCTTTCCCATGGGGTACCAGTCTTTCAAGATTAGTTGCGTGGGGCATATCTATGCGGCATTAGATGGATCTGAATCTGATGGTGAGATTTCGAGAGGGAGAGGTACGAGAGTGAAATATTTCCAGTAAGTCATCAAA